>NC_139221.1:127608762-128296262 GCF_055691185.1 Crinia signifera | reverse complement strand
TAGGTCTTCCCTTTTTTATGCTATATAGAATAGGATGTCCACTGTAATATTCGATTGATATAATCTGGGTTAAAAATTCGGCCTATTACACATATTTGCTTAGTAGCTATGGCCTATATATATATATATATATATATATATATATATATATATATATATATATATATATATATATATATATATATATATATATAGTATATATACATATATGTTTCCACTTGTTGTCTACTGTGAATTTAATTAAACATTTATTAAACAGGTAAATGGAATCTGGTTGAAAGAAAAGAGCCCTATGTAATAAATGAATGAAACTGTGTCTGGAGCTGTCACTTCCTGGACTAATGCAAAATATTATCTATCTATCTATCTATCTATCTATCTATCTATCTATCTATCTATCTATCTATCTATCTATCTATCTCCCTTTCACTCTCTCTTTCTTTGATTTGGGAGCATGACGTCAGCATACGTCTAGCACAATATGTTGTTTTAGGATGTGTGTGGCTAAAGATGTGCTTACTTTTAATGAATGAAAATAATGTACTTGTTTGCAATATTGACATGTGGAAAGTAGTGGTGTTCTGTAGTATTTGCAATACCCCCGGTCCTCTCATTGATCTCTAGAGTAGAGTATAGCATCCAATAGCCAAACCATCTACTACATGGGATTCCAGACTGATCCTCTCTGCTACCCATCCTTATAGGCTACAGGCGGCTCAGTGGTTTCACAGTTATTATAGAAACAACGTTCTGGGTGTTCTTGAATTTGTAGTTCTACAATAGATGATGTCTGTAGGATTCCTATTTTTGTTCAATATGAAGCCTAAAAATAGTTGACATAACCTAAGCAGCTCAGTAAACTCATCCATGTACCTCTACTAAGTAAGATTATGCAGTGACCGAAGGAAACACACACACACACACACACACCACACACACACACACACACACACACACACACTCACACACTCACACACGCGACCTCTCACATTTTACTTTGTATACTGATTTTCTGTCTAATAATATTTTTTCTCCCGCACAGTTTATTTGTATATCTATATCAAAATCGTTTATTGTGTAAACTGTGACTGGTGTGTTGATATTGTGCGTGTTCTAAGCTACAGTGTAAAATGAAAACTTTCTATGCCGAATCTTTTTTTAACATCAGAACAAAACTCCCCGCTGTGCTGAGGATACAGCTATGTCTGCTGCAGGAAACACATGCTTTCCCTAATACCCTAGGAAACCCACCAGCGTGACGCGCTCAGTCTGCCTCTCGCTGTCCTCTCAGTCCCCGAGTACTGAATAAAATCCTAGTACACTGTCCTGACCCCACTCAGGTCCATAGAGGACAGCACACCGCTAGGTAGTCTGCTCTGTGCAGAGAGCATCCTACTGTGTATGGCTGGGAGTTGGACTCACATACAGCTCATATACTGTACATACAGAACAATGCTGGAGCGCACGCCTGACACCTATTCCGCTATTGTGTATTTATACCGAATACATCTTCTGCATAACCGCAGCAAAAATGTGTTTTTAGATGCTTATAAATGACCTTTTAAATTATATCTGTGTGTGTATGTATATGTATATATATATATATATATATATATATATATATATATATATATATATATATATATATACATATATGTATGTATGCGTGTGTATATGTGTGTGTATGTATGTATGTATGTATGTATGTATGTATGTATGTATGTATGTATGTATGTATGTATGTGTACTTACATTGTCGCTATTTATCAAACATATTAAAGTACAGCTTCAAGGGTTGTTACATTATAGTAGATTTATCACATTAGAAACGTTTTCCCTGTATTTATAACAAGAATATGAGTACGTTATAAACAAAACCTTAGTTGAAAACAGTGCCCAGAGTTAAATGACTATATAGGAGCACTTTTCTTATATATAGTGGAAGCAGTATACGGTGTATAGATATTAGCTTAATGTGTTCTGAGTTATTTTTCTTTTATTTAGGAAGCTTTAGTTTATAACAATCTACCGCATATATACACTAAAGATATAAAGTCGTCATTACATCTACTGTGCTTGTTGACCTCTGGAAGAAAGACAACGAAGCGGTTTGCAATAGACATTTCAATGTATCGTATTTTTCTATAATACAAGCCCCAATCGTGAACTTGATTGCATTTAACATGTGCAGACAGAGCCATACGCGTAACTGCGTCTACAGAAGTAGGCAATATAAGAAAACCGTATGCGTTCAAAAGCAATTTTAAGGGTGATGTAAATGATAAGACTTGATATGCATTATTATTAATACTACTACTGTTACTTATGTGTGTGATATAATTGATTGGTGCATGTTGTGTTAATAATGTTTATCTTTTATGTATAAAAACGTCCGCAAAATGTGTCAGTTAGTAGAAGTTGCTTGAAGGTTATTGTATAAGATGGCGATTTTACTCATGTCGCATAATTAAGAACTTCCTCTAGGTGGCGCTGTGCTGCAGTCAATTGCTTACTATGTCCTTGAAGTACCCTTTGGGTCAAACGCATTTTGTACATACATGTACAAAATGCATGTACATAACATATAGCCCAACAGACGATTTACACTTATAAATATACATGTGAGAATATAATAGTTTCTACCATTGTATGCATTTATTAACATGTGTACAGCCGGAGATAACTAGTCACTATTATTTGGGAAAAGGATTTTTTTTGCAACATGTATTAAAAAATGAATATCCAGATTTCTATCGATCGATCGATCGATCGATCGATCTAATTTATATATATATATATATATATATATATATATTCTGCGATTAGCCGGCACTTGCTTTCTGCTGTCAATTGGCGGTGCCCGGACCACAACCCGTGTAGATATATAGACAAACTCCGGCACTCAGTCAAAAAAGGCTCATCACTTCAGAATTATGCTTAGCAACGTTTCGGACCTTTTATTAGGCCCGTCGTCAGGCAGTACAGTATCCTTGATACTGTACTGCCTGACGATGGGCCTAATAAAAGGTCCGAAACGTTGCTAAGCATAATTCTGAAGTGATGAGCCTATTTTGACTGAGTGCCGGAGTTTGTATATATATATATATATATATATATATATATATATATATATATATATATATATATATATATATATATATATATATATATATATATATATATATAATATATAGACATTGGATGGGCTCTGCACACACTAAATTAACTGATAATAAGTAGTGGAGATTTGGTTCATGAATTGATCAATGCATTTAAGCCTGCAGCCCCCGTCAAGGGACCCCACTGTTCTGCAGGTCCTACCACTATCGCTGAAAATGGCTGCAATACACATAGCTATCACATCAATGTTTGATACCAGGCATGCTATCAGGTCTGAAGCTCACAGCAGACTTTGCTTTTATAGGTGAGCAGCTACCAACACACCTGTCACTAATCATCTAGGGAAATGGCTAACACAAGCTATGGAATCTTAGTTAAAAACAGGGTGCATGAGAGAATGTGACCACAATAAGACTAATTAAAAAAAAATAATCTAATAAACAATATATACACTTAACATCGGCACTCACCTTTCCTAGTTTTGGGGTGCCCTATGGCTTGTGACCACATTGTTTAAACAGACATTGGATGGGCTCTGCACACACTAAATTAACTGATAATAAATAGTGGAGATTTGGTTCATGAATTGATCAATGCATTTAAGCCTGCAGCCCCCGTCAAGGGACCCCACTGTTCTGCAGGTCCTACCACTATCGCTGAAAATGGCTGCAATACACATAGCTATCACATCAATGTTTGATACCAGGCATGCTATCAGGTCTGAAGCTCACAGCAGACTTTGCTTTTATAGGTGAGCAGCTACCAACACACCTGTCACTAATCATCTAGGGAAATGGCTAACACAAGCTATGGAATCTTAGTTAAAAACAGGGTGCATGAGAGAATGTGACCACAATAAGACTAATTAAAAAAAATTAATCTAATAAACAATATATACACTTAACGTCGGCACTCACCTTTCCTAGTTTTGGGGTGCCCTATGGCTTGTGACCACATTGTTTAAACAGACATTGGATGGGCTCTGCACACACTAAATTAACTGATAATAAATAGTGGAGATTTGGTTCATGAATTGATCAATGCATTTAAGCCTGCAGCCCCCGTCAAGGGACCCCACTGTTCTGCAGGTCCTACCACTATCGCTGAAAATGGCTGCAATACACATAGCTATCACATCAATGTTTGATACCAGGCATGCTATCAGGTCTGAAGCTCACAGCAGACTTTGCTTTTATAGGTGAGCAGCTACCAACACACCTGTCACTAATCATCTAGGGAAATGGCTAACACAAGCTATGGAATCTTAGTTAAAAACAGGGTGCATGAGAGAATGTGACCACAATAAGACTAATTAAAAAAAATTAATCTAATAAACAATATATACACTTAACATCGGCACTCACCTTTCCTAGTTTTGGGGTGCCCTATGGCTTGTGACCACATTGTTTAAACAGACATTGGATGGGCTCTGCACACACTAAATTAACTGATAATAAATAGTGGAGATTTGGTTCATGAATTGATCAATGCATTTAAGCCTGCAGCCCCCGTCAAGGGACCCCACTGTTCTGCAGGTCCTACCACTATCGCTGAAAATGGCTGCAATACACATAGCTATCACATCAATGTTTGATACCAGGCATGCTATCAGGTCTGAAGCTCACAGCAGACTTTGCTTTTATAGGTGAGCAGCTACCAACACACCTGTCACTAATCATCTAGGGAAATGGCTAACACAAGCTATGGAATCTTAGTTAAAAACAGGGTGCATGAGAGAATGTGACCACAATAAGACTAATTAAAAAAAATTAATCTAATAAACAATATATACACTTAACATTGGCACTCACCTTTCCTAGTTTTGGGGTGCCCTATGGCTTGTGACCACATTGTTTAAACAGACATTGGATGGGCTCTGCACACACTAAATTAACTGATAATAAACAGTGGAGATTTGGTTCATGAATTGATCAATGCATTTAAGCCTGCAGCCCCCGTCAAGGGACCCCACTGTTCTGCAGGTCCTACCACTATCGCTGAAAATGGCTGCAATACACATAGCTATCACATCAATGTTTGATACCAGGCATGCTATCAGGTCTGAAGCTCACAGCAGACTTTGCTTTTATAGGTGAGCAGCTACCAACACACCTGTCACTAATCATCTAGGGAAATGGCTAACACAAGCTATGGAATCTTAGTTAAAAACAGGGTGCATGAGAGAATGTGACCACAATAAGACTAATTAAAAAAAATTAATCTAATAAACAATATATACACTTAACATCGGCACTCACCTTTCCTAGTTTTGGGGTGCCCTATGGCTTGTGACCACATTGTTTAAACAGACATTGGATGGGCTCTGCACACACTAAATTAACTGATAATAAATAGTGGAGATTTGGTTCATGAATTGATCAATGCATTTAAGCCTGCAGCCCCCGTCAAGGGACCCCACTGTTCTGCAGGTCCTACCACTATCGCTGAAAATGGCTGCAATACACATAGCTATCACATCAATGTTTGATACCAGGCATGCTATCAGGTCTGAAGCTCACAGCAGACTTTGCTTTTATAGGTGAGCAGCTACCAACACACCTGTCACTAATCATCTAGGGAAATGGCTAACACAAGCTATGGAATCTTAGTTAAAAACAGGGTGCATGAGAGAATGTGACCACAATAAGACTAATTAAAAAAAATTAATCTAATAAACAATATATACACTTAACATCGGCACTCACCTTTCCTAGTTTTGGGGTGCCCTATGGCTTGTGACCACATTGTTTAAACAGACATTGGATGGGCTCTGCACACACTAAATTAACTGATAATAAATAGTGGAGATTTGGTTCATGAATTGATCAATGCATTTAAGCCTGCAGCCCCCGTCAAGGGACCCCACTGTTCTGCAGGTCCTACCACTATCGCTGAAAATGGCTGCAATACACATAGCTATCACATCAATGTTTGATACCAGGCATGCTATCAGGTCTGAAGCTCACAGCAGACTTTGCTTTTATAGGTGAGCAGCTACCAACACACCTGTCACTAATCATCTAGGGAAATGGCTAACACAAGCTATGGAATCTTAGTTAAAAACAGGGTGCATGAGAGAATGTGACCACAATAAGACTAATTAAAAAAAAATAATCTAATAAACAATATATACACTTAACATCGGCACTCACCTTTCCTAGTTTTGGGGTGCCCTATGGCTTGTGACCACATTGTTTAAACAGACATTGGATGGGCTCTGCACACACTAAATTAACTGATAATAAATAATAATAATAAATTAGCCGGCACTTGCTTTCTGCTGTCAATTGGCGGTGCCCGGACCACAACCCGTGTAGATATATAGACAAACTCCGGCACTCAGTCAAAAAAGGCTCATCACTTCAGAATTATGCTTAGCAACGTTTCGGACCTTTTATTAGGCCCGTCGTCAGGCAGTACAGTATCCTTGATACTGTACTGCCTGACGATGGGCCTAATAAAAGGTCCGAAACGTTGCTAAGCATAATTCTGAAGTGATGAGCCTATTTTGACTGAGTGCCGGAGTTTGTATATATATATATATATATATATATATATATATATATATATATATATATATATATATATATATAGATTGTAAACTTGCAGCAGGGCCCTCCTACCTCCAAGTCTGTCTGTTGTTACCCAGTTTGTCTTATAACTGTCTACTATTGTAAAGCGCAACGGAATCTGCTGCGCTATATAAGAAACTGTAAATAAATAAATAAATAAATAAATAAATAAACCGGTTTTATATAGTGCAATGTTTTTGCAATACATCTTTTTTCACACAATCAACTAGTTTTACTTAGATAAAAAAAACATGAAAGAAAGTTATTTAGAAATGCTTATAAGAATATTTAATTGCATGCTTGCAGCTATTATGTTGGACATGTCATTTAAGTTTCAAAATAAATACAGTATTCCTAGCCAGCATCAGATTGCTTATTTGGTGTTACCGAGCAATAACATGTGAGAAAAGCAATCCTCATTTACTACATAAATGGTCCTTTTGCAGCATACATTTTAATTCATTTTAATTGAAAAATATAATTTTTGTAATGGATTTAATTACATTTTAATAATTATTATCTACATTCATTATTTAACTCTTTGAATGTCATACATATAAAGTTTGTTTTGTAATAGAAATGAGAATAAATGGCACATCAGTAATATGTGAAGTATTTTGTAAAGCATTTTTAATAGTGGTCCCAAACTATTTACAGTAACAGTAATAATGATTTCAGATTGCATTGCCGGGTCTTGATAACGGCTCTGACCCGGGTTCGGCACTTTCACATTAAACCCAGTTTGTCCATTACACACAAAGCAACCCTGGTCTATCCCTTCATATATCTGGGTTTTACTGCTTTATTGTTCGACATGGGATATAATGTTTGATGCTCGACCCAGGTCACCCTGGCAACATCTTGGCAATAATCCGGGGTTGAGGTGTGGTGTAAAAGGTGAGGAGAGGTGTGGTGTAAAAGGGGTAACAGTGAAATTGGCCTCCTGTTTCATGCTTTGGACTGTATTTAGCACTAAACATTTTTTTAGCTTGGTCTGTTTATTAAAGGGTTAACGCCATAGAATCTTTAACACACCTAAAGCCAGATGTACTAATCCGTGGAGAGTCATAAAAATGGATAGAGATAAACTGCCAATCAATGAGCTTCTGACATTTTTAAAACACAGCCTGTAACATAGCAGTTAGGTTCTGATTGGCTGGTACTGTCACAATCCTGCCAGAATTCTGTACATTTGTCCTGTCATACCAGCTTGCTGCAGCAAGACTATCATATAATCTGAACCTGTGCTAGTAATGAGCACCTGGGTGAGCCTGAATCAACCATTAACTCTATAATAACCTGCTAAATGGAATCATGCAAGTTCCCTGTTAGCTTCACCCAGAGACTGTTTCAGGTGTTGTCAATCCTAATCACCCGGCTGCCCAATCAGGGCTGCTCTGAGGGGATATCCTCTCAGCTCTGCGTGAACCCATTGCTTGTGCATCGTCGCTTCAAGCTCCATGCTGAAGGAGCTCTCCCTGAATGGGTTCCCTGGTTCTAACCACCCTGGCTGCAGCTCCTGTGACTTCTAGCGTCAGCTTCCAGCCATCTGGCTCCCTGCATTGCTGGTGTCCCCAGCTTCCAGCCATCCGGCTCCCTGCATTGCTGGTGTCCCCAGCTTCCAGCCATCCGGCTCCCTGCATTGCTGGTGTCCCCAGCTTCCAGCCATCCGGCTCCCTGCATTGCTGGTGTCCCCAGCTTCCAGCCATCCGGCTCCCTGCATTGCTGGTTTCCCCAGCTTCCAGCCATCCGGCTCCCTGCATTGCTGGTGTCCCCAGCTTCCAGCACTTGTACCCCGTCTGCAATCTGCACCTGTGCCCCGTCTGCACCCTGCACCTGTGCCCCGTCTGCACCTTGCACCTGTGCCCCGTCTGCACCTGTGCCCCATCTGCACCTGTGCCCCGTCTGCACCTGTGATCCGTCTGCACCTGTGACCCGTCTGCACCTGTGATCCGTCTGCACCTGTGCCCCGTCTGCGTCGAGCACCTGTGCCCCGTCTGCGTCGAGCACCTGTGCCCCGTCTGCGTCGAGCACCTGTGCCCCGTCTGCGTCGAGCACCTGTGCCCCGTCTGCATCCTGCTACTCCGTTGTTTCCCGGTAGCTCTCCCAGAGACTATTGCAGACTTTGTCATCTTCTGTGCCAATTTCCTACTGTACAATAAGCATCATTCATCTTATCCACACGCCTTCAGTCTCAAGTTCCATTGGTAGTCAGCTAACCACCAAGGTCACTCCTGGGTCCCAATCCCCAGTCGTGACAGGTACTTTATCTGCTCCACTTTATCAATACAGGCAACTCGAGACCTCACCAAACGGGTATTAAATAATGGTGGTATACTAATAGGGCAGATATTTATCAATTTGTGTAGAGATAAATTGGTCACTGAGCATGATTTTTCAGTTTTTTTTTTTTTAGTGAAACCCTGAAACGATCATTCAAACACAATATAAACTTAATCAGGCTGATCACCTGATTGTTAGAAAATTGATCTAGTAATGATATATTGTGTTCCTAGTTTTAGCGACCATGCAAAACATTACAATGCAGCAAGGTCTCACAATGGGCGAGATTCACCAAACTAAAAATGCCGTAAAAACCCTGTTTTCGAAATTTTTACTGCATTGTCATATGCAGCAAATCCCCACCGCCGGGGCTTCACTGCGGGGGTTTACGCCAGTTCTATATGGTGTAACCCCATGGAAGCCTATGGGCTTCCCTTCACGTCCCCCGCAGCCCAGCGCGCACCGTCGATCCGCGCTGCCCTCCCCTCACCTGTGTCCGGTCAGCCTACTGCTACGCTGCCCGGACCAATGACCTGCTCCTCCCTGCACAGCTTCTGGGTGCAGGAAGGAGGAAACGGAGCCCTTACAGCCGGGTAAGGGTGCAGGGAGGGAGGGGGGAACCCGCTGCACATCACCGGCCATCACCTTTGTGTTAATAATCGCATATGTTACTGCATATGCGATTATTAACAATGCGAATGTGCGGCGGGGGTTATTGGAGAATCCCGCCCTTTGTCATATATTTTGCTCTACTCTTGGGTCAAAAATGCTATGGCATTAGGGTACTGGACTAGTATCAGAACATACATTGTTCCAAAAAAGACCACATTGAAACACAATGCCAATAATGATCTTACTGGGGTAATGGGACATACAAGGCATTTGTTTTAAACATGCGGAAAGATGGAGTATATACAATACATCAGCATTTTTCAACCACTGTTCAGTGGCACTCGAGTGTGCCTTGAGCTGATCCCAATTGTGCCACCAGATCTAGAGATGGCCACACCAGTTTACAGCAACCACACGTTTAACTGTTATTCACTGGTCTTGTGTATTTATGTGAGGGCCAATATAGTTTGTTTTTGTTACCTGTGCGGACCAGAGTGATTGCTTTTCATATGGGGGCTAATAGTTATTTTTTTTTTTTTTTTTACCTATGGAGGCCAATGGTGTATCCTGGCAATTTTAAAACCTTGTTTGGTGTGCCATGAGTTGAAAGAGGTTGAAAACGATTGCAATATATAGTTGTATGTTTTAATGGACAAAAGGGGGATATGGTAACAATCGCACAAGATGTCATATACAGAAGGACCCCCTTGTAATAACATTTGCCTTTTATTCAAAATAGGCAACCTAGATGAGGGTTGTGCTATCATTGTTTTAATGCACTACTTGCAGCCATAGGCGAATCTAGAATTATGGTAATGGGTGGTCCCAGATCTAGACATAACAGCAGCGGGACCTTTGCGTGGCGTAGCCGTGCGGGAAAAAGGGGGTGCGGCCTCATGGGAAGGAGGCGTGGCATCAAAAAGTGGTGTGGTATTACACTTTAGACCATACACGGTAATGCCCATTACACATTTTAGCAAACTCCGTAATACCCATTACACATAAAGCCACACGCCTTAATGTCCATTACACATTATGCCACACATCATAATGCCCATTACATACTATATAACAAACTGTAATGCCCATTACATATTTGCCACATAAGTGCTGCTTACCTACGTGATCATTGCTAGGGGGTTCTTGCTTCATGGCACCATAGTACCCATTACACATGATGCCGCACACCATAGTACCCATTACACATGATGCCGCACACCGAAGTACCCATTAAACATGATGCCGCACACCATAGTACCCATTACACATGATGCTGCACACCATAGTACCCATTACACATGATGCTGCACACCATAGTACCCATTACACATGATGCTGCACACATAATGTTCCTTACACATGATGCTGCACACATAATGCCCCTTACACATGATGCTGCACACATAATGCCCCTTACACATGATGCTGCACACCGTAATGCCCCTTACACATTAAGCCACACATTATGCTTAATGCCCCCACATACCGCCACTTGTAGTGTCCCTTAAGCAATGCCCCCAAAAGTGCCACTTACTGTAAATTTTTATATGAGCCTTCGCTGCTGCTGCAGGGAGAGATGGAGAGCGGTGCAGCTGCGTCTATGGGGAGAGGAGCAGAGCGCAGCGCATAGCACGCTCCCACTCCCCTCCTGGTGTCCCCTCTAGCGGAGTGGACATTTGAAATATTGTGCGCGCTGTTGTTGTGCGTGACGTCGGGGGAGCACGCCGGGCGCCGGCACCACATGATTAAAGGGGGGGCGGGCTGAGGTGAAAGTGGGGAGAAGAATTGGAGCGGAAGCTGCAGGGGTGACAGTCATTGACAACTGGGCAGAGAGCAGGGAGCTGCCCGGCTGTATTCAGAGCACTGCAGGTCACGGCTGTTTGAAATAATACCCCTTTCACAACAGAAAATGCAGGGATTTACCCGGGAATATGGTCCTAGGATCATGCAGGGACATTCCCAGGCTGACCCCTTATACACCAGCCTAGTCCCTGCATTTTCTGGTGTGAGGGGGAGAGACAACCACTCCCCTCTCCCTACCCCCCTTTAACCAACCAGCTATATCTTCGGAACCAACTGACCCATTTACAGTATCATATTGAAGAATTTTTGAGTTGGCTTTGAATGATTTTGGTCCCGTGAAACTGGGCTGTTTGGTTCCAGAGAAATCTGCCCTCAAAGAACATAAACAGTCATGAAATTACATTTAAGAAATTAAAAAACAAAACGGTTTAACCTCAATATCCCTGGAACCAATTAACCCATATGGATCCAGCCTGGTATCAGATTGAAGGCCCAGCGATTTGGGTTCGACTGAGATCAACCTCGAGCTTCAGTGATGCCATGGGGGAACTGGCAGCCGTTGAACTGGGTGGGGGTCGGAATTAGCGGGTCCCATGTTATCCTATAGGGAAAATGTTCCAGTTTGCCTGGCAGTATCTCCGGTTCCCAGGGGGCTAGAGACCCCCATCCCTCAGCTACAAAATGGGCTAATGGGTGGTCCAGTGCACCCCCGGACCACCCCCTAGATTCGCCTATGCTTGCAGCAGGGGAATCAAGATGTCATATATTGGGAAGGGGAGAAGGCACTTGTTGGGTTGGGCCAGTATGTACACACAATGTATACATAAATCACAGGACATGAAAGTGCTATGATTGCTTTAAACGTAGGGGACTGCATATCTCCAAATCTCCAACTACATTCATTATTTGGGACAGTAGCAATATTAAGACACTGCCCTACTATCCTGCATGTGGGCCACAATGTCACACATGCTGGGGTGCAGGTTGGGAGAGGCAGTGATTACCGCCACTCTGCTCTGCAAAGCAGCCGGTGATCGCAGAATAGATGCCATGCACACGGGGCCTGATTAAAGGTTCCAGGTGCCCTAGGATAATACACATGTAGCTCCCCCTGTAATGCTGCTAAACACACGTGTATGAGCGCTCCGAGACTCTCCATTCATATTGCCCATGTGCATGCAATGAAGGTTATACAACTGATATGTAGGATCTAATGCTTGTTGTGTGTGAAGGAGACTTTGGTTTAGGCTTCCTAGCTGGCGCTTTAGCACAATGTACATAAAGTAGTGTTTCCATTTTGTAAGTTACATTGGCACAGCAATCTGGCAGTCACCTTAAGAACTTTACCCCCCACAGTACATTGGGACAAGTGATAGCTAACAAGCATGGGACAAATATAATTCCTCAGCTGTCACCTTCAAGTCCTGGTGCCCTAAGCTAAAGCCAAATCAAACTATTGGTTAATCACTGCCTACACATGCACAAGCATCTAACAGAGGCGGGAAGTGACACAGGGCTGTCTAACTGCTCTGGGAGCACTGGGCATGCCCCCAAAATGATGGAAACAGGGCTCATGGCACGAGGCCACACCCTCCACTTGAGATCACATCCCCATTAAGTCTTATCACACCTCTAGATGCAACAGGTCTCACTTCTCCCACAGGTAAAGTTGGGAGGTATGGGACTGTGAGTGTGTTACCATAGGGCTTCTTGAACATTTAATCAGGCCCAGTATGTGTGTACATGTGGTATATTCACAGCTTTGTCAGTAAAGCTGTGTGGTGGGGGCGTGGGGCGGCAGGCAGTGTTTCATGGGCGTTCCCATGGAAACTCTGGGATGTCAGCTGCCCACCCTCTTCCCTTACAGGGGCGCCACAGATCTAAGACACCAGGGAGTGTCTTAGATCTGCGATCACTGGAGAAATCTTTCGATGGTCAGTGACCATCAAATGATTTCTGCCTGCACGCAAGCTGCGAATGGATGTTTATGCAAAACATCCATTGTCATGCATGCGGGTGAAATCTGCATGCGGGCAGTGTTTAGATGATGGGCAAAGCTGTGAGTTTTGCACCTTTGTGGGTTAATCAAAATGAGGGCCATAGTGTAGAAATGACATGAGGCTGTGTTTATAACAATAATGCAGGTGCAGGTGTGCTTCATCCAGGAATACAACAAGGTACAGTCACTGTATAGCAGGTGTCAACATAATGTGCGCTGATACCAATCCCCTTACATAACGCTGCATAATACATCTCCAAAGCACACTCGGGATGCTATGCACATCACCAGGCTGCTAATTCCTCCCTCCCCCATTAGGCAGTGCCAGGGCCATTGGTAGGGTGTTTGGTACCCCCTCTGCAAACTATAATGCTTTACTGTGCAGTGCCAAGGTGGAGATCAAACTAGTTCCACTTCCCCATTACAGATGGTGGAACTCAGATCCACCCCATTCCCCCACATTAACCCCTGCCAGAAACCCCAATTTATCAGGGGATTACTTGATCTCAAATAATATTTTGCATTGGTGCAGTTATCCTTAACTTCCTAAACCTAAAAAAAAAAACTATTTGCCTTAGTCCTAATTTGTTGAACATGACATTGATGACTTGGGTTTGTGTCCGTAAGAGTTCAATGTTCATCGTTCACAGTTAATCATTCCATCTTATATAATATAGTTATCACAGGAAAATATTGATTTTCTCAATACAAATCACAGATTTTAAACATATACAAGTTTGGTTTACTAGGTCCAGGTAATATTTGATTTAATAAGAGACCTATAATGAGAAACACTGAGCTACATGTAAAAGCTGACATCATTGACCAAGGGACGTACAATAGTAACTGGCAGAATATAACGCACTGTTACCTAGAACAAAGGAATGCTGAGGTATTTCTATTATAAAACATCACAGGGAATTGTCCCTTTCAACATTTTCCATTTTCATCTTTCTATTCAATTCTATTCATTTCCCAACTCTCACATTTGCCAAAATATTTCAATTTCGCTTGATTTACTTGGTATAAAGCTCCTGTGAGCCTATAAAGCTGGTGGAAAAGTAGGAATATAGTATGCTATTAAAAGACAGCATTAATGGAAACATTTTGTTCTATTATGAAAAATGTTTGCTGTTTGTGATTGACAGCTATATTGGAAAGTACACTTTTTGTATTATGTTCTCATTTTTTGTATTATGTAGAAATTACAATCCACAGAATTTCCTAATTTCCTATGTAAAGAGTTATTACAATGGCTAATATAGATTTATTGTTCCTGTGCTGAACAGTAGGTATGAAATCCATGTTTTTTTTATATGCAAGATGGTGTAAATGAAAACAAATTTTGTTTGCTACAAATGGCAAAAATAATAAATTAAAGTAACAAATAACTAACAAAAGGCAACGCACAACACAAAAGGCTAAAGTGTCTGGATAAAGCAATGTTTGAATGTACTGAACCGACAACATTGTGTCTTTTCGTGGTCCATAATCTTTGATATATGAAGTATATGCTTGTGGTTTACACCACCAGCCATTACTTTTGGGGCACCTCTTACTGTCAATTACCATATATACTCGAGTATAAGCCTACTTTTTCAGAATATTTTTTATGCTGAAAAGGCCCCCCTCGGCTTATACTCGAGTGAGGGTCCCACTTGAGTCAATACGTTTTCCCAGTTTTTTGTTGTAAAATTAGGTGCCTCGGCTTATATTCGGGTCGACTTATACTCGAGTATATACGGTAGTTTGTAAATCCAGAATTCATCATGCATACTACTCAGGCAATCTTTAATCCCATATGTAATGCAACAAACTGACCATTTCTGTACATTTCCAATCCTCTTTTCTTGTAAATAGATGCTTATGCCATACAAAAGTAACACTATTGGTCGACAAATAAAAATGCTGACACAAGAAAGCTTGACATGCATTAGGCCGACATGGTCAAAAGGACATGGAAAAAGGTCAAATTTAATTTTTCATGATTTTTGAACCAATTTGTTCACACTTTACCATCCTAGTGGGCACAGATGGAAAATATAATAGCACCCAAAGCATGGGGAGCATATTGAGTCTTGCAAAGAGGAGGAGATATGTTACACCAGTGGTTCTCAAACTTTTTTGTATCAACATTTTTTCATGGCACCCCTAGGATAAAAGTTTCTTATTGAGATGTTTCTACAAAAATAAATCAAATGAAATAAATTGTGTTTATATGTCATTCTAAAGCTGGGTACACAATGGGCAATATACCTGTATCGTTAACAATATGGACAATATTGATATACTGTATTTAATGATACGTTCAATATTGTTAATGATGCATGTGGTCACGGTGTCGTCAACAAACCCCCACCCCGTCGTCGTCTGTACCTGCAGCTCAATCTGACAATATCCTCAGCGACGGGGGCGAGTGACGTCACTGACAGATATCGTGAACGATTTATTGCTGACAAATAACATTTGCTTTTACTACAATTGATCCTACACAGTTATTTGTTATATACATTTCAGATTAAGGAGAGTTTGCCATTGAATAGTTTTTTCAATAACTTAGCCTAATGGCCCCCATACATCACAATTAATTGCTTCTCAGATCCAGTGATAAATGGTTTCTTCAATCTATTTGATTTGCCCACACATTACAGATTTGTTTCAGTTTTCGGCAGATTTTTCCTGTTAGAATGCCCACACATAGAAAAATGAAACTCCAATAAAACCAGATTTTTTAAACATGTTTAAAAATCTGATTCAGCAATCGATTGGCGATCCCTATTCATTTTTGATTGGAATCACCAAAAGGGGAGCCCACACATTAAAGATTAATTGTGACAATCATCTCCAGAACGAAGGATTGTCACAATTAATTGCTGATGTATGGGGCCCATAAAACTCAAGCTCGGTCCTCAGGTACACAAGTGAAATAATTAGCTCCACCTGTGGATCTCTTATAATGTGTCAGTAATGAATGCACCTGTGCACCTGCTGTGTGACCTAGAAAACATGAACTGTTGGAAGTACTTGAGGACTGAGGTTTAGAACCACTGGCCTAAGAAATGATTCAAAATGGTGTAACAAATGCAAAAGAGAACAGCATTGTATTATATTTTAAATATATAAGGAAATGGTAATACACATTTTGAATGTATAATAGCAGAATAGAACACTAATGACACCATAACAAAATAAGGGAGAGAGGCCAGCAATTGGTGGTCCACTGTACTGAGACATTGCTTTGCTCTTCTGAACTATCTAAAGCAGCTGCACCCCTGCAGTGAAGGCAATTCTGTCACTGTGTAAAAGGGCCTACACACATGAGATGTGCTGAGCTTTCTGAGCGATGCTAGATCGCTCAGAATGCTCAGCAAGATTCTCAGCACACAGCAATGTGTCAGCGCTGTGTCCAAGGGCGTAACTACCATAGGTGCACAGTGTGCAGCTGCTATGGGGCACAGAGCTGAAGGGTGCCCATGTTTGCTTTGTAACTAATATGTTTTACATACATTTATCACCATCAGTTGCTAAATAGGGGGCCCTTACAAACTTTTGCTATGGGGCCTACGAATATGTAGGTACACCTCTGGTTGTGTGCTTGTGTGCTGAGTGATCTGTCAGGACCAGTGTTCTCCGGTGAGAACACTGGCACTGACCAGCAATGTAATAGATTTATCCAGCATGCTGGGCGACAGCGCCATTGCTATTGCTATGCACACAGAGCGATATATGTGCATTTTCTAAGCGATCTAGTGAGAAAAAATCTGGAAGGAAACCATATTGGCATGGAGACAAGATCATCCCAGCCTTATCATCAACGTATATATTACTGTAGCACTATGAAAGCACATTAAAATATTTAAGAAGCTCATGGCTCCAAGAAGTTAATATTAAAACTATTAATAGAGTTTACATTTCCCAAGCTAGAAGAAGATACATAGTCTCAGGGGAATCTGGTGATTGTCTTAAATGCAAACGTCCAAATGCTAGCTTTATTTTCAATATGTGGACATGCCCGAAAATACTTAAATTCTGGGGTAAAGTGACTAATTACTTTAACTCTAATTCCCATTTACAAATCCAGGTGGAACCTTATTGTGTGCAAACTTTTCCCAATGGTCTTTAAGTCCTAATAGTTCAAAATATATGCCATTACTAACTGTCATAGTGACCATCGTAAAAAAGGGGATCTTATGTGTTTGGACTTTCCCAAAACCACCCTTACTGGAAACTGTAAAATTAATTTAACTAAAATTTTTATATTATGATAGAGAATTGGTATTTCTGGCTTTGGAGACGAGGTTGCTTCAATTTATAGAAAATGGGAAACTCTTCTACTCAAGATAAGATTATGAAAGTGTCTGAGATGACTATTTGGTCATTGATGCGTCAAATTTCCTAAACTAAAATAAATTTCCTAAACTAATATAATCCGTAAAACATGTTGATATTTGTATGTTGAATGTGAATTAGTATAACATAATATATTTGGCAAGTCTTTCCAAAATGTATGATTTCTGGTGATGTACCCATTTCCCTTTCCTCCCTATTTATATGTTATCAATATTACTTTTGTGTATTGTATTATTATTTTTGTTTAACTGTAAAAAATTTATAAAAAAGTTATGTATACTACACACTACTAACAACTGACAACAGAATGTATAACATATTAATTTAATGGTGCCAACATATAAATGTTGAATCTTAAATAATTGAAGAATATTGAGTTTAAGGAAGAGGAGATGCAGCGAAACATAACTCAAATGCTTGCAGAGATCTTTACGTGACCACCTGCCATTCCAACTGAGAGAGTGCAGTAAGGTCGTACACACAAATATTAGCAATTAGACAAATGGCATCCATCTTAAACATACTCATCATTGGAACACACTTTACACATATGTGAATCACCCATGAATGTCAATGCATAGACAGAATTATTATTATTATGTTCCATCCAGGACAATTAAAATCGCTTCTTTCTGAAGTCCACTGTGGCTTTCTATCCTTCTCCGGTGGTGATGGTAGCTGTGGGATAATAAATTGGCATCAATAGATGAAGAGCTGCACTACAATTACCTTTCCCTCAATGTTTTTTTTTTAAATTGTGTTTATTGAGGAAGAAAAAGAACAATAGCATACATGGTATAGAACATAAATACGATATAGTAGTAATACAGGTAGCATCATTGCCATTACTTAATAGTGATACACAAGGTTGTAGGTGGTGGTAAAAGTTTAGTAAAAAAATCACATTGTCATAGGGCAGCACGGATGGTGTAATGGTTAGCATTACTGCCTCACAGCGCTGAGGTCATGGGTTAAATCTCCACCATGGCCCTAACTGTGCGGAGTTTGTATATTCTCTTTGTGCTTGCGTGGGTTTACTCCGGGTACTCCGGTTTCCTCCCACAATCCAAAAATATACAGGTAGGTTAACTGGCTTACAACAAAATGAACCTTAGAATGTCTGTGTGTGCGTGTACATGTAGTAGGGAATATAGATTGTAAGCTCCACTGGGGCAGGGACTGATGTGAATGTTCAAATATTCTCTGTAAAGCGCTGCAGAATATGTATGTGCTATATAAGAAACTGTTAATAAATAAATAGATAATAAAATAAACAAGTGTCTAATAGTATATTGAACAATCATACCCATATTGCATAGTTACATAGTAGGTAAGGCTGAAAAAAGACTTGCGTCCATCTAGTTCAACCTGGTATAGATATCCATTGCTGATTTGGTAGGTTCTGATATTTTACAGACAGATTATATTTCTTATTTGTACCCATGGATGTTTTTATCCAGTAAGTGTTTGTCCAACTTTGCCTTGAACGCATTTAATGAGCCAGCCGTTACCATATATTGTCCCATTTTATTTTAAATGGTTCAGAGTCATTGTAAAGAGTTTTCATATTGTACCGCGTTGTTAACCTCACCACTTTACGAACATTTTCTTTAGTAGAGGATGGTAGTGTTAATAGATACGGGAGCCATACAGTAAAAACTTAGCTGAGAGAGATTTCACATCTAGCAAACATTCTATCCAATCCATTTGAAATAAAAACAATAAGCTGGGCAACATTAATAAACATAAATTTTATTTTTGTATCCATTGTGATAATATTGTTTTCTTTGTGACAGCTGCTACACGAGCCAGCAATAGTTTTGTTCCTTTGGGCATAGGAGAAGTGTGGGGTTCTATATAATTCCAAAAGCCCATGCCCCAATCTTTTCTTAATGCGATTTACTGTCTCCCTGCTTTATGGTTCCCCAGTGACTGATTCTAAAGTTACAAGTGTGGGTGTGAGGAATTGCTTATGTGCATAACATCTTCTTGCATTGTTGCATTCCTGGAAATTCAGTGGAGGATTGCTCCCATAACCCTTCCACGCATCTCCCTCTTGTTTCTGACCTATGTAGGGGTTACTTATAATAACATTAGCCACAATCAGTTATCCTTTTGTCAATCTCTCAGTTTAGGTTGATGCATTGTCCTACATAAGACCTGGGGCATCAAGGTTGGAGCGGGCCTAACTCGCTCCTTCGAACTATAGGGGAAGTCTAGCACTGCATTTATTAGTCGGCCACTGGGAGATACAACAGAGTTAGCAAGTATAGGTGTCACTGTGATCCTCACCACTTACGGACACGGCCTCACAGTCTAGTTTGGAATCCCCTCAGAGTCTTAACAAATTCAATCAGAACCCCCCCCCCCCCCCCCAAAAAAAAGGCAAAACAATAAGTAATTAATGTAAGATATTTTCACCCAAAAGACTATGGGGGTTATTCACTGTGTGGGTCACGGCAGTCGAGCTTGCTCGACCGCTGTGACCCAGTCCCGTTCTCGGTCAGCTCGACTGACAACATGCAGATGGGATTCAATGTCCCACCTGCAGGGGAGCGAGAAGGGGGCATGGCCGCAAGATGCGGCCGGGAAGAGGCGAGCTGCAGCCGGCAGCTCGTCACTTCCCGGACGTTCTCGGCAGAACGTGCCCGACAGTTTGTGATGTCGGGCTCGTTCTGCCGAGATACCCTGCTCATTGCTGTCGGGGAAGACAGCATTGAATAGGGCCTGGCGGGCATCTCCCCGACAGGAGATGCTCACCGGTGATTGAATATCCCCCTAAGACATTTACCATACTTAACCAGACAAGACACAAGACACATGTTGCTAGGCCTGAATGTTAATCAACAAGATCATTGCCAAATGAGTGGCCAGATTGAATGAAATCAAACCATTTTAATCTTGGGTTGCCAAGTTCAACTAGACATAGGAGAAATAATGAATTATATTTAAAATAATTATCTATTCATTTGGATTTATTTGGCTATTTTGGAGTTGTGTTTGTCCTTCTTAAGTGTCACATGTGTACATACATTACATATTACATTAATAAATGTAATCACTTAATACATTATTATTATTATTAATAATAATAATAATAATAATAATAATACTTTACATTGGCATTATTTTCAGTGGTAACCAACATGGCTATGGTGTGAGGACTTTTAAAGCTTTCTAAATGGAGTCTTTACTTCCTATTAATGGAACAATTGGTTACAGACCTCTCTGTTGTTAAGCAGATAGACCTTAATGGTATGTTATTATTATTTTGATATTTTATTATGCTTTTTTCTATGCAGGGGTGTGTTGAGATTGGCAGGAATTCCCAGCCATTGAAACATTTCTAGAGAGTAATGAAAGCTTCAGGGGTCTATTATCAAGATTAAAGTAGTCACGTAAATGCTACTGTGCTATTTGTACAATAGTCAGTCTGCATAGAACTATCTCACATTTTCCATTTCCTTGAGTTGGATATGATACAGCCAGTTAGTAACATAGAATATAAAACCAGACTCTTTTGTAGCTGGACTTTTCATAAATTGTGGTCTTAAATAATAATATAATTCAAGTTACATTCATGTTAGTGGACTAACACACTGATTCGTTCTACATTCATACATTTTTTAAGTATAATTATCTAACTTTTTGTTACAGACATTCAGGATATCTATAATGTCCAACTAAAAAATATACAAGTGGTTCACATATTCAAGTTTTAAAGCGGTATACATACCAGTAAATCTTATATTCAGAACTACATTACAGAAACCACAGCATATGCTACAATGAATATGATAAGTAGCAAAAATTATTTAAAAAAAGTATTTATCATTAGAACCGTGATTAGAATAGAAATTAAATTAAAGCTTTTACACCATAATCAAGACTCCAATTTACTACTTGAAGGTTTTTTTATTGTGGGTAAATTACCCTAAGAAGGATACCAGAATGAGTATGGTGAACATTTGTATGCAGAAATATACATAGCGTAATCCAGTTTGCATAATAAACACAGGAACCTAAGCAAATGCCCATACATGTATTTAGAGAAATGAAAGCCTATCTGAATACCAGCAGATGGAAATTAACACCCAATGACTTTTGTCTTTGAGGAACTGTGGGCCTTATTCTAGTTCACTCTTAGAGGCAAATTCCTTCTTAGCTGGACAAAACCATGTGCACTGCAGGTGGGGCAGATGTAACATGTGCAGAGAGAGTTAGATTTGGGTGGGGTTTTTCTTCAAAGTGATATCTATATTGCAGTGTAAAAATAATGCAGCCAGTATTTTCCCTGCACAGAAACAAAATAACTCACCCAAAGCTAAATCTCTCTGCACATGTTACATCTGCTCCCCTGCAGTGCACATGGTTTTGTCCAGCTAAGAAGGAATTTGCCTCTAAAGGTGTGTACACACAGGGGCGATTTTGTGCAAAATCGCGGGAAATCTGGTCGCTGAGCGACCATATTGCCCGCAATGGGAGTGTGCACCGGCGATATATATGGTCGCAGGAACATGCTCCTGCGACCAGCTGATTACCACTGCCAGGCTCCCCCCGGCAGTTTCTTTTTCATCAGCGACCATCTCTGGTCGCTGATGTAAAGTAGAAACTGAGCAATATATTGCTCAGCCATATATTGCTGAGCAATATATGGCTGAGCAATATATCTCCCCCGTGTGTACACAGCATTAGAGTGAACTAGAATAAGGCCCTGTGTCTTTTCCTTCTGACTTCCACATGTGGATCATTACAAGAACCTGAGATATGCCTATTAAGATATTCATTATTTAATATTGAACAAGTAATAAAAGTTTTCATATTATTTATTGAATATGATGCAAAAGAGCTACAATTCACTTCTAACACACTTTAATATTTTAATAATGGAACATGATCCTGCTGAGAGTATGCACGCAATGATTTGGACCCAGTTAGATTTGCAATTTCTTCTTTATAACTATCAATAAAAAAATAGTTTAATAAAGTAAAGATATGCAAAATAAATGTCCTTTCAGCACCACTTTGTCTTCAATTCCAACCACACACAAACATTTTTCTTATCCTTAAATTATATTTTTATTGCATTTTTTTAATTTTCTGGTCTCCTCGGATTGGTAGCTCATCCTGCGGGATAAGTGATTTGTACTGCTTGAAATTTGCCTCTTGTATATGCATTGGTGTCACTAGTGTAATAAATCAGATATGACCAGTGGCAGTTTGGCATGTGGTCAATAGGTCTACAACAAAGGTCAACATGGATTTTTTTCACCTTTTTTTTGGGCTGACGCGCCGACAGGCGGTATTTCATGCCCTACCATCCACTAGGGCATGGCGAATGCAGTGAGCCATGTCAGGGGATGCGGTGCACTTTTTTAGTATCCATGTCAACTGTGTCGACATTCAGGACAAATAAGGACATTCAGGACAATAAGTTAAAAACCCCATGTTGACCTTTTGACTGTCGACCTTCCCCATGTCGACTTAATGCTTGTAATGACCTAATGAACCTGTCAACTTAACCCATGTTGACTTTCAGTCACGTCGACCTTCATGCATGTCAACCTTCATTCATGTCGACCTTCATGCATGTAGACCTTCAGTGGTCAGCCTAATGCTTGTAGACCTAATTTCTGTCTATCCAATGATCCATATGCGTCAGTTTTTAACTATGGGCTGCAGGATTGCAGCCCCCCTAGGTAATATCCTCCACTGTAGTGAAGTCTGTAAGACTGCACTGGCTTCACTGTGACTGGCATTGACCTTCTATTGGAAGTCCAACCTGCTAGACGAAACAGCCCATAGAACCAGGGGTATGTGCATATGCAGTACCTACATCGGTACTGTGTATGCATCCCTCCCGGGGCCTGTCATCTGTATTATACAGGCGACAGGACTGAAGCAGCCCACAGAAGCAGGCCGCATGTGCAATACAGATGTATGTGGCATGTCTGGCTCCTGTTATTATCCTACAGACGGGAACACTGTGGTAGTAGCGGAGGTGGGGACCTGAGGAGCAGCAGTGGTGGGGATGAGGAGCGGTGGTGCTGTCAGCATCGCAGCCAGTGGCAGCCCTACTTCTACCAATGTAGGAGCCGCCACTGGATATGACCTAAATCTGAAGGTGACTTCACAAAGATTTGCATGCCCACCAGTCTTGGAATCATATCCACGTAGTCTCACTGAAACATCCATTTTATAAAATGTCTCAGAAGGTCCAAATGAACAATCTGATCACAATTTACAGTACTGTTTGCATCATAATGTAACATTCCAAATAGGTTGCTGATTGCAATATGTCTATATCAAAGGCTACATCTGAGCCAGTTCTAATTTATCATCATTAGTCAAGTTAATAAGCTTGGCTTTATCTAAAAGAATCTAGCACAAAAATATATTTTATGTAATTATTACCAGGTGGCTAAAAGTTCACATATCTTCATTATTTGCTATATAATATGGCCAACATAAGCAGTGTTACTAAGATGGATGGATTTGGTGAGCATCTGGATTCCTGTCATGTGTGAACTTCTAGTGATCTACAATTTAATTACATGTGCTAGAAATATTAAATACAGAAACAATCTAAAATATACCGTTGTAGTCTTGCTCTAATATCTCAACTGCTTTCATTTTTTTATTTTCCTCACAGGAACAACATACCGGGAGGTGTGGCCTGGGAACAAGAAATAACAATATAAATTGGGGATAACCAATCACTGCGGACAAGATGAAATATCAATTATTGCAAATCATTTAATATTATATTACAGATGATGAAAATGGCTAAAATGCAAAGTATAGGTAATTAAGCAAAAGAAAGTTCCTAGAAAAATATGTGAAATAAGTTATTAACAGAATATGTTATTATTCCAGTATGCATACAGAAAAGCAAAGTATGAAAACATGCGGAGCTATGTACTGAGTGGCTTTATTTCTGATTTCAATTTTATTGTTGGGCGTAAATTGTAGCAACTTTAAGTCTCATGAGAAGTGATATTTCTGACCTTTGGGACTCATTCTTACCTGTATTAGGACCTTATTCTGGTACACACACAAATCTGTGAAATTCATAGCAATGCGTGCGGATAAAACGCTGCCTGCCGCTCGCACAGCCCCCCCCCTTGCTCGCTTGCCGAGTTCCCTGCACGGCTGCGGATGGATGTTTTGCATAAATATCCATTCACAGCCTTGAGTGCGAGTGCCAAATCATTCAATGGTCACCGACCAGTAAATGATGACATCCGCTGACATCAGCTGCACACCCCCGGCACCCGCATCACTGCCTAATTTTCATGCAGAATTGTGCATGCGTATAAGGAAAATATTGCTCCCCCATGTGAACGCGAATGCACCAGAATTAGGCCCGCGAATGCACCAGAATTAGAAACATCTGAATGCAGGGCCTAATTCAGCATGGGTCGCTAAGTTGAGCAGCATTAGCATTGTACATTCAAGGCTGCAATTTGCTAATTATTCTGTGTACACGTTCTACTTCAATCAAAACACATTTTGATTGACAGGCAGCTGGTGTTTATGGGGCAGAAACATAGAGTTTTGTGGCTGTGTTTGTCCAAGTGATGGTGTGTCAAAATGCTTTTAGGGAGGGTGTGGGGGAGGGGGCTTTGACGTCAGCGGTGACCGTTTTGTTGCTTTAGCAGAATTGTAGATGCTTTTAACTGCCACAGATGAAATCAGGGCCATTTTAATGTATGGGCTCAATGGACAGATGCAGAAGGGCCCCTCAATTCTAGTGGCCTTCAAGCAGGGGCAGATTTCGGTGTGAGCATCTGGCTCCTGATCTTCTTGGGAAACAGTACAGAATTTCAGAGAGGTCAGGCTGTATTTGCTTCCACCAATCAGAGTGCAACATTCTCTTCCTGCTTCCCAGGCTGCAGCCAGACAGTGAATGGCTATCATCATGCTGATTGGTGGATGGCTGGAGCTATTTACAAATTAGAGTGCTGACAGCCATTGTATGGAAGTAAGTTTATAGATGGTGCAGGAAGGCAGGAGGGGTATGGTATGATTAGTTTAAAACAAATTCCTGTTGATGGTTGGGTAGGGCCCGTTCATTGCTTTGCCCAGGGCTTACAATACCGTTAAGATGGTCCCGGATTGAAGATACTCTTTAATTGCACCGGGTTTTGCGAATGGTTCTGCAAATGCATAACGCTTTGCGATGCATGCACAATTACTGCAATGGGCATTGTGTTTTTTTTCTTTGAGCAGCATCTACTTTATTGCAGCAACTGCTTTTTCTCAATTTAGCATACCATGCTGAATAAGGATTCGGTATGAAATCCTGACGGTCAAAATCCCGACAGGGTCAAAATCCCGAATGGGTCATAATATCGACAAGGACAAAATCCCGACAAGGTCAAAATCCCGACATTTAAAATCCAGACAAGGACAAAATCCCGACATTTAAAATCCCGACAAGGTCAAAATACTGACATATAGAATGTATAGGTGAAATAGTCAACATGACTTTGTCTTGACAGGTCACGAGGTCGACATGGGTTTTTTCACTGTTTTTTTACCCGAATGTCGACACGGTCAACATGGACACAGTTAGAAGTGAACCGCAGCCCCTCGCATCGCTCGCTTCGCTCGCAATCCTTCGGGCACACTATTTTATTCTCCCACCACACCCTAGTGGATGGTAGGGCATGAAATACCGCCTATCGGCACATGTCGGGTCAAAAAACAGTGAAGAAAACCATGTCGACCTCGCGACCTGTCGACACAAAGTCATGTTGACTGTTTCAGCTGTACATTCTATATGTCAGTATTTTGACCTTGTCGGGATTTTAAATGTCAGGATTTTGTTCTTGTCGGGATTTTAAATGTCGGGAATTTAAATGTCGGGGTTTTGTCCTTGTCGGGATTTTAAATGTCGGGATTTTAAATGTCCGGATTTTGACCTTGTTGGGATATTGTCCTTGTCGGTATTTTGACCCATTCAATATTTTGACCGTTGGTATTTTGACTGCATCCCCTGAATAAGGCTCACAAGGGCAGATTTATTAAGCTCAGTGAAGTGATAAAGAGTCTGGTTTTTATCACCGGCCAATCATATCCTAACTGTGAAGTTACAGGCTTGGTTGAAAAAAGATAGGTAGGAGCTGATTGGCCGGTGATAAAAACCAGACACTTTGGGCCTTATTCTGCTGGATACGGTGGGAACGTATACGGGCGGATCGGTTTTTTTTTTAACTGCGCATGCGTAGCTTTCGCAATGCACAGGTGCGGCGACCTCACACCGCTCACGGACGGGTCTCTCCGTGCGAAAAAACCTGTCCGCAAGAGTACAGTCATTGTGGGCGGCATGGGAGTGTTTTTAGGGGAGCGGCCAGAATAATGAGGAAAACTGGACGTAAACATGGGCGTACACGGGGGTGTGCACCAAAAATGTATGGTGCTACAACCGCTCGATCGGCGAACGCACCGTGCATTTTGGGCCAAAAACAGGCAGACGCCAAAGATAGCTCCAGACCACACCAAGAGATACCGCATGAGAGCGGACGCCTGTGTCTGCTAATTAACGCTGATTACTACACCTGAATGTAATAAGCAATGCTGCAGCTTATTAAGTGAAAACCATGATTTCACAACCAAGCCACACACAGCCCTCAAACACATTGGAAGCATATCTTTCTACACTTCTCTACATGTAAAGGTTGTTTTAATTTTAGGTAAGATTCATTCTAAGACCTGCTTACATATGTCAAGGTAGTTATTTCATAACCATCTACAACCATTCAGTAAGTGTTTTTGTAAACTTTAAAAAGCAGGACACTCAATTCACAGAAGTCGACATGTGTCAACTTTTTCACTGTAACACCAACTTAACTTTATTTAAAAGTAAAACCAATGTGGGGAGACATAGATAGTGATTAAAATGCAACATTAGAACATAATAAATATACCTGTAATGAGGGTTAAAATTTTGTTTTATTAAGGTGTTTATTAAGGTACACAATTGAGTTAATAGAAAACAATTATTGAATAAAAGTTAGAATAATTAATTAATTAATAGTTTTAGTCTTAATTATAGTTGAAAGGCAAGATTTTCAGGTCCATATATGTGAAGGGTATGCCACCGTGCACGGACGTACGCTCACTCTCACGACCGGTGACACACATGCTAGGTTTTCCAGTGAAAAAAGGCGAGACCCGTCCATGCACTGTGGCGTACGCTCAGATATACGGAAGATGTCGGTGTGAAACGGACGAGACCCATCCATAGACGGTGGCGTACACTCTGTTGTACACCAGTTAACGGTGTCTAAGAGGAGACCCGTTCGTATAAGGTGGCGTACGCTCAAGTGTACGCCACTCCCCATTGTCTGTATTTGTGACCGTCCGTATGCGGATGTTTTGTGGGTGGACTTAAGCTCACCGTCCGCGTACGGGAAACGTACGGTGAAACGGACCGTACGTACGTTGCACCGACCGAACCAGAATAAGGCACTTTATCACTTCCCCGAGCTTAGTAAATCTACACCAAAGTACGCTATTCTCGCAGCACATCAGTTGGGCATCTCACGCCGTACGGCATATAGATAAGCAGTAAATAAGAACACCAATATATTCGTGGCTAATTTGTCAAAGGGGATTTGTTCAGTGAGATGCAAAGAATATTCAATAAGAATATGGTCGGGCACCTAGACAAGAGCTGGTTTTCAATTAGCAGCTGCTAAAAGAGGGGGGATAGTCAGTCAGGTGCTTGAGCTGCCGTACTAGTCGGTTGCGGAATAGTTTTTTCCCATCTGTTGTTTTGTGTTTGAATTGTAGTATGTGATATGATGAGTATTTTCCTTATCTCTCTTCTCTTTTCATTTTGAATTTCACTTATGCATTGTTATTATTATTATTGGTACAAAAAGGACACAGTACACAAAAGTGTTTAGCAGCGCTAGATAAATAAAATAAGCAAGTGATTGCAATAAAATTAAGTTTTACTAAATCCACAATTTAAATGCAGATAACAATATAAAATAGCATATATTTAATAAATTGATAGAGCTCTCACACTCCTGACTGGTTTAATAGGATGATCTCAGTAGGCCAAGGTGGATGTGTTTCACAAGTATAATCCTCATTAGGCCCAGGTAGACACATTTGAAAAGGTAAGTGCACTTTACCCAATGTAGAAAAATCACTCCTTTGGTGTTATATTTCAATCCCTGATTCGGCTTGGTCCTCCTCACTAGTAGTGCAGGAATCCTTTAGCAGCCGCTGAAGGAGAAGCAGAAATGGAATGTCCCCATAAGCTGGACCTTGGCGTCCTCTCACACAGGTGGCCAGAGGAAATTGAGCCACCGGAGGGGTCCAGGATGCGGGTCGCTAATTTTGAGCCGGGGATGTTTGGAGCTTGAATCAAAGTTCACAATGGGAAGAGAAAGGCGTATAGACACTGGGAAGTCCGAGGGGTGAGAGGCAAGAAGCACTGACGCGTTTCACTACTTGCTGTAGCTTTATCAAAGGTGTCTGGTACAGTTGTTGGTCTGAGTATAAATACCCTCCATAATAGGTAATTAGTCAGCATGTATGAAACAATCACTTGCATAAAAATAACCATATTAAAACATTTATTAGTGGAGACAGACGTACATACAGTAATAAACACATGATAGGTAATGGTAAATCAATTTAAAAAACACAAACCTTAATAATTACTAAGATAAAGATGCTAAATCCCAGAACAAGATCACTTCCTGGTTAGTGTCACGTGATCGTCATCATTAATATTTATTAAGTAATATGAAAACAGGGATTTTCACTGTAATTAGAGCCCCAATAATATAACACACAAGGAGGGAATGAGGAGACTTTCAATGATCTCTAATAACCCTTTCACACTCCAAATATCCTGGGTTTTTGCACATGAACGCGCATCAACCCGGGATTTAGTTCAGTGTGAAAGGGTATTGTCACCACATCCCGTGTTGAGCATTCCGGGATTTCTACCCAGGTCCTGACCTGGGTAGATTCCGGAATCGACACGGGGTGCGGTGAGTGTGAACGGGTATTCCGGGTCAGCGTAACCCTATCCCATTCACTGCAGTGAAAATGCTCCGCTGGGAGGTGCTGACATCTCCCAGCGCCGCCCCGGCAAAGCTTTCAGATGACGCCACCCGCCCGACTTCATTCCGGGTCGGGTGGCCAGTGTGAAAGCACTTGCAAGACGTGTCGCACCCGGAACTTAGAACCTGGCTTGCAACCCGACTTGCAAGTGTGAAAGGGGTATGATTGGTGTGACGCATAGAGTCTAGGAGAGAAAAAAGTATAGTGGAATGCATATTGCGCTCCCTTTGCATGTCCGCCTGATCGGAACACAGGAAGTGGAGACAAATGTAGGAGGGGGATGTGGTGGAATGCATATGCACTCCAAATGACATATCCATCCAATAAGACAAGGAAGCCAGGGGCAGAAAATCAATCAATATGATAACACAATAGGTATAATGGACTTAGATCATGATAGAAAAAAATAGAATATAAACTATATTCGGACTGTAGTATAATATAAATAATAAAGAATAAATAAACCAGATTTTATATGGTAATTTGTTAGGAAGTGTGTTGGAGTGCTTATTGCGTTCCTGTCAGCATATAAATAATAAATAATAATTACAGTCGGTACAGAGATTGTGTATAAGAAGGTAAGAAACCAAAGAGACATATATATATATATATATATATATATATATATATATATATATATATATAACTCAAATAGTGAGATAATTAATACTCGGCTTGTTCAGGGAGCTGCAGTAAATTGCACTACATTTCTTAACCTTTCTTTACATTTTACACACAGAAGCACTGAACAGATCTGGCTGACTGATCTGTGAGTGCTTTACCAAACATGGCAGCCAAAAGCATTTCTATTTGAAAAGAGTATTTTGAGCTGAATTAATGGCAGAGTTTGCAGAAACTAATGGTGGTAAATTCCCATGTTGTAGTGCCTATGGATAGTTCTGCCGAGTTTGTTAGATAATCTATTGATTCGGGCAAGTGTGTTCTGCCATGACTAGGGTGGCCAATCCCGGGATCGGGATAAGTGGGATACCGGGATTTGGCCCCAAAAAGTCCGGGATTTCAATCCTGGGATTGGAGTATACAATCCCAGGATTTTGGGATTAGACTGCCACACCGCCCACTCTGCTGCTGCCCCTTCTCCTGCGCCCGCCTCTTACACTCTCCTCTGCCCGCCCGCCCCTTCTGCCCGCCCTTTCTCCTCTTCCCGCCTGCCTACCTCTTCTCTGGCTGCTGCCTGCTAAGGAGCAGGTGCACTCACCCTTAGCCACCACCTGCCCGCCTGCTAATGTAAGTAAATGTGTGGGTCGGCCGGTGTGGGGGGTGGGAACGGGACACACCTGACAAAACTAGGGATGCCAATCCCAGGATCCTGGGAATCCCGGCATTGAGCATTTTTCAATTCCAGATCCCAGGATTGGAAAAATGCCCCGGGAATGCCATCCCTAGCCATGACTTTCATTCATATTTGAGCAGACTCTGCTGGGTCTTGTGTTTAGTGAATTACTGAGTTTCAGTATTTGAAAAAACTGCAAACTCTAATGAACATGAATTATAGTAAATGTACCCCTAAGTATTCCCTGTATGAATGAAGGAGGGATCCCTCCATTTCTGCACACAACCACAACTACCATAGGTTGTATAGGGCATGAGATGTTACCCAATGTACCAATATATGTAAAGCAAAGTATTCCTTATATTGGTCCCTACAGCTGAAGATTCCGTATCCCATTGTAGCCTATGGGCTACTCCCCACATTGCTGGATGGGCAGTGGGTTAATCTGGAACTCTCCCCAGGAGTGCCCACATTGAATGTGTGGCAGATGTCCCAGCACACCACAGGGATGGGCTCATTTTGGCATCATAGATCCTGCCGATGGGATTGAATATTGCAAAGCGATCCTGGGTGATAAAAACCCACTCAGATTGCATTGAATATACAATCCATCAGAAATGTGAGGAGGCAGTCAGCTCAGCATGGAGGAAGGCGTGGTGGAGAGGAGTGATGCTGGGCAGAGGGCATAAGGGGGGGAGGTGTTGGTGGTTTTTACACAAAATCATGTTACTGCAGTCCTGCCTCCACTACAGAATTCTGAGATTACAGGCATTGCATGGCAGGGGTAGTGTTATGGTGACATGATTCACAGCAAATCACGTAATCAAACCATGGGCCATGTCACTGAATGCCTTTCTGACATTTCATCATGGATGTCATCTTACCACCTCAAACTGGATATTTCAAAAACAACACCAACTAATAGAAGTTACCAACCAATGCTTCGTTCCCCACATTCAATTTGTCTCAAAATCATGTTACATACATCTATAAAACATATCCAAAATACAACCATACCTTACACAAGACCCTGCTAAAACTCTGATGCATGCTCTCATCATCTCTCACAATGATTATTGCAATAGTCTCCTTACTTTTCTTCCCCAATACAGACCTCAACTCACACACCTCTACAATCCATCATGAATGCAGCTGTGAGGCTAATCTTCCTCGTTAGATGTTCCTCGTGTGCAAAACTGCTCTGTCAGTCCCTCCTTTGGCTACTTGTATTCTATTGTGATCAATATAAAATACTTCTCTTATCTCAAAATATCTCCCAACTCATCGTCTTTGCTCTTCACAAGATCTATGTCTGTCATCCCCATGCATTGCCTGCTCCCATTCCCAATAGCTGCACACAATTTGTGGAATATCCTCCCATGCACAAAAAGACCCCTTTAGGGTGGAATGCACTAAGCATAAAAAGTGATACAATGGAAAGTCATAATCCACCAGCCAATCAGCTCCTAACTGCCATGTAACAGGCTGTGTTTGAAAAATGAAAGATAAGAGCTGATTGTTTTGTGGTTTATCACTTTTCAATGCTAAGTACATCTCGCCCTTGTCTCCAAACCTTCAAGCGTTCACTAAAAAAAAATCACCTCTTTGGGCAAGTTTATAAAATTCCAGAACTGCCCACATAATCTTTATAAACCTTTCCTATCCAATTACATCCCCACTGTACAGTCCACACATATCCACTGTACAGTCCACACATAACTAATTTTTTATATCACCTTTCCATCCTCTTGGCCCCTAGGACAACATTGCTGGGTCATCGTATCATTCAGCTCACCAAGAACCTTTGCAATCTGGTGGACCATTATACAACAGATAACACATATACTTCAGTAACATGCTGTGGTGACTGTAAACAGAAAGGCACCATCACAGCCACCACCGCCCCCCCCGCCCTGGCCACCGCCGACACCCTCACTCCCCTCCTGATGGGCATCGCCAACAACCCCCCCCCCAACAAGAATCACACTTATTAGGCAGGGAAGAGGGGTGCGGGCACATGGAGACAGGGAACCGGCAGGAGGGGACGGAGGAGCCAAGGGATACAACACAGTGTAGGATGGGAGGTCAGAACCATGGCGGCTCTGCCAGAAGCTTAAATGACAGGGGCTGCTGTGATTGGACAGCAGCTGATCTGGTGTCCAATCCCATGAGCCCCTGTCAAGTAGGCACTTCTAAAAGTGTGGCTTTTCATATTATTTTTAAAGGGCGTTTTTGACCGTTGGTATTTTGACTGCATCCCCTGAATAAGGCTCACAAGGGCAGATTCATTAAGCTCAGTGAAGTGATAAAGAGTCTGGTTTTTATCACCGGCCAATCATATCCTAACTGTGAAGTTACAGGCTTGGTTGAAAAAAGATAGGTAGGAGCTGATTGGCCGGTGATAAAAACCAGACACTTTGGGCCTTATTCTGCTGGATACGGTGGGACCGTATACGGGCGGATCGGTTTTTTTTTTAACTGCGCATGCGTAGCTTTCGCAATGCACAGGTGCGGCGACCTCACACCGCTCACGGACGGGTCTCTCCGTGCGAAAAAACCTGTCCGCAAGAGTACAGTCATTGTGGGCGGCATGGGAGTGTTTTTAGGGGAGCGGCCAGAATAATGAGGAAAACTGGGCGTAAACATGGGCGTACACGGGGGTGTGCACCAAAAATGTACGGTGCTACAACCGCTCGATCGGCGAACGCACCGTGCATTTTGGGCCAAAAACAGGCAGACGCCAAAGATAGCTCCAGACCACACCAAGAGATACCGCATGAGAGCGGACGCCTGTGTCTGCTAATTAACGCTGATTACTACACCTGAATGTAATAAGCAATGCTGCAGCTTATTAAGTGAAAACCATGATTTCACAACCAAGCCACACACAGCCCTCAAACACATTGGAAGCATATCTTTCTACACTTCTCTACATGTAAAGGTTGTTTTAATTTTAGGTAAGATTCATTCTAAGACCTGCTTACATATGTCAAGGTAGTTATTTCATAACCATCTACAACCATTCAGTAAGTGTTTTTGTAAACTTTAAAAAGCAGGACACTCAATTCACAGAAGTCAACATGTGTCAACTTTTTCACTGTAACACCAACTTAACTTTATTTAAAAGTAAAACCAATGTGGGGAGACATAGATAGTGATTAAAATGCAACATTAGAACATAATAAATATACCTGTAATGAGGGTTAAAATTTTGTTTTATTAAGGTGTTTATTAAGGTACACAATTGAGTTAATAGAAAACAATTATTGAATAAAAGTTAGAATAATTAATTAATTAATAGTTTTAGTCTTAATTATAGTTGAAAGGCAAGATTTTCAGGTCCATATATGTGAAGGGTATGCCACCGTGCACGGACGTACGCTCACTCTCACGACCGGTGACACACATGCTAGGTTTTCCAGTGAAAAAAGGCGAGACCCGTCCATGCACTGTGGCGTACGCTCAGATATACGGAAGATGTCGGTGTGAAACGGACGAGACCCATCCATAGACGGTGGCGTACACTCTGTTGTACACCAGTTAACGGTGTCTAAGAGGAGACCCGTTCGTATAAGGTGGCGTACGCTCAAGTGTACGCCACTCCCCATTGTCTGTATTTGTGACCGTCCGTATGCGGATGTTTTGTGGGTGGACTTAAGCTCACCGTCCGCGTACGGGAAACGTACGGTGAAACGGACCGTACGTACGTTGCACCGACCGAACCAGAATAAGGCACTTTATCACTTCCCCGAGCTTAGTAAATCTACACCAAAGTACGCTATTCTCGCAGCACATCAGTTGGGCATCTCACGCCGTACGGCATATAGATAAGCAGTAAATAAGAACACCAATATATTCGTGGCTAATTTGTCAAAGGGGATTTGTTCAGTGAGATGCAAAGAATATTCAATAAGAATATGGTCGGGCACCTAGACAAGAGCTGGTTTTCAATTAGCAGCTGCTAAAAGAGGGGGGATAGTCAGTCAGGTGCTTGAGCTGCCGTACTAGTCGGTTGCGGAATAGTTTTTTCCCATCTGTTGTTTTGTGTTTGAATTGTAGTATGTGATATGATGAGTATTTTCCTTATCTCTCTTCTCTTTTCATTTTGAATTTCACGTATGCATTGTTATTATTATTATTGGTACAAAAAGGACACAGTACACAAAAGTGTTTAGCAGCGCTAGATAAATAAAATAAGCAAGTGATTGCAATAAAATTAAGTTTTACTAAATCCACAATTTAAATGCAGATAACAATATAAAATAGCATATATTTAATAAATTGATAGAGCTCTCACACTCCTGACTGGTTTAATAGGATGATCTCAGTAGGCCAAGGTGGATGTGTTTCACAAGTATAATCCTCATTAGGCCCAGGTGGACACATTTGAAAAGGTAAGTGCACTTTACCCAATGTAGAAAAATCACTCCTTTGGTGTTATATTTCAATCCCTGATTCGGCTTGGTCCTCCTCACTAGTAGTGCAGGAATCCTTTAGCAGCCGCTGAAGGAGAAGCAGAAATGGAATGTCCCCATAAGCTGGACATTGGCGTCCTCTCACACAGGTGGCCAGAGGAAATTGAGCCACCGGAGGGGTCCAGGATGCGGGTCGCTAATTTTGAGCCGGGGATGTTTGGAGCTTGAATCAAAGTTCACAATGGGAAGAGAAAGGCGTATAGACACTGGGAAGTCCGGGGGGAGAGAGACAAGAAGCACTGACGCGTTTCACTACTTGCTGTAGCTTTATCAAAGGTGTCTGATACAGTTGTTGGTCTGAGTATAAATACCCTCCATAATAGGTAATTAGTCAGCATGTATGAAACAATCACTTGCATAAAAATAACCATATTAAAACATTTATTAGTGGAGACAGACGTACATACAGTAATAAACACATGATAGGTAATGGTAAATCAATTTAAAAAACACAAACCTTAATAATTACTAAGATAAAAATGCTAAATCCCAGAATAAGATCACTTCCTGGTTAGTGTCACGTGATCGTCATCATTAATATTTATTAAGTAATATGAAAACAGGGATTTTCACTGTAATTAGAGCCCCAATAATATAACACACAAGGAGGGAATGAGGAGACTTTCAATGATCTCTAATAACCCTTTCACACTTGCAAAAATATCCTGGGTTTTTGCACATGAACGCGCATCAACCCGGGATTTAGTTCAGTGTGAAAGGGTATTGTCACCGCATCCCGTGTTGAGCATTCCGGGATTTCTACCCAGGTCCTGACCTGGGTAGATTCTGGAATCGACACGGGGTGCGGTAAGTGTGAACGGGTATTCCGGGTCAGCGTGACCCTATCCCATTCACTGCAGTGAAAATGCGCCTCTGGGAGGTGCTGACATCTCCCAGTGCCGCCCCGGCCAAGCCTGCAGATGACGCCACCCGCCCAACTTCATTCCGTGTCGCACCCGGAACTTAGAACCCGGCTTGCGACCCGGCTTGCAAGTGTGAAAGGGGTATTATTGGTGTGACGCATAGAGTCTAGGAGAGAAAAAAGTATAGTGGAATGCATATTGCGCTCCCTTTGCATGTCCGCCTGATCGGAACACAGGAAGTGGAAACAAATGTAGGAGGGGGATGTGGTGGAATGCATATGCACTCCAAATGACATATCCATCCAATAAGACAAGGAAGCCAGGGGCAGAAAATCAATCAATATGATAACACAATAGGTATAATGGACTTAGATCATGATAGAAAAAAATAGAATATAAACTATATTCAGACTGTAGTATAATATAAATAATAAAGAATAAATAAATCAGATATTATATGGTAATTTGTTAGGAAGTGTGTTGGAGTGCTTATTGCGTTCCTGTCAGCACATAAATAATAAATAATAATTACAGTCGGTACAGAGATTGTGTATAAGAAGGTAATAAACCAAAGAGACATATATATATATTACTCAAATAGTGAGATAATTAATACTTGGCTTGTTCAGTGAGCTGCAGTATATTGCACTACATTTCTTAACCTTTCTTTACATTTTACACACAGAAGCACTGAACAGATCTGGCTGACTGATCTGTGAGTGCTTTACCAAACATGGCAGCCAAAAGCATTTCTATTTGAAAAGAGTATTTTGAGCTGAATTAATGGCAGAGTTTGCAGAAACTAATGGTGGTAAACTCCCATGTTGTAGTGCCTATGGATAGTTCTGCCGAGTTTGTTAGATAATCTATTGATTCGGGCAAGTGTGTTCTGCCATGACTAGGGTGGCCAATCCCGGGATCGGGATAAGTGGGATCCCGGGATTTGGCCCCAAAAAGTCCGGGATTTCAATCCCAGGATTGGAGTATACAATCCGAGGATTTCGGGATTAGACTGCCACACCGCCCACTCTGCTGCTGCCCCTTCTCCTGCGCCCGCCCGCCTCTTCCACTCTCCTCTGCCCGCCCGCCCCTTCTGCCCGCCCCTTCTCCTCTTCCCGCCTGCCTGCCTCTTCTCTGGCTGCTGCCTGCTAAGGAGCAGGTGCACTCACCCTTAGCCACCACCTGCCCACCTGCTAATGTAAGTAAATGTGTGGGTCGGCCGGTGTGGGGGGTGGGAACGGGACACGCCTGACAAAACTAGGGATGCCAATCCCAGGATCCTGGGAATCCCGGCATTGAGCATTTTTCAATTCCAGATCCCAGGATTGGAAAAATGCCCCGGGAATGCCATCCCTAGCCATGACTTTCATTCATATTTGAGCAGACTCTGCTGGGTCTTGTGTTTAGTGAATTACTGAGTTTCAGTATTTAAAAAAACTGCAAACTCTAATGAACATGAATTATAGTAAATGTACCCCTAAGTATTCCCTGTATGTATGAAGGAGGGATCCCTCCATTTCTGCACACAACCACAACTACCATAGGTTGTATAGGGCATGAGATGTTACCCAATGTACCAATATATGTAAAGCAAAGTATTCCTTATATTGGTCCCTACAGCTGAAGATTCCATATCCCATTGTAGCATATAGGCTACTCCCCACATTGCTGGATGGGCAGTGGGTTAATCTGGAACTCTCCCCAGGAGTGCCCACATTGAATGTGTGGCAGATGTCCCAGCACACCACAGGGATGGGCTCATTTTGGCATCATAGATCCTGCCGATGGGATTGAATATTGCAAAGCGATCCTGGGTGATAAAAACCCACTCAGATTGCATTGAATATACAATCCATCAGAAATGTGAGGAGGCAGTCAGCTCAGCATGGAGGAAGGCGTGGTGGAGAGGAGTGATGCTGGGCAGAGGGCATAAGGGGGGGGGGGGGGGTGTTGGTGGTTTTTACACAAAATCATGTTACTGCAGTCCTGCCTCCACTACAGAATTCTGAGATTACAGGCATTGCATGGCAGGGGTAGTGTTATGATGACATGATTCACAGCAAATCACGTAATCAAACCATGGGCCATGTCACTGAATGCCTTTCTGACATTTCATCATGGATGTCATCTTACCACCTCAAACTGGATATTTCAAAAACAACACCAACTAATAGTAGTTACCAACCAATGCTTCGTTACCCACATTCAATTTGTCTCAAAATCATGTTACATACCAGGGGCGTAACTATAGCACCGCATCCCCCGCGACCGCAGGGGGGGCGCTATGCATGTGCGGGCGCCGGGGGCTGCAGTGCTATAGTTACGTTAGCTGCAATGTGAAGGGAGCAGGGGCAGGGGGGCATTGAGGTGGCTGGGGGACGGACGCTGTGGGGGACACAGAGGCGGCAATTACTTATAGCTGAGCCGGGCAGGGGGAGCCGGGAGCTGTCTGTACTGAAGAAAAAAAAGCCCATACAATGAATGGGCAGCCTGTGATTGGCTGCTGAGCGCTCTCTCAGCCAATTGCTGACTGGCTGAGAGAGCGCTCAGCCAATCACAGGCTGCCCATTCATTGTATGGGCTTTTTTTTTTTTCTTCCGTACTGACAGTGACAGCTCCCGGCTCCCCCTGCCCGGCTCAGCTGTAAGTAATTGCCGCCTCTGTGTCCCCCGCAGCATCCGTCCCCCGCAGCGTCCGTCCCCCCAGCCGCCTCGCAGCGTCCCCCCCACCTGCATTGACGGCTACCTGGGGGAGCGGCAGGCGGCGCAGATGGAGACCGGGGGCGCGGCGGGAGAATATAAAGAAATCTTATTCAAAAGACCGGGCGGCCGCTGATTGGCTGAGAGCTCAGCCAATCAGCGGCCGCCCGGTCTTTTGAATAGGATTTCTTCCTATTCTCCCGCCGCGCCCCCGGTCTCCATCTGCGCCGCCTGCGGTCCTCGCCTGCCGCTCCCCCAGGTACCCACAGATATATCGGATCTGAACATCTAGACTGCGGGGGTTGGTGCGGCGGGCGGAGGGGCGGGTGAGTGGCTGGGCGCCCTCCCTTTAACGGCGGGGGGGGCGCCCAAAATGTAGTTATGCCACTGTTACATACATCTATAAAACATATCCAAAATACAACCATACCTTACACAAGACCCTGCTAAAACTCTGATGCATGCTCTCATCATCTCTCACATTGATTATTGCAATAGTCTCCTTACTGGTCTTCCCCAATACAGACCTCAACTCACACACCTCTACAATCCATCATAAAATGCAGCTGTGAGGCTAATCTTCCTCGTTAGATGTTCCTCGTGTGCAAAACTGCTCTGTCAGTCCCTCCTTTGGCTACTTGTATTCTATTGTGATCAATATAAAATACTTCTCTTATCTCAAAATATCTCCCAACTCATCGTCTTTGCTCTTCACAAGATCTATGTCTGTCATCCACATGCATTGCCTGCTCCCATTCCCAATAGCTGCACACAATTTGTGGAAAGTCCTCCCATGCACAAAAAGACCCCTTTAGGATGGAATGCACTAAGCATAAAAAGTGATACAATGGAAAGTCATAACCCACCAGCCAATCAGCTCCTAACTGCCATGTAACAGGCTGTGTTTGAAAAATGAAAAATAAGAGCTGATTGTTTTGTGGTTTATCACTTTTCAATGCTAAGTACATCTCGCCCTTGTCTCCAAACCTTCAAGCGTTCACTAAAAAAAAATCACCTCTTTGGGCAAGTTTATAAAATTCCAGAACTGCCCACATAATCTTTATAAACCTTTCCTATCCAATTACATCCCCACTGTACAGTCCACACATATCCACTGTACTGTCCACACATAACTTATTTTTTCTATCACCTTTCCATCCTCTTGGCCCCTAGGACAACATTGCTGGGCCACCGTATCATTCAGCTCACCAAGAACCTTTGCAATCTGGTGGACCATTATACAACAGATAACACATGTCCTTCAGTAACATGCTGTGGTGGCTGTAAACAGAAAGGCACCATCACAGCCACCACCGCCCCCCCCCCCCCGCCCTGGCCACCGCCGACACCCTCACTCCCCTCCTGATGGGCGTCGCCAACAACCCCCCCTAACAAGAATCACACTTATTAGGCAGGGGAGAGGGGTGCGGGCACATGGAGACAGGGAACCGGCAGGAGGGGACGGAGGAGCCAAGGGACACAACACAGTATAGGATGGGAGGTTAGAACCATGGCGGCTCTGCAAGAAGCTTAAATGACAGGGGCTGCTGTGATTGGACAGCAGCTGGATCTGGTGTCCAATCCCATGAGCCCCTGTCAAGTAGGCACTTCTAGAAGTGCGGCTTTTCATATTATTTTTAAAGGGCATTTTTAGCCCACTGCTTAGCCCTGCCCCCTCTTCATCCACCTTGCAGTTGTTAGTGGAAGGCACACTTATCGGTGCCTCCCAACTATTTTAAATACTGCAAAGTGCAAAAATAATATAAAGAAAATACTTATGACACAGAATATGTGTCATAGGTATATTCTTTGTATTATTTTAAACAGAATGGCAGGGGAAGCACTGCCTTCCCTGCCTCCCCTGACTGCATGTCCCTGATATCCTTGTGTATTAATGTCTATTATAGTTTGTAAGCTTGTGAGCACAGCCCTCCTACCATTTAGACTCTCTGGGGGAAATTTAATAGGATGAGAGATTCAGAAAGTGAGAGATTTGGTAAGAATTTGGTAAGAAATCAGTTTTTTTTAAAAGCGGCAATCATTTACACTGCAAAATCAAACTGGGCCCATCCTTCTCAAGGCCTGGAGTATGGACTGTCTTTCTTCTTGCTTACCTCGAGTATTTCCTGTTTAACAAACTCATCCTCAAGAAGCTCCTACTTCTATGCCAAATAAAAATGTTTCTTATTTAGATGTCTTCAGTAAAGGAGGTGCTGACACTCTTCCTCCTCACCGGCAATGGGACTGTCCCATCAAACTAATTCCCGGGAAAACTCCTCCCAGAGGTTGCACCTATCCCCTGTCCCTTCCGGAGACTGAGGCCATGACCAGTTAGAGCCAAGAAAACTTAAAGAAGGGGTTCATTAGTCCTTCAACATCTCCTGCCAGCACTGGGTTTTTCTTTGGGAAAAATAAGGATGGGTTTCTTAGACCTTGTATTGACTACCAAGGGCTAAATGACATTACCATAAAAAATCGTTATCTTCTTCCACTCATCACAGAACTCTTTGACAAAGTTAAGGGTGCCACAGTGTTCACCAAATCTGATCCGCATCCGACACGGGGACGGGTGGAAGGCGGCATTTAACACTTGTGATGGCCAATACAAATACCTGTTGATGCTATTCGTGCTATGTAATGCGCCCGCTGTGTTTCAGCAATTTGTTAATGATATCTTTAGGGACATGCTGTACACCTCTGTCGTAGTTTATTTGGATGTATCCTTATTTTCTCACCCAATCTTCAGGTTCACAGACAAACCATAAGGGAGGTACTGTCCCGTCTCCGCAAGAATAAACTTTTTTGCAAGCTGGAAAAGTGTGTATTCGAAGTCTCTTCAATTCCATTTTTCGGGTGCATCCTCTCCAGTACCAGTTTAGAGATGGACCCAGAAAAGGTAAAAGCCATCCAAGATTGGACTTCTCCAAGTACCCTTAAGTGAATACAAAGATTCCTGGGGTTCTCTAATTACTACCGCCGGTTCATCCGCAACTTCTCCTCCATAGCTTCCCCTCTCACTGCTCTCACTCAAAAGAGGGGAAGATCCTTCCCAATGGTCTCCTGAAGCTACAATAGCCTTGCAATTAAAACAAGCATTTGTCTCTGCGCCCATAATTCTCCAGCCAGAAATCAACAAACAGTTTTTTCTTGATGTTGACCCTTCTTCAGTAGGGGCGATTCTGTCACCTAGGGGAGAGAACCAGGAGCTCCACCCTGTGCTTATTTTTCAAAGAAATTTTGTTCTGCCGAAAGAAGGTGTGCCATAGGGGAACAAGAACTTTCATCGGTCAAGCTAACTTTTGAGGAATGGCAGTACTTGCTGGAGGGAGCTCGACACAAGATTAAAGTCTATTCTGACCATAAAAATCTTTCTTTCCTTCATAATGTACAATGTCTTAAATCCCCTCAGTCCCAGTGGGCAATATTCAATGAGCAATTTGATTTCCAGATTAAGTACCGACCGGGAACACTGAATCGTAAAGCAGAGGCACTATCTAGTTCTTTTGATTCCACCATCGAAGAGAAACCTCAGACCCAACCAATTCTCAGTCCTGTAGTCTTTGCTCAAAAATAAACACCTATCCTACTCCTTCTCCTGGTAAGACCTTCGTTCCAGTCAACTTACGAAAGAAACTACTGTTGTGGGCTCATTCTTCTCCTTTTGCTGAACACCTGGGGGTCAAAAGACCCTGATGTTTCTCCAACAATCCTACTGGTGGCCGTCAATGCGAACTGATGTAAACAATTTTGTCTCTTCTTGTGTCAAATGTGCCCAGCATAAGACCCCTCGGACATCTCTTGCTGGAACAATTTTGCTACTTCCCGTACCAACCGAACCATAGACACATCTGTCCATGAATTTCATCTCTGAGTTACCTCCATCAAAGGTCATACAGTTATTTGGGTGGTAATTGACAGATTCTCCAAGATGGCTCATTTCTTCCCATTTAAAGTCTCTCTAATCAGCACCAGTACTTACACAACTCTTTATTGTCACTATTTTTAAACTTCATGGTCTTCCCAAAGATATTATTTCAGACCAAGGAGTACAATTCATTGCTAAGTTCTAGAAATCTTTATGCTTGGCTGTCCAGGTCAAGTTCAAGTTTTCTACCACATATAATCAACAAATGAATGGCCAAACTGAATGGGTCAACCAAGATCTAGAAGCATTCATACGCCTCTTTGTCTCCTCTTCACAGGATGATTGTCTAGATTTATTTGCTGGGCCGATTATGCACACAACAACTCATATCACTTGTCTTCCAGTACTACCCCATTCTTCACCGTATTGGCAAACACCCCCATTCTTCTGACTTTTCAAGTTTATGGAAACCGAATGAACCAGCTGTAACTTCCTCCTTACACCGCTTTTCTAAAATTTGGTCCAGCATTCATGATTCCTTTCTAAAAGCCTCCGCTCATAATAAAAGTTCAGCTGACAGAAAGAGAAGAGCCATTCCCAGTCTAATAGTTGGAGATCAAGTATGGCTATCAACTAATAATCTATTACTTAATTTACCATCCATGAATTTGGCACCCCAATTCATCGGCCCTTATCCCATTATCCAAGTCATTAATCCAGTGGTTTATAGACTAAGACTTCCATCCTCCATGAAAATTTCAAACTCTTTCCATATTTCACTTCTTAAGCCAGACTAAGACCCTTATTTAGATCAGATCGCAGTACAAATTTGTTCTCAAAATGGGCAAAACCGTGTGCACTGCAGGTGGGGCAGATGTAACGTGTGCAGAGAGAGTTAAATTGGGCTGGGGTGTGTTGAATCTAAAATCTATTTTGCAGTGTAAAAATAATGCAGACAGTATTTACCCTGCACAGAAACAAAATAACTCACACAAATCCAACTCTCTCTATACATGCTACATCTGTCCCACCTGCAGTGCTCATGGTTTTGCGCATTTTGAGAACAAATTTGTATTGCGATCTGATCTGAATAAGGGCCTAAATGTCTACTAAAGCAAAGTGCCTAAACCTCCAACTGTCAACATGGAGAAGGATGCTGAATTTGAGGTTAAACGAATTCTAGACTGTCGTCACCGCAATTCTCATCTCCAGTATCTAGAGGAATTGTCTGGATATGGTCCTGAGGAAAACTCCTGGGTAGAAGAAGCTGATCTCTATGCTCCCAGTCTCATTAGACAATTCTTCTGTAGGAACCCTCACAAGACCTGTAGGTGCCCAGAGGTCACAAAAAAGGAGGAGGGTACTGTCACATGCTGCCACGGCTGTACATGGCAGTAAACGGCATGCACAGTACTCACCTGTCCATGTCCGCTGTCGGCTGGCTTCCAGGATAGGTGGACGACAGCGCGACGTGGCAGTCACGTAAAGCGGGACAGGAGGTGTAGCACACAGTCTGTCTATGCTTGGCAGTGCTGTGAGGCCAGCGCCGCCATCTAGGTTCAGGGCAACAGAGCGATTGGGCCAGGCTAGGGTCTTTCGCATGCGGATTTACATGCAAGCGCAATATTTTTTAAATAGACATGTGCATTTCTGCAAAACTGCATGAGTTGGGTGCGTGTGGCCACAGTGAACAGCAGGGGCTGGCTGGCAACTTTCAGCCTGGGGGGCAACACAAGCAAGTGGCCCATCACCATCGCCATCGTTTCACCACCCTATCCTCTCCCGTCTAGTATGCAGCAAGGATTAAACAATCCTTCCTCCCACACACATACAACAGAAACGGGGAAAGTGCGCGCCGAATGCGCGTTACAAAAATTTACACTGTAATGCCCATTACACCTAAAGCCATCACTGTAATGCTAATTACACATAATGCCACACACCGTAATGCCCATTACATATAAAGCCATCACAGACGTAATGCCAATTAAAGATAATGCCACACCGTAATGCCCAAACATAATGCCACACACTGTAATGCCCATTACACATAATGCCAACACCATAATGCCCATTACACATAATGCCAACACCATAATGCCCATTACACATAAAGCCAACACCGTAATGCCCATTACACATAAAGCCAACACCGTAATGCCCATTACACATAAAGCCATCACCGTAATGCCAATTAAACATAATGCCACACACCGTAATGCCCATAAAACATAATGCCACACCTTAATGCCAATTACATATAATGCCACACACCGAAATGCCCATTACACATAATGCCAACACCGAAATGCCCATTACACATAATGCCAACACCGTAATGCCCATTACACATAAAGCCATCACCGTAATGCCCATTAAACATAATGCCACACACCGTAATGCCCATTACACATAATGCCACACCTTAATGCTAATTACATATAATGCCACACACCGAAATGCCCATTACACATAATGCCAACACCGTAATGCCCATTACACATAATGCCATTACCATAATACCCATTACACATAATACCAGCAACGTAATGCCCATAAAACATAATGCCAATACCGTAATGCCCATTAAACTAAATAATCATACCATATAAATGCTGCTTACCTATATCGCTTGTTGCCAGGGGTTACATGCTTCTTGCCAGGTGTTTCATTCTTGCCATGGGGATTTTTTTGCAGGGGAGAGCCAGGGTACATGCTCGTCGCCAAGGGGATACATTTAAATCATACTTGCCTACTTTTGAAAACTAGTTTCAGGGAGATTTTAGCTGCTAGTGGAATGCTCCATGCCGCTGAGAGCGTGAGTCATGATCCGCCCAGGGGGTGTGTCTAACTCCACCTATAGATGTACCTATTGCCACTAGGGGGTGTGCCCTACAGTAGCAGAAGAAAACTCTGGAAAACTCTGGGCCTGATTCAGATGTCGATGCTGCTGTATGCAACACTGCATTATATGTTTTAAAGAAAATATTTCTGCCTCTCTTGCTGCCTATCCTGAGACAAAGAGAGAAGTAAAAAGAGACCAAGAATGCATGTGTAATGCTGTGTACACACGGAGCAATATATCGCTGAGCAATATATTGGTCAGTGTCCTGTTTTCAAGCAATATATTGCTCAATGTCTCCTTTTCATCAGCGACCAGAGATGATCGCTGATGAGAAGGAGAAACTGGGGGAAACAGGTGACTGCCGAGGAAAACGCTGGTGGCAGGAGCATGCTCCTGCGACAAGCGACCATTGCAGGGCTGGCCACGGGAGCGCGCTTTATCACGCACGGGGCGCAATTTATCGCCCATAGCACATGAAATCACTGGCAATATGGTCACTCAGCGACCATATTGCCAGCGATGTGCGAAATATCGCCCCGTGTGTACACAGCTTAAGAGACAGAGGGGCGGAGTGTGTGAGACAGAGGTGGGAGAGAGAGTGGGAATGTGTGTGAGAGGGAGAGTGTGAGGAATGAAAAGAGAGTTTGTGAGAGAGACAGACAGGGAGAGAGTGTGAGGGAGAAAGGGCGACCATTTGCATGCGCCATCAGTGGCGTAAGGTCCTTGACCGGAGGCAAGATAAATGTTGGTCTACCACAGTCCCCTCACCAATGTATACAGTATCTATATACACACACATAGACACCCCTGTCACTCAATAAAAACACACACCTCTGTCCCACTGATGTGTCACAGCTCCCGATGTGTGTCCCGGCCCCCTCAAGAGGGGGCTTGTGGGTCGTCTGGCTACTGTGAGAGGTGGTTTGCTTGTCGTCTGGCTACTGTTCTATCACTTAAAAACCCTCAAAACCCCTCACTTAAATACACCACATACCTGTTTCACTAAAAACACACATGCACATACACCTTTCACTGCACACACTCAGGGTAGTATTCAATGCGGCCGGCGAGGGGGTTAAACAGTGAGGATCACAGAAAACCAGCGATCATCCCTGTTTAACCCCCTCGCCAGCCGCTTGCCCTATTCAACGTTCTGGGGGAATCCTCGCCATCACAGGACGGCGAGGATTCCCCCAAACAGCGAGACCCGCGGCTAATGCAGTGAACCCGCTGTATATAGCCGCGAGTCTTGCTGCTTCTGCAGCCGCATCCGCCAATTCTCCCTCGCTCAAAAAACGGAGCGAGGGGGAATTGGCGTATGAAGGGGGTGAGTTTAATACTGACAGGGTGAGTGTTGACAGCGAGCAGGAAGCCCTGCTCGCTGTCGCCGCTTGCCCACAGTATTGAATACATCCCACACACCTCTGTCACTTTAAAAAACATACAAAAAAAATAAAAAAACGTGCAGAACATATACAGTACCATTATATAACACACACCCCCCATATTACAGCCAATACATTATGCACACCAGCCCCCCATATTACAGCCTGTCCACATAACCATAACATTATATTACATTATGTAGCCCCCTGCCCCCCCCACACACTGATATATTATACACCCCCCCCACACTGTGATGCATCATACACCCCCCCCCCCAAACACTGTGTTACATTATACATCCTCCCCCCCAAAAAACACTGTGATACATTATACACTCCCCCCCCAAACACACACACACACACACACTGTGATACATTATACAACCCCCCCCCCACACACACACTGTGTTACATTATACACCCTTCCCCTCCCCCCTCTGCATTAAATTATACACACACACACATTATACACAGCCTCCCTCTCCCCCAGTACACACTCACATGTCTGTGTTGCTCCTTCCTGGGAGGAGCAGGGCTGGCCTGATGGATGGAGCCTGAGCCTCCTGCCGTGCTCAGTGTTTGTGGTGGGCGGGGCCAGCCTCCGGGAAGCAGCAGAGGCAAGCCCTGGCTGTCAGCTCTCTGTCAGCGATTTAAATAGCGCGCCAGCGCTACCCGAATCCGCACTTCCGGGTAGCGCTGGCCGCACTGTTCTCTTCTGACAGACACTAGAGGTATAGCAGTACCTCTAGTGTCTGTCTCCTATAAGGTGGCGGCCATTTTGGGAGAGGCCGTCACCTTACATTCGTAAGCTTGTGCTAAACAGTGAACACATGGAGGTGGCCGGAGGCTGCTGCGATGATGGCTGGGCTGCGGCAGCGTGTGCAAGATGCACACAGCGGCCCAGCCAGTAGATAGTCACACCGGCCTGGGGGGCATGTGGCACTCTGCCCCCCGGCCCAGCCCGCCTCTGGTGAACAGTGAACAGACCATCGAATGATATGTGTGTCGCCCCAAAGGCTGCGAATGGATGTTTTGCCAAAACATCCATGCTCAGCTGTGCGGGCAACCCTGGTGTGCAAGGGGGGGGGAGGCGGACCTGTGAGCAGCGGGCGGCATTTATTCCACACGTAACTCTTCGAAATTCGCAGTGTTGCGTTTTGACCAGAATAAAGTCCTTGCTTTTGCCCAGTAAAGAATGAGTTTGCATTTGCAAATCAACCAGAATCACCCCCACACTCCAATGTTCCGCAGAGACGGAGATTGTAGACTGCAATTGGAAACCGTCCTCGAGAAATCCTACGTTTGACACTGGAGGTGCAGATCTGTTTGTCCTGATCTAAGACCAAGAGAACAGGTGAGTGAAACTATTTTCTGTAAATTTCTGAGAAAAGTTTCACTCATCTAAAACTAATTTATTCTTGTGTTTTACATATCGTGATATGTAGAAGCTGTCTTCATAATTGAGCAAAGAGGCAGAATGTGTAATAAGTACTAAGGATAGTAAGTATAATAAGTAAAGAAAAAGCTTTGTCTTTTTTTAAACATCATCTGTGTTTATTTCTGTTCATGACTTTCAGGTTAGGAAACAGGTGTGTGGCTCACCTGTTATCTTTACAATTACCTGCAGGCAGCAGCATTGCATCAACTTGGAGAACTAAACTTGTTTCTGTAATTTGCTGTCTAATAATAAAAACATACAAAAATGTATTTGAAAATCACTTGTTCTCTTTCATGTGCATGTAAATGATAATGCACTGTTACATAATAGCTGATACATAATAGATCTGTCATATCAAAGTATAAAATTAAAGTGATTTGACAGCATCTTAGATGCATTTAAAATATATTAAAACACACATATAGGGGCCGATTCGCAGCTGTTTAATAGTTGGGTAAAATGACATTGAGTACATACCGTAGTCCCATACTGTATGATGAGTTGGATACATCTATGTAAATGTATTGCTCCTATCCATGCTTCATTAAATAGCAATCATCACTATTATTGACACACATTTGCACCAGCCTTGGATCTCTGTGTACACACAACTCTCCATAGCCCACAATTTCACCTATATGGCCTCAACATGCCCTAACTAAACTTTGTGCAAATGCCCCTTTGCGCCAAGTAATGCCCCCTTAGCTGCAAATGGAATTACATACATTGCAAAATTGACCTTAAAAGTGTAACATAGCATTTAAAGTGAAACAAACAAACAAACAAAAAAAAACAATGGGGCAGATGTATTAAGCCTAAACAAGAGATAAATGCAAGGGTGATAAGGAGAGATAAACATCCAACCAATCAGCTCCTTACTGACTTTTTTCACACACAGGCTGTAACATGGCAGTTAGCAGGTGATTGGCTGGATGTTTATCTCTCCTTATCACCCTTGGATTTATCTCTTGTTAAAGCTTAATACATCTGCCCCAATATCCCAAAACTGATCAGTACCGAAGGTAACATAGTAACATAGTAATTAAGGCTGAAAAAATACGTTAGTCCATTGAGTTCAACCTATCTTACTTAGATAACTTATATAAATTATAATTAGCAAGTATGAAACTAATGAAAATGCTATACCTGAGCCAGATTTTGATGGAGTTGCTAGCACTGCTGCATACATGGAAGCAACAGTGATAACATTAAATTGTTGATGCAGCAGTTGGCTTCAAGCCTATTGCTTGCATTAATGATCTGTGCTGGATCCAGATTCAAATCATAGGCGACACTATCAGTCGGCTGTGTGACCTATTGGCTCACATAGAGCATTTAACAAAATACACAAAGAGGGTATTCAATTAGTTCTGGGTTTTTTTTTTAGCATTGGCAGAAAAAAAACAACTAATCTGACCCTGGGAATTTACGTAATTTTTTGCCAATGCTTTTTCACTTTTTTTCTTGAGCGAAACGGCATTGGTGAAAAATGTCTCAAATAGAGGTGAAAACAGCTACGATTTTGCTGACCACTTCCAAATTCTTTTCAGGTGAAAAATCATCCCTCCGATTAAATAGGGGGAATCCCCCGACAATTTGAAAAATATATAATTTTGAGAAATCAAGATCCACAAAGTATTTAGCTGTGGGTTTTTTTTAAAGAGAAAAACCCTTTGCTTTCATTAAATAAAAAAAAAAAAAAAAAAACTTTTTTGGCTATTTGGTATTTTAGAAAACAATCTGAAAATAAAAATAAAAAATACAAGATATAATTTGTGTTGTTACCACATAGAAAATCAGTGATATTGATGTTGGAATGTGACCAGAGCTAACTTCAGAAAATGGGTGACATGGGTGAAAAAACCCTCAGCAGTCAAGAGGTTAAATGTGGTACTGTGTTGGTGACATCCCTACAATGGTTAGTATTACTTGCAATAGGAAACATATAATAAGCACAATTAGTGTGATTCAAGTGCCCTGAACACCAAATTTTGCGGGCCCCATATTTATGGCAAAAAAAAAAACTTTTTGAAATTACATTTATTCCAGTTCATGTTTAAGTGTAGGTTTGTATAACTGTAGCAAATAGTCTGATGATAGTGTGCTGCAGAGAGGAGTTTAACAGCACCAACTGAGAGTTTGTTTGGAAGGGAGAGGTTGAAGGAAGTGATTGGTTTAACGTACCTAGGGTTGCATCATATGTCAGCAAAAGGAGCATAGGAAATAAAGGTGAAGCACAGATAACATGTAGGGACAAGAGTCCTGGGAGTTATTTCTTGGAAAAGCTGGGCTTTGGAATAAGGTCTAAGGGTAGGCTGAATATTCTGAAGACAAAATTAGTGGGGGCACAATATTTAGTTCCATGAAAGATTTCATAAGTGTTCATTTCACAACAGTGTGTCTGCATGTGGTAGTCAATCCTTTCATAATGATAATTTGCATTGGTCTTGTGTTTCCAGTTGGCATTTATTTTTTGGTAGAACAGAAGAAAATACAAGAAATAGAAGAAGGGATATCTTTTTTTGTTTGCAATAGGTGCCAAAAACCCTAGTTATGCCACTAGTTATACCTGATGTAGAACAAATGCAATTCACAATTTGAGAAGCATAAAGAAAAACTGTGCAGATTTCAATCATTTTCAATGTTTTTACATTTTTGTCAATATATATTTTTTTTACAAAAGTTCATATTTTTCCAAGTTTTTTGCTACGCACAAAGACAAACCCTTGGTATAATAATATAACTAATATTTCAAATGTTTTGGTTCTTATGTATTATCTGGGTGCCCGGTTTTTTGATTGGGTCGGAAAAATCGGGTCGATCGCATCGCATGCAACCAAATCGCATGCGATGCGATCGATGCAATTTTTACATTGGATTCAATGTTAAATGGTCCCTAAGACCCGATTTTACATTGGGTCCAATGTTAAATGCCCCCCAGACCCCATTTTTTTATTGTATACCCACCCTGTTCATACCCCCACTATCCAAGTGGGCATGGAGTCGATTTTATATAGCGTGGCGAGCGCAGCGAGCCACCGAGCCCGAAGCGTGGCAAGCGCAGCGTGCCCCGCGAGGGGACGCTGATTACTTAAAATGTATTCCGCGTCCCCTCGCGGGGCTCGCTGCGCTCGCTATGCTTCAGGCTCGGTGGCTCGCTGCGCTCGCCACTCTATATAAAATCAACTCCATGCCCACTTGGATAGTGGGGGTATGAACAGGGTGGGTATACAATAAAAAATGGGGTCTGGGGGGGCATTTAACATTGGACCCAATGTAAAATCGGGTCTCAGGGACCATTTAACATTGAATCCAATGTAAAAATCGCATCGATCGCATTGCATCGCATGCGATTTGGTTGCATGCGATGCGATCGACCCGATTTTTCCGAAAAAATAAGGCATACAATCAAAATCGGGCGCCCAGATACTACATAAGTACCAATGTTTTAACTCAGGAATATTATATAATGGATTAACCTAGCTCAGGGGTCCTCAAACTATTTTGCTCTTGGACCCCATCAGACAATAAAAATTATTACGAGACTCCAGCAAGTGACTGCAGAAGGCCATCACATCACATGTGTAGTCAGCAGACAGCACATACATGGCAGCATTGTGGAGGCACAAACTGATGGGAGGAGTCTAAACTAACAGACAATGAAACCGATCTATCAGACTCCTTGTATCATTGACTGAGATTAGAAAAGTCATTAGCTTGATGGTCAGCAACACGGAGTCGCGACCCCATGCTGAGAAGGTCGGGACCCACTTTGGGGTCAGGACCCACAGTTTGAGAATCGCTGACCTAGGTGATATGTAGAAAGTAGTCTGAAACAATATCCAAAAATGTACAGTACTTCTAAATAGATCCTAAGGGGAAAATTTACTAACATGGGAGTTCTATTTCCCATGGGATATTGCTATGGGCAACCAATCAGAATCTACTTAAATACACCAATTAGTATTGATGGCGGGGGGGGGGGAGATGAAAACATGCAAAAGTGAAACATCACAATCTATATGAAATCTCCTGAAATATACATAATGTGGTATGCTGTATAACATTTGTTTGTTTGTTATGTTGTGTTATAGAGGATATCACAGGCTTTGCAGTTACCTCCTGATTGTGCATCCAGCAGCACACCATTTCCCTTCCACACCCCAGCTGAGATGCAAGGATGCCTCACATAGGACCAGATGCACTAAGCTTCAAAAAGTGATAAAATGGAGAGTGATAAACAACCATCCAATCAGCTCCTGCCTGACATTAAACACAGTCTGTCAGGTGCGAATTGGGCAGGAAAACCAGCCCGGAAAATTTTTGGAAGCAGCCCTTATGCGGGTGGAGTATGGTGATGGGCGAAGTGTAACCTCATAAGAAGAGGTGTGGTCTCAAAGGGAATGCTGTAATAAGTTTGGCATATAGGGCGGTATTCAATGCTATGGTGGGGGGTTTTCTACGGCAAGGATGGCTCATTTTCGGCAAGGAAAAGCCACCCTCACTGTCCAACCCCCTCGCCGTATTCAATGTTTGGCTGGAATCTGATCCCCTTAAATGGTGAGGTTTGTTGCAAATGCAGCGAGTCCGCCGCCATTTTAATGGACACACTCGCCATTTCCACCTCGCCAAATGGAAACAGTGAGGCGGAAATGGCGAATGAAGGGGGGCGGCATTGAATACTATTGGCACTGCTCGCCGTCATAGCTCTTCCACTGAATAACCCAGTTCTGAGGCTGATACTCCAACCCCTGCTCCATGCTTTGACCATCTCGGCCTGCTTACATTCTGCCATCAGGCCACCTCTAACTTGCTTGCAGCTTGTTGTCAAAACCCTCTTCTCCTCACACTTCACTTACAGCTCTCCCATACTCAGTGACCATCTTTGTCTGTATACTCTACAGATGGCTTATCCTCTATCCATGGCCACCAGCCCCCACTACTATGCTGATGACTTTCTCACTACTTACACTACTGACCCCTCTATACCCGCCACTGCACTACTGCCTGCCACTACACTACTGATCCCTCTATACCTTACACTACAATACTGACCCCTCTATATCCGCCACTACACTACTGACCAGTATATACCCTACACTACACTGCTGACCCCTCTATATTCACCACTACACTACTGACCAGTATATACCCTACACTACACTACTGACCCCTCTATATCCACCACTATACTAGCAGCAAGTGTCGGACGGGGCAGAGCACAGGCAGTGGCTAAACAGGTTCAAAGACAACGATGATGACGCATGATGAACCACTGAGCTACAGTAAGATGGGGCAGCGCAGAGTCAGCATGTGATTCTTTGAGTGTGTGTATGAGAATGGCCCTTTTGAGTAAGTCCACCTACTAAATTCTTTCAGATTGCCTATATGTTTAAGATGAAACACAAATATGATCGTGTATTGCCAATCCAGTAGATAATATAATTTATTATAGCAATAAAAGTGTGCTCTTAATGTAAAGATTGATATAGTCATTGGCCCTTATTTAGATCTGATCGCAGTACAAATTTGTTCTAAAAATGGGCAAATCCATGTGCACTGAAGCCAGATGGGGCAGAGAGAGTTAGATTTGTGTGAGTTATTTTGTTTCTGTGCACGGTAAATACTGGCTGCATTATTTTTACACTGTAATTTAGATTTCAGTTTCATCACGCCCCACCCAAATGTAATCTCTCTGCATATGTTACATCTGCCCCACCTGCAGTGCATCATGGTTTTGCCCATTTTGAGAACAAATTTTTACTGCAATCAGATCTGAATAAGGGCCATTGTGTCAACAATCCCATGCCCCTTTTATGACAAATGTCATAGAGGTAACTACTGTAAAGAAATATGGTGATACATTTGTATTCACATAATGCTAAAATTAGAGGACAAAAGATGCTCTTTATTTTGACATTCCTGGAAACAATCCAAATGGTAGATAATACTTTGTGTAACTAAGTGTATTTCAAAATACTGTTTCGCCTCATGAAACTTATTAGTCAAATTAAGGCAATGTTAGCACAAATCCTTCCAAGATAAATACAACACTTACATTAGATCAATAGAAGTTTATTTGCCGCCTACAGACACAATAAGCTTTTGTCATGTCCTTTAGTGTGTTATTATAAATCAAAAAGAACTTGTGCAATAGTTCGCATAGCTGTACCTAATCATATTATGTGGGCGCATGAATCTTTTTACATAAGACATTAAACTATCACACACATGGTATGTCATAACAAGATCTTGGGTTTGAATGGTAAAAATTAAAAGCTTTATAAAGAGCAAATATTTTTGCATTTAAAATGTACATAGGTTTTAGGGCTACTTATCATGCCTATAGTACCCTGTCTGGGATTGTATAGATTTCTATGCTTTGGCTTCCAGAGGTTTTAAGGCATCTATCCAAAATAAGCTTTGGCTATGACCGCACTAACTTTGTCTTCCAGTATCTCTGTCTCCTGTGAATATATGCTGCACATGCAGAGCAGCAAATGACAGGGGGAGTCCCAACTGCCGCAGAACACTTCTGCCCACGGGTTGGACAGCGGGACAGTCCCCAAAAAATAGGACTGTCCCATAAAAATCTGAGTTGGAGGTTCATATTTTGAAGCTACTAATGTTTCTATGGAACTTGCTAAATTCCTTCCCTCTGTGCCTTATCTAATACACAGATGGAGCCCTGGTTGTTTATCCAGCCGGCGCGCCATAGCTTTCTATCTCGGTGCTCTGCTTGCTGAGACAGGGACGAGCATATCACACGCACGCACGTCCCATTGTCGGTGTGCTGAGACAGAAAGTTATGGCTCACCGGCGGGAGGAATAGACCTGGCTCCATCTGTAAATATAACAGTGGACCCATTTATTAAGTCTGGGGTTTAATGTCCTGAAAGGACTATCCTTTGGAATTTCTTCTTGTTTTTTGATGCATCTAATCTCTTAAGCATAAGTTTTATGTTAGATGCAGTGGATAACAAACATTTTTGTTAGATAGAATTCATTTGGAGTACATGATATTGCACAAATGTCACGGCTAAAGGGCTGGATGGAGTCGTGCGGTGCACAGGAACCGGAGACGGACCAGGAGGAGTAGGATTGAAACGTGCAGGTTTAATAACTGATTTCATAAATGATAAACTTCACTCAAATACTTCTTTAAGTGACAGTTGGAATAAATTAAATAGAGTCCAGCACAATACTAATAACGGGCAGGGAAATCTGGAAACGTATACTTGGTGAGCCAGAGTACATAGATGAGGATCCGGAAGGAGGTTGATTTGATGACAGAAGAAATGGATCCGGATGACTGAAAGATGATGGAATGAATGAGTTGTATGAAGGAGGACAGCGGAAAGCTGTGCAGGGTAATTCTGGGACACAAGCAGGAACAAGCACTAGGTAGGACTTGCAGCATTGGTGTCAGGAGAAAACTTCCTTGTAGCAAGATGCAGGGAGCAAGGCACCAGAGTCAGGAGAGAAAGAGCCAGGATCCGGGAATCAGCTAGGAGTTGTGAATGACTCCAAAGACTCATTGCACTGACACTGAACAGCCTAGGCAGATCCCCTATATCCCCAGGGGATGGCTGCCATTGGCTGTCAGCACAGGATGAGGAGGGAACCTCCACTCTGGGCCAATCTGTCTCCTGCCCTCAACCAAGATGGCGACGCCGGCCTCCCGGCACCACTACTGCTGCCATCCCTACCCAGAGCTGCCGCTACCCGCACACCGCAGAACGGAGCCTGCACGCGCTAGCCGGCGGCGGGCGCGGACGGGTGAGTACTGTACCCGCCGCGCTCCGTCGCGGCAACGTGTGACAGTACCCCCCCTTTTCAGGGTGACCCCAGGGCGCCTATGGGCCTTGTGCGGATTTCTCTGGAGAAATTGCTTTACCAGTTTTGGAGCGTGCAAATCAATGGAATCCACCCAAGAGTTCTCTTCGGGACCAAACCCAACCCATTCCACCAGATACTGGGTACGAGAATTGCGGCAACGAGAGTCTATAATGCGTCTTACCTCGAATTCAGACCCACTTTCGGAGTTAATCTTGGGCGGTTTGGGAATCTTCTTTTGATAAGAGTTCAACCTTAAAGGCTTGAGGAGGGACACATGGAAGGAATTCGAAATCCTTAGGGAAGGAGGAAGTTGAAGTCTATAAGCGACAGGATTAATGACTTGGATGATAGGGTATGGCCCAATGAACCGGGGAGCCAGCTTCATAGAGGGCAGACGGAGGCGTATATGGCGGGTAGACAGCCATACCCGGTCTCCGACTTTCAATCTGGGCGCTGCCCTTCTTTTCCTGTCTGCCATCCTCTTGTATCGGGCGGAAGATTTAAGAAGAGCGGTGTGGACATCCGACCAGATTTTAGCAAAGCGTTGTAATGAAGTGGTTGCTGCAGGAACTTCGGAAGAGGATAATTCTGAGAAATCCGGAGATCGTGGATGTTTGCCGAATACTGTAAAGAAGGGGGTGGTTCCGGAGGAAGAGTGATAGGAGTTGTTATGCATATATTCTGCCCACGGGAGAAGATCCACCCAGTCATCTTGGGACGACGAGACAAACAGTCGGATAAAGGCCTCCAAGTCTTGATTCACCCGTTCTGTCTGGCCATTGGTCTGGGGATGAAAGGCAGTGGAAAACTTGAGTTTGACCTGTACCGCGGCACAGAGAGCTCTCCAGAACTTTGCAACGAACTGTACTCCGCGGTCGGATACAATCTCTTTGGGCAGTCCGTGAAGTTTAAAAATGGTTGAGATAAATAGCTGAGCCAGTACTGGAGCAGAGGGGAGACCTTTTAGTGGGAAAAAATGGACCATTTTCGAGAATCGGTCGACCACTACCCAGATTGCGGTATGACCTTTTGAGGGAGGTAGTTCGCAAATGAAGTCCATTGACAGATGGGTCCATGGTTCTGTGGGAATGGTTAGAGGGCGGAGAGGACCAGCGGGAGTTGTTCTGGGCACCTTATGCTGAGCACATCTTACACAAGAAGCGACGAAGTTGGTTACGTCGTGGCGGATGGTTGGCCACCAATAAGAACGTGACAGGAACATCAAGGTCTTTTGTGCTCCTGCGTGCCCTGCGAAGCGGGAAGAATGTGCCCATGACAATATTTTCTTGCGGAGTTCGGGGGGAACGAACGTTTTACCTGGAGGAGGAGATGGCTGTACGGTTACTTGGGCGAAGACCAGCGGATCGAGGATTGGACGAGGAGGTGTCTCTAGGTCAGAGGTCGTCTCAAAGGAGCGGGATAGAGCGTCTGCCTTAGTATTCGTGGTTCCAGGTCGGAATTTAATTTGGAAGTCAAAGCGTTCAAAAAACATGGCCCAACGGGCTTGGCGGGCAGTAAGGCACTGAGCCTGTTTAAGAAAGGACAGATTTTTGTGGTCTGAATACACGGTGATCTTATGCCGTGCCCCCTCCAGAAGGTATCGCCACTCCTCTAACGCAGTTTTGACTGCAAGCAACTCCTGTTCCCCGATGGGGTAATTCTTCTCTGCCGGGAGGAATTTTTTGGAGAGGAAGGCACAAGGGTGTAATTCTTGATCCTCACCTTTTTGTGACAAGATGGCCCCGATCCCTTCCGAGGATGCGTCCACCTCGAGAATGAAGGGCCTGTCGAGGTCTGGTTGGAGGAGGATTGGTGCCGTTATGAATGCTCTCTTTAACTGCTGGAAGGCAGAGGATGCTTCTGGCGACCATCGGCTTGGATCAGCTCCCTTGCAAGTGAGAGCAGTGAGGGGAGCAGCGATAGTAGAGAAGTTCCGGATAAATCGCCGGTAATAGTTTGAGAACCCTAGGAATCTCTGAATTCCTTTGAGTGTTGTGGGGGCTGCCCAGTCTTGGATGGCTCTCACCTTCTCTGGGTCCATTTCTATCCCAGTGGCGGAGAGAATGTGACCCAAGAATGGAATGGACGTGACCTCAAAAACGCACTTCTCCAACTTGCAGAACAGTTGATTTTGGCGAAGACGTCGTAGGACTTCGGACACTGTCTGTCTGTGAAGTTGAAGATTTGGAGAGAAGATGAGTATATCGTCTAGATAGACTACGATGGAGTGGTACAGCAAGTCCCGAAAGATATCATTTACAAACTGTTGGAAGACGGCGGGGGCGTTACAAAGGCCGAAGGGCATCACCAGGTATTCATAGTGGCCGTCGCGCGTGTTAAAAGCCGTCTTCCACTCGTCACCTGGACGGATCCGGATCAAATTGTAGGCCCCTCGCAGGTCCAATTTAGTAAAGATTGCTGCCCCTCTGATCTTGTCGAATAGTTCTGCGATAAGGGGTAAGGGATAGCGGTTTTTAATGGTGATGTCATTCAGGCCCCTATAGTCGATACATGGCCGAAGACCGCCATCCTTCTTTTTCACAAAGAAAAACCCGGCCCCGGCCGGAGAAGTAGATGGTCGAATGAAACCTTTGTTTAAGTTCTCTTGAATGTACGAGGACATGGCCTCAGTCTCAGGTAGCGACAGGGGATAGATGCGGCCACGAGGAGGGAATTTCCCGGCCACCAGCTCTATCGGGCAGTCCCAAGGACGGTGAGGAGGCAGGGTGTCGGCACCACCTTTACTGAATACATCTGTAAATGAACGATATGGTGCGGGTATCGACAAGGGTGGAGCTGAAGAGGATGAAGGATAGTTACCCTCACGTTGTGGATGGGTCTGGTAGACCGGAAGGATCTGAGGAATGCAAGTAGACTGGCAATCTGTTCCCCAGGCCTTGACCTCCATATTGGTCCAATCGATGTGTGGGTTATGTTTGGAGAGCCAGGGAAGGCCCAGGACCATTTGGTGTGAGGACTGTGGAAGAATGAAGAATTCGAGGGTCTCTTGATGTAGAGCTCCTATGAGCAGTGTCACCGGGGTGGTCTGATGGGTGATTTGTCCACTACGAATTCGACTCCCATCCACTGCAGTGAGGACCAGCGAGTGATCCAGGGGTTGCACAGGCAGGGCATGTTGGGTGACAAAAGAAGAAGAAAGGAAGTTTCCCGCTGCTCCAGAGTCCAATAGGGCCTGAACTCTTTTTCTCCCTTGGGGACACACAAGGGTAACCGGAATGGTGGAATCAGAAGAAGAGGGAGATGGAAGCAAGACTCCTAATCGGACCTCCCTCGGGGAGATTAGGAGCGGTCGTTTCCCGGCCGCAGCGGGCAGGAAGCCAATAAGTGAGCTGAGGAGCCACAGTACATGCATAGATTCTCTCGCCGTCTTCGGGACTTCTCTTCGAGAGAGAGACGGGAGCGGTTGATTTGCATGGGCTCATCTGTTGACACCGCAGGAGGCGGGGTTGGTTTGGAGGCTGGTGCGACATTGGAAGGAAATCGAGGGCGAAGGCGATCAGAGCGATTCCTCTCAAGTTGGCGTTCTTGGAGTCGCAGATCGACTTTGTTACATAATGAAATGAGTTCAGCCAGGGTGGAAGGAGAATCGCGAGTTGCTAACTCGTCCTTGATGCGCCCGGCTAGGCCGTTCCAGAAGGCAGAAACGAGAGCCTCTTCGTTCCATCTGAGTTCGGAAGCCAGGGTTTGAAATTGTACGACATATTGTCCCACTGGGCGACTGCCCTGACGAATCCTTAGGATCTCTGTGGCTGCGGAGGACACTCTGCCAGGCTCGTCGAAGATGCGACGGAAGGAGGCCACAAACTCTTCATAGTTATTGAGGATGGGATCCGCACGCTCCCAAAGGGGGGACACCCACTCCAGGGCTGGACCCGCCAGTAGGGACACGATGTAAGCCACCCGAGTCTTGGGAGAGGGGAAATTGGAAGGCTGGAGGGTAAAATGGACGTCACATTGATTCAGGAATCCTCGACACCCCCTCGGGGACCCGTCATATTTACTGGGGGTTGACAGGTGTAGATGGTGAGGAGCAGCTGGCCCAGGGGGAGCAGCAGAGGCCGAAGCTCCGGAGGTTGGTGCTGCTGAAACTGAGGGAGCCACCTGAGGTGATGACAAGGTCTGGAGAAATTGAGCCACTTGACGCTGGGTAGTCTCTACTTGTTCCAATCGAGCCATGATGCCTTGAAGAACATCCGTCATGGAGGCCTGTGCTTCACCCGATTCCATCGGGTCAGTGCAAACTGTCACGGCTAAAGGGCTGGATGGAGTCGTGCGGTGCACAGGAACCGGAGACGGACCAGGAGGAGTAGGATTGAAACGTGCAGGTTTAATAACTGATTTCATAAATGATAAACTTCACTCAAATACTTCTTTAAGTGACAGTTGGAATAAATTAAATAGAGTCCAGCACAATACTAATAACGGGCAGGGAAATCTGGAAACGTATACTTGGTGAGCCAGAGTACATAGATGAGGATCCGGAAGGAGGTTGATTTGATGACAGAAGAAATGGATCCGGATGACTGAAAGATGATGGAATGAATGAGTTGTATGAAGGAGGACAGCGGAAAGCTGTGCAGGGTAATTCTGGGACACAAGCAGGAACAAGCACTAGGTAGGACTTGCAGCATTGGTGTCAGGAGAAAACTTCCTTGTAGCAAGATGCAGGGAGCAAGGCACCAGAGTCAGGAGAGAAAGAGCCAGGATCCGGGAATCAGCTAGGAGTTGTGAATGACTCCAAAGACTCATTGCACTGACACTGAACAGCCTAGGCAGATCCCCTATATCCCCAGGGGATGGCTGCCATTGGCTGTCAGCACAGGATGAGGAGGGAACCTCCACTCTGGGCCAATCTGTCTCCTGCCCTCAACCAAGATGGCGACGCCGGCCTCCCGGCACCACTACTGCTGCCATCCCTACCCAGAGCTGCCGCTACCCGCACACCGCAGAACGGAGCCTGCACACGCTAGCCGGCGGCGGGCGCGGACGGGTGAGTACTGTACCCGCCGCGCTCCGTCGCGGCAACGTGTGACAACAAATGTGCTACCTTCTACTATTCTTTGTTGCATCATCAGGTGTATCATGGTATCACTATGTAATGCATCATGATATAGTTCTTATGAGTGTTGTCCACTTGTAGCAGTAGTAAAGATCAACATATTTATTTTTGGACAAAGCTTTGTATCAGATTTAGGGTTTATCAATTTGAAAGAGTATTCGGCAATGAGTGATTCATCTTCTGGACGTAACAAGAATGTTGGACCTATTAACCAGGTGGTATTTTTCAGAACTGTTGCAGAACCTGACGTAGCGCCATGATCTGCAGGGTTTTTTAGCTGTAGACACATTGTTCCAGAAAGAAAGATATGATCTTTACACTGTTACCGACATAAACATAGAATCTTCTAGTTTGGATATATATGTAATCTCAATATACTTTACTATTATTGTAGAATTTAACTGCATCAATTTCAAAGTCTAATTTTAATAATATAAACTCTGCTATACATAGTGCAAACCTCGGAATAGGGTGCTGAGGTTGTGGTGCCAACTTAGTCTTAAGTTCCGTTAGGATCTGTCAACTTTAGGTAAGCAAGTATAGTTATGGCCTCTAAAAAAAAGAGGTGTAAAAATGGAGAATTTGGATTTGTTCTAGGGAACATAGGGAATTTTTTAACATCTCCCATTCTTTCTTCCTCCTAAACGTACCAGTCTTGTGAATCTGAGGAAAACTCCCTTAGTAATTGTTTCCTTTATATTGTTACAGGAGCTACAAACCCAAGTCATAGAGGCTGTTGACAGGATACCTCTTCAGGTGTATGGTCTTTCTTCTGTTGAGATTTGGAACGCAAATGTGTCTGTATTTATATGCCAATTTATTTCTAGACTCTACTGAATTGGAGAAGTTCTAGATTTAAGTTCTTTAAATCCTTTGAATAATCTTACAAGTTGAATGCCTTCTTAACTTAAGTACTGTGCAAATCTATTTTGTGAAGTCTCAAATTAGTAACATTTAACATTGCTTGAGTTTTTTTGGGGGGAAGTAGATGCATAGCTTCATCTTCAGTAAACAGGTATTTAAGTATCATCCACATAAAAGTCCCTTTCATTGAAATGACTTGAATCAGCACCATGGCCCTTATTCTGATTGACGCGGACTTTACCGCATACTTTCGGATCGCGTGTTTTCGGCGTCTGCGCATGCGTGGAGAACGCAACGCGCATGTGCCACGCCTTGACTCCGTACCAGTTCGGCCAAATCCCGTCCAAAACTGTTCCCCGCAATCAGTCGGGAAATATGGGCGTATTATGGGCGTCATGCGGAATGACACATGGGCGTAGTTTCAAAGTGGGCAAAACGGGGCGGAAACATGGGCGGATACGGGGGAGTACACTTATGTTGGGGGGCGTACATTCGGATAGCACTCCGAATGCACGCGATCAAAAAGGGCAGAAATGTGCGGTGTCCACAAGTGTACTATTGCTTAGCGGACACCACTCGTTCATGCGGTAGGCGAACGTACGCCTAATGACTACAAGCATTAACACCTGAACCCAATAGAATCGACTCCTTTACGCATTACTCACTAATAGGACGCTTGTCAGTGCTTTAATTGAAACCATTGCACTTCAATTGCTGTAAGGGTTAATGTGTGCAATGCATGTGTTAGGCATGCTTGTAAGGATATATTGGCATCTAATTGATTCCAATTCCAAATAAGAAGTTTTTTATGAGGATAGGTAATTGAATAAGTGGGTCATGTGATGTATTGCAGAAGATACATAATAGTGGGTTGTTTGGCGTAAATACTCCGCTTACGTGCGGTAGCACCGCTTGGCTCCCGTTCGGATGCGGTATTCCCGAGCATACTCTGTAATACTCTGTAATACCGTGCAGAATCTGAGTGTTTCTCCCGCACACGCATGGTTTGTATGTCGTCCGTAAACACGCCCTGTTCTTAAAGAGTGAGTCCGTCCGAATGCGGAGGACCCGTGGGCGTTTCTACGGACGATGGCCGCACGCGGCAGAACACCGTGGCGTGCGGACCGCACCGTAAGAATGCGGGAATATCCGCACCGATCAGAATAAGGGCCCATATCCTGATTCTCCCTTTTGATATATTTTACTTACTAGCCACTGCAGGTCAAAGATTATTATCAAAAACATGCACTTTCATTTGGTAGTTAATGATTTTATCATGTACATTGTTATTGTGGTACCACAGGACTCTTTTTTGTATTGTCTTCTCTAAATACAAAGTAGTAAAATGTCTGTTAGCTATCTGCTGTTATAGTGACAGTCTTTCTTGAAGTGAATTAACACTCGCAAGAGGTTGTATGTAAGTTTTGGTCCAATGAGAATGAAATTGATCACTGAACTACCTTGACATGTAGAATTTAAGACAAATAACACCCTTATCTGACCTTGCTTTCATGAATACACTGCAATGATTGGTAGATACCAACATTCTTCACTCTTTTTCAGTGGCTATTGTCAAATATGTTTTTCATAAAGGCTACAAAATACTCTTTCCTTTAATCAATTATTTTCCAAGTTATGCCTCAGCTAGCTGAATCTCAAAATATATTGTTCCATATTATTGGGAAGACAACACAGAACAGTATCACTAAGACACTGACCACCCAAAGCTCTGTTAGTATGATTCTCTTGACTTTGATGAACTTTTATGGTGAGACTCTTTTATAAAGAAAATATTTGGGCATGGTTTAAATAGGTATACATTATTATTTTTCTGTACATTTGTAGGCATTGATGTCTTGTCTTCACACCTTGTTAATAAAAATGTCACCCAATTTTACCCCATCTTTGTGAATAGGGTAAGTGTGAGGGCAATTGCTTTGTTAACATACTTTGTGTATGTACCCTCAATATGTCTCTTGTAAGGAGAAGAAGAGTTGTGTGGCATCATCCAATGGTGGGATAAGATCAGCGTTAGTTCTCAAGTGAGAGTGGTGACATGTCATATCAGGCATAGGGATCTTACTCCTGTTATTTGGAAATTCAACACTCTATGAGTGCAGCAAAAGAAGCACAAAGACAGTCTCTATTATGTATCATTTTGCTCTTCTTTCTAATGTATCTTAATCCATACACATGTCGAAAACTGTGGTAGCACAAAGGGTTGTGTAGGAAAGAAGTTACACTGTTTGAGTGCACACAATTTTTATTATATTTTTAATTGTATTTACTGTATTGTAATGATGAGTTCATATAAAATTTAACTTTTAATAAACTTGCTTTTAAAAAGATTTCCCCTTTGTTTTTATTCCTTTATATTCTTAGGAACAAAAGAGGATTAGTTACTCAAACAGTGTAACTTCTTTCCTGCACAACCCTTTGTGCTACCACAGTTTTCTGTATATTCTAGTTACCCTGAGTGGCACCCCCGCAAGTGAACACAAAAAATAGCGGGCAACACGGGTCCAGAAACAAAACATTAGCGACCCATTAAGAGTGTGCAGACAAATCCCCTACCCGTCCTCTCCCCATCATTTACTCCATACACATGTCTTAAGTGTGAACAGACTTGGGTTCTCCTCTATGTTGAATAGGTTAAAGATCTATTACTTTGATCATCCAAAATGGCGTACATTCTGATGGACGTTTTTGAATGTCCGTTGGGATACACCTTGAACAGGCATATTTTTGAACAGAATCAACTGCTATTGCCTTCTTTGCATACCTCTGTACATGTAGATGTGACTAAGGTTTATATCATCTATCTACCATTCTTCTCCCCACCATTCTATGACAAAGGACCCAGGGTGTTGGCAGAATTTAGCTTAAAGGTGTTTGGGTGTAATTATATCTTTACAGTCTATAGTGATTTGTAGAAGAACATCATCGGAAACAGATTCCAAAGTTTTTGCTTAAATTCTTTCTCTCTGAAAGGACAACATTTCTTAAGAGGGTGTGATTTATTGTGTAAAGGGCAGTGTCTATCTGGACTATTAACCTCTGTTTTGTGTATTGACATAGGTATTCTACAGTTATTGTGTCTTTGCGCAGTTTTGGATAACCGGAACTGGCTGTAGTTTGGTAGTTAAGGACAAAACGTGGATCATTACTTGTTTTTGCTAAATTAAGTAGCCACTTGATTTTCTTCCTTGAACTTTGAGCCTTGGAAGGTCAATTTTCTTGTATACAATATGGATGTTCCTCAGCAATGGGTTTCACCAACTGAGCAGTATTTAAATAGCTGAGTAAAAATGGATCAGTTCTAGCTGACTCTAATTCTGGCAACAGACATCCAAGTTCTTGTAATTTCTGATTTCCTATGTTTGAAATTTTGGGAAAACTTTGTTAAGATGGGCACCTACAAAAACTGCATAGTTACTGTAATACTCTCCAAGTCTTTGCTATGCTAGTCCTATTAAGAGGTTATTTACATTGACTGAACTGAGTATTTTCATGTATTCTGAAGACTTGTTCCTCAAACATTTTGCTAAAGGATCAAGTGACTCACTCTCAGAGATGTTTAGGATCTCCATGATCTGTATTTCTCTGGACAGTCATCAAACTCTATAAGTCCTGTATTAGCCAACTCATGGCAAAGTATGAATTTAACAAAGTCCACTCTGATTTGACACCCTGTGTATGATGAGGTGTATTTTGGATGTAGGCATTCAATGTATCACTCTGCTTTTTTTGTCTGACGAATAGGGAAAGTTTCTGCTCATAAGGTATTTGTAATCCACAAGAAAGTTTTTGTTCTTAAAAGCAACATAGCATAGTCGTCGGATGATTTATACTTAGATGAGCATGATGAGGTGAATTTACATGTAAGAAGGTTTGTAACTGGCTCTAGAGGCTGCCATAGTACATGTTGGATTGTATTCAAATTGTGAAATATTTCTCTGACTGCAACATACAGGTCACGTAACTGGACCTGAGTTAATCCAAAGTATTTCGACTTTTCTCCTGAACACTCCTTGCATTTGACACTTTAGGCAGGTCGGTTTTTCTTCTATGCAATGCCTTTTCTAGTATTCATTCAGATATATCAAGCTTCAAAGAGTGATAACATGGAGAGTGATAAACAGCCAGCCAATCAGCTCCTACCTGTCATTTTTCAAACCCAGCCTGTAACATGGCAGTTAAGAGCTGATTAGCTGGCTGTTTATCAATCTCCATTTTATCACCTTTTGAAACTTGATACATCTGGCCCAGGGGCGGATTGACCCAACGGAAACCGGGCCATATCCGGTGGGCTGGTTCCCCCTGGCTGGGCTGCAGACCATTCTACCAGGGCCGGTGCTGGCGGCATCCTGCGGGGAATATATGTGGTGGCCATATTTGATTTGGGATGTGCTGCCCTTCTTTGTGACCAGGATGCAGCTGCTGGTCGCTGTTCGGCTATGTCGGTTGTAAGCAGCTGCAGTGTGGATGGAACCTGCGTGGAGCGCCCCCCCTGGTCAGTAGCGTTTCGACCCCCCAGGCAGTAGCGTTACCATGCACCCCCTCTGGACAGTAGCGTTAACCCCACCTCAGGCAGTAGCATTAACCCCCCCGGCAGTAGCGTTCGCACCCCCTCCCAGGAAGCCAGGAAGTAGCATCAGCACCCCCCTGCAGTAGCGTTAGCAACCCCCCCCCCCCGGGCTGCTTCGATATTGTTCCCGGGCCGGATTTTGCTTCCAATCCGCCCCTGATCTGGCCCTTATAGATGTATTTATCCCTGGACTTTTGTGATAGCTTAACTTTACATATTCCATATTCGCTTTGTGCCATCTTGGGCCTGCTGGGGCTGTGATGGGATTTCATCTTTATTTTCATCTGTTCCTATATTAAAGTTATAATATGATATGTGGCATTTGCAGGTTTATGACTGATCCTTATCATGCTACACAATAGGCTGCAGACATTTGCTTGAGTTCTGTATGGTGAAAGTAACTGTGACAGCGGGTCCTAGACCCAAGATGAACTCCCACATGATCACAGACACACTCTGCCTCCCTGCCCTCCTCTGCCGGTTAAATGCAGACTATATTGGCTGTCTGGGGAGGGGGCTAAAATGACCAAAGTCGCAAAATTTCACGTCGTGGACAGTGAATCGCAGCAATTGCTTGGTGGGGCTGGATGATGTCAGGCTCTGTACCTGCCCCCCAAAATGTAGATAAGCATCATCATTCTGGGCTTTTCATGTGGAGGAGAAAAAAAAAGTAGGTAAAGATGACATTAAGGCTTGAGCCCACAGACCTTCACTACACATAAGGTCGGAGTTGTACAATTATTCAGATAGCTAAACTGAGTCGATCTCTTAAGGCACAGAAAATGACCTTTCATCTTTTATTAAAACAGATTGGAATGACTGCCCATATAATATAGCTGTAATTATCCAGGGTTGATCACTGTACATGATAACAAAAGTAAATAATATACAAGATAGAATTAGCGTGGTAAGAAGATATAAGTAATTTACACACAGATTAACTGAAGTAGTAAACAAAATTTAAGCTCAACCCTTCACATGGCAACAGGCAGTTAGGCATAGGCAAACAAATGCAGATCTGAACAGAATAGAGCAGACATAACCAGCAGAGTGCAGAACATTAATTAGTCACACAAGATAACTAACAAGACAATATTGTATAATAACAGAAGTACTGTCGATAAAATAAAAATCATCGGACAGAATGGCTTCCTGGACATCAGGCAGCAGCAAGCCAAGGTGGAGTATAAAGAAATAGGAAAGAAGGTTTCCTTCTACTTCCCTTTTTTGATATCCACCATCTCAGCAGCACAATATGAAGAGCAGACAGATAGTAGGAAAAAACCTCAGTGTGGTGATCCAAGTCAGAGGCGGAACTACCTCTTCCTGTCACCCAATATCTTAACCTGTCACACTTTGCCTCCCCCTGCTGCTCCCGCTCACCCCTGTCCCCACTGCCATGTTGCATATTGTGAAATTGGGTTTAAATGGAGAAGGGGGACCCAAATTATAATTTTGCCCATGGGCTCACCACTCACAAATTCTAACAGATTATGGGGGGCATTTATCAAACAATATTTTGGGCTAAATCCCTGAAAAAAAAAACTTTTATGGGGTTAGCCGCAAATAATAAGTATCACTTTAATGTACCAAAGGGGGGCCGCAGAAGGAATCTCTGATCCCTGCTGCGATCCCCCCTGCACTACCGGCCGCCACATCGCCCATAGGTTTATGTGGGGATGCGAAGCTGCCCGATGTATCAACATTGGTCAACCTGGCTTCGTATCCCTGGGCTATCGCCATTCTGAGATGGTGATAGCCCACTGAAGCCTATGGGCTCATGATCGCACTGCCGCAGTTTTAAGCATGTACATATTTCTTTGTGCTTCACTTTTTTTGTTAGTTCCTATTGAAATTATAATTTGCATGTCATAAACTTTTAATTATCACACAATATAGTGTGTCAGACATTTTAGAGTACATAGGTTTTATATGGTTGTGATACCCAGATGGAAGAAATGCATAAAAAGCAAGTAATTTTGCACCTGGTCAAACCATGTTGCAATGTAGGATTGCAGAAACATTTATTATGTTTACATGCACTCTTTATACCAGCAATGGAGAACCTTGGAACTCCAGCTGTTGTTGAACTACACACCCCAGCATGCCTTGCAACAGTTTTAGCATGGTTTATACCATTTTTGTTTTCTTCCTGGATGTCTCCTCCAGGAGAAGGCAGCCAAGTCATACCAGTAGGGGGAGGTGTGTGGTGCATCATAAAGGGCATGGTGGGGGCGTGACACTGCAAAACAGGAAGCACGGGGACCTAGCTAGTCACATTCATGTCACTGTGGCACACCATTGCTATACAATCATTTGCCAACCTTTGAAAACTAGTTTCAGGGAAATTCCATGTGCTAGTAAAATGTGCTGCACTGTTGAGGGGGGACATCATGTTCTGCACCAAAGGCCGTGTCTAACTCCACCCATTGACTGACACTCAGGGGTGTGCTCTGCATTGGCAGGTGAAAACTATAGCATATCTCACAACTTTTCCAAAACAAAAAATAAATGGATATACTATCCCTAACGCTACTTCTGGCTTTTTTTTCAACAGCAGCAGTTTTGATTAAAGGGATAGTCAGTCCCTTCTATGTATACAAAAGAAGAAAGAAACAAAAACTGCGCTTCTGAGGAAAGATACAATTTCACACAGCGTGCAATAAAATTGTAAATATTTATTAGCAACAACTAACACATATTACTGACAAGTGTGTTAAAAGAAGAATAATTGATTCAAATATATCAATAAAAGTGATTTTATCTTTGAATCAATTAATTGCTGAGGGAATAGACACCCCTATTTTCCTCTTTGAATGGATCCCGTTCCTGGGATTTGTATTACAGCACTGGCAGTTGTGGAGATAAAGTAGGGACAGTTTTGTATACCACCACGATTCACAAGATAAGTCCTACACTGTTCTTAATGCAGATGGATGATGACCCTTTGGAGTGGTGGCAGCTGCTGGTTGTCCTGTGCTGGCAATGTACTACTACAAAGTGTCCACAAGTCCTGGTTCAGGTATCCATAAATAATGCGCAGTCATTTGTAATGCACAGTGAAGAGCTGAAGAGGAATGGGGTGTCTGCGACTGAAGCGTTTTGCTGAGGGGTCCTCAGCTTCTTTGAAGGGCAGACACCCAATTTTTCTTCAACCATCCACTGTGGATTACAAATTATTTTATGGATACCTGAACCAGGACTTGTCGACACTTATTTATTGGAGCAGCACACTGCCAGCACAGGACAACCAGCAGCTGTCACCACTCCAAAGAGTCACCACCACTCCATAGTCCCACAGCAAATGATACAAGTGCCACATTACATTACACACAGCCTCTCACTCTTCTGGACACAGAACTCACCTGGCTGTGTTGCCCCTTTCTGGGAGGGGATGCAGTTAAAATCCCGGCGGGTCGGGATCCCGGCGTTCAGAATCCCGACGCCGGAATCCCAACCGCCGAAATCCCGACACTTTCTCCCTCCGTGGGTGTCCACGACACCCCTGGAGGGAGAATAAATTAGCGTGCCGAGCGTAGCGAGGCACCGGGCCCGCTGCGTGGCGAGCGCAGCGAGCCCGCAAGGGGGGGCGATCCACGTCCCCCCCTTGTCGGGATTTTGGCGGTCGGGTTTCCGGCGTCGGGATTTTGAGCGCCGGGATCCCGACCGCCGGGATTTCATACTGAATCCTCTGGGAGGTGCAGGGAGCTGGCAGAGTGGTGGGTGGGCGGGGTAACAGGAGCAGGGAGAGCAGGGCTAATGCACGGAGGCAACTCTGTGAATGTGGTGGGCGGGTCCAGCAACAGGTCTGATGGCTCTCCTGCCTCTCACTGCTACAGCATGTCAGCCAGTGCTACCCACAACCCCTCGGTGGCAGCCTGTAATGTCTTGTGTGCCGCCCCCCCAGAACCCCACATGTGCAGTCCAGATTTTACTGGAGGCCCCACAAAAACCGTGAGGTTTTGGGCAGGTTTGCGGGGCAGGAGACTTGCTCATTCTTGCAGGGTCAATAAGGGCCACCCGATTATCAAAAGCCAAGTATGGTTAATATGCATGCAGCCAATAAATGTTGGAAAACTCTATTTTATAATGCATTTTAGATTTTAATCTAATTCTTCCTTCACATTTTTAATCTTAGTCACCTGCGGTGCAACATGGTTTTGTGGATGTGTAAGGTTATTTGCTCTTTTTTGCTTTACTCCCACCTCAAAATCAAACTCATAGTCCTTTCCACTCATGGTGCGTAGGAAAATAAAAGGGGGTGATACTGGGCCAGATGCACTAAGCTTCTAAAGTGATAAACTGGAGAGTGATAAACAGCCAGCCAATCAGCTCCTACCTGCCATGTCTGATTGGTTGGTTGTTTATCACTCTCCATTTTATCACTTTGAAGCTTAGTGCATCCCCTGCACCCTCTGTAGTTATACCACTGCAGCCTAGCACGCAGTCTGAATTAGTCCCAAAGTTTGCTAATTTTTATGCATTTCAAATACTGTTTTTTGGGTATAGGAACTGTTCTATAGAAGCATGTGACTATTCCATGAAGATTGTGATGTGTTTAGAGACCACTGTCTTGTAAATCAGAGCAGAACTGAAAGCAATATCTTTCTGTTGGCGTGCTTGTCATTCCTTCATTGCATCTAGTAAAATGAAAAATATAAAATTTTCAAACCATGATAAACTGAAGTGTAAACATCAAAGCTTGTTAAACATTGTCAGAGAAAGTATTGTTCTGTAAACAGCTGCGTGTAGCCTATCACAGTTGACATGGCAATGGTATATGGCAGCAGTGTTATGAAAGTTTACAGTAGATTTAATGATTAAGATTATTTTTTTCAGTTTTAAGGTGTGTCTGACTTGGGCAGCAACACCTTATAGCAGAGTTTCACTAACGCGGTCCTCAATGCACCCTAATGGGCCAGGTTTTAAGTATTTCCATGCTTGGAAACAATTGATTTAATAAGAAACTCAGTCAATTTGATTTAACCATCTGTGCTGAGCCATGGATATACTTAAAACCATGAGGACCGCATTTGGGAATTCTGCATATGGCGTTAACATGCTATCCTCAGCTTTCCATGTGGGATGCCACAGCACACCAGTGGTCATTAGTATATAGAGCTGGATTTAGACCTAAGCTGGATAGAACATTAAGGGGCCCATTAATCATTTAATATTTGTGGCTAGGGGTTCGCCGCAAATATTAAGTATCACCCGAATGTATGTAGTAGGAGGTGCAGCAGGAATCTCCGATCCCTACTGTGATCCCTCATTACTGCCGTGGGCCACATCACCCATACATGGGGGATGCAAAGCTGCTTGATGTATCAACATTGGGCAGCATCGCTTCGGGACCCTGGGCTACTGGCATTCTGAGATGGGAGTAGCCCATTGTAGCCTATGGGATACAGACTGCTCTGTTGCCAGGGCTAACCAGGCATGCTCCTTTTGAAAACTTGGCATGCTCCTTTCAAAACCCTGTCCATGTGGAATGATACATCCTCGCAATAGGATCACATATTACAATGCGATCCTGGGCGGTGACATTCCGCTTTCAGACCAGAGGAGAGATAGGGTGGGTAGATTGTTGTAAGTGACCCAGGGATCCCAGTTTCTCCTCCTCCCTGTCTGGTTGTCTGGGTCCTATGTAACCTCTTGCCTACTGAGGGCATTCAGGTCTAGAGAGAGACTCACAATGAGTCCTCCTGAGTCCTGTTCCAGTGTGTAAGAAGTTGCTGCTAATATTATGAGGCAGGAGGGCTGGTGGTGGTGGAGCGCAGCGCTGTGAAGAATGCTGATGGCACTGGGGCTCAGCGGCGGTGGCAGAATTTGAAAAAAAAACTATTTAAAACACTGGGCTGCCCTTTGGGTGGCTGAAAAAGCTCTAAGCCAATCATAGGCCTCACATTCAGGCAGCCGCTGATTGGCTGAGAGAGTTTTAAATAGTTTTTTTTTAAAATCTGCCACCACCGCTGAGCCCCACCACCGCTAGCACTCTTTCACAGTGCTGCGCTCCCCCACCACCAGACCTCCTGCACATCGATGTGCGTAATATTTTACATTGCGAAATGCAACCGGTGGGCCCTAACATCACGTCGGGGGACCCATTCGACGTGCATACAATCCTTTGCACAGATGTGGTTGAAATCGAAGGATTGTATGCAATATCGCCCTAGTGTATGGCAGCATAACACTGAGCCCATCACAGTATACTAAACTGACTGATCCACACGCAGCTTATTTTCCCCTCACATTGCAACACTGACTGATGATATGATATACTTCAACGGTTCTCAAACTGTAGGTCAGTGGCAGATCCACCACGGGGCTACAGTAGCGCTTGCCCCGGGGCCCCCACACATCAGGCGGCAGCGGATGGTGAGTGGGTATCAGGCAGCAGGGCCCGGGCAGCGCGGGGCAGGCAGGGGGGCCCTGCGGCAGCTAGACAACCACTACCCATCCGCCACAGGTCCCTGCGGCGGCTGGACAGTCAGCAGCGGGGTTCCTGCGACGGATATGAACTGGTTCCCTTCCCATCTGCTGCACAGACCATGCTGCCAGGTAACACCCTGCACTTTAAATAATTTGTAATCTGTGGCAGGCTCCTCCCCTCTATATACCCCTTCACCAGTTTTAGAAAAAGTGCCTTGGTGAGCTGGACGACGAGAGACCCCTTCCCACCCTGCGGTGTTTGACGCCCGGGTCCCCAGCAGTGGAGATCTTTCTAGTGTGTGGGCACCTTAGAGTATTGTGGAAAGAAACCCATAGACAGCTATATGGTAATAACAGAAAAAAAAACCTGGCATTACCCACCGCATCCAATTATGTGAATCCTTTAGGATAGTGGTTCTCAACCTCGATCCTCAAGTACATATTTTCCAGGTCACCTGGCAGGTTGACAGGTGTACTCATATTCACTGACACGTTTTAAAAGATCATAGATGGAGCTAATTATTTCACCATTGATTCTGTGTGGAGATCTGAAAAATGTGCACTGTTGGGGGGTACTTGAGGACCGAGGTTGAGAACCACTGCTCTAGACGACTGGCACTGGACCGAGGTTGAGAACCACTGCTCTAGGCTGTAGAGGACTGGCATTGCATGAAAAAATGTAAAAAGAAGGCAGATGGCCATGGCGAGGGGGCACGGTTCAATGTACTGGTAGGGTGTGACCAAACGTGGAGAGGCGTGACCATACCATCAAAAACATTGAAATGAAAAAAAATTGTCCCCATCGGCAACTGACAGTAGCCATTATGTCACTATGCAAATTTGACCCCCTCAGTGGTGCTCTGCAACTGATCCAATCACTACTGCTGCTAAAGCGGGGTCTGCTTTTGCAGTCAAATTGGGGGATATCTGCTACAGCCCTCTCTTTTAAACAGTAATAATGCTAGAGAAGGTACATTTACCTGACAGCTACAAGCAGGGCTTTTAACTGGCCAATTTCAGTGACAAGTAACAATCAATAAGATGATAGCAAAATGTGAGTTTGGGGAATGTTCTTTAAAAACATCCTCAGAATTAGGCTGTCAACCTGCTTTGACAAGTTTGTGAAAGCGAATCAAGCATAAATAAAGAGATATTTTTGAGGATTTCAAAGAAATAGTTATCTGCTTTGCATTAAATCTAAGGGCACCTTTAAATCTAGCAGCAGTATTACCAGAATCGCACCAGAGTTTGCAAATTACAGGCTGTTATTACATTAGGACCACTGTCTACTTCTGTGACATGGACATATCGGTCTGTTAAAAAAAAAGTGCAAAAAGTGCAAGCATAGATCAACATGAGAAGACTGGTAAAATAGTCAAAAACTAAGGTACTTATCAAGCCATTAGGGTGAAAATCAGCTGGTCACAGTCATCCTCCGCAGTGGTCATGGCACAACAGCTGTTTCAGTGCTATTAGCATCTTAGTCATGGGCTGATAGCACCGAAACAGCTGGTGGCAGCTGTGTAGCATGAGATATATCGTGCATCATGCAGTGTGCGTGGCAGCGTGCGCAATTTATGGACCTCATGTACACTTGCTGCACAATCTGGTGATGATTGACAGTGCAAGTGGGTGAACACATGTAAATGCCCGACCAGTTGCTACATCTGTCATAACCACTAGTCGCTCCAGAGGTGGGGGTGCAGTACATTTCAAAATTAGGTACTCTTTACTTAGAACGGCGCCCACGATTTTGATCGTGGGCATCGTTAGTAAAAAATCTCGGGCATTGAATGCACTAAAAAATCGGGTGCGATGCGACCGACGAGATGCCCGCGATTTCCCATAGAGAACAATGTTAAATGTCTCAATTGACCCAATTTTCCTGTTCAATGCCTCAATTGACCCGATTTTTCCATAGGAAACAATGTTAAATGGGCCACAGAGGCCAAATAGGCACCCTGAAGTGTATAATGGCCACCCGAATTGTTAACGCCACCCCACGATCAACGTCAACCCGAAGCGTGGCGAGCGCAGCGAGCCCGCGAGGGGCGGCGGTACGCGTCCTACGAACTTTTCATACCCCCACTATTCACGTCGGCGTGGAGTTGAGAATAGAAAGTGTGGCGAGCGCAGCGAGCCACCGAGCCCGAAGCGTGGCGAGCACAGCGAGCCCCGCGAGGGGACGCGGACAGCTGTGAAGCCCGCGAGGGGACGCGGATACCTGTGAAGGTATCTGCGTCCCCTCGCGGGGCTCGCTGCGCTCGCCACGCTTCGGGCTCGGTGGCTCGCTGCGCTCGCCACACTTTCTATTCTCAACTCCACGCCGACGTGGATAGTGGGGGTATGAAAAGGTCGTAGGACGCGTACCGCCGCCCCTCGCGGGCTCGCTGCGCTCGCCACGCTACGGGTTGACGTTGATCGTGGGGTGGCGTTAACAATTCGGGTGGCTTTTATACACTTCAGGGTGCCTATTTGGCCTCTGTGGCCCATTTAACATTGTTTCCTATGGAAAAATTGGGTCAATTGAGGCATTGAACAGGAAAATCGGGTCAATTGAGACATTTAACATTGTTCCCGATGGGAAATCTCGGGCATCTCGTCGGTCACATCGCACCCGATTTTTTAGTGCATTCAATGCCCGAGATGGCCATGATGGGCGCCCTTCTAAGTAAAGAGTACCCAAAATTCAAACCGGAGTCACACCAACTGCCATACCAAACTGGCTTACTGGCATTTGGTTTGACTCTCCTATTTTAATTTTGTACTGTGCTGCAGCTTCCCCTTTGGAGCCACCCCTGGTCTTAACTATACTGGCACAGTGTGTATGCTGAACACACTGCCTGATCTGTTTGCAGATTGATCAATTGATCTGTAGATATGCGATCAGGTGTGTACCCAGCTTAGGAAATGTCTAAGCACCAATATTCATTGGGACCAAGTTCTGAAAATGTATATCAATATATATATATATATATATGTGTATATATATATATATATATATATATATATATATATATATATATATATATATATATATATATATATATATATATATATATGCTTATAAATCCCATGTAGCAAGTTTAGTTGTAAAGTTTAAAATGAAGGAGAATTGTTTAAGTTGACTGCGTGTGTGCATTCAAGAGCATTGTTTTGTAGATGCTGATTCAGGTGTCACCTAAAAACATTTGTATTGTTTATTAAAGACTAGTTCTGACAAATGCAAGTACCAAACCTCCCTCACAGGCAGCTGTACTTTGGGTACTCAGGAGTGTAACATTTTTGCATTACATGGTAAATAGTACTTTTTTGTATTTCTACGCTTCTTCCTAATTTGGGGAAGTTGCATTTGCATTTCTACCGGTAAAGATTTGTGAACATGGTAAGTGAAACTAAAAATGCCCATACACTTAAAAAATGTTGGTCCTTTTCCCCTGATTTCCACAGATCGGGCTGAGATATCAGGTGAAAAGTGTCCAAATCATATATGATTTATGGAATCCGATCCGATGCGCAGTCCAGTGCGTATTAGATCAAATCCAGAGATCACAAGTGCTGCACATAACATTTATTGGATCCAACAGGATCTGGAAGCACTTGGTGGGGTTCAAATACGATACATCGTAAGCAGAGGCAGAACTCTGGGAGGCAATGGAGTCTTCTGCCGCCGGGCTCCTGCTCTCAAGGGGGGACCTCTCCTCCCCTGCAATTTTTAATCCATTAATTGAAAGCCATTGATATCACTTCGGAGTTCTGAAATAGGTGTTCTCTCTCTATCTCTCTCTCTATAGATATACTGTATACATACTGTATATATATGAATGTTATATTTCATAATAGACATACAGTATATACTTTATATAAGGTTTTGTGTGTGTATGGCGGGGGGCAATACACATCTTGCCTCCGTGCAACTTGGACGAACTTAGGCCACTGATCGTAAGTTAAGTGACCAAATACGATGTACTGTATCCTATGCGTTCCAGCAGCCAGGCTCCCAGGCGGGCAGTGTCCAAGGTATCGCATGCAAGGCTGCATGTAATACCTCAGATAGGGTGTGGAAGCCTTACTGTAAGTTTTGTGAAAGTATTTTCAATATTAAACAGTGATACAGGTTGAGTATAAAAATCTCAGCAAGGTATCACCTCTCATTACAGGGTGTGCAGTCTAGGGCCCCCCTCTTCCCATAAGGTTGAGTATCCCTTATCTGAATATCCGTTATCCGAATTATTCCGAAAAACCATACATTCCACAAAGTGCAAAAAATATTTTTTTCTTAAAACATACTGGGGACATTTGTAACGGCACTTCTGGGGCATCATATGTAACTGTCACTAAATATGTGCAAGACAATGATTGCTTAGCATTCAAATTCAGTGCCTGAGCTAGTACAAGTTCATGTTTTGAAACCTGTTTTTTTGAACAAATAAATGTATTCATGTGTATTTCATGTGGTTGATGTGCTTATATAACATAAATGCAGGATACCTCAATATACATCATTGAAATATTAAATTATTCCGAAATACGGAATAATCCGTAATCCAAATTGTCCTGGTCCCGAGCATTTTGGATACGGGATACTCAACCTGTAGTAACATATGTCCAGTATAACGCCTGTAACTAATGTTTGTTTTAGGAGTACAGAGTGGTGGTTCCCAAACTTTATTGATTAAGGGGGACCTAGAGTATCAGCATAATTTTATGGCGCCCACCCCTAGGTTAAAAATGTCTTGCTGAGAAATTTTAGAGAAAAAATATTAAAATGATGTAATTATATGTCATCCTTAGGTTCAATTATGTCAGTGGTTCTCAACCTCGGTCCTCAGGACCCCCCAACAGTGCACCTTTTTCCAGGTCAGGTTTTGCAGGTGCACAGGTGCACTCATTATTCACTGACACATTTTCAAAGATCACAGGTGGAGCTAATTATGTCACCTGTGAGTCTGTGAGGAGACCTGGAATATGAGCACTGTTGGGGGGTCCTGAGGACCAAGGTGGAGAACCACTGAATTATGTGGTGAGGGACCAGATTTGAATCTGTATTTTATGGTATCTGCTCTGGTTTTGCTTATTGCATTGCCCATAACTAATAAAATTGGTCCTGAACCACCAATCCAATGCACCTCTGAAAGTGTCCCAAGGCAGCCCAGGTTGCCATGGCACTGTGGGGTAGATATATGAGCTGCTTTGTATAATTTTATATTATGCAAATTATAGATGTTACCTCAGTGCTGATTGGTTGCCATGGGCCACTTCTCCTCCCTTATCACTGCTTCATACTGTACCCCACAGTTTGGAAACCACTGGGATAGAATGAGTTCTAATGCATATAATGCGAGCCCCCTGCAAGACCTGTATTTACATTGCAGTTATTTTGTATGGTGTCATACATAAGGGTCACTGTTACTATTCCTAGAATTGAAAGCAGGAAGTGCAGTATGCCTTAAATATATTGTCTTAGTATATATTATTTGAACATATCTCTGGTCTTAAAATGTATTAGTTAATAAAATGTTGTACATATGAATTATTACAACCATTAGCAGAAAATGTTTACTCAGGGTGAAACATATTGAGAATATTTTCCTAAGAATGTCTAGAAACTAAACAAAATGGATTAGCATGTCTTGCAATTGTCAAAAGTGCAGACAAGTGTGTTCATCTGTTTTTGCAATTGTACTGTACAAGTCTGTGTATGATTAAGGCATTCATGTGGGTGTTCAGTCTAGCCCAGATTTCTGGTTACCTTACAGGAGAGATAAGAAGCAGCGGAGATGAGCGACCTGTCAGCCCAGACTCCAGCTCTTATGCAAGGTGAGCAGCCTCCCAGCATAACCAGATCTGTTCCTATAAGCAGTCACTGGAAGCTGTCAGTGGTATTTCTCACGCAAATCACATACTTTTCATGTTATGAAGTTTATGGAATTCCCTTCAAACATCACAAAGCAAACTGCTGAATCACTGCACACGTCACACACAGGATTTTTTTTAAACAACACTTTTATTTGAAAATAAGCTCAGTTCAATAAAATACACATAAAAAACATTATTACAAAATCCCTGCTCAGTAGTGGCAGTGCTCAGGCGCTTTACTGGAATGATAGCAATACACCTGTTATTCTTTATTTTTGCTCGATTCGAGCTTATTCAAACGAACGGTTTCATTATTGGACCACAATTAGTGGTCACCTGTCATTAAAGGTTTAAGTATAAATAATTTAAGAAACAATATATTGGATTTAGTAACGTTTTGGCACAGTGGTGATTACAGTAGAAATGACCTGGAAATTTATCGCCTTTTAACATATTGTGAACATGGATAATTAATTTTATTTTATTAACATTGGAATGCTACAACAGACTTGGCATTTGCTAATTGGCACATAGGATACAGACATTACTTTGAAATAACAAACGTACAAACAAATAAACAAACAAACACTTGACAGCCAGGTTTGCTGACCTGAGTCGAGGTAATTTAAATACAGATGAAACGAAATTCGAAGCACAATGTTTAAAAATGTATTGCGTCATGTTACTGATATAAAATTTGATATTGGTTAGAAAAATAAAAGTGCATCTGAAGGTCACTTATACATCTCTTATTAAACATTTGCAGTGCAGAGTCTGTGGCACGGCCACACTAACAGAAAGGGGGTGGGGGTGGGTGAGGGGGATTCTGTGCCAGGGTATAGACCTTGGTCATTGATAGGACCTACAATCACATTACTAAGGGCAGTGGGCTTTGAAGACAACAGACACAACATACACGTTTTACTGCTAAATAGGAACTGGATACAGCTTTGGTATAAAAGTCAAAATTTCAATATCTCACTGCTTAATTTTGAATATACCCCTGATATCAGGAAGTTATATTTAAGGCACTTGTCAATAATAAAATATAGTAACATGATGGGTGTTTTTACTATTGTATAGAGACCATAGACAAACAGAAATGTATTCAATCGCATGACTTTGTAACCAAATGAATTAAATGTTTTCAAAACAAATTGGTAGATTGGAAACAAATCATGCCTTCTCTAGGGTGCAGTTACATAATATACCAAATAAGTCAGAGTGGGTGCTCCCAGTGACATACCTTCCCCACTCCCTCCCTTCATTGTCACGCTAGCAATGTCTCTGGCCTGTAGGGGGGATAAGAGCCAGGTGAGCGCAGAGTGCACAGGATCTCAGCGTTGCCCAGGTGTTCTGAGAAAGCCTTGCTGGGGCTGGGGTGTGGGAAGAGTGGGTGGTGTTGGGAAGGAGTGTGTCGGTCTTCTCTGGGGTCAGTGGACAGCTGTTGCCCTTCACTCCTGGGATCCATTAACAGCAGCAGAGCTTCGGGCATGCAATACCTATAGAGTTGTAAGTGCAATGATGCCCCATTACTGCTAAGAGGGCTGATGGGGAAAAGGGCGGATGGGTGATGCAGGGTGGATGATGGAGGGTAGGACAGGTAAGTCGGGACTGAAGGAGGGGAATGTAGTAAAGAACCTGTCGGCCACAGAATCCTTCCACCTGCTGATTTGGTGTCTGCTTCTGAGTTCTCTCTTTTCTGGAAAGGCTTGCTCAGGATGCTGTCAATTGCAAAGGAGCTGGAGAACTTGGTGCCTGGGCTGGTGTCCTTGGTGCTGGTGGGAGCAGCGGAGGATGGAGAGGAAGGTGCTCTGTGGAGTCTGCTGGATGCAGGGGCAGAGGCCTGGCCTGATGCTGTGTGATGCTGATGCTGCTGCTCAGACAGCCCCTGCAGCTCCTGCTCCTTAAGGCACTTGGTGACCCTGTTCAGCCTCTTTCTCCTGCGCCTGAAGACGCCATCGGCAAAGGTGTACTCACTGTTGGGGTTCAGCATCCAGTAGTTGTCTTTGCCCCAGGGCCGGGACGGGTCTCTGAGCACTTTGACAAAGCAGTCATTGAGGGAGAGGTTGTGCCGGACAGAGTTCCTCCAGCCGGTGTACTGGCCCCGGAAGAACGGGAACTTCTTCATCAGGTAGTCATTGATCTCGGCCAGAGTCAGGCGGCCGCTGGCGGAGTCCCTGATGGCCATGGCTATGAGGGCGATGTAGGAGTAGGGCGGCTTCGGGCGGCGGGTGTATGTCTTGGCTTTGCCGACCTCAGCAGTTTGTGATCTGCAGCCCACGGGCACCTCTGCGCCCTCTCCATCCCTCCCAGATCCCGGCCTCACCTCTCCCTCCTCCTCCGCCTCCTCCTCCTCCTCGCCGGCCAGGCTGCCGGTGTCCGTGTCCATCTCGGAGTCTCTCGGGCACAGGGCTGGAGTGGGGCTGTTGGCTCCAAAGTCCCCGTCCGAGCCCAGCTCATCGTCCCGGCTGGAGAGTGGGGAGGGGGCGCTGCCGTCCAGGTCACTGCCGCCGCCGCCGCACACCTTCTCCACATAGGCTGCTCGGGAAAACACTTCCAGGCTCATCCCGATGGGGTTGCACTGCCTGCCGCAGCCTGTCCGCTCTATGCGCCGCTGTGTGACAGCACCGAGGACAGCGCAGCTCAGCGTCTTCCTAGTGTCTGCGGTCCGGCCGGCTCATGGGTCCCTCGCAGAGGGTGAACGCTGGGGATGAGGCAGGGACAGGTCAGTGTATGGCAGCACTGCGCACCCCCGGCACACAGGCACAGCACCTGCTCAGTCACTACTACTAGTATCACCACAGATGCGGCTCGTCACAGCCGGGTGTCCGCTCCCTGCAGCCCGGCGCTGCTCGCTGCTATTATTATTATTGCTGCTGACTGCTTCTCCCCTTCCATTCGCTGCACTCTAATATAGAAGAGAGGGGGGAGTGGCCGCCCTGCTCACCTACTCTATCTGCAGCAAATCACAGGCTTTGTAAACAGGGGGGAGGAGGGAGAAGCTAAGGTAGTGTCATTGTAATTAGGATTATGGATAAGCTTAATGACCCTAACACATTTGTTTGGATGTCACTAAGATATATTACTGCCTCTTACCTCCCCTATCTCCACCAGTAGCTGTGTGCAGGTCCCAGTGCTCAGGAGCAGGTGCCTCTCTCCCACCAGTGGCTGTGTGCAGGTCCCAGTGCTCAGGAGCAGGTGCCTCTCTCCCACCAGTGGCTGTGTGCAGGTCCCAGTGCTCAGGAGCAGGTGCCTCTCTCCCACCAGTGGCTGTGTGCAGGTCCCAGTGCTCAGGAGCAGGTGCCTCTCTCCCACCGGTGGCTGTGTGCAGGTCCCAGTGCTCAGGAGCAGGTGCCTCTCTCCCACCGGTGGCTGTGTGCAGGTCCCAGTGCTCAGGAGCAGGTGCCTCTCTCCCACCGGTGGCTGTGTGCAGGTCCCAGTGCTCAGGAACAGGTGCCTCTCTCCCACCGGTGGCTGTGTGCAGGTCCCAGTGCTCAGGAACAGGTGCCTCTCTCCCACCAGTGGCTGTGTGCAGGTCCCAGTGCTCAGGAGCAGGTGCCTCTCTCCCACCAGTGGCTGTGCGCAGTCTGCAGTTCCCAGTGGTCAGGATTAGGTGCCTCTCTCCCACCAGTGACTGTGTGCAATGTTTAGGTTCCAGTGGTCAGGAGCAGGTGCCTCTCTCATGCCAGTGGATGTGTGCAATGTGTAGGTCCCAATGATCTGGAGCAGGTGGCTCTTTTCACCAGTGGCTGTGTGCAAGTCAAATTGCTCAGGAACAGGTGCCTCTCTCGCACTAGTGGCAGTGTGTAATTCCCAGTGGTCATGATTAGGTGCCTCTTTCCCCCCAGTGCCTCTCTTCCACCAGTGGCTGTGTGCAATGTGTAGGCCCCAGTGGTCAGAAGCAGGTGCCTCTATCCCACCAGAAGCTGTGTGCCTTGTGTAGGTCCCAGTGGTCAGGGACTTACACATTGCCTCTCTCCCACCAGTGGTGGTGTGCAATGTGTAGGTCCCAGTCAAGGGCGTAACTACCATAGGTGCAAGGGGTGCAGCTGCTATGGGGCCCAGAGCTGAAGGGGCCCCCTCTTTACTGTCTAAGTAATATGTTTTACATACATTTATCACCATCAGTTGCTAAATAGGGGGCCCTTACAAACTCTTGCTATGGGGCCCACGAATATCTAGGTACGCCCTCCCAGTGGTCAGGATTAGGTGCCTTTCTACCAGCAGTGACTTTATGCAATGTGTATATCCCAGTGGCCAAGAGCAGGTGCCTCTATCCCACCAGTAGCTGTATGCGTTGTGTAGGTCCCAGTGATCAGGAACTTACACATTGCCTCTCTCCCACCAGTGTCGGTGTGCAGTGTATAGGTCCCAGTGGTCAGGATTAGGTACCGCTCTCCTATCAGTGGCTGTGTGCATTGTGCAAATCACAATGGTCAGAAGCAGGTGCCTCTCTCCCACCAGCGGCTGTGTAGTTGTGTAGTTCCCAGTATCAGGAGCAGGTGCCTTTCTCCAGGTGTAACGTGCACTCTGACTAGTAGGTGGCAGAGCCACACCAGGTACCGCTCACATGTCACTTCTCTACCTCTCTGTATAAGGGTAATACAAACACAGGTCTAATGACTTAACTTCACCGGGACATACATATAGAAATTCTCAAATGTAATGAAAAGCCTAATACAACCATTGTTTTGTAAATAATATAATTTATATATCTGAGATTTATTTATACATTCAAATTGTTTATTCTTTCATTCACTGTGATATTTTTATTTTCACAACAAATACATAGCAAGGTCGATAGATAGAGACACACATACACATTAATGAATTAAGGATACTTTAGATATCAATGTTGGACTGTTGCACTTATGACAAGTTTCAATCTTTCCCATGCGACTGACCTGTGAAGTCTTGGGTTTGAGACGTGTAAATTATAACCCCAAGTCAGTGTTTGGGGTAGGTTTCCTGTGCTTCCTGCCTTTGTTGTAAACTGCAAGGGATAGGGACATATCTCCTAATCTACCTTTGATGTTTATTTTATTACCTTTCCAGCATTTGTGTAAAAACTGTGCGCATTGTCTCTTATCTTTATTCAAAGGACTTTAAAGGATTTTAGAACTTTTGGGGTAAACATGTAAAAGATCTGTTTCAATGCTATGGCTTCACATCAAGGCTTCAAATGACAGTATTTATTAAATAAAGGGGTCAGTTTAGGTAGAACCTGAACCGAACTGTTGGAAACCAGTCCAAACTACGGAAAGGAGGTGGGCTGACGTCACCAGCAGCTCAGATGTATGGCTCTCATTCATTCACAACATGTTATAGAGTTATTTAGATCCCTGTGTAGCCAATGACAATATACTATCGTGGGGAAACTTGCACGCGGTATAATATTTGACCAACAATGTGGTGACATAAGAAACGCTTTACAAATACATTAAATTGAATATATATATATATATATATATATATATATATATATAAAATATGCTTAGGGTGTCATTAATATCTTTCATGGAATATATATTTATATATATATATATATATATATATATATATATATATATATATATATATACAGAGACGGAGAGGTGCGGCACTCACGACTTATTCTTGATCCTTGACAAGAATAAGTCGTGAGTGCGCACCTCTTCGTCTCTGTATGTTATCTTACTGTGGAGTATATATAGGTAGCTTTGGTATACGGCACTCTGGAAATTAATGCAGCTGCTCCCGGTGTCCTTGCCATAAGATAATACATTAGCAGGTGACCCATACAAGGGCAAACGGCCGGCACTCACGGAGACTTGTTCCAAATAATTAGAGGCAACACAAGTGTGCAGTCAACGTTTCTGAGGAACGTTTATTTCTTCTTTCGTCAGGACATCCACATCCATGGATGTCCTGACGAAAGAGAAAATAAAATTCCACAGAAACGTTGTATTGGTCACCTGCTAATATATATATATATATATATATATATATATATATATATATATATATATATATATATATATATATATATATATATAACATGAGAATGCTGTTATGTGAAGGAGAGTGCCGATAATTCGGGATTTATATATTCCATGAAAGATAGTAGTAACTAGTAACATCCTAAGTTTATTTCAATTTAGTCATTATTATCAACAAAAACAAACGAAAAGGACATCAAACCTAAATAAATGTCATTCATTATATTATTAAATGACACTCCAGACATTCCTTCTGCCCTCTGTTTGATTTGCTCAGGCAGTGACACCATAGTCCATTGTATTTGCCATTGTAGTCTGTTTTCTATGGCAGAAGTCAATTCATCTTTTGGCTACAGGAAACCATTCTATGGGCTTTGTCATCCAGCCACTTGTCAGGGACTGAAGATCCAAGCAGCATGAAGGATGATGTCCCGCTGTTCCAGGGCTGATCCTGACAATCGCAGGACAAACATCCCTAACCTAGAATGCTGCTGATGCACCTTATCAGTGCTCCAGTCTTGTCTAGACACCTGGAAAGCCTAAGCAGTTGGGCTTGTTTATACAGTAGATGTTGTTTTGCAGCATTAGTTGGAACATCGTTTTTCATGTTTAGCTGCAGGCTTGAGGTGACTCCCAGGGAATGAGGAAGATGGTACAGCAGAATGCATAGTGAATACTGTACTAGTAAATATAGCTTGCCATGCCTGAACTCCGATTCTTACTAGAAAAATGGGCGTTGGCTTTAATTGCGCAGAGACTTTAATTGGCTTTGATGACATATTGCAGCATACTAAATCATGTATATGGTAATAGTACTTAATAAGGGAGAAATATTTAACAAGAAACATAATCCCACGCCACAAGTATTATTATATCTTCTCTGGGGGACACTCCCTAAGACTACAGTGGTAATGTTTGTATTCCTAGAGAGCTGAAACAATGCTCTCTATATGAAGCAAGATCAGGATTAATATTATTAGTAATGGTGTTAGAATCCAGCAACATGTTTTCTAGTGGAATAAGTTCGAAAAGATAAAATGTCAATCATCAGTTGCAATCATTAGCTGTAGTTACACTACATCCATATACTATGCTGTGTATTATATATACTGCATTATATACTGGTAGTCTAGTGCTGAGGTTAGACACAAAACAAACACATCACTGCCTTACCGGGCAGATAACAGTCACATCAAATATCAAACTGAAAGCAGCCTCAGGGAACATTTTTGTAACTATGTTATGTAGCAAAAACAAAGAAAATAAACTATTTGACAAGTTCCCCCATGTTATCCCAGTCGCAGCAAGTAAGAAGCAGTTTCACTGTAAAGCATTGAGTTACAAAATAATTGTGCAATAATGAAATATATAATCTGTATGTTCTGTGCTGTATGTGAAGGAGGGGTTTCACCTAAAGGTATTTTCCACTTTCAGGCACCTTTAATATACAACTTTTACAAAGTCTTGCTTCATTTTTCTGTCCTTCTGCAGGTCTTCTTTTGTTTTCAGTAAATATTTTACATAATGTGTATTCGTGCACTTACATGATACACAGTTAGAGAGTGCAGATTTCTATCATCACTGTAATAGGAAGAGCTGGCTTCGTTGTACCGAGGATAACAAAATTCTTCCTTTGCCTATATCATATAAACTATTATTATTAATAATATGATAAATAACAGTTTCTTATATAGCGCACACATATTCCGCAGCACTTAACTGAGAATATTTGAACACTCGCATCAGTCTCTGCCCCCAGTGGAGCTTACAATCTATATTCCCTACCACATGTACACGCACACACATATTCACTCGAGTTTATTTTGTTGAGAGCCAATTAACCTACTAGCATATTTTTGGATTATGGAAGGAAACCGAGTACCTGGAGGAAAGCCACGCAAGCATGGGGAGAATATACAAATTCCACACGGTTAGGGCCATGGTGGGAATCGAACCCATGACCTCAGTGCTGTCTTTATTGACAAAGGCATTAATGGAATACAGATAAAGGGACTGTTTACTTGACCTCTTGGATGGTACATTCAAAAGGTTATATGTCCAATATAATACAGAATGCTCACATTGGCCCTTATTCTGGTTCACTCACAAAGGCAAATTCCTTCTCAAATGGACAAAACCATGTGCACTACGGGGGGGGGGGGGGGGCAGATGTAACATGTGCAGAGAGAGTTAGATTTGGGTGGAGTTTTACTTCAAAGTGAGCACTATATTGCAGTGTAAAAATAAAGCAGTCAGTGTTTTCCCTGCACAGAAACAAAATAACTAACCCAAATCTAATTCTCTCTGCACATTTTACATCTGCCCCACCTGCAGTGCACATGGTTTTGTCCATTTGAGAAGGAATTTGCCTTTGCGAGTAAACCAGAATAACCCCCATTCAATAAGCTTGAAACCCCCCAATTGATATCAGACAGTAATTGCTGCTGTATACTACTATACTTTTATGTTATTCCCAATAACTCAGAAAGAGAGCAGGTTCTCATTGACCTACAGCAAGGGTCCTCAAATTTGCTCTGGGCCCCATCAGACAATAAAAATGACAAGACCCCAGCAAGTTACTGCAGAAGGTCATCACATCACATGTGTAGTCAGCAAACAGCACATACATGGCAGCATTGTGGAGGCACAAAATGATGGGAGGAGTCTAATATACCATAACCCATCACATCACATGTGTAGTCAGCAGACAGCACATACATGGAAGCATTGTGGAGGCACAAAATGATGGGAGGAGTCAAAAATAACAGAAAATTCAACAGGTTGTTCAGACTCCTTGAATCACTGACTGAGATTAGAGAAGTCATCAGCCTGATGGTCAGTAACATGGAGTCGCGATGCCATGCAGAGAAGGACGGGACCCACTTTGGGGTCAGGACCCACAGTTTGAGAACCGCTGACCTACAGGAAGGACGATTTGTATATAATACATTTTTAAACTTTTATTAAATGTAATTAAAGGTCCAGGGGTCCTAGTGGTATGTAGTTGTCAATCTATGTAGTAATATTGGTCATAGCCACCTCAGAATCAATGCAGTGGTGGATTCAGGGGGAGAGAGAAGTGATCAGGGCTTTTGCCCCACATAACGTACACCTTCTCCATAGACATTTCAGGAAGCCACAATCTCTCTCTACTCCCCGGTGTCTCATCTTGTCAGTGAGACTGGCACTGGTTATAGGATAAATGTAACTGGTGAAGGGGCCCTGGAGATATGATAAATTCAACTGGGGAGAGAGAGGGCAAAGGTTATAGAATTCATTTATATAATATTCTGATTTAAAGTTGTTCATGTCACTACTGTTGCCATTCTATTCAATGATATACAGGAAATATGTTTAGGATTAATATTTGTACAATACATTACTTAGGATTCCCTATGGATTCATGTGGAGGAGATCTGTGGGGGGGGGGGGGGGGGGGTGTCACTTATTTAGTTATGGCACTTACACCAATATTATTGACACAGTTGCCCAAAAACTGCACCATCCTAGGTGCCCAGTCTATTCACCCCCAACTCCCCCCACATTTGCTTTAGCTTGCAGCCCCATTAATGTAACTGGAGAAGGAGGGGGCATTTCATATAGGATGAATACATATGATATGTTGTTAAAGTTGTTTATGTCACTACCGTTGCCATTCTATTCAATGATTTACAGGAAATATGTTTTACAAGTAACATTAGTACAAAAATACATTACTAAGGATTCCATAGGCCTGACAGTATGCAACTGCTAATGGTGAACCTCTCACTCTCGAGTCATTTGGAAGCGAAGGGAATGGAATAACAATACTCCGTATGGGGCATATTTCTCAAAATGGTGGTAGCCAATTGTATTCTATGGGCTACAGACCGCACTGGTGCTGGAGGCAGTGCGGTCAGCCGGGTTGGCGGGGGATTAGCGCTACGCACGCATGCACAGTCACCATTTCGGAGCCCTGTCCCTGTGTGCAGGGTGATACATTCCTGCAATAGGATCGAATATTAGAATGCAATTATATTCTGCCCAGATCGCATTTTAATTGCAATCCTTAATAAATAGGCCCTGAAACCTTTTATCTCCTCATAGAAGAAGAATACACTTTGGGCCTGATTCTGGTTCACTTGCAAAAAGCAAATTCTCTCGCCAATGGACAAAATCATGTGCACTGCAGGTGGGGCAGATGTGACATGTGCAGAGAGAGTTACATTTGTGTGGGGTTTGCACTTCAAACTGATTATATTGCAGTGTAACAATAAAGCAGCTAGTATTTACTCTGCGCAGAAACAAAATAACACCCAAATCTCTCTGCACATGTTACATCTGCCCCCCCCCCCCCCCCCCCCCGCAGCAGTGCACATGGTTTTGTCCATTAGAGGGAACCCTAATAAGAAAGAGTATAAAAGGTTAGCGCAGGAGAGAAATGGAGGAACAGACCAATGGTAACAGGATTTTGGAATATTCTCCCAATCATTACCTATATTGATTCATTATCAGAAATAGTTACTTAGTTACTTAGTAGGTAAGGCTGAAAAAAGACTTGCGTCCATCTAGTTCAACCTGGTATAGATATCCATTGCTGATTTGGTAGGTTCTGGTATTTTACAGACAAATTATATTTCTTATTTGTACCCATGGATGTTTTTCTCCAGTAAATGTTTGTCCAACTTTGCCTTGAACGCATTTAATGAGCCAGCCGTAACCACCTCTCTGGGAAGAGAGTTCCAGAGTTTGACTGTTCTGACCGTAAAGAAATTCTTTCTACTAGCTGAATGAAATCTTTTTTCTTCTAATCTATACTCATGCCCTCGCGTCCTAGATTCCTTTCTAGTAGAAAATAGGGTGTGTGACAGGGTGTGTGACATGTTACAATAGTATGACTGGGTAACATGTTTTGTTGCAGACAGGTCACAGTAGAGGTGGAAGAGAAATGCAACCAAGGCCACCTTAATGTATAGGTACACTGTGAAGCTGCACAGGTCCCCAAATATGTAGGGCCTTCCAGCAGTGGACAGGTGGTGGTCACACTATCAGAGTGGCATGGCAGCAATTCTCTCCCTGCCTTCAGGTCTGCAGCCAGACAGAGAATGGCTGTCACCATGTTGATTAGTGGGTGGCTCACTGAAGCGCAAGAGGGGTATGTTATGATTGATACATTGAATTCCATGAATGGTTGAGTTGTGTCTCCAGGGGATGCGGTCATTTGGTCTACTGCATTATGGTCGACAGTCATTAGGTCGAATCCATTAGGTCGACATGCTAAAAGGTCGACATGACTCTAGGTCGACATAGGAAAAGGTCGACATGATTCTAGTTCGAAAGGTCATTAGTTCGACAGGTCATTAGTTCGACAAGGTCATTAGTTCGACATTGTCTATGTCGACATTCACAAGGTCGACATGGAGTTTTTCACTGTTTTTTGAGCCAACATGTGCCGACAGGCGGTATTTCATGCCCTACCATCCACTAGGGCGTGGTGGGAGAATAAAATAGAGACGCATAGCGAGCGCAGCGAGCGATGCGAGGGGATGCAGTGCACTTTAAACTGTGTCCATGTCGACTGTGTTGACATTCAGGTAAAAAAACAGTGAAAAACCCCATGTCGACCTTGTGAATGTCGACATAGACAATGTCGAACTAATGACCTTGTCGAACTAATGACCTGTCGAACTAATGACCTTTCGACCTAGAATCATGTCGACCTTTTCCCATGTCGACCTACAGTCATGTCGACCTTTTAGCATGTCGACCTAATGGATTCGACCTAATGACTTTCGACCATAATGCAATAGACCAAATGATCCCAACCCGTCTCCAGTTCATTGCTTTGCTCTGCAGTGTTGTTAACAAGGCCCTGATGCCACTGCTGGTTAAGGAAGGGCGGATGACTATATCTATCTATCTATCTATCTATCTATCTATCTATCTATCTATCTACTCTCCACAAATTCCCATAAATTTAGACAGTGTACTGAGCAACAGATACCATATCTATTTTGGACATATGGGTAAACACATTGGACAACATCTTTCTGAGTGGTCTGATCACTTCTAATTAATTGTTAGGTCACACACCTGCTGCAATACCAGGTCAATTACATGATTACATGGGCAGCATGGACAGTGTAATGGTTAGCATTACTGCTTCTCTGTGCTGAAGTCATGGCCTTAACTGTGCAGAGTTTGTATATTCTCCCCGTGCTTGCGTGGGTTTCCTCCGGCTACTCCTGTTTCCTCCCACAATTCAAAAATATTTTGGTAGGTTAATTGGCTTCCAATAAACTTAACCCAAGAGTGAATGTGTGTGCGTGTGCATATGCTAGGGAATATAGGACCTTATTCTGGTTTAATCTGACCCCCGGGTGCGATTTTTCAAATAGATTATTCGCTGGGCGCTCGCACACAGCATTGCATCCTGTGGGCGTGTGGCAGCAGATGTGGGAATGGCCCATGAAAAAACCCAGCATTCCCATGAAAACACTGGGCGTCCCCATGGTAATCTCCCAGTGATGCTGGTGCAGGGGGCAGGCAGCTGTCCTCCCCTCGCACAGGGCGCCTGCAGATCAGAGAAGCCGACCATCTAATGATTTCTACCCAGCTGAAGATGGATGATTATGCAACTCATCCATTCACAGCCGTGGGGTATCACAACATGTGAGAAGGGGGGCGGCCGGCACTGCGGGCGGCGTCTGGTTGACTCGCAGCCTTGCGAGTAAACCAGAATAAGGTCCATACATTGTAAATTCAACTGGGGCTGGGACTGATGTAAACGCTCAAATATCCTCTGTAAAGCGCTACAGAATATGTGTGCGCTATATAGGAAACTTGTCAATAATAATAATAATAATGATATTGGCATTGGTATAGCAGCATATGTGGCCACTCTTATCCAATCAATATAGTAGTCAATTCACAGAACTGCATGTGTACATGTATGACATTTACACAACCCACAATTAGCTAACATATCGGTATACTGTACTTTACTTTTGTTTAATGTTCCAACACAAGAAAAATTACAGGAGCGATATACAGTATACCGGAAGATTGCACTCTGCTATGGTGACATCCTACACCGTCTGCTATGTCTTGCTGGATAGTGGTAAGGTAAAAGGTACAGTATAAGTAAACATAAGCATCACAGTATAATAACCCTACATTGACTGATGAACTTTCTGGTTTATATGATGGGTGCCCTGTAATTCATCTGATTGCTTTTGTCATTAACTACAAAGACAGATTGAATATAGAATGTTCACCAATTACTTACGTTAGGAATTTCTCAATCTGCCATATTTTTTGTGTGACAGCCTTTAATTTAAGGTTCCATTACTCATTGTAAAATATGCTATTAGACTAATATAAACTATGACACATGTTTTTTGCTTGCACTTTATTCTTTCCAAACTCCGTCCTCTCAGCATTATAAGCTTTTGTTTCAATTCCACTTAGCAAAACTTTGGCAGTGGTACGGAGAGGAAAATCATACTGTTTACATTAATGTCTAGCATTGTTCTAAGTATCTAAAATAATCCAGCATTTTATATTCGTTGCAACAAAATCAATAAAAGATGTATATTCTTTCAAATGTTTTTGCCATTTTACACTGTTTTTTAATATATCTAGAACTGGAATATAACTATGATACTCTTTATTAATGTATTAAATGAACAACGTTTTTAAGTTTTTTAGCTTTGAGGTGATAGGATTAGTTGAGTCTATTTATTTCTCTGTACATCTAGTTTTCTGTGCACCATGTTGAACTAATTACTGGTTATTTGGTGCATTTATTAAACTTTTGTTCAATTAAGCAGAGGCATTGGCTGTTCTGCGCTGCAGAAGTAGATAGCCACCACCCAGACAGAAATAAAACCTGCTCCATGCAAATCTGCAAATCATTTGTGTAAATATTGCAGATCAATATGCACCTGCAAATCCATCCGCAATTCACAAACCTTCTAATTATTTGTCAAGTCTGTGCCTATGTGAGTAAGTCTAACCCTACCAGTCATCTGCGACAGAGACAGGCTGATCGAGGGTGCCGCTGATGTCAGAGACCCTCCATGAAAACACTTGGGTGTGCCTGCATTTTTTTCAGACATTCCCTTAAAACTTCAGGGTACTTGTGTCTTTTGACGGCGCCCACAAAATCGTCCGAAAATCGGCCGCGATTTTGCGGCCGATTTTTGGCCGATTTTCGACCGATTTCTCACTTTTTCCGGCCGATTTGCATGCTGTTCCATCATTGCACATTCCCGATTTCCATCGTAGTGCATCGCATGCAATATAGTGGCATGTGATGCATGCCATGCGATGCATGTGAAGCGATTCGATTTGTAATTGTACAATCACTCTGATGGGTGCTTACAATGTTAAATGCACCATTGTTAACGCCACCCCCACTATCAACGCCAACCCGAAGCGTGGCGAGCGGCGGCGGTACACGTCCTCCGACCTTTTCATACCCCCACTATCCACGTCGGCGTGGAGTTTTTTTTAGATAGTGTGGTGAGCGTAGCGAGCCACCGAGCCCGAAGCGTGGCGAGCGCAGCGAGCCCCGCGAGGGGACGCGTAATACATGTAAAGTAATCCGCGTCCCCTCGCGGGTCTCGCTACGCTCGCCACGCTTTGGGCTCGGTGGCTTGCTGCGCTCGCCACACTATCTAAAATCAACTCCACGCCGACGTGGATAGTGGGGGTATGAAAAGGTCGGAGGACGCGTACCGCCGCCCCTCGCGGGCTCGCTGCGCTCGCCACGCTTCGGGTTGGCATTGATAGTGGGGGTGGCGTTAACAATGGGGGTGCATTTAACATTGCAAATCACATCGCATGCCACTTGTTGGCATGCGTTGCTATGCGATATTTAATTGTACAATCAGGGGCATTTTCCCGAAAATCACAAAGCATACCATCGCATAGTACCTGGGGGTGTGCAAGGTTGGAATAACATGCAAATCAGCAGAAAATCGGCCGCAAATCGGCCGATAAATCGGATGCGATATCGGATGCGATTTACATGAAATCGGGCGCCGTTGTAATACACAAGTACCAACTTCAGTTTACCACTCCAAGTGCCAGATTCCTGTCAGTCAACCTTTGTTCGCATTGCGTTTACAATCCGTACGCAATTTGTAATCACCCTCGTGCATGCATGCTACAATCCATACGCATGCAAAGTCATCAGCAATCAGTTCTGAATCAGGCCCATAATGTGGGTTGGATTGCTTATGCGATCCAACCTGAATTAGCCCCATTATGTGAAATTGAACCTTTATAGATATGACAAGATAGACTCTGGGTAAACATTTGTTATTTCCCAAGTTCCTCCAAGGGTCCTAGACTGCTATTGGAGGCTTGTTTCTTAAAGCTTACACAAGTTTTATAGTTTTTCAGCATTTGGTTATTAACCAAATAGTTTTTATATTATCAATTACACTCCTATGTTCTCAGCCGTTGCTCAGCTGTCAGGACTAAAGGTGCCCATTTACTAGTAAGATTTATCTTCAGATCTGGCTGGTTGGAACAAAAACATGGTTATAGATGAGTGACAGTTTGTCAGTTTTCCAGCATTTCCAAGCAAATGGTCAACTGTCATGTGCTCTCATTCATAACCATGTTTTTGTTAAAACCAGACAGATCTGAAGATAAATCTGCGTGTGTATGGCCACCTTAACTCAGCAACACAGCCATCTGACGGCTGCGTCAGTGCTGTCACAAGGGAGTGCCGCAGCTGCGGATCGGATCCATATTAGACCGACCCACGGCTTGTGGTGGTGGTGAGTAACTTTTTTTTTTAATTGAGTTTTATTTATTCCATCAATACACGTATACAAAAAAAATAATTACATATAAAAAATAATTACAATTTCTTTTAATACATAAATACAGTTCCCTCCCCCCTCCCCCCGATTCCCACCCACCCCTTCCGACCACCCCCCTCCCCACACTCCCCCCTCACCACAAACAAACATACACTAGGCCTACACCACTTGCCGACATAATCCCGCTTTCGTTAATTATTTATACTCTTGCATAGTTTATTATCTGCAACTCCCTTCAACCACATCATAGCTCCTTTATTCTACCTTGGTATTCCCCCTTCTGATTTTATCTAGCACGTGTTTTTTGGTTCCGGGTTCTACCCATTAAGCCAACCATTTGCTCACGACTATGGACCCCCTTTTAATTTAGCTTATACCTATATAATAACGTAGATATTGGAAATACTGCATCCTACCTACTAATAGTGCATCAATTTTTCCCCCTATTCCAATCTTAACTCTGTATTATTTTTTTATTTTTTTTTAATTCAATATTTTCATTTTAAACCCTTCCGGATCCACCTTTTGTGTCTATCTTCTATAATATTTCCTTCACGTGGTGGTGAGTAACTTAACCAATTTATATAAAGGCACAGGCTCCCGAGACTCTGTAATCATGGTCCTGGTGCCTGATTTCTGTGCCCCCCCGATTGCTAATGCTCAGCGGCAAAAGTCTCCATTGCCTCCTGGAGTTACACCACTGTGTACACCTTCTCAGTCAGTTTTATATGTCCTTGTTCTTTATGTATGATTTGTTTTATACATGTTGCAGTTTTGTGGCACCAGGGCCTGCTGGCAGAGAATAGCATGGGAGCAAGCACACGGCACTGGCACATGAGCAAAAGAAGCGGTATAATAATTTAAGTAATTCAATGACTGACTATCCATACCCCCCAACTGTACATTTTTGGCAGGTATGGGATGGACCTGCGAAAACTGGGACAGTTGGGAGGTACAGTATGAGTGAGGTACAAAATCAGGATGCAATAACGTAGTCAGGTAGCCCAAGCTTGATTTCACAGGCATGGCAAGACACGCTGAAGTTAAGGCACAAAGGCAGTTAACAGGACTGTAATACAAGCCAAGGTCAAACAGTATGGAGGCAGGTAATGGAATGGTACAGTACTTACAGGAGCAGGAGTTAGTACACAGGGATCAGCAAGTGAGCTAACAAACAAATGAGTGTTGTGATATGTTCTGATACTCTGGCACTTTAACAGTAGCCACAACCTGAGGAGATTTTATTTTGGTGCCAACATATCACATTTTTCACACTTCTATGCCTTTATTGCTGGGTTGGGAGATGGCACACATCCTTATGGAGAAGTCTGCTACCAGGAAAAAAGAGTAAATCCCTGTCTGTTGCAGTCAAGGGTACACCAGATAGTCACTCACCAGACAGGCAGAGGTGACTCTAGTTAACTCAAGGAGCAGGGAAGCAGACTCTGTGGGGTAAATTTACTAAGCTCCCATGTTTCGGGCTGGTTGTGAATGTACAGGCGACAGTTTTGAAAAAAAAAAATGATCTAGTATTTACTAAGCTCCCATGTTTGCAGGATTCATGTGTACCAACGCTGAGCTCATTTGTGTTTGGCTGCCGAGTTTGCCAAACATGAAGCACACATGACTCAGTTATTTTTCTCTGGATTAGGTGATTGTGGATTTATTTTTACAGGTACTGTATCCTATGTATGTATGTATGTATGTATGTATGTATGTATGTATGTATGTAAGTAAGTATGTGTACATGTGTGTATGTGAGTGTGCATGGGTGTTTAATAAATCTTTACTTACATGGTGTCTGGCCTGTGTTTATTGTAATATTTGTTTTACAGGTACATCTACAGTTACCAGCAGGCCCTTTAATGCATGCTGGTATTTGTGGTTATTTAAGTACCAGCACGTGGTTACCGGTATTCAAGTACCAGCACGTGGTTATTCAAGTACCAGCACGTGGAGGAGGCTTGCTGGGACCTGTAGTTCCACAGGTAAAATACAATCTTAATTTTTCATTTTACACAATATTGCTATGAACTCGACACCCACTGCCCTGGGATACCAGCAGGGCCGGCGCTACCACTAGGCAGCTTTAGGCACCTGCCTAGGGCGCCGGCCACTGGAGGGTGCCCTATTGATCTATCTAAAATTTACATTTATTATATTGCTACTCCAGCAATCGGCCAGCAGCTGGGTCCACGCTGCTGGTAAGGGGCGGGTGGCAGTTAGCGGCGCTATGGAGCCGACGGCACTAATGGAGACAGACCTGTGCCTCCCCTCCCTGGCAGCACAATCAGCCACCAACGCAACCCCACATTTACTCCGTCTGCAGAATGGCGCAATGGAAGGCTTTATTATCCCTGGCCTGGCTCTCCCTGCACCGCGGATGTATTAATGGGACATCAGAGTGGTGCTGCTCCACCGCTGCTTGTCCTGCTGAAGAGACGCCGCTGCTTGTGCTGCCCCAGCCGCCCCCTGCCCAGCACCCACCTATCTATACGGGGCATCTTCCCTGCTCCAGCCCGCGCGGTGTATCGGCTCTGTGATGGGCTGTATGTGGGCTGCACCGGCAGCAGCTCACCTTGCTGCCCCCAACAACGTCAGGTCCGGCGCAAGCAGGAGCTGCAGTGCGCAGAGAGCACTGCTGCTACTGATTTACAGCTGGACTCCTGTCACCAGCTCCGCTTCCAGCAGCTGACTGTACCTCAGACTGGAGCTCAGAGGGACTCCCAGCCGGCCTGGCCACGAGGAAAAAGTCAGCCCAAATGCTGCAGCAAGGCACAAGCAGGACACAGGAGGTAAGGCCCTGGAAATATCGGTGCCGATGTGGGAAGCCTGTAGTGTGGAAGGGGGGCAGAGGGGGGCTGTTGATAAAAGAGGTGTTGAACTTAGTGGGTAACATGGAGGGGGAAAGGGTATTCTCTAGCTCCCTGTCATCCCTTTCCTCTCTGTGTCACCCCACCATATCCATGTCACCCACTATCTCCTTGTTACCCTTACCCCCCCCCCTGTTGTCACCCTTACCCCCCTGTTGTCACCCTTACCCTCTCTGTCTCCCTTGCCCTCTCCATGTCACCCTTTCCCTCTCCGTGTCACCCTTACCGCCTCCTTGTCACCTGCTATCACCATGTCTCCCTTACCCTTTCCTTGTCCCTCACTATCTTCCTGTCACCCTCTCCTTGTCACTCTTTCCCTCTCTCTGCCACCAACATCACCCGCTGCTTCATCACCCACTAACTCCCTGTCATACTCTATCTTTGTCACCCCTTCCTTCGCCCGGTCACCCACTTCCTCTCTGTCGCCCACTATATTTCAGATACCATATATTTCCAACATCTCTGCCTCTCTCTACCAACCACATCACCCTCTGTCTCTCCCTGTCCCTCTCTACCATCACCCGTTGCCTCTCCCACTAACCCACTGCCTCTCCATTTCCTACTATCTCTACCTGTCACTGACTGCTTCTCACCATCCTCCTCTACTTCCCCTACTGCTTACCCCTGGCACTTACCCACTTTCTGTGTCCCATTCCCTGGCTACACCCATTGCCCTCTCGCTGTCACCCATTGCCTTACCCTCTACCTCGACCCTATGTCACTATCTCCCAGCATTCTCTCTGGGAGATGGGAGGGGGGACATATAGCAATTTAAGGGGTGCCAAATTAAAAATATATCTTGGCCCCCCCAACATAAAACCGTTCTGGCTTCCCTGAATATACGGTATATATAGATGTGTGTGTGTGTTTAGGGTATGTGTATACATATATTATGTGTGTGTGTGTATAAATGTATATATGTGTGTTTATAAAATCAACCGCATCTCTCTTTCCATCCCTCCAAACTGACTCCAAGACCAGCTGTCCTGGGTGCCCTCCTATTTGAAGAGAACCTCTAATAGTGGTAGCCTGCAGGGGGCTGCCCAGTACAGGACAAGCCCACCCACCTGCCCCACAATGAAGCGCTCTCACATGACTGAATGCCCCTGATCATGTTCTTGGTCGCAGCATGTGTGTGTGATGTCATGCAGCCTCTGGGGCACTTCACACGTCTACGTTGTTCAGGTCACTAACTGAAAATGCCCTGGCCTGCCCCTCAAAGGTCCATCTCTGCCCCCAACAGGTTATTGCCACCCCTGGTACTTAAAATGCAATCGTGTTTGTGCTGGTCTCTGAAAATTGCAATCTGCAATTTTCTGAGATTTGATAACAGGTGTTGCTCACACGACTTCAACAACGCAACTTCTGTATCATACAGTAGTCTGGGATTTCAGTCATTCATTAGACCAAAACATCAGACTTATATAGACACTTTGTTGAAGCCAATGCGAGTGCCACCTCACTGTATTTATGTATTATCCTGTGTTATTCACAATAGATGTTACCGCTAAAAGTGGGTAACTGGTGTGGAGGGGGTGGGGGGGCGCAGTAGGCAGAAGTTTTGCCTAGGGTGCCCAAAAACCTTGCACCGACCCTGGATACCAGGCAAAGCATCAGGGTTCAACCCTAGCACTTTTGGTGCCCTGGAGGAGGTAGGCCCCTTTTTTGGGGTGTCACCAGTCCCCCAAGGACCCCAACCCGGGTTGACTACTTGGGGGGTTAATGCTATGCCCATTTTATCCATTTTGGTACCATGACAGCATCAAGAGCCCATTGCTGGTTCTTTAAATACACAGGGACCGCAGTACTTTTTCCCCTGAATATTTAGCACCAGCACAGGCTTAAAGAGCCCGGGGCTGGTTATGCTTAAACTGGGACGCGCGTGCGTGTGAGATGCTTGCGCGTCCCAGTGTGATGTAGTGTCCGCTCGCCAGTGGGGGGGGTCTGGCGAGCCCTAGCACTGGATGAGCTGCGCTACATCTGTATGATGGAAAAAATGGGTTTGCAGATTTACAGATGAGGGGAGGTAAATGAAACATAATGATAATTGTTCATCCAAAGGAAAATAATAAATATTTTTTTAAGGTAAAACATTTTTCTATTAAGCACAAATTTAATTTTTATTGACACTTGGGATCTAGTAGTAGTAAAGTTCTTTTTAATTTCTAATCTCTATATTAATTTCAAAATACAGGATACAGAAAAAATACGGTAATAATAACGTAATTATAGACAAAGGGCATAACCCAGGTAATGACATATCTGTGAGTCAATTTGAAAAGTGTACAGCCAACAAAGCATTAGCAGTGTTAGACATGATGATATACAACATGTGGCTATTGCTTTATAGCCACTATTTTCATCTCATAGTGTTATGGTTTGTCATAACACAGAATTGGTCATTAGATAAACATGGTAGAGTAGCCAAAGCAGGTCTGCCAGCGGCATCATGTATATACAATGCTGCATGAGTTCTAGTGACCTTTATATATTGTACAGAGCATTTTTTTTATTTCTTTTTTTCTTTGCATGTTCAAAGTTGTCTTTACATGTCTTTAGAACTGACTGCTATGCTAAATATAACTGAAAAACCAAACTGGATGTTGGCTTCTTTTTTTCTTTTATGGATACTATGAACTTTTGTGTTTATCACATACCCTACTATGAAGACTACACTTTGAATGGGATATTGAACTTCCATATTATTCACCAGTGTGCACAAATTTAGATGATAGAATACCTGTGGAAGTAGATTACAATGGAAGTAACGTGCTTGCATACAAACAGATAATAAGGTATAAAATGAATATGCATTCCAATCAAATATCTTTCATTGCTTGTCTTGTTTAGATAAATAGCTGTCACATTTACACCTTTTTTTATTGGCCACATGACATATTAAATCATTTAAAAAACCTTTCAATAAAAAGGCCTGTTAGCCTTCTTTGGGAACTTGTGTACTTTCACGGCTCCCATCGCATGCCATCGCATGCCATCGCATGCCATCGCATGCCAAATTTAGTGGCATGCGATGGCATGCGATTTTTGCAATTTTTAGCATTTTTGAAAAATCGCATGCGATTTTTAACTGAAATGCATCCAAATGCAATGAAATTAGTATCAAACATGTTCTATGGCCCCCAAATGTCATTTTTGAGGCTGTACCACCCCCACTATCAACGCGAACCCGAAGCGTGGCGATCGCAGCAAGCCCGCGAGGGGCGGCGGTACGCGTCCTACGACCTTGAGAATTGAGAATAGAAAGTGTGGCAAACGCAGCGAGCCACCGAGCCCGAAGCGTGGCGAGCCCCGCGAGGGGACGCGGACACCTGTGAAGCCCGCGAGGGGACGTGTATACCTGTGAAGGTATCCGTGTCCCCTCACGGGGATCTCTGCGCTCACCACGCTTCGGGCTCGGTGGCTCGCTGCGCTCGCCACACTTTCTATTCTCAACTCCACGCCGACGTGGATAGTGGGGGTATGAAAAGGTCGTAGGACGCATACCGCCGCCCCTCGCGGGCTCGCTGCTCTCACCACGCTTCGGGTTCGCGTTGATAGTGGGGGTGGTACAGCCTCAAAAAGGACATTTGGGGGCCATTGAACATGTTTGATACTAATTTCAATGGGATGCGGTCATTCGTCAAACTGCATTTAGGTCTACAGTCATTAGGTCGACCCCACTAGGTCGACTGGCAGGAAGGTCGACCTGACTTAAGGTCGACATGGGCCAAGGTCGACATGACTTAAGGTCGAATTTGCATAAAGGTCGACATGAGGAAGGTCGACTGGTCATAAGGTCGACATAGGTTTTTCACTGTTTTTTGAGCCGACATGTGCCGACAGGCGGTATTTCATGCCCTACCATCCACTAGGGCGTGGTGGGAGAATAAAATAGTGTGCCGAGCGCAGCGAGGCACCGTGCCCGAAGCATTGCGAGCGAAGCGAGCGATGCGAGGGTCCGATTCTCATTGCCAACTGTGTACATGTCGACTGTGTCGACATTCGGATAAAAAAACAGTGAAAATCCCATGTCGACCTTATGACCAGTCAACCTTCCTCATGTCGACCTTTATGCAAATTCGACCTTAAGTCATGTCGACCTTGACCCATGTCGACCTTAAGTCAGGTCGACCTTCCTGCCAGTCGACCTAGTGGGGTCGACCTAATGACTGTAGACCTAAATGCAGTCTGACGAATGATCCCATTCCAATTTCAATGCATTTGGATGCATTTCTGTTAAAAATCGCATGTGCGATCGCATGCGATTTTTTACTATACGATAGACATCGTGGGAGCCGTGATTGTACACAAGTACCCTTCTTTGCTTGAGGAAAAGGTGTGCATCGATGATCGCAGCATTCTTTATCATCAGCACCACAGAGACTATGGGGTAAATTTACTAAGATGGGAGTTCTATTGAAGATGGGATGTTGCCCTTAGCAACCACTCAAATTCTATTATCTTCTAGAAGGTGTTAAATAAATAAGAAGTAGAATCTGATTGGTTGCTATGGGAATCATCCCATCTCCAATAGAACTCTTATCTTAGTAAATTGAACCCTATGTGTTTATTTTACTTGAGGAGTCCTGGACAGTGTCTTGGCATGTTGTATCACTGCTAGGTAGGTGTACTAATAATTAATTTTGAATAGAAGGACATGGTATTAATTATTAACACCAGCCTGTAATTACATTGTATTATTGAATGCACTTCATTTGTCAACAATAATGTCATAATTAGAGACAGGATTATATGCATTTGCATATTTTGCCCATTCTCACTGGTTATTGCATATTTTACTAAAATCTAGTGATGGTGCATATTTTAGGCACCGCCCCCTTTCCATCCACGTGTCACAGCACTGCTTTGCGCTGCTGCTGCTGGCCAGGTAGTGGTAGATTGTGCAGGCTGGGGCAAAATCCGGGACAATGACAACATCATAATAAAACCAGCAGACAAAGGGGGTGGACTGGTAATCCTGGACAAACACAAATACATAACAGAAAGCATGAGATTATTAGGAGACACCACCACATACCATATCCTGAAGGGAGACCCCACCAAAGAATTCCAAAAAACATTACAGACACATCTTGACAGAGGCTTAGATTTAAACATTCTCAACAAACAGGAACACGAATATATATCACCAAAAAACCCTGTCATACCAGTTTTCTACCAATTACCCAAAGTACGTTACCATACAGAAATCCTACCTCAGAGACACCACACACACACTTCAAACACTACAGGACATTCAATGGAAACAAGGGATGCTGATAGGCACAAGTGATGTCACATCTCTGTATACAATCATTAATCACCAACACGGGTTAGACAGCATCAGACACTTTTTAGAGACTGACCCAGACATGCAACCCACACAGGCCACCTTCATTCTAGACTCAATCAAATACATTTTGGAACACAATTACACCTGGTTTCAAGACCAATTTTACTTACAGACAACAGGGACCGCCATGGGGACGAGGTTCGCCCCAAGTTATGCCAATCTCTTTATGAGCAATTGGGAGAGAGAGAACATATGGGAGGGGCATGACTTTGGGGCGAACCTCGTCCTCTGGCGAAGATACATTGATGACATCCTATTCATATGGGACGGACCTGAATCAACACTCACACATTTTCTTTCTCACATCAACTCCAATAACCGCAATCTCAAATTCACTACAAATTACAGCACAGAAAAAGTAGAATTCCTAGACTTGGAAATATACATAGAAGACAATACACTCAACACCCGTACTTTCCACAAACCCGTTGATATAAATAGCTACATTTTATCCACCAGCAGTCATCACCACAACTGGATTAGGAGCATCCCATTAGGACAATTCACTAGAATCAGGAGAAACTGCACCACAATAAAGGACTATCAAACACAAGGACAAGACCTCAAACAAAAATTCAAAGAAAAGAAATACAACTCAAAAACAGTAGACGACGCATACGACAGAATAGAAGAGACTGATAGGGACACATTACTAGTGAACAAAAATACCAACACCAAAGAGACTAAAGACGGCCCCTACTTCATCACACAATACAACAACTCAGCAAATCAAATCAAACACATAATAAAGAAACACTGGCATATCCTTCTGGAAGACGACTCATTAACAGACATTTTACCTCCACTACCGAAAGTGGTCTACAGGAAAGCACCGGACATTAGAAAACAGCTAGTCTGCAATCACATTCCCCCAAAACAAACAATACAACGCAAAATTGACGGCAGCACAATCAACCCAGGGTTCCACCATTGTGGCACATGCATGGGGTGCAAAGTTTCAAATAGAGGGAACAAAACTAAGAAGACCTTTAGCTCACACATCACAGGCCAAACATACACAATTAGAGAGGAAATCACCTGCCACACTAAAGGGATTGTATATTTGATTGCATGCCCCTGTGGCACTCAATATATAGGAAGAACAATTAGACCGCTTAAAAACCGTATTTACGAACATATACGCAATATAAAAATCGGATACGAACAACATAGTGTGTCACAACACTTTAAAGAGAAACATGACAAAAATCCAGCACTCATGACATACATGGGCATTAAACAGGTAACCGCCAACTGGAGAGGGGGTGACTTCAACAAAAAAATCAACAAGGAAGAAATGAAGTGGATTTACACTTTAAAAACAATGCAACCCAATGGACACAACATAGAGTTCAACATTAGCAGTATCACTTAGGTGATTGACAATTAACTTACTCTTTTCCCCATTCCCATCTACCCCATCCTACATGATTTACCCTGCCCCGCACCATCAGGAACATCAGAACGAATGACCCTATTATGAACTCCCCAATCTATGTACGGACATAATCCCTCACCTCTCACACACCCCAAATCTGAGACACATACGATCATAGACGAGATCACCTGCTGACATATCATATTTAATCATATATCGACATTGCTATCTTCCTAACATGATCAAAAACATCTCGGAGACACTATCCCACCCCAACTCATGTCGACATCCATACCATCTTAAACTAATATGACTCCCTAATAAACCAGATCACACCACTGAAGTTTGACTGACCAGCATCATTATCACCATGACAGCACGCAAGATGGGAGACACTCCCACCAACGAGATAGACAGGACACACCCACAGACCCTATTTAAACACTCCTCATATCCCCATGAACTATCCTTGACAAAGGCTGTCTCACAGCTGAAACGCGTTGGACCGCACAGCATCCACAGGCACATCGCCGCCAAACATACCCTTTGCCTCCGTTACCTTCGTCTCAACACAAGACGCTGACGTCATTACAACGCGCCGGGACACGCCGCGTCCATCAGACCGGCAACCCGGCACCCGGCAGGAACGGAGGAAGACCGCATATCTACCCTGCTTGTACAGCGGTGTTGTTAGGATCCGCCTCCAGCGGATCTGTGTTATGCTCAGATTCACATATTCTGTGTAGTTTCATGTTCTCCCTGGGTTTATCTCAGCCTGTGTGTGTGTTTACTCGCTAGTGGCATCCAGTGGTCAGCCTGGGCCATTGCAGGTTACTTTCAGTACTGTGTGTTCTGGACTCAGGTGTCTTGATTAGGCTCCTAGCCTGCAGTGCACACCTTTAGGCAATGTGTAATCAGCACCACATTGTGCTCACTATATAAACCCTCTGGTTATTCAGGCCCATGCCGGTTATAGCTTTTGTACCTCAGGGTCTCAAGTGTTCCTGGTTCCCAGTCTTCCGTTATTCCTGGTTCCTGTTCCCAGTCATCCTGGATCCTGTCGTTGATTCCCAGCTGTGTCCTCCATCCAGTCTCCTGTCCTCCCGGTGTCCGTGTGTCGTCCTTTATCCGTCTCCCGGCCCCTGCAGCTCCTGTTGGTCTTTGTGGGATTCCTTCTCCAGCGTGGTGCTTCCTTCGGCTGGTTCCCTGCCTTGTCCGCAGCATCTCAGCTCCAGCTAAATTGATATCCCTCGGTTTCAGATAAGTTGGGAGATTCCCCCTCTTTGTCTCCTTACTAATCATTTGCTTATTGTGTCAGCGTATAGTGTATTGTTACACCTGTCAGCAGTACTCATTGTGTCAGCGTATCGTGTATTGTTACACCTGTCAGCAGTACTTATTGTGTCAGCATATAGTGTATTGTTACACCCGTCAGCAGTTCTTAGTGTGTCAGCATATCGTGTATTGTTACACCCGTCAGCAGTTCTTAGTGTGTCAGCATACTGTGTATGGTTACACCTGTTAAGCATTAGCACAGCGGGTTCCTGTTTAGAGTGCTATCCACTGGCACCCCTCTCCGCAGGGCAGGGTGGTCCTCGCCTCTTTGTTTGTTAGATAGGTTTCCCCTTGTTCATCACTGGCCTTGGCGTGTGTGTTGTCCTTAACATAAGACCAGGTGGCATCGAGGTGGGAGCCTGACTAACGGGCTCCCACGAACGCGGCTATTATTGGTGAAGCCTAGCACCCCGCACACACACGTCAACTCCATCTGAGTACAACGGAGTCAGGTTGGCGAGGCTGCCCTGGTCCTGTCACTATCTCCTTCCAGCCAGTGTCACGTGGTGTCTCGCCAGACAGCGTGGCGCAGGAGATCCTAACAGGTGTACAGCAGTAATCAAAGGACCGACCGGCACTCCCAGTGAGCCCAGGACGTCTACATCATCACAGCGTACAGGGTAAGAAGCAAGTTGCGGGACGCCGCCTCTTGCACCATTTCTTCCCTGTAGAACTGTATTGCACCACAGACAATTATATTGATCAGCGCACAAAACATTGCAGGAGACATAAGTCCGTCGGATTTATGGTAAAAAGGCACCTGTTGGCACCCTGATTCCTGAAAGGGACTCCTCACTATCAGTGCACTGTCAATTACCACAGAGACTCCACACCTTGCTGTATCCCAATTAGGAGACATATGTCCCCTTAGGACATATGGTAAAAGGGAACCCGTTGGCATCCCAATCCCCACAAGGGCTCCTATAGGGACAGTAAAGTGTGCACCTTTTATACCGACATTGCTCGCTTGACTGTGTCGACACTAATCACAGCGGACAATCCGCATATTCACATTATCATTATTTTTCAATAAATATTTTTATTTACCATTTCCTCTCCTGACTGTCATTAGACACCATCATACACTCCTTGACATAACATCTCCCCCTCCCCGTTCCTTCCCTCACCTTACCCTCTCACCCTATCCGCTACATACACCACACATAGAGTGCGCTATCCATTCATCTTATCAAACTACAAGTAAGGGGTCCTGGACAACCCCTAGGATTAAGCAGCACCACACACATTTAGCAGGTAGAGCGCAATATACCGCCAGCTTTCATGGGGCAAAATGTGCGCAGTGTGGGGAACCTTGGATGTGCACTATGTCTGACACTGCTCTAAGCTGCCAATCCATGTTGACAAAAGTCAGTCGGGGCGGATGCCGTCATGAAGCTCCTGAACCTTTGCCTGACCCTGGCCTGGGACTTTACACAAAGAGACAGATTTCTGCAGCAGAGGAGGCGGGCGGAAGAGTTGTGACATCAAGCATTGCGGAGGAAATACCGTGTCACAGTGAGTATGCGGCGCAGGGAGGAAGCCTTCCACTGCGCCACCTTCACACGCTATGCTGAATTTTGATCCATCAGCGCTGGAGATGAGGTTTTGTGTAGTTGATACAAGAAGAGCCTAGAACGCTGCAGTATGCTGTAGCAGCCAGGAAGAAAAAAATCCTGTGTACAGCACTAGACATCTGCAGATGCTGTTGAGGTTTATTTGCAACTAATTGTATGCTGATTTTTAAATAAACAAGTAAAAAATTACTTTTTTTATTATTTAATGTAGCATATTTTTAACACTTTTCATGCATATTTTAAGTATTTTTCATGCATATCATATTCTAATATTGTTATGTTTCCATGTTTTTTACTACCTAATACAGATATGACAATATATTATAGATATTTTTTTGACTTCTGCTGATGAACTTTAACATTCTTTAGAAGGTTTTCAATATAGATTCTGGGAACAAAGGGATCAGCAACACCATGGGCCCATAAGTGGATGGAGGACTACAGTTTCATTAACTACCAATTTACTATGCAGTCATTTATCCACTGTATTCTCATCCTTCCGGACAACCCTGGAATATAGATTCCTAATGTTTGTAAACTGTAGATGCTAAATGTCACTGCCAATAAGGCGCTATCTAAAATTTTCTTCACAATATTTACCTGCATTTTGTTGTAATGTTATCTTTGTGCTGTAATAGGACCAGAGGATGGCACATAATAATAGGTGAAATTGTAATTTCCTGTTTGTCATAATAAACTGGAAAACCTGGAGCTTTTCCATGAATTTAGATTGATGATGCACAAGTATTTGTGATTTATTGCAGCATCCTGAAGCTGGTTTAGTGCAACGAATGGGAACCATATTTTATTTAGCAAACTGAAGTGCTTTGCAGTGGCAAACGCAGGGTTTTTAGAGGGGGGTTTTCAAATGTAATCCAAAATCTCCCACTATGCAGGACATTGAAGCAAGTACGGCAGTCTGGGGGAGTGGTAACAGCCCCAAAATTGGTCTTTTTATACACGGAATACAGTATTGATATTTAACAGTACAGATGCTTTTTCAAACCTTTAAATAAGATAAGTGGTCAGGAAAAGGTTAAACATATAATAAATACATACATACATACATACATACATAATAGAACCAGTACCGCACTTTCTAAGCTTCCAATCTCCCACTTCATGGTAAGGCTCCTGTCTCTTCCTCCTGAGAGCTAATCTTTGTTCCATTGCGATATTTGAGGTCTCAGATCCACACATACTGTACAGCAGGGGTGGGGAACCATATGCGGCCCCCGTAGCTGGTTTGAGTGGCCCACCAACCCGCCCGGTGGCTTTGCCGGGAGTCAAGTACAGGGGAATTCTCACTAGAGGTCGGTAGTTTTCGTGAGATTCCTCTTAATCAACAGCAGCCGGAGACTGTCAGTCCTATTCAGAGGCAGCCGCCGGAGTGTGGGACGGCTGCAGCAGGACAATTTGTAAGAGAAATTTTTACATATGGCCCCCAAAGGATTTTTTCCCCATACAAACGGCACTTGGCACAAAAAAGGTTCCCCACCCCTGCTGTACAGTGTAGAAGAAACTGGTACACTAGGCATGTGCAGCAGCTCTGCTCTGTCCCTTACACTGCATGATGTGGTGGCGGCTCTATTGATCATATCATCGTGTTACATTAGTGCCTCTTCTCTCATCTAGAAATAACTTTGTGGGAGCAACTTATTGGCTCTGTTTAACTATTATGGGCGGAATGCTTGCCACCAGTCTCCGCATGCATACTGGTGTTTAGTAACATAGTATGCATGAAGAATTTGGCAAAGGTCGGCTCTTGTGGTAAGAGCTGTCGTTTTTGATGATTGGACTTCTGGGTTTTTGACCTGGAATCCTATATGCGCATGTGTTAAGTGATGTGTTCGGTGCACGCCACCGGGGATGGTGGGAGTGATCAGGTTGGATCCCTTGCAGCAGAAATCTGTGATACTAGCCCGTAGGGCTTATATATGCAACACCAATTTGAAAATGCCATTGCCCACCGCATCCAAGTGAGCTTGGTGCATATGTGGACTTGAAAAATTGCAATTTTGAAGGTTTGGGCGCATTTTTTACTTTTGTGCATCTCAACCAATGAGCTGGAGACCATTTTCCTCAGAAGAAGGGGATTTATATAAAGCTAAAGCTGTCTGTCTCCCATCTTTTCATCAAATGATCTCTTGTTTAATGTAGTAGTTGGCTGTTTTAAAATAGTAGGTCTTGTTAGTCCACAATATATTTCCTTCAGATGGCAAGCATTTATATTGAGAACATTTATTTAAAAAAAATAAACAATCATCAACATTGTTTATTTAATGTAATAAGTCCGAATGTGAAAAAATAAGTTTTTCTTGTGCATTGGTTCAGAGGCACTTCTAGAGTGGAGGAGGTCCATTTGCATACTCTGTCTTGACCCCTCCCTCTCTTGCTTGCTTGCAGAGTCACTTGGTGACTCTGGTCTTCTGCGCATGCGATACTGGTGTCTGGAAAAATAGCGCAGTGGCCATTTTACAAATGACTTTCTGGTACTCTTTACCTAGAAGGGCGCCCATCACGGCCATCGCATAGGGAACAATGTTAAATGTCTCGAGTGTGGCGAGCGGAGCGAGCCACCGAGCCCGAAGCGTGGCGAGCGCAGCGAGCCCTGCGAGGGGACGCGGATACCTTCACAGGTATCCGCGTCCCCTCGCGGGCTTCACAGCTGTCCGCGTCCCCTCGCGGGGCTCGCTGCGCTCGCCACACTTTTGGCTCGGTGGCTCGCTGCGCTTGCCACACTTTCTATTCTCAACTCCACGCCGACGTGGATAGTGGGGGTATGAAAAGGTCGTAGGACGCGTACCGCCGCCCCTCGCGGGCTCGCTGCGCTCGCCACGCTTCGGGTTCACGTTGATCGTGGGGTGGCGTTAACAATTGTGGGGGCCATTTCACACTTCAGGGTGCCTATTTGGCCTCTGTGGGCCATTTAACATTGTTTCCTATGGAAAAATCGGGTCAATTGAGGCATTGAACAGGAAAATCGGGTCAATTGAGACATTTAACATTGTTCCCTATGGGAAATCGCGGGCATCGCGTCGGTCGCATCGCACCCGATTTTTTAGTGCATGCGATGCCCGCGATGCCCGTGATTTTTTACTAACGATGCCCACGATCAATATCGTGGGCGCCGTTCTAAGTAAAGAGTACCGATTTTCTTAATGTGCATGTGCAAAACACCGGGAAGTATCCATATCACCATTTTCCTGGGGATTTCTGCAAAACTGCTGCTGCTGATGTGGGACTCCATCTGTAGGATATTCAGTGTGGTCCTCCTGGACCCCGGGGCCTTGCACTCACTGCACCCATTATAAATACCCCAGTGCATTGGTTGTAATTCATATGGGAAATGGTCACTAGGTCAACCTTTTTTAGGTCAACATGCATTGGGTCAACCACTGAAGGTCGACATTGCTCAGGTCAACAATGGGAAGGACGACAATCAAAAGGCCCCATATTACAAATAGGATATTATGGAACTGGAAAAAGTCCAGAGAAGGGCAACCAAGCTAATAGAAAAGGATGGAGTTGTTAAGCCACAAAGAGAGACTAGTCAAATTAGTAATGTTCACGTTAGAAAAGAGACATATAAAGGGAGACATGTACAAATATATCAGGTGGCAATATTCTGAACAACTTCTTTGCTTTGAGGTCGGAAACTAGGACATGCGGGCATGCGTTCAGACTAGAGGAAAGAAGATTCTGAACCCTTAGAAGCAAATGTTTTTTTTTTGGTCAGGGCAGTAAAGATATGGAACTCTCTTCCGGAAAAGGTGGTGATGGCAGACACATTGATCACATTTAAAATAGGTTGGACAAACATTTTCTGGAAAAAAAAACATTCAGGGGTACAACTAATCACTAGCCCATAGTTGGAACAAAGGGTAAAACTGAAATGGGGATATAACATATACAGTAGTCTATACCAACTAACGGGTCCTGTATAAGATTGAACTTGATGGCTGTAAGTCTTTTTTCAATTACTATGTTGCTATGTATTAAGTTAGGTGTTGAAAAATGACTGGAAGGTACTGAGGTGAATAAAACTCTAGGAACAAAAAAGGCCTCAATTATTTGAAATTTTTTATTGCCTTTTCTGTAATTTTTTTTTTTAAAACAGGTGCTTGGCTTGGCAAATAAGAGCCAAATCCAGCAAAAATGGTCTGGCACACATCTTTAATGTATATGTATGTAAATGATTTATTTATGGGCTCAATCCTAGTCATTGCAGCAGAAGATGGGACACAATCAGTGTCCCAAACACATCCAAAAGTGCTCACTGCCCCATAGAGCTCCAAATAATTGATGCAAATCTGTGCTGAAACCAGCTTGCTAGAGGTGCGAGATCAGGTGCTGTTGTCAGCATTAAACCCTTCGCAAGCAATTGGATTGATTTCTGTCTTGACATTATGTATGTATATGCCTTTCTGTTATTGGCTCGTGTTGCTTCTGCACAGATTTGCAGCCTGATAATAATTATAGGATTACTTACTGCAGTACTTCAGAAATTTTTGAATCACAACGCCCTAGATTATAAAAAAAAATTCACAGCACTTCTAGGCCAAAAGTTTTCTATTGAGAAATTTAGAAAAAAATATGCAGGCGCCTGGGGACTATATGAAGCAGCAGGTAATGGTGACTGAATGCCCAATGCCTTATGGCTGGTTGTTGTTTTTTTTTATAAAGAATAACACAGGGAGGGGATGACCAGTGGCGTAACTATACATTTTGCTTCCCCTTGCAAAAAAAAGTTCCAGGCTCCACCTCTCATAATGCCCATTACACATTATGCCACACACCATAATCTCCCTTACACTATACACCATACAACAGAATGCCACTTACACTATACACTACACACCATAATGTACCTTACACTATAAGCTACACAATGTAATGTTCTTCTGAGGAAACCGGTTTATACTGGAGAAACGTGTCAAGACCCACGGTGATCCATTTGACGATTGTGGGACACTTTTGTTGGATAACGTTACAGCCAGTTCACCTGCCACCCAGGGTGACGCCGTATTTGTGCGGTTATTTCTCCGCTTTAAGCTTGAGTGTGTACAAACGACAGCGGTGCTGCCACCTGGAAGCTGATTGAAAGCGGTCCTTGCACCTGTGCAATTTCTTCTGACGCCCCCCACACACAGCGCTCACAAGGTGTGTGGACGCTTCAGGTCCTGGAGCTCGACAGCGGGGTAAGAGCCTGAAAAACTGCCGCAGTGTGGTCCCCTATAACCCCTTTAGATTGGAAACTTCCCTCCAGAGACAGAGGATTTCAACAATTGGTGATCACATATTCTACTCCAGCAATTATTTGGCCACAGTGCCTTGACATTAACCTGGATAAAATTTCTGTCGACATGAAGTGTTGACATCAACATCAACTCCCATTGTTTTGAAGTACTGATAATAACATCAACCACCTGGTACTGCTGGCTGCTTATTATTATACTGGGACTTTGTATATCCATGCTTTTCTAAATCATACGCAATTGGAAATTCCAATCCCCAAATATGTGCATATTGATAGGATTGCAATTTATGGATGTAACCACTGTTGGAATTAATAATGTATTAATTTGCATAAGTGTCCCACAGATGTCACTGTGATAACCTTCTATTTCTATTCCGAAATGTATAGTTTTTTATATTTTATTACTGTATTAATAAATGTATTGATTTTTATGACAATTGCGCTCCTTTTCTTATAAAGAAATACTTGTGTTTTAAACTTGAGTGATACAGAATCACTCTTAGGAGCAGCAATATTGTTATAAATTTTAATTTAATTTAATTTATTCCCCTGTGGTGCCTTTCATTGAGAGTGTCACTAACCGCGGGTTATTGCGCGCCTGATTTTGTCCTATCTGTGATTTGCATCGTGTGTTTAAATATATCACACGTTTGCAAACATCACAGATTGGCTATTGTATTGTGTTACACAATGTAATGTACCTTACACTGCAGAAATTGGGACTTCTGCGCGGAAGCCAGAATAGGGATGCTGACACACTGACACTCAGACAGATGCTGACATCAACATGCAGACCGTTGCTGACACAGACGCTGACATGCAGACAGACACGGACACACAGGTGCTGACACATGGGCACTGACAAGCTAACACACAGACAGGCACTGACACACAGATGCTGACACAATAACAGACGCTGACAGATGGACACAGAACGTAGACATATGCTGACACTGACACAGAGAGCCAATGACACATGGACAATGACAGATGGACGCCTACACACAGGGATACGCTGACACAAGGACGGGACATAGACACACTGATGCTGACAGACAGTTGAATATTTTTATAGGGTAACGTGGCGCTACTTCGAGTGTACTGCCTGGTCTATGCCTTAAGGCAGGGGTGGGGAACCTTTTTTGTGCCAAGGGCCATTTGTATGGGGAAAAAATCCTTCGGGGGCCATATGTAAAAATTCCTCTTACAAATTCTCCTACTGCATCCGCCCCACGCTGCCGCTGAATAGGTTTGACAGTCTCCGGCTGCTGTTGATTAAGAGGAATCTCGTGAGAACTACTGACCTCTCACGAGAATTCCCCTGTACTTGACTCCTGGCAAAGCCGCCGGCCGAGTGGGCCACTCAGACCAGTTACGGGGGCCACCCCTGCCTTAAGGTGTATCCCAAAAACATCCCGCAATAAGATAGTAGGAAAAAATGTGTATTGGTATAGACAGCTGGGCGCTTCCCCTTTTTTTGGGTTGGAGACAGACCAGCACTGGACCCTGGTGTGGTAAGTATATTGGTGTAAAAGTGAGGTGTGTTTTTGTGTGTGAAATAAAGTTATATTTTTCATTGTGTGTGTCTTTTCTTTTAACATTCTTTTTACAGGTGGACTACAAGTCCCAGTGGGCCCATTAATGCCCTGCATGCTGGGAGTTGTGGTTCTCTAAGTCCCAGCATGCGGGGAAGGTCTGCTGGCACTTGTAGTTCTCCTGCAGGGACCCCTGCTGATGAAATGACAATCTCCTAATGGACCCGCTTTCTCTGCTTCTTCCTCCTGAGCACGGACCTCTCTGGATCCCCAGTGCCCCTGCTGTCTGTTCACCAGCTGCAGCCTCCTCCTGCATCACGCTCCTGCATGATGCTTTCATGCATCAGTGGGGGACCTGAAAGAAAACAGACAAGTGGTGGAGCGCTAACACAAAATCAGATATATGACCAATTGGGTATCACAACGTTTTATTTACTAAAAAAATATCTAAAAAAATTATATGGGTTTTAAAAAGCAATTGCATATTCCATATTACAAATAAAAAGTATACAGCCTTATCTGGGATGCATGGATCATATATACATGTATACAGTTGGGGGTATCTCACTTGTTCCTAGATATACTATCCTGGGGTAGAGTGTAGCAATCTCCCACAAATCAATGGAAACTGGGATGGTGGGTGTCCATAAACCTGCTGGAGTTTTCTTGGGACCTGATCCAGATTTTGTTGGATCCTGGGGTTCAGTCCTTGGTGCGGTATCTCCAGATGTAATGGCAGGTGGTGGTTTCCCTTAGAATGTCCAGTAAATGTCCAACAGTGGCAAAGGTGGGGAAATGGAGAGCTGGTCCAAGTGAGAGTTCTTTTTGTAATCCCAAATTGGTAGGCTGTACACACTTGACTGACGCGTTTCGTCGTCCACAGACAACTTTTTCAAACACATCAGTGGGAGACCTACTAACTAGGAGCCCTGGCACGCTGCTGCCTACTGCACTGCCCTGCTGCCTGGATGGATTGCTGCCACGTACCAGGGGAGCGGGGGTACCAGGTACCAGGGCAGGGGGGGGCGGGGGTACCAGCTGGCAGGTACCAGGTATGGGGGGGGGGAGAGCAGGGGTACCAGCTGCCAGGTACAGGGGGGGGGGCAGGACAGGTACCAGGGGATGGGTGGTATATTACTGGTGAATTACCGTTTTTGTACCTTTCAAAACGGGTGCAATGTGAGTGGTACAAGAACAGTAATTACCCAGTAATATACCATTTACAACATGCAGTGGGAAAGGGGTTTCAGGCTCAGACCCATTTTAAAGTCCCATTTAACAATACTGGGTCTTTACCCGTTTCTGCAGTGGGAAAGCAGCATGCCTTCACAACAGGAACAGAAAGTAGAAGGGAGCAGCCTGTGCTGCTGGGAGGGAGGGAGGGACATGACATCAGCTGCTGGATTGAGGGGCTTCAGTATCAGGTAGGGATGGCCATTGTTGCCATTGCCATCGTTACCATGTTAAAATATGCAATGAATGACCATCATTTTTTTTAAACTATTGATAGTCATCCATTGTGTTTGATTGGCCTGTGGGCCAATCAAAACATGGGGGCGTGGCTTTGCAAGTGTCCAAGGTGGAGCTATGCTCAGTCTCCTCAGCACTTCGCCAACCATCGAATGATTTCAGGCCCGAACGCAAGCCTGCAAATGGATGTTTATGCAAAACATCCATTCTCAGTGCACCAGGTATCTTCGCTGGGCAGCGGGAGGTGGGCATTCACACACCCAGTGGGTGGCGATACAAGGCTCGCTACGCAGTGAAATACTGATGCTTTACAAGCCAACCAGAATCATTGCCTATAGGTACTGGAGTAAAACCCAAAAGAGCCTATTACACATTAGCATGTGGGAAAATGGGAAAAAAACCTCTATTTAGTATTTTTTCTTAGCCACTTAATAATCCTACTTTTCACATTCTTTTGGACAATGAGTACAGATACCTCATTGTAAGGATCAATCCTACCCACCTACAGTGATTACATCAGTTTCATACTCGGAATTTTAAACAAACCCAGTGAAAGATGTAAAATAAATCTGAAGCAGAACAATGTATAATCACTCTGAGATCCCTTTTTAAGTGTTATAGATTGAGACACTGAGGCGTCACGAGTTTCGTTAAAACATGTGGCAGCTTGTGAACACACTGTAATGTAAATTTACCTGTTTACCTGCTTTCTACCTATTATTAAGAGAATATAAATCTTTATGCCACAATCATGTTTCAGTATTGTCTAATAATGATTGATTAGTATAAAATGGAAACCCTTCAGTCTTATTTTTCTCTATATAGAAGCGTCTTATTGTTACTCAACCTGTATACTACATTTAGGAAAATGTTTTTAAAACATTTTTTGTTTTTCCTGGTGATTTATGTACTGTGGCTAGACTTTGAGTAAGGTGGCAATTAGGTAGAGATTAACATATGCAGCAATGCGTGTGTTCTGTTTTTGTCTGTCACAATGCAGACTGTTTGTACACCATTTGTGGTCAGAGTAGTGTGTTATCCAAACATCAGTCAGAAGGACAATTGCGAAAGCATTCCAATTACTATATCTGTGCATAAGGGCAAAACATTGTGTCGTATGTAAGAGCAAAGCGGCAGGTGTACTGTATTCCTAATTTCAGTAGCTAAAATATACACAGCTTGGATAAACACAATTACAAGTTATGCCTAAAGTAATGGTTCAGTTAATAACAAATGAAGGAGCTGCACGTAGGTTAATAACATCTGTGGGTGCTTCACCGTGTTTTTCAACGTAGGTCTTTCGTAACATATAATGATTTGAGGTGTAGACTTTTCAACCTGGATGTTGTGAATTCTACTTCACATGTGAAATTGCTATGGGCAACCAATCAGATCCTGTCTACTATCTTCTAGACTCTATAGGGTGCTAAATAAGTAAGAAGTAGATTCTGATTGGTTGCCCATAGCAGCATCACATGTGATGTAGAATTCACATCTTAGTAAATTTTCCCCGGTGTGCTGTTTATAATGGTAAGGATACATTATTATTATTTTGGGAAGCCATTACTTAAATAAAAATTCTTCCTTCCCTCTCTTTAATGAGCTATGTTTTATAGCATGACTCCTGCTTCTACTACTACTACTTCCTAGTGCTGAAGCTGCTGCCACCAGTCATGACATTGCACAATGCAAGTCCATCAATGTTGTCTGCTAAGGCCGATGCCCAATGTCCAAGAGGGCCTGAAAACACAAATAAAAAAATCGGTACTTGTGTAGTTTTACGGCGCCAGCTTCCGGGTTCTACGCTCGCCACAAACGATCTAAAATAAACTAACTTAACTCCATGCCAACATGGATAGTTCATACCCCCACTATCTATGTTGGCATGGAGTTGATTTTAGATAGCGTGGCGAGTGTAGCGAGCCACCGAGCCCGCAAGGGGACTCAGACCCTTCTGGCGCCGTGAAACTACACAAGTACCATAACATCTAATGCTACTAAAATAAGCAAAGTCAGTTAATGAGAAACGTAAAATTGGCAATATGCCATTTATATGGAGCACGTAAAGAAAATTGTTAAACACTGCACTAATTTATAATGAGCATCATTGGCTGAATCCACATATACAAAACAAAATATGTTTTTTATAATAGAAATATATAAATTTGGTCTGTATTCCAGCTGGCTTATATGAAAATAATATCAAACTTCCAGAGTTATAGCTATTTGAAAAGTATACCACTTGTCATTTGGATTATTCCGTTCTTAATAGGAATAGAGTTCAGCCGCTTATATTCCGCATACGGTGCCGGGACATGGTACCCACAGAGGGGAGTCTTGCAGTGTGTGAAATGCTGCCTGCCCAGAGACTTATGGGAGAGTGGAACAGGTGGCAGTCGTGTCTCTCACCTGTCATTCTGCAGTCTACGGCTCCAGCTGGTGCTTGCAGGTGTCTCTGTAGTGTGGTCTGTGTATACATGGCAGTGATGTAGGAGCTTGCCACTAAGGTGGTGATGTCACACGCTGCTCCAGGAATGCACTTAGTAGTAAATGTAGATTTCAGTTGGTACCAGATCACAAGCAAAAGTACTGGATACTGGATCATATCAGAGGATATTACGTCATTGTCAAGTTTAGAAACTTTAGCTAAGAGCGGAAGCAGTCCAGTGACACATAAATCAAATTTCCCTGTTGTATCCAAGTGCCTACAATCCACATCACTAACTTCCTCATCATCAATTTCCTCCTCAATCAGGATCAAAAGTACATCTGCAGGCCATGTTACGGGCATGACTGACTCCTATCTGGGATTCCTCCAGAGGATCCTTGAGTGTTACGCCTACTGCTGCCACTGCTGTGAGTGGGCCATCATCCCAGTATCCACTATCAGTGCCTTGAGATTTATACAATTGATGGATGTACTGTGACTTTCGTTTAGATTCCAGTTCACTAGGCAAGTGATTCCCAGACTGTACAGGGATACTAAGAAAATTGTCCTTAGTGTCCTCAAACTAAGGACTACATGACTGTGACAGCCCATGGTTACAGCCTTATGCAGAAAAAAACAGCAGCTGCAATAGAAACGTCCCGCCGGCGCCGAGGAGAGGAGGAGGAAGAAAGCTGCACGTTATTGGGTGAGTGAGCCGTATGCCAGCTTCCCCGGCCCCCCACACCCCCTGCCTGGAGCCCACCTGAGTGTGTTACTCCCTCCCCTGCACTGGTCTTCATTCGGGCAGGTGACCCCCCGCATCAGCGGCAATCTTCAGCTAATCCCAAGGTATTCCATCACCCTGCATCCCCCCGGCCTCCCCCGTGCCGTGGAGCTGGTACGCGGCACGGCATCCCCCCATGCCATGGAGCAGGTAGACGGTGGCCGCATCCCCCCGGCTGGTCTTCAGGATGGCGGCTCCCCCCTCCCCGGACCGGCAATATTACCTAAGTTGCCCCCATTGGGTGTGTACATGATTGGCGTAGTAAGTTACTTCTACAAAATGTGGAGAAGATGATGTTCATCAAAATGAATCATAAATTCCTCCAGGAAGAACAGAAATTGCCTCCAGAAGAGAGTACAGAGGACCTGTGATGGTGGATTTCAGCGGGGATGGATCAATACACTTTGAAGACAAGCATGTACACACTGAAGGGAGTGAGGAATCGGAGGTTGAGGTTAAGGAGGACATCTTGCCTCTGTAGAGACAGTTTGTGCAAGGAGAGATTTTTTCTTATTTGTGAGGCCCAAACAAACCAATCATTTCAGCCACAGCTATGTGGCAGATCTAGCTGCTGATATTATTGATTTTTTAAATTGTGCATGTCCTTTTTATACAACTTAAGGGTTGGTGGGAGGGTCGAAGGACAATTTTCTTTGCATTATGTGCTCTTAAGGGGTGTACACAGGGCCGGCGCCACCACTAGGCAGGTCTAGGCATTTGCCTAGGGCGCCGGCCACTAGAGGGCGGTAATGAGCCGCCGGGGAGAGGTACCATAGAGGTACCATAGAAAGCTGGGAGCGAGGAGCAGGTAAGACAGTGGGCTTCCACCCCCCCCATCCCGCCCATCAATCAACGCTGCCCTCCTTCCCCCCTGGACAAGGTATCGGCAGCACTGCAGCAGTATTCGCCCGCATACACACCCCCCCCACCTCCCGGAGCGCGGCTGCCCGCTGTGGTATTGCCCGCAAAACAGTCCAGTCCCCGTCACACACAAACACCCCTGCCCCCGGAGCCCGGGCGCCGCCACAGTATTGCCGGAACCCCCCCCCCCCCGGAGCGCGTGCGGGGGGTGCGGCGGGCGGAGGTTTTGCCTGGGGCGGGGGGTAGGCTTGCACCGGCCCTGGGTGTACACACATTGTGATTCCTTTTCTATTCAATCCTATGATTGATGGCTGAAAAGGGGTCAAGTGCTGATGTTATGTGATGTCAGCTGCCCACCCGAGCAGGTATTGACATGCTTGCACTCGCCCCATTTCCGCCCCCTTCTCTCCTCTGCCCGTGCCAATGCCTTGGCAAGTGTGATACTCGCCGAAGGTGTTTGCACAGGAGGTCTTTACAAATGCAGATGTTCACCCATGCACATGTGGAGACCTGCACAATCGGAAATGGTGCTGAATTTGTCCCCTACTGATTAAACCAGAATCAGGCCCAATATTGTGAGCTTCAAGGTGTTCAGAATAGAGTGGAAATAAATGTTTCTGAAGTCAATATCGCTGTGGAAACAAACAAAAAATCTGTGATTTTAGCTGTTTTTATGATAAAAATAAAAATACAGATCGATAACCAAAACTAAAACCTGAAAGGGTGGTTTTGGCAAAACCAATCCAGATCCAAAACATGAAAAGGGTCCGGTGCACATCTCTGAAGGCAAGTAACAGTGGGTTATCACGGGTACCCTTTAGGTTCCAGAAACCAAAAGCTTTTGTATTATTTTGATATAAACTGTGGGCTATGCTATGCATTAGTTAAATGTAATTATATCACCTATAACTTATATTTATAGTGCCCCATAAGTATATTTTATATCAATGATGACACCATAAATTATATTATATATTACTTCTGTCCTCATAACTACTATAATAGCAGTACCTTCATTACATTATAATTCTACTAACATTGACTAGCCCCTACAGCAGGCATGTCCAACCTGCGGCCCTCCAGCTGTTGTGAAACTACACATTCCAGAAGGCCTAGCCACAGTTTTGATATTAGGGAATGCTAAAACTATGGCAAGGCATGCTGGGATGTGTAGTTTCACAACAGCTGGAGGGCCGCAGGTTGGACATGCCTGCTCTACAGTATTATAGTGGTATAAGCAAGTACTTTTCATGCTCTGATGCATTTAATTGGTTAAAAATAATATTGATTAAAAAGGACTGGCTTAATAATTGCCTACTCTTCCAGAAACTGCAGAAGTCTCTTTATTTTTTGGGTAGTCCCTTGTAATTCCAGGAGATTTAGATCTCCCACATCAAGCCAAATTCATTGTGAATCGGGCAGGATGGAGAGATACTCACGGTAATTGTGGCGCAGTTTGGAGTGGAAGGGGATACATGACACATATCATATATCATTTTAGCACTGCCCATACCCATAGACCAACAGATCGCTGCATTTTCCATTAAAAAGGCTGGGGTCTGATTATGTGAGAGCACCAGGTATTATATTATATATATTTTATAATAATAATTAGTACTGGGAAGATGGAGGAGAGAAAAAAGGCGCCTGATGGTTTATTATAAAAAACACCAACAACAAATTAAGAAAAATATTATATTGTGTAAAAATATTATATTATAATTCAATTATTCAACATATGAACCGATGACATCCTCTCAAGGTTTATAGGGAATGGAATCCTACTGTGGCAGGAATATACTATCACCTCAACTGTATGTATTGTTTATATATATATATGCCGAGCCGTCGGCGCGGACGCACCAGGATGACGTCATTGGGTCCCGGGCGGGAGCGTGAACCGTGGTGAAGGGCGCACAGAGTTTGTAAGTATATAAATGTTTTTTTTCATGCTTATGATTCATGTCTTGATAAAAGGGGTAACCCTGAAACGTTGACAGCAAGTACAGTCTTTGTGATTTTTTACCTGAGTGCCACCCGCATCCTGGACGTTTATACTACGTATTTGGCTGGGCACCAGGGCAGCTGTTTATTCATTCAGGAGTGCTGGAGCTTGTGGGACTATTTATATATATATATATATTTTTTTACCCAATAGTGGTATGGCGCCAAAATTGAAATTATAAATGTTCAAATACACTTATTCAAAATCCAGTGAAGTGAGCAGGAGATGTTTTTCCAATATTTGTTTATTCGTCTTCACAGGATTGTCATGATAAAAAAAACCATTGTAGAGAATTCCAACGCGTTTCGTCTCGTAGAGACTTCATCAGGGGAATATAACAGTCTTTTGGTCAAAGATTATGAATTAAGTGGACCATTTTCTTCTTTATAAAGATGTCTCCTAGATTTTTTGTTATCGGGACATAGTATTCTTTGGCCCTTATTAGGAATATACCAATATCAATTAGTTGATTAATAATGTACCAGTCTTATGTGAACTATAGTGTGACAGGTCTTAGTTTTTCTGTCAGCCTCCTCTGTTTGGAGTTATAAAACTTTAACCTAAAATGCGGATGACAATCCTTCATCCAGTAGTAAAATAGATCTCCAGTGGGACTTCTAGTTGCTCCAGAGAAGCCAGAAGCCAGCACATGGTTTTGCCCATTTTCCAAACAAATTTATACTGCAATCAGATCTGAATAAGGGCCTATGTGTGAAGCTGTTATTCTACAACTGTTGAGTGCTATTGGATAAATCTACTAAACCACCATCTTTCCCACCCACAGCACAGAAATGGGAATGATGGTGGAAATTAACATTATTTGCCTGAGAATCCGCAACAACAGAATTTGTATGGTCATTGTATTAATTTATAGATTTTCAGAAACTTTATTTCTTTTCATTCTCTCTGAAATCTTTATCTGTATTTTTAAATATATTAATATATACCTTGTACTTTTCATTTTGTAACTGTAAGCTCGGAAGCTATTCTTATTCTTGAAATTAAAACGTAATTTCTAATTTTGAAATCTGTGTTTTGTGAGGCAGGCATGCTACTGATTACTGTAAACATAACCAAAATGCCTCTGTGGGAGGAGCCATGTTTTATATTTTATTGTAAGTATAACTGGCATAACACCAGCTTCATGACCCCCCGACTCAGAAGGAGATCTTTGGGCGAGTGTGGCAATGACACAGAGAACAAACAAGTAGTACCTCCAGAGAAGCAAATAGCCACTCACATTTCCTGAGGGTAGGGCTGCTTTTGTGCTGTTTTTTAGAGTCATTGGGTGAGATTTAATGGGATGAGAGATTCAGAAAATTAGAGATTTGGGGCGAGATGTATCAAATGGAAAATGCGGTAATACCCCGGTTTTACCGCATTTTCCAATGTATCAAAAATGATACCGCACCTTTGGGTGGCGATACCCTATAGAAGCCTATGGGCTTCTTTTTTCGCCGCCCGCCGCCGCTGACGCAAACCCGCCGCCTCGCCGACCCTCCCTCTGGCTTACCTTCCTGAAGGGTCCTCCTGGACCCCGGAAGGTAAGCCCTGCCTCCCCCTAGTGAAGCAGCCGGACATCCTTCCGGCTGCAGGGGGGAGGAGGGGAGAGCGTGGCGGCAGGGAGGTGACGGAGACCCCCCGCACACCACATTCCAGGTATCGCGGGGGGCCTCCGTCACCGCACCGCGATGCCAGCCGTATATGTTAGTACATCTGCGGCAGCATCGCGGCGGGGGGGCGGCGAAGGGCGGCAATGTATTTTAATACATCCCGCCCTTGGTGAGAAATCTCCAGGTTTTTTTAAAGCGGCAATCATTTACACTTAAAAATCAAACTGGTTTTGCAGTGCAAATGATTGCAGCTTTAAAAAAACTGGAGATTTGTTACCAAATCTCTCACTTTCTGAATCTCTCATCCTATTAAATCTCACCCTGTGTCTTTAATTGTCCATGAGGGCCTCAAAAGCTGTATTATTCCATTGTCTGTTGCCTTATCTTCTGAATGTATGTAATGCTCAATAATGATTTTTTTAGGAAACAAATGTTTATTAACACAATATTACATATTTTGCATACAGGTTAACTTTAACTGGACTTTGTTTTACAGCAGCTACTTTATTTATCACTGTAGAAACAAAGTAGGTGAGTTGCTTAGTGACCATGCTTTCTGTGTCATATCAATAAATAAATATCAAATGCATTCATAGGATCCAAGAGATAAACCATGAAAAATCTTAAATTTGCTTATGCTTGCTATGTAAACACAGCCACTCCCATTTTAATGTTGTGTCGATATGAAATGTACTGGATTTTCCATCTGTACAATAACAGGGACAATTATATCACTCATATAAACCCATGTGTTGGGTGCACATTGTTCTTTTGATCTAGAGGTATGTAACATGAAACAAATATAAACATTCACCTCTTAGAAGTTAATTACAATTTATTTGGAATACTTCGTTCTCCTTGCATCACCTCCACATTCTTGTCAATGTAGTCTTTGTTCCATGGCAGCTGTGTGGGCACTGTGGGAGTTCACGCTTGGATTGTTGCCACTGTAAGTTAGCTTGGTGTAACTGTAAATGAGTCCCTCATTAAACAAATACCTGAACTCATGCTGTATATTACTGTTTAACAAGTGTTGGTAATCTATATTGATTTAATGGATAATTTGACATTCAGTTAACCGTGAAAAAAAAATATACTTATAATAAATCTTTTTCTTCATAACGGTAATAAATGTATATTCAAAGGAGGAGATTTACTAAATCTTGGTCTTCAAAAAGCAGCTTTTTTTATTCTTTTACTTCAAATGGATTTAGTAACTATTACTAAATTGGGCTTGCATTTGAAAAACTTTGGTCACAGCTGATGATCATAAATGGGCCATTGGCTAGTACAGGGGTTCTCAACTCAGTCCTCAGGACCCCACACAGTTCACATTTTCCAGGTCACCCGACAGGTGCATTCATTACTCATTGACACATTTTAAAAGATCCACAGGTGGAGCTAATTATTTAATTTAAGTATTTTTGATACTGTGAGGAGACCTGCCAAACGGTTATGGTATAAATCATAGACAGACTCATCTGTGATACTGTGAGGAGACCTGCCAAACGGTTATGGTATAAATCATAGACAGACTCATCATAGACAGCCATATGGTCGACCACTAATGGTCGGCAGTCAAAAGGTTGACAGGGTCCAAAGGTTGACAGGATCTAAAGGTTGACAGGTGAAAGGTCGACATGGTTAAATGGTTGACATGAAAAAGGATGACATGGTCAAAAAGCAAAATGTTGACGTGAAAAAAGGTCGATATAGTCAAAAGGTTGCCATTTGAAAGGTCGACGTGAAAAAAGGTAGATGTGAGTTTTTAATGTTTTTAGGGTGTCTATGTCGACATAGGTTGACATGGACACTGTCTAAGTGTACTGCGTCCCCTTGCATGGCTTGCTGCTCTCGCCATGCTTCGGGCTCAGTGCCTCACTGTGCTCGGCACACTATTTTATTCTCCCTCCACGCCCTAGTGGATGGTAGGGCATGAAATACCGCCTGTCGGCACATGTCAGCTGACAATGTAGAAAAAATACATGTAAACTTTTTTCATGCCGACATTTTGACCATGTCGACCTTTTGACCATGTCGACATATTGCCTGTCGACCTTTTCCATGTCGATATTTAGACCATGTCGACCTATTGCCTGTTGACCTTTAAACAATGTCGACCTTTTGACTGTTGACCTTTTAACCCTGTCGAACTTTTGACTGTCGACCATTAGTGGTCGACCATATGACTGTCTATGATGAGTCAGTCCATGACCAGTCCGGATGCCCCGCAAGTCATGCACTGTTTGGGGTCCCGAGGATCAAATTTGAGAACCTGAGGGATAGCAAATCGGATACAAACTTGAGACATGCCAACTCAGTAGACATACTTTATTTTCTTGTTGTTACAAATTGACCTACATTATATACTTGCCTTATCCATTATAACTTATTATTACTTATTTGTCTCATAATAAAATGGTGCTTGGCAACGTTATAGAACGGTGATGTTTCCATTCTATTTATCTTTGCTATACTAATTCTTGGCAATTATTGTTAGATACAGTTTGATGAACTTGTTTAGGCTTCTTATTCATTTAATTTGTTAATTGCCAATATTTGGTGAATTTCATCGGTTTTAACTATAAAAGGGAAAGTGGCACCATTCCAACAATTTCAACAATTAGTAATGGTTCATTAAAATTGTCCTCTCTGGTCCTATGAAGAATATCTATGTAAAGCACAAGTTAACCTTGGAAACATTGGAGAACCATTACTGGAACATAGGGGGTTATTTTGGTTCACTCTTCCTGACACGTTCCTTCTAAAGTTGCGCACACACGGGGCGATATATCTCCGAGTGATATATCGCTCAATGTCTCCTTTTCATCGGCGACCAGAGATGGTCGCTGATGAAAAGAAACCTCTGCCGGGGGAGCCATAGAGGTAATCAGCAATTATTCCGGGGCTGAAAACGGGAGCGCGCACCCGGCGATTTATTGCCGGGGCACACTCCAATCACTGGCAATATGGTCACCAGTGACCATATTGCCAGCGATATCAACCCATATCGCTGCCGTGTGTACACGGCTTTAGATGGACAAAACCATGTGCACTGCAGGGGGGGGCAGATGTAACTTGTGCAGAGAGAATTATATTTGGGTGGGGTTTTACTTCAAAGTGAGATCTATATTGCAGTGTAAAAATAAAGCAGTCAGTATTTTCTCTGCACAGAAACAATAACTCACCTAAATTGAATTCTCTCTGCACATTTTACATCTGCCCCCCTGCAGTGCACATGGTTTTGTCCATCTAAGAAGGATTTTGTCAGAAAGAGTGAACCAAAATAACCCCCAGAGTTTTTAGAAAGTTTGTGACTTACAGGTGTTCTTACGTGTGTGTATGCACAATGATCACTGAACACAATGATGACACTCTTTTTGGAAATAATTGCCACTTTAGCCCAAGCATAAATAAATATATAAAACTGTCTAACGCGCAGGTGTCAAACACAAGGCCCGCGGGCCAAATCCATCCTCGTCATGTGGCCCACGCAGCCGCCGCCAGCCTTCAACTTTTATTCTTGCTTCTTTTTTTGAGATCCTGGCCTGCAGTCTGCTGAGGAGATAGCACGCAGGGGCAGTGTGTCCCATGAGATGCATGAGAGCAACCAGAAGCTCTGTGACTCCTACATCATGCACGTCTGATGGCTTGCACTACTACTGCATGGAGTAGCAGCCAATCAGGGCGTGCATCCAGATGGAGTTGTGGAACTTGTGTGACGTCACTCTCCCTTCAATCAGCTCACGTAGCCGGAGCTGCGCAGTTGGCGATCCGCGCTGGTAGTAGCGGATGGGAGCAATGGAAGTATGTGATTGGTCGCTACTACTGCTGGATTCCATGTGGTAACCGTGTGTGCGAGGCGGCTGACTGGAATAGGTTAGTAGTGTCAAGCTCGGGCTGGCAGCTGTACATGGGGATCTGTCACTGAGGGTGACGTTTACACACCAGGCCTTGCTCTCCTCCTAACTTGACTTCAAGGCCAAAACAGTGTTCAGGTCGACTGAGCCACTTAAGACGTGTTAGGATAGCTATGTGACCATTTCCATCTTTCTCAAAATCCAAGCAGCTCATATTAGCCCAATAAGTCATTTTCAGGTCCCCAATCTCCCCTATCAGGAAGGAATATCTTTCCTGAGAACTTTCTTAAGTATTATCCAGGTAACTCCTCCCAAAATCATTTTTCAAAAAATTGTACATTTGAATATCTACTTGTCATTATTCTGACTATGTTTCTGCTTTTAGAGCTAGTTATTACTTACATTATTACAAAAAACAGTAATAATTGAATGCAGTGACAATAATTTATGATAATAAAGAGTGAACACATAGTCCTACAGATACAACCGGCCCTTTGAGGGTGACCAAACTGCTGATGCGGCCCCCGATGAATTTGAGTTTGACACCCCTGGTCTAAGGTGTTAGAGTGGGAAGTGGTCACAAATAATGTATATTAGCAGCATTTATGCATCATGAATTTATGCATTAATGTTTTCAGATATGTTTATTCTGATTTAACTAATTACCTTTTGGTAATTTGATATTATACTATAGAATATGGGGGGGAGGGTTGGAGTAAATTGCGCTGCTGTTTAGAAATGTTTTAAAAATAATAACACACTGATTGGCTGAAAAGGAATGAATCTCGGACACACTGTAACTATTTGGAAATCTTTATCTGGAATCAATAAAAAAATATACAATACATACAAATACATACAATATATAAAAACAATGTAAAATATAAGTGAGAATGGGATCCCAATCAATTAACTAGAATAGCGTTTGGTAAATTTTCAGCAATACCATTTGTTTCAACAATGATATAGTATAAAAAATTCTGCAGATGGTGGTAGTTTGCAGTATAGGATGGAAGGAGAAAAAAATATATATATAGTCCTGCTTATACAGAATAATATTGTATAAAGACTGGCCAGTAAGTTGAATCACAGAGGGTCATATGCAGTCACAGATTTATATTATGCTCACCCGGGATGAGAAGCGCTCTCTTTGCGCAAATATACAGGGGTCTCCTGAAAGTGGTCCCAGTTGTTTTAAGGGATGGGATTCCTTCGAGATGTAATTTGTCACTCCTCTCGGCAGCCCGCCGGTAAGATCTGCTCGTGGACAGGTGGGAATCACCGTTCCGACCACGGCGATACAAGGAGTGACTAGATGAGCGAAGTTTTTCCACTTTGCGGCGGACCTAAGTCCCCTTGATGTAACGTGGGGAAATGGTTGGTGTGCAGGCAGCTGATGGCCGGCAGCTCGGGGGGGGGAAAAGCTGCACTTCAGCTGGGTGATAGGTGCACAACTGACGATGAGCCGGAGTGAGCGTTCGTGCTGTGGTGAGCCCGGACAGCGTGGAGCGTGAGGCGGCTATTCGCTTACACTGAGAAGCAGGTAGAGGTATTGCTGATTGGATCACCGTCTCAGGTGTGTAGCTGACGTCAACGCGTTTCGTTCCGTGGTGGGCTGGGAACTTTCTCAAGATGATTCGTCTTGAGAAAGTTCCACGCTGTCCGGGCTCACCACAGCACGAACGCTCACTCCGGCTCATCGTCAGTTGTGCACCTATCACCCAGCTGAAGTGCAGCTTTTTCCCCCCCGAGCTGCCAGCCATCAGCTGCCTGCACACCAACCATTTCCCCACGTTAAATCAAGGGGACTTAGGTCCGCCGCAAAGTGGAAAAACTTCGCTCATCTAGTCACTCCTTGTGTCGCCGTGGTCGGAACGGTGATTCCTACCTGTCCACGAGCAGATCTTACCGGCGGGCTGCCGAGATGAGTGACGAATTACATCTCGAAGGAATCCCATCCCTTAAAACAACTGGGACCACTTTCAGGAGACCCCTGTATATTTGCGCAAAGAGAGCGCTTCTCATCCCGGGGGAGCATAATATAAATCTGTGACTGCATATGACCCTCTGTGATTCAACTTACTGGCCAGTCTTTATACAATATTATTCTGTATAAGCAGGACTATATATATATTTTTTTTTTCTCCTTCCATCCTATACTGCAAACTACCACCATCTGCAGAATTTTTTATACTATATCATTGTTGAAACAAATGGTATTGCTGAAAATTTACCAAACGCTATTCTAGTTAATTGATTGGGATCCCATTCTCACTTATATTTTACATTGTTTTTATATATTGTATGTATTTGTATGTATTGTATATTTTTTTATTGATTCCAGATAAAGATTTACAAATAGTTACAGTGTGTCCGAGATTCATTCCTTTTCAGCCAATCAGTGTGTTATTATTTTTAAAACATTTTTAAACAGCAGCGCAATTTACTCCAACCCCCCCCAATTTCTTTCTTTTGTGTGAGTCTGGACGGGCTCACAGGAGTTCATGCTGCAGCAGTACTAAACTTCTATATCAATCCAGTACAATTGAACTTTACCTAGACTGCCGAGCGCCAGGAGGTGTGTCCCGAAGTGTCCTACCCTAGTGCCACTCCGTCACACACAAAACCCCCCTGCATTATACTATAGAATATACTTTTTAGTTTAATCTTTTTTGTTATTTTTATTTTGTGTAATAAATTGTGTATTTTATAAAAATGTATGTTTATGTATTATTAAGCGCCGTATGATCTAGGTGTTTTCCACTTTAAACCAAAACTGCTAGAAATAGACATGGAAAGTTAAAACTTTTAAAAGTTATTGGGCAGCCATTTCCAGTCAGCTCTTATACTGCACTGATAATATGTTGGCTTAAGCTGAGAGATATCTAAGTAAAATACTTTCTAAAGCAGAAGTTATCATCTCCAGTCTTTAACTCCAATCAACAGATTATTTTTCGGTACTTGTTTGCTAGCACGGTGCTACCGATTTTAATTGTATTGATCGCGGCCGTAAAAATCGCATCGATCGCATCGCATGCCAACCAAATCGCATGCGATGCGATCAACGCGATTTTTACATTGGAATCAATGAAAAATGGTCCCTGAGACCCAATTTTACATTGATGTCAATGTAAAAAGCCCCAAAACCCCCCATTTTGATAGCAAACCCCCCTGATGGGTGAAATGGCCCTCCATTGTTAACGCCACCCCACTATTGACGCCAACCCGAAGCGTGGCGAGCGCGAGGGGCGGCGGTACGCATCCTACGACCTTTTCAAACCCCCACTATCCACGTCGGCATGGAGTTGACTCTATATAGTGTCGCGAGCGCAGCGAGCCACCGAGTCCGAAGCGTGGCGAGCGTAGCTGCGCTCGCCACACTATATAGAATCAACTCCACGCCGACGTGGACAGTGGGGATATGAAAAGGTCGGAGGACGCGTATCATCAATAGTGGGGTGGCGTTAACAATGGGGGGGGCATTAATCATACTTTCTAACCATATACAATGAGAAATGGGCCCATTTCCCATTGTTCCCTATGTAAAATCGGGTTGATCAACCCGATTTTAACTTTAAAAATAATTTAACATTATTCTCTATGGGAAAATTATAATGGGCCGCGATGGACCCGATCAACGCGATTTTCTCTTTCACGGGCAAATACACTGGTGATTGACAGAAAATCGGGTCCATCGCGTCGATCGCATGCCTTAAGTAACTTAAACTTAAGGCATGCGATCAACCCGACGGGCGCCGTGCTAGGAAACAAGTACCCATGTCATGTTATACATACTTGAGTTTTTTAGTCTAGAAGACCTGTCTGAAGATATAGCAAATAGTTTATATTGGTCTATACCAGTTTGCAACTCATAATTGATTAAAGTTTTTGGTCTCCAGAAACCATCAGAGATTAGTAAAATGCTTATTCTGGGAGAATATTAAACAACTCTGTGTATCAAAGATCATTTCCAATCGCTTGTTATTATATACATATGTACATTATTTTCAAATTTCCTGTGAATATTGACGCGTTATGAATCATCTACAGTTATCCTCATTTAGAGGCTGATGTACTATGGTACTGTATATGACATACAGTAATTATGTTTTTGAGGTTTTTTTGTATCACAAAAATGTGTATTTGCTTTTAACTACAATTTCTGACAGCCTACAGAAAATCGCACATTTTCGTTACTAAAAATCGCACTAAATCGCATGTGATTTCGGACTTTGTCTAAAAATTCGCACCTTATTGCATTTGCGATTTAACTCAAAATTTGCAATATTTAGACATGTGGGGTGAGATTTAATAGGATGAGAGATTCAGAAAGTGAGAGATTTGGGAAGAAATCTCCAGTTTTTTTTAAAGCGGCAATCATTTACACTGACAAAATTAAACTGGTTTTGCAGTGTAAATGATTGCCGCTTTAAAAAAACTGGAGATTTCTTCCCAAATCTCTCACTTTCTGAATCTCTAATCCTATTAAATCTCACCCGTGATTTAGTGTGGTTTTAAAACATGTCTACAAATTGCACCCTATTCAATTTCACCCCTGCTGTTGTCTCTCAGCACAGTATGCCCAATAGGTTTCTTTGGGGCTGCAACCTGGCAAAATGCACCAAGATCTAGAAACAAATGTCTTAAATCCTTAGAAACTCTCTTCGATATTGGCCCCTAGCACATGAGCAGCCTGTATTACATCATCGGGTTCCTAAACCCAGAATTGAAAACTTCGCCAGAGCAGCTGGACATCCTGTGAGTGCGCCTGATTTTTCTTTGTGTATATGTGAATCTGCACACATGATGGCACCAAGGCTCAAGCCCCTTTTGGTGGGTATCGCCAAGACACCCAGTGTCCTGCTTACAGGGCAGGGGTAGTTATAATGGCATCTCTTGGTGCTAAGACCCCTCTATAGCAATGCAGCTAATAGGGAGCCTGAGTATGTCCTTAGATAATTCAAAACCGGGGTCACTAGGTTTAACTGACAGGTACAATACAGTAAATGGCAGTTGGGTTCTGGGCATACCCGAAAACCCAGATGGTTGCTGGAGGGATCTGCTCTACCAGCTGTTGGAAAGGCGAATGCCGATCTTCCCAGCATTTGCCTGGACCACTGCTCTGCAGCAGTTGCTCCTGTTCTGTCCTCTTATGAACGTATATCTGTACTTGCACAACCTCTGCTGGTCTCGGGGGCTGGGCCTAGTCGATACCCTTGGCTGCTACTGCATACATGCACTTTGGTAAGTCTCCCAACGCTATCTCACTCTCTCCAGTGCTTCCAGATTGGATGTTGTAACATCCGCAGCCCTGTTTGCCCCCCCTTCACCAGTCACCGCATTATTAATAATGGCATATGTTCTAACATATGCGGTTATTAACGCAAGGGACAGCTCTTGCGATAAGAGCTGTCCCTTGCGATGCGGCGCCGGCACTGGACTTCCGGGTCTGTGACCCGGTAGTCCATGTGCGCATGCGCAGAGTGACGCGCCGGCCACAGGGCATGCTGGGAGGGATCTATTACGGATCCCTCAAACAGCGCTGCGGTAAGAAGCCCATAGGCTTCTGCAGGGAATCGCCATCTTTTGCTGGCGATTCCCTCCGCAGCGCTGCCACTGCAGAGAGAGATTAGAGCATACAGAAATGCAGTAAAAACCCTGATAACGGGGTTTTTACCGCATTTCTGTGTTAGAGAATCGGTCCCTCCCACAGGATGTACTTACGCTGCTCGTACATATGCTGCCCTCTTCCACCTGACCTGTGCAGGGGTCGGTATATTCCCTCCCCTTATCCAGGGCAGCATTATATCTCTGGGCTTCCCACCCTTAGGGCCTCTGCTCAGCTGCAGGCAAGAAAATAGGCAGGTTGGAACATTGTATTGTCTGGAAGCTGCGTTAACCCTCGGTACTCTCAGTGGCATAACTAAATAAAAGCGTAACTAAACAAAATAAGCGCCCCTCTGCCGGAAAATTTTGTCAGCGCCTCCTAACCCCCTCTCTCACCCCTTCCCCCATCTCTCCCCTTCCCCCCAGTAAAGTTTAATCTAACTCAGCCCTCCGTTTGCCGCCGCAGGGTCTGCGGGTCCTGTAGATCTACTTGCTTGCGGTCCCGGTGCTCTTCCTGCTGCTACTATATAATGCCTGCAACATGTCCGCCCCCTTACAGCAGACCATTTTTTAAGGATGCTAGACGCATGTCAAGCTGAGGAGGAGCAGCCTGAACCCACGAGAACCCTCGGTACAGCTGGAGGGTATGCCAGTGGCATAGGAGTGGCAATTGCCTTGTATGCCTATGCCTAGGGCCAGCTCTGCTCCCGGGGACACAAGCTGCCCCCCCAGGAGAGCTGGCAGGGGTGCGTTGGAGCGAACCGCTGCACTGGTCCCGCTCGTGCATATGTAATGAGTGGGACCAATGTGACGTGAATATCTAATGACCGGCTCCCCGCCCCCTGCTGGCGAATGTGTAAAAAAAATATATATATATTCATGTGCTGAAAGCACATAAATAAAAATAGCATTCCCCTTCACAAAATAAAAATACTGATTCTTTGACATACAAAAAAAATCCCTTTATTTTAAAAGAACACATTCCAGTTCACCTTAGATGCCGAATGCAAAACGGTGAATTATGGTGAAAATCATGCTGAAAGCAGCACCATCCTAGCATTGAATACACTCTCTGCGAATCACAGTGAAACCCCATTGAAATACACCAGTGACTAGCAGCGAGCATGAAACGGAGAACTGGCCGGCATTCACTGTTTGCTTTCGACGAACAGTGAACATTGAATAGGGTGAAAACAGCCTGATTCGCCGAAAAAAACGGGGAATCGGGAGCATTGAATACTGCCCAAAGTCTTCTTCATTATGTGAATCACATGCAAAGAAAATTAAAAACATTAAATATACCACAAGCTGTTTGCTGGCAACCCTCATAGAGAATCACTCTGCAGTTTACAATATAATTAGCAGGCAGTGAAAGGAGAATGGTTACATCCTACTTGAGACCATTAAAAAAATCGGTACTTGTTTCCTAGCACGGCCACACCGATTAAGATCGGGGTGATCGTGCTGAAAAAAATCGGGTCGATCGCATCGCATGCGATTTGGTCGCATGCGATGCGATCGACGCGACCGACCGATTTTTCACCCGATTTTTTCATTAAATCCAATGTAAATTGGGTCCCTGGGACCCAATTTTACATTGGATTGAATGAAAAAAATTCCCAACCCCCCCAAATTCAAGCGCGTAAACCCCCCCAACGATAGACGGCAACCCGAAGCGTGGCGAGCGCAGCGAGCTCGCGAGGGGCGGCGGTACGCGTCCTCCGACCTTTTCATGCCCTACTATCCACTAGGGCGTGGAGTGAGAATAGAATAGTGTGGCGAGCGCAGCGAGCCACCGAGCCTGAAGCGTGGCGAGCGCAGCGAGCCCCGCGAGGGGACGCGGATACCTTCACAGGTAAACGCGTCCCTTCGCGGGCTTCACAGCTGTCCGCGTCGCCACGGACACCTGTGAAGCCCGCGAAGGGACGCGTATAACTGTGAAGATATCCGCGTCCCCTCGCGGGGCTCGCTGCGCTCGCCACGCTTCGGGCTCGGTGGCTCGCTGCGCTCGCCACACTATTCTATTCTCACTCCACGCCCTAGTGGATAGTAGGGCATGAAAAGGTCGGAGGACGCGTACCGACGCCCCTCGCGGGCTCGCTGCGCTCGCCACGCTTCGGGTTGGCGTGTATCGTGGGGCGACGACGGGGACATTTATAATGTGAAATGGGTCATATTGACCCATTTCACATTTTTTGACATTTTTACACCATTTCAATGTTAAAAAATTTTTTAACATTGAATCCTATGCAAAAATCGTGTGCATCGCGTCGCATCGCGTCGGGACCAATGTTAATGGTCCCGACCGACGCGATGCCCCCGATATTTTAACTTCCCGACAAGATTTCAATGTTAAAAAATTTTTTAACATTGAAGTCAATGGAAATATCGGGGGCATCGCGTCGGTCGCGTCGGGACCAATGTTAATGGTCCCGACCGACGCGATGCACCCGATTTTTGTTTCCTAGCCGGCAAAATGGACCTGATTTCAAAAGAAATCGGGTCCATCGGGGTAATCGTGTCCCTTAATTAAGGGACACGATTACTTAAGATTGTGGCCGTGCTAGGAAACAAGTACCAAAAAATCTATATTAATGTGAGAAATAAGCAATTATTTGGAGATCCATATATGTCTGTCATCATCTGGGCAACTAAATACTTATTTCTACTTTCCACATGTCTTCTAAGAATGTCTCAGTGTTACAGACCTGGATTCGCTTTGCAGCATCTCCGTCAGCATACAGTGTCTGCTATGCTGTCAGTGTGCCAGCCACTCAGATGGTCTCTCCTGCTCCCTCATGATCTCCTGAGCCACCGCCATTGTCGCACTCCACCACTTTTTTATTAGGCCGCAGCCATGCTAATAACAAACATACTTTCCCTCCACAGTCGGATTAGAGCGCGGCCGTCTTGGTTGGTGTCACCTGAGCCAGACCAGCCAATTCCTTCCAGCCTGCTTCCAGCATCATCTCCCAGCCAATCACCTTCTTCCTGTGGGGAAAGATTCAAATGTCTTTCTTGCAGATGGATTTGTGCTGCCGCTCTCCAGGATTCCAGCTCCTGTGCTAGCTACTCATCTTAAAGAGACTATAATCTTCAAAGGTGCTGCCTGACTTCTTCTTATGCTTCAGCCTTTCTTAAAGTATATTATTCTTCAATACTTCAGTTCTCCAAAATCGATAGTTTGTCTAACATCGATTCTTCAGTACTTCAGCTTCAACTTTTCAGTACTTCAGTTCTTCAACATCGATAGTTCATCTATCATCGATGTTCAGTACTTCAGTTCTTCAACATCGATAGTTCATCTAACATTGGTTCAGTACTTCAACATCAATACAGTAGTTTGTCTATCATCGGTTCTACAGCACCTCAGCATCAATTCTTTAGTTTATTAACTGTACCTTATTTGATTGCCTGTGTGGAAACACTTTTCTTTGCAACCATTACCATCTGCCGTTGTTAGCACCGAACGTGCTCCAATAAAGACTCTGTTTAATTTTACTCAGTTGTCCTGGTCATGACTTCGGCCCTTTCTTCAATCTGCTGTGCATGTCTAAAGACCCCCTGAGGGCTCCTCAGTTTTTGTATATCTACCCTTATGCCTGAGGCTTCCCAGGGTCAGCCTAAATCCTCAGCTGGGACAATGTCAATATATCATATTAATTTCATATTATTAACATAAAGTAAACAACCCCATTGAAATCAATGAGCCATTGAAAGTAAGAGACGATAGACCTGATGGTGATAAAAACACAACACACCACTGGTATAGCCAGTATGGGTTAGGTATACAATCTACTCTTGTATATGGAGGAATGGAATATTCATTTTCAGTGATGTGCTTTGAACGCAATGACATTGAGTAAGCAGTTTTTTTAAATTAGGTGATGCATTCCAAAGATATGCAAGCACAAATGTTAATGTAAATGAATAAGAACTAATGGAATAGGATGGGTTCTATTTTCCCATTACAGTAATGCATTATTTATTATTGCTTAACAAAAACAGGCATAGAGTTCAAAAGCCATTTGATATGTGGCCTTAAACAGATTTCCAGAAACACAAACTAAATGTATCTTATCCTCCCAAATTCACTGCCCAATCATGAATTTCAGCTAGTCAAGAATATGTCATGTGACTACATTATACTTCTCCTCACTCATTGTCATGGCTTTGAGAATGATATGTCTTTTCATACTGGTCAACCTGATAGTAGCTTAATTATGAACTTCACAGGCTTCCCTAGTAAGTGATTAATGCATTCTGGCTTACTGGAGAGATTAATCTTAGTTTTCTCTCATAGGGCCAGCTATCCCTTGTACATACAGTATATTCTTCCCCTAACCTAAGCACATCATTGATTTTGCAAACAGTTATAAAATCTATACCATGTCTACCAGTTGCATTCATTTACAACTCTGCTAATTTTCTGCATATGCTCAGGCTGTTTGGTTGCTAATGATTTTATTTGTACTCCAGCATACTCTTGGATATGTCATTTCATAATGTTTGCATACTGTGATAGAGCTTGCATGCTTGTATATTTGGATTGTATTACATATGTGCATATCTTCATTGCATTCTTCTGGTTGTATTTACAGTTTTTCCAATTTATCCAACCACTTTAAAAAAACTCCATTCTTCAGATTTTCAAATCTTTCAGATTGTATTATTGTATACTGTCTATTTTACACAGAGGAGATTATAATTAGGGCAGAGCACCCATCAATACTTCTATTTCACTTATTTTGTATGCATGCATTGCTTACCATATATATATATATATATATATATATATATATATATATAAAATATATTTTTAGTACTCTTTATGTTTTATACCATGTTTTGCTCCACAACTACTGTTGATTAAGCACTTTTTCCTGTCTACACTAATTCTTCCTCCACACCCAGCTATAAGTTGATATTCTCCTACAGACATTTAACCGTCTTCACCCCCAGCAGTTTCTATATCTGTTCATAGTGCAGAACCTATAGCCTGAGAATAAATTATCTCAGTTATCCAAAACCCAACATTCTCATCTAATCACGTCAAATTTCTTAATCATTTTATAACCTCTCTAATCACCCTATAGACCTAGACGCAGTGGTAGCCAACCCTAGCCCTCGAGAGCTACCAACAGTTCACATTTTCCAGACAACCTAGCTGCTGCACAGCTGCACTCATTAATCACTGACACATTTTAAAAGATCCACAGATGGAGCTAATAAGCTCACTTGTGATTCTGTGAGGAGACCTGCAAAACATGCACTGTTGGTAGCTCTCGAGGACTAGGGTTGGCTACCCCAGACCTAGAGTGATATTCAATTAGTGCAGATTCTTCACCTAGGTAAAAAAATCAGTGCTTCTCTCCATTATTTTAGGGGAATGGGGATTCACCCTATTCAAATTTAGGGCCATTTTGTGTAGGTGAAAAATTTGGAAAGACACTGGATCGGCAAATTAGTAATTAATACATAAAACAAACAAAAAAGTTTCATGTGGTGCTTAAAACACAAGCAGGCAAAAATGGTAAAGTTAATATTCAATTTATTCAGAGCAGCATAAGAATGAATAATGCTAATGCTGCTCAAAATAAATTGAACATTAATTTTACCATTGTTGCCTGCTTGTGTTTTAAGTGCCACCTGAAACTTTTTTGTTTGTTTTTGTCTATATATATATTGGAGGCTGGCATTTCTCCTTTCAGGTGGCTGCTCACTCGCAATCATTTCTGACCTCTCCACACTTTGCATTGTTGACACACAACCTTGGTTCATTTTAGTAATTAATACATTATTTTTCTACATTGCTGGTGATTTTGTGGCCATTTTTTCTTCTTTTTGAGCCACATTTCGCCAATGCCCTTTATGCAAAAGAAAAAAAAAAAGAATGAAAAGGCACCTGTGAAAAATATCTTCAATTCAGGCGAAAACAGATGCAATTGAATAGTCGGAGGTTGGATTATTTCCTTTCCTCTTTTGCCTTTGCGAAAAATGGAACTCATTTAATACACCCCCCTTAACACTACCATTCTCATTGGTTCTAATATGTATGATTACATTTGGGTTCTATCCAGTCCTTCGCAACAATTAATATGAGCCATTATATGCCAAATCCAATCAATGGTCTACCATATCTGTCCTTTTAACAATTGAATCTCATATCATGTACAACAATAAATACAGTGCAGGCTGCATCATCTAATACTGTAGATTGAATACAGCGGACACTATTAGACCTATGCAGCATACATCTTTTAGTAATACATATAACGTGAGAGACCCGATTGAAGTATTACTCACTATTAATTTACTGAAATATGGTTATGCTTGGAGGTGGAAATTAGGCACCACAAGCAAACATTGTCTGTATTTTCATACAGTACGTGATGCTTCAAAGGGGATCTATAAATAGTGCCCTCGTGTTTTGTCATCCTTCTGCTTCCTCACTGTACATAACAGCTACCCCACTGAGATCAAGGACTGTGCTTTTCTTTTGAGAGAACATTAAAACAAATGTTATTTTATGAAACCATTCAATTTCTCAAATTATGCACAAAATATAGATGAAAGCGCGAGGTCAGGGTTTCCTTTTGTGATCCTATGAAAGTACACAAACTAAACAGCATTCAAACACAAGCTTTAGAAAATGTTTCCGAAATCCAAGAAGCAGATACTGATTTCCCACAGGGAACAAGTATTCTTTGCTTTGCTGGTGTTGTCTGCAATGCTTCGATTATAACAGAATAAATACAATCTGTGAGCGCTGGCATTAGAACAATGTGTATTTCTTATTAGCCACAAAACAATGCAGTGGAGTACAAACTTCTCACAGTTACAAATTGATTTTAGAAACACATAGAAGCAACTCATTTGTTTAGTTCTAATCACAGAGATGCAAGAGTTGCTATTGTTGGAATGAGGTGCTTGTGTATAGTTAACTTTCCAGTGTGATCCGAGAATTGGCAATTTTATTGTAGAACTCTGGTGCTGGAGATTTCTGTGAGGCTGCTTTTTAAGTGAATCAATTAAAATAAGCTAATCAACATTTGTTTTGGGTTAAGGCACATCATAGTAGACACATGCCCTAATGACAACCGTGATACGCTTTTTGTTGCTACTCCCCCATTACCTTCCCCAAACATTTTCTTTGCAAGTAATACTTCTCTGTGGACCGCCATTGCAGAACACGCACAGTGCAACTTAGATGCTTGTGCAGTACACTTATAATCGTTCAATTGCGTAAACATCAGGTAAGCGTAAAACTCTGAATTAGACCCATATGCAACCAAATTAGTACAGTCTATATGGGTGACTGGTTTGTACCTTAGTTACACAAAACACTGTGGGGATGGTGCAGAGTTTCTCACAATCTGTGATGGAAAAATGTCACATCACGTTTAATAACATAAAAAATATGCTTAAAGTTACAAGGCCTTCACATAAAATATGGGGTACTAGATGATGCTCCGACAGTCAGGATTTGCGACGGTCAGCATACCAACATAGGAATCCCGTCTGTATATGCCGACAGGTGAGATCCCGACTGACAGGGGCTATTCTCCCTCCTGTAACACTTGATAATTTTTGCAACAGTATCAGTATGGGCACAGCGCTTGCAGTGTAGTCATTTTTATGCATCACCTATATTTACAGAATACAACCAGACACTGTCAATTGTTACAGAATATAGATACAGCTTTTGGCTTGTGTGTTTTATATTGCAACATTTTACAAGCGCTGTGCCCATACTGACACTGTTGCAAAAATTATCAAGTGTTACAGAAACAGACAGATGCAATTGAACTTACTATAAAGGGGTGTATTCAATGCCCCTGAAGGCTAGCTATGATGGGCACGGAAGGGCTGGGGTAGATGGGCTACAAGTGTGCACAGCTGAAACAGCTCCTCTCTCCAGCTCCTCTCTCCTCGCTCCTTGTCTGTCTGTCTCATGCGGTGTGACATCATTACATCACGCCCCACGATGGAGGCTTCCTGTGGGGGGCACCCTGATTCCTGCCCATTGCACTGCCTGTATAAATAGAATAGAATAGAATCAACTTTATTGGCCATGTGTGCTTGCGCACACTAGGAATTTTTTGTGGATTACAGTGCAGCATCAAGCAGGGATGAAAAGGGGGGGAGGGAGACATTAGATATATTACATAAAGACATTACAAGCATTTAATTTCTAGCTACGACTATGGTGGTCAGGTCGCCAAGTAGGGACACGTTGTTTGGCTGTTGATATTGGGATTGCATTCGCTTGGATTGGATTGTTCAGGTGATGGACGGCTAACGGAAAGAAGCTTCTTGCGGATCTGGACGTTTTGACGGGGATGGACCTGAACCGTCTTCTGGATGGTAGGATGTCGAACAGGTTGTGACCAGGATGCAGCTTGTCGTTTGCGATCTTCTCAGCACGTTTCCTTACCCTGGATGAGAACAGATCCCTTATCGAGGGGTGGTCGGTCCCTATGATCCTTTCCGCAGTCTTCACTACCCTCTGCAGTTTTTGTTTGTCGTTCTCGCTTGCCCCACCGTACCAGATTGTGATCGAGGAACATAAGACAGACTCCACGATGGCGGTGTAGAATACGCACAGCAGCTCCTGTGGGATGTTGAATTTCCTGAGTTGCCTCAGGAAGAACAGGCGCTGTTGGGCCTTTTTGATGTTTGTGGTTATGTTTAATCCCCATCTTAGGTCACTGGACATGGTTGTCCCTAGGAATTTGAAGGAATCAACCCGCGACACCACTGCGTTGGCTATTGTTAGCGGGGCTAGTGCATTTGGTTTTTTCCTGTAGTCGACCACCATCTCAACTGTTTTGGTGGGGTTTAGATCGAGGTTGTTGCTGCTGCACCACTGTGTCAGCTTCTCCGCTGCATGCCTGTACGCGGTCTCGTCACCATCCTTGATTAGGCCGATGATAGTGATGTCATCTGCGAATTTGATGATTTTCACTGACTGCTCAGCTGAGGTGCAGTCATTCGTGTAAATGTCCTGAGAAGCAGTGGCACCAATTGATAATGAAAACCAGAGCACAGTCAACAAATTTGGTCGGTATCCGGACTATTTGTCTACAACAAAAAGATAGACAGCCATTAGGTCGACACCATTAGTTCGACAACTCAATAGGTCGACATGCCACTAGGTCGACATGTTATTAGGTCGACATGCCATTAGGTCGACAGTGTCTAAGTCGACAGTCAAAAGGGGTTTTCACTGTTCTTTGAGCCGACATGTGCCGACAGGCGGTACTTCATGCCCAACCATCCACTAGGGCGAGGTGTGAGAATAAAATAGTGTGCCGAGCGCAGCGAGGCACCGTGCCCGAAGGATCGCGAGCTAAGCGAGCGATGCGAGGGGCTGCGGTTCACTTCAAACTGTGTCCATGTCGACTGTGTCGACATTTGGGTAAAAAAAAAAAACAGTTAAAAACCCCATGTCAACCTTTTGACTGTCGACCTAGACACTGTCAACCTAATAGCATGTCGACCTATTGAGTTGTCGAACTAATGGTTTTGACCTAATGGCTGTCTATCTTCTTGTTGTAGACAAATGGTCCCGCATCCATTCGGTCAGCCTGTGCTCAGCCCCTGCTCATGGGATAGCAGGAGAAGCTGAGGCTCCATCTCCAAGCAGCGCACAACCTGTACTTTGTGTCGGAGATAGTTGACTGTGTGGCGGCTTATTGGACGGACAATTCCCCACTGGATCCAAGCGATAGGGGGGCAAGCCGGGTGGAGGAGGTAAAGGCCTTGACTATATATCTGTATAATCCTCTCCAGGCTGGAGCAAGTGACAGCCAGCTTTTCAGGTAATCTCCAGTGCGGGTTTGGGTTCTGTACACAGGGGGGCGGGGGCAAAAACTCTTTTGGCAGGGGGATCTAAATTCATAGTTATGCCACTGCGCAGCCAGCTGATGGTGCCTAGGAAGATACGGTACCTCACCTTTGGACACAGTTCAGATAAGTTATGCAGCAGAAGCTGTTATGACTGCATTACCATAATAGAGCTTCTATGTAAGCAACAGCAATAACTACTCCAACCACATCTGAATCAAGCCCAATGTCCCAAGGGAGGTTGAGGATTAAAATGATAGTTTGTTTTTAAAGGACACTCCCAACTGTTTCATATGTTTTTCAAGCTCTGATACTTGATTTTAAAGAAAACATTCATGAGATAGTTTAAATGTGCTCCAATTAGTACATCGTTTTGTTATCGATACATGCATGTTATTAGAGACAACTTCCTACTGAAACCATCGATTATACATTTATTTAGAATATAATTAAATATAGGAAATGGACACTTTATAGGGACACAAATGATGGAGAGCTTGGGGGAAATTTACTAAAGGAAATTTGTAAAAAAATAGGTGTATTTGTATCCAGAAATACACTTATTTTTGACATTTACTATCCCGAAAATACGGCAATTCGTATTGATGTGCTATCAATAGGAATACGAATTGCCGTATTTTCGGGATAGTAAATGTGAAAAATAAGTGTATTTCTGGATACAAATACACCTATTTTTTACAAATTTCCTTTAGTAAATTTCCCCCCTTATGTCTATTATTATTGTTGTTATTATAATTATTATCATTATTATTATTATGCTATTTGGTCTATTGTTTGGTCTATTTGGTCTATTGTTTGGTTGCATTTGCTTTAACCTTCACTGTTTCAAAACCATGCCCTTATCACAGGATTCTGGAAGTAGTTGTGGTGTGGAGGAGACTCTATGCAACTGGTGGCTGTCAAAGGTTGTGGTGTAAAATCTTCAATTACCAGTTGGGCTGTGGAATGTCTATGCAGCAGGGGGCCAGCTTTAGTTGTGGTGTGGTCTCTTTATATAACGGTAGTTGGAGAGTGGAGTCTCTATGTCATAGGTGGTTGGTAATAATTGGGGGGCTGAAGTCTCTGGCCCCTATTCTGGTTGACATGCAAAGCTTTGCATGTCATTTTAATGCCACCTGCCATCCGGGCAACCTCTCGCACACCATGGTCCCAAGCTGCAAACGGATGTTTATGCTAAACGTCCATAAGAACGCAATGCGAGGAGGAAATCATTTGATGGTCGCTGACCATCAAATGATTTCTAAAGTGTTCACAGATCTGACACCTCTCTGGTGTCTTAGATCTACGAGTGCCCTGTGTGGGAAGTGGGCGGGCAGCTGACATCTGCTGATGCCAGCTGCCCACCTCCCTGCACCCACGTCATCGGACAATTACCATGGGAACACCCAGCATTTTCTTGGGAATGCCCCTGAAATGGGCGTTCTCATGGCCACAGCCCCAGGCCCACACTACTAGGTGTGCACAGGACAGTGAACTAGCAGTACACCGTGCCCAGTCGCACCGAGCATCTGCACATGGGCATAAATGCGCATGCGCAGATGCTCAACATAGCTTCCCTGCGCGGACACGCAGGAGAGCTAGCCATCCAGAATAGGGGCCCCTATGCAATGGGTAGCTGGTAGTAGTTGGGGTGTGAAGTATCTATGTAACAGTTGGACAGTGGAATCTCTATTTAACAGGTGGGTGGCAGAAATTGGGGTATGGAGTCTCTATGCAACAGGTGGTTGAAATTAGTTGGGGTGTGAAGCGTCTCTATGCAAGATGTGGTTGTCAGTATTAGGGGTCTGACGTTTCCATGCAACAGTTTGGCTGTGGGATTTCTATGCAACAGGTGGTTGAAATTAGTTGGGATGGGAGACTCTATATAAGTGGTGGTTGACAGTAGATGGGGTGAGAAGACTCTATGCAACTGGTGGCTGTTGGTAGTTAGGGTGTCAAGACTCTGTGCAAGAGGTGGTTGTCAGTATTATGGTTATGGGGTCTCCATGCAACAGTTGGGCTATAGATCTCTATGAACAGGTGGATGAGAGTAGTTATGGTGGGCAGGGAAGCTGGAATGATCCCTGAAAAGAGAGGAATATAAAGGCCCCCTAAGGTTTTTTTTGGGATTGAAAGAGAGAATGTGTTGAGAAAAACTATTTTTATCTACTCTTCAAAACAAATGGGAATGAAGATGGAATGTTTAAACTAATATTTTATAATAAATACCTATCGCTGTGCTTGCAAATGTGTCCACCCATGATTGTTTGATACGTGACACTTCCTGAAACACTTGATGATTTGAAAGAAGGGAATTCCCATGAAGGAACTAGGAGTCAAATGTAACAACATGCAGACTAGTAATTGGTAGGAAAACATTATGTAATAAAGGCTTTGACTATAAGGAAGAAGAAAAACACAGGCTATAAAAATGTCACTCATCTTTTACATTTCTCTAAAGCATTTTATGTACAATGTTATTGCATAAATTGTCCCATCACTGAATATGTGTACATATTTATGTAATATAGGGGTTTATTCTGTTTCAGGCGGCTGGGCCGTAAGCGTACGTTCCAGGGTTTTTTGTAGATCTGCGCATGCGTACCTTCCGTAATGCGCAGGCGCGACAACTGCACAACGCTCACGGATGGGTCTTTACGTGCGAAAAAACCTGTCCGCAAAAGTACGGTCATTGTGGGCGGCATAGGGGCGTGTTGAGGGGAGCGGACGAAATAATGAGGGAAACTGGGCGTAAACATGGGCGTACACGGGGGTGTGCACAAAAAATGTACGGTGCTACTACCGCTCGATCGGCGAAAGCACCGTTCATTTCAGACACAAAACAGGCAGCCGCCACCGCCACCTCCAGACCACCCCTACAGATACTGCATGAGAGCGGACGGCTGGGTCTGCTAATTAACGATGATTACTACTCAAACACATACACCTGAATGTTATAAACAATGCTGCAGCCTATTAAGTCCAAACCATTATTTCACTACCTGCAAGCCACACACAGCACTCAAACACATTGGAAGCTTATCTTTCTACACTTCTCTACATTTAAAGGTTTGTTTTATTTAAGGTAAGAATCATTTTAAGACCTGCTTATATATGCTAAGGTAGGTATTTGTTAAACATTTATACACATTCACTAAGTGTTTTCATATACTTTGAACAGCAGCACACTCAATCTACACAAGTCGACATGTGTCAACGTTTTCACTAGAATACAAACATATTTTTTGTATTTATGATACAAATACATAAACCACATCTAACAGCTACAAAGGATGTTTCAGCAATGTTTTAAGCCCATGGCCACTATTTTGCACACAATCTTTGTATAGTACCCAAAATACATAACTGTACCACTTTCTGATCTACTATGAATTGGATTTTACTACACTCTGGATGTATAATGCCACCAATCACATTATTGCAATCACATCTCTCTAACAAAGGATTCCTACATCTGCTTATGACACTGAAAAATCAGTTATATTAAAATTTTTAAACATGTTTGTTCACAAGCAATTTTATCATGTTTGGTCGACTCACACAGCTTTAACATACCTGTACCAAGACATTACTGTTTTTTTTAGGGAGGACACATATGCATTCCTACACAAATGTCCCTTTTGACCCTTGTTTGCCTACCTCACCCACTCCATGACGAACTCATTGTTCTGGACCTGCTTTTACCTACTAATGTAGGAGTTACCTCACCTGCACAGAAACTGCTTTCTCACCTATTAAGTTGCTCTGCACATGTGCTGACACAAACTAATTAGCTGGGAAAAGTTGGATATGAACATGTGAATGGCCATGGAGAGGGTTAGACATGGGAAACTTCTACAACACGTCAATAAATGCACAAACATTCCCTGGTCAGTAAGTACACATAAATGTATTATTTGTTTGACATAAGAAATTACACATACAACAATTGTGTGTTAATTGTGAAATAAAATTTATTTGCTGTTCAGCATCACAGCTTAGTTCACAATTTAATATCATAAATAAAAGTAACATTTAAAATATTGTCAAAAATAACAATCAGCAACAACAAGAGGCTGCATATCTCCAAACATGTGTTACCCTGCAAATGCAATGGTGAAAGAAATGTGGACACCAGAATACGACCTGCAACAACCAGGGAGAATACTAAGCATGATACACACCACCAAAATTAAAACCTGCATTTCTAGAGGTCAAAATAAGCACTTTACTGCCCTTTGCATGAAAATGGATAGATGGCCAACTCAGGAAGTGGATGTCCAGTGCAATTTAAAAAAATGGGGTCCAAACACAGAGGAAGTGACCCAGGTGTCATTATTTTGGCCCTTTTTTCCCCTTTTTGGATGGGGCCTTGGGGACAGGGGCCTTTGGCACTGAAGGCTTGCGCCGTCTTGCCCCAGTGGACAGAGGAGGGTCAGCAGAGGTGAAAGGTTGGGGAGCAGCTTGGGGTGGGCCAGCAGATGGGGGATTGTCCCTTAGGGACCTGGCGGTGGTGAGCAGCTCCGCCAGAATGTCATTCTGGAGGCTGAGTTGTTGGGCAATGCTTTGCATGCCAGCCGCCAGAATGTCATTCTGGCATTGCAAGGCCTCAAACTGCTGGGTGTTGCTCTCCTTCCAAACCCCAATGAACTCAACCAACTGATGCTGACGTTCTCCAGCCTCCATCCCATGCTGCTCGATTTTCTCCAGCATGTCCAACAACCTCACAACATATGAGTCCAGTGAATAGGGGTGGCGTATTGGTGGAGGCTGGACCACTTGCTCCACCTGTGGCTCTAAAGAGGAAGATTCTGCCGGTTCATCATGTGTTTCTGCTTCTTCTAGTATAATAATTGAAAACAATGTCACCATCACATATACAAAAAAACTCTGTTACCAAATACAATGCATTACTGTGACTTACCATCAAAAGCACCAGCAAATACCTCCACCGGGAGCTCACTATCCATATTGGATATCCCCCTGACCTCAGCCACATCAATGACATCCAAGGCCTCCTGCTCCAGGGGGGTATATTCCAAGCTCTCTGGCATAGGCCCCCTCCCGGTGGACATGCTGTGGTTGTACCGGTCAGTCATCTTCCTCTTCAGTACAGTTTTGAAGTCTGACCACCTACAAATTCAAAAATACAATATCAACATGAGATATGTGCACCACTGTGCTAGTGAACATCATGACTATGTTACATTTCCTAGTGTGGGCGATCTTATGTTTTTTATGCATATGTTTCCCACACACATTAATGTCTCCATTATGAGGCATTTCAGTGTCTCATCTAATTTATTAGGCCACTAAATGCACATACATATATCACTATGCAGAAATGACATCATCCATGGCCAAATTATGCACCTCCACCTGCTGTGAAACTACACATCCCACCATAGCTTGACAGTGTTGATAATATGGAGTTATTTAACTATGGGAAGAAATGCTGGGATGTGTAATTTCACACCAGCTACATGTGCACAGTTTTGACATCCTTGTTTCAGTAGCATCATCTGGAACTTGTTACTACAACTCTTTATCAACGACACACTTTCTGTTGTCCCACCACATACTTCACATGAGCAGAACTGTGCACATAACCTCACATCACACCAATGGTGCATGTTTCAGATATAAATGTGGGTTATTAGACATGGTTGTGTTCACATGTGTCATTGAAGTGTAGCACTATCTACAAACACACCTTTCTATTATTCTCCAAAAATACATACAACATATGTACACACATATGACATTATCAGGGGGAGAAACACACTTGCGTTTTCTTCACTGATGTCAAATCTCTGACCACTGTTGACACCTGGTTCACTTCCTCTGTGATCTTCTCCCAAAGGTTTCTCCTTGCACTGGCACACGGCTTCCTGGTAGGTAATTCTATCCATTCTCGTGCCCTGGGAACTAAAATTCGCAATTCTGCCTCTAGAAATGCAGGGTTTCTTTTTTTGGTGGTGGTATCCTGCTCAGTACTCGGCCTAGATGGTGCAGGTCGTTTTCTGGTGGCCCCAGTTCTCTCACCATGCAGCTGCTGGGTCTCACATGTTTGGAAAGATGCAACCTCTTGTTCTGGCTGGTTGCTTGGCCCTTGTGGAGCTGGTGGCGTTGTTAGTGAGGGGCCCCCTTGCTCTTGGGCCCTCCTTCTCCGCTCCTGCTCCCTCTGCCTCAAACTTTCAATAATCGATTCTGCTCTTGCTCTTTGTAGGGCGTCCTCAGCTGCGGAATCATCTGAGCTAGACATGTTTGCAGCAATGATGGGCTGCATCTGGCTGGATATTTATAATCAAAACTCCCGCCTTGAAAAAGGGGCGTTTATTTTCCATGCACAATGTATTAGCTAATTTTCTGCGAAATTTCTCGCCCATAATTTCCGCCAATGATCTTGGCTGATAATTACCGCTTAAATTACGCAGGTCTCAACGCACCTGAGCATTCACCTGTACATGCACATACACAGGTTGTTGACCATTGTGTGCTACATGGTGAAATGTGTGCACATGTTATTCCAATGATGAGTGTTTTCAAGTGGTCTCTGTTGGGAGTACATGTATGTTTTTTTTTAAACAAATGTATAAACATACCAACATTACAATGCTTTCCTTACAGTTGTTATGAGGATAAATTTGTCATACACCAACATGTTGTATGTGCCTTGTTACCAGCGTATGTATTAGTAGATGGTTGCGTGTATAATTTCTCGCACACTGTATATACAGTACGTCTCTCTCTACATTGAAAGCATAATGTATGTTATGGTGTGCATATCGGAACGGTCTGCGGAATTTTTTATTCGCATACATATTGTTAATGTAAGATGGATTAAAAAAGTTAAAAATAAAAAAACAATATGTTTTCCTCAAGGGCTAACTCCTTCACAAATGTGGAGCTGCTGGCGTTGGTCCAAGTAATGGACCAGCGCCTGGGGCCCAGGGGCCCATATCTTTCTAATCAAGATAAGCGGCGGGCGTATAACGCTGCCCGCTGCTCAATCTACCGCCAGACCGGCATCCGCAGAAGCCTGGGACAGGTTCAGCGGCACTGGTCTGACCTGCAGCGGAGGCAGCCACAGCTGCTATGCGCCATTCGGCGCCATATTGCCCGATGTAAGTATATAATTTTAAAATCTGTATGCGTTTTGTAGCAATGAGTTCTGTAGTTTTAAAACATGTGCATGAGTATGTGGGTGTATATGGGGTGCATATGGGGGGTATATAGGGGGTATATGGGGGGTATATGGAGGGTATATGGGAGCTATATGTATACCCTATGATTTTGTGTGTAGCATATCAATTTGTTAGCATGAAAAATGTATTAAATATATCTGAAATGATCATTTGTAATGTTATGAGCATGACTAATGTGAATTTTTATGTCCCCATTTTCATGAAAACCAACCTTCTATTTTTATGCCATCAACATGAACATTTCAGCACGCGCCAGGGCACGCATGGAAGCCCAGGAGGAGGCAGCCCGGGAGAAGGCAGCCCGGGAGGAGGAAGAGGATGAGGAGGAAGAGGAGGAGGAGGCGGCAGCCCGGGAGGAGGAAGAGGATGAGGAGGAAGAGGAGGAGGAGGCGGCAGCCCGGGAGGAGGAAGAGGATGAGGAGGAAGAGGAGGAGGAAGCGGCAGCCCGGGAGGAGGAAGAGGATGAGGAGGAAGAGGAGGAGGAGGCGGCAGCCCGGGAGGAGGAAGAGGATGAGGAGGCAGCCCGGGAGGAGGAAGAGGAGGAGGAGACTTTGGGTCCTGCTGGTGCCCACCCCATATCAACCTCCCCTTCCACCAGCGACAACCATACCCCCACCCACACCCCTACCCCCACCCCATTTCCAACCCCCCTACAACTCCCCACCACCCACCCCCAAACCTTTCCTATCCCCACTCCAACCCACTACCTCTATCCCAACTCCAATCCCATCCCCCTTGCTTCTGACCCCCCAACCACCAAAACAGGACACCCAACCAGCGGCGAGCAGGATGCCTCAACTAGCCGTAACTAAATAATGTGCCTAATGTTTACCTACACATTTCTACACATAAACAATCACAACAACCACATGTGTATCCAACATCATCATTAGTTGCAACATATCACTGCAGGTCGACCCTGAGGTGTGGCCTGTCCTTCTCCAGGAACAAGGGTCCCCTTGGTGGATTTTTTGAGTGTGGCCATGCCTCACCCCTTGAATAATTGACATAACAGTACATCCAATGACATATCCTACATTAGTGGTGTGGAAGTTATGTGGGTCCAGGTGTTGTGTAACTACACTTCCCAGCATGATGTGCAACGTTAATTTATAGATTGGTTTGGTAATAGTGTGTGAGACCATGCGGATGCATGCTTTACAAACATAGCTGTAGGCCTATAATTTGTACAGCAATGTCCTACATTTTAAATAGTAAGGAGTGCTTAAGCCGCAACAATGTCATTACCCTTAAATAGCACAGCCTAATTGTGAGGTTAGAGGTGAGTCCCCCAACACAAACCTACCAATTGGGATACAGCATACATTCATCCAAGAAGGAGGAATTTATTTAATGTTATGTAATATGTACAGTATGTGTGTGTAAACATATTAATTTTTAGTACTGTGTTTACAGCAGACCCATCTTCAATGTAGTTGAAAAATGTATGTGGCCTTCACACTTAACTCACAACTTGGTATTATGTTAAAATACAACAAACATTTGTGTATATTATATATAAAAACATTTTTGTCCCCCTTCACTACAGACACTGAACAGCACCAGGAGGAGGTGGCACGGATTATTAGGGAGATCTTCCTGACCCTCCTCTATTTACATATACTTTTTGCCCAACTGGAGGCCCGCATTTAATTTAAAAAAAAAAGTTTTAATGTTTGTTAAAAAAATAAATAAAATTCTGTACAGTTAGAAGATGCCTGTGTTGTTAATCAAAAATATGTTTGAGGGTTTGTAAGGGCAGGTACATACAGATGTGTAATGTCAGTTATATTTGTAATTTGAGGTGAGGGGTAACGATTGATGTGTGAATGTGTGTGTTTTTGAGTAAAATAACACATAGTGAAAATGCATGAATGTTTAATGTTGTAAGATGAAATCATCACACATAACATCAGGGTAGGTATACATAGTAAAAATTCGGAACAAACTAATTATGGACATAATTCAGTACATACACACAAACAACACCATGATTTTATTTACAAGTAAAAGCAATGTGGGGACACATAGATAGTGATTAAAATGCAACATTAGAACATAATAAATATACATGTAAGGAGGGTTAAAATGTATTTCTATTAGGGTGTTCATTAAGTTAGACAATTGAGGTAAAATAAAACAATAATTGAATAACAATTAGAATTTCATTTAATCATAGTTGAAAGGCTAGATTAGCAGGTCCATATATGTGAAGGGTATGCCAGTGTGCACGGACGTACGCTCACTCTCACGATCGGTGACATACGCTGAGTTTTCCATTGAAAACAATAGAGACCCATCCGTGCATGGTGGCGTACGCTCAGATAGCCGCATTTTGTCGGGGGGAAGACGGACGAGAGACGTCCATAAACGGTGGCTTACGCTCTGTTGTACACCAGTTGTCGGAGTCTAAGCGGTGATCCGTCCGTGTACGGTGGCGTACGCTAAAGTGTACGCCACTCCCCTTTGTCAGTGTTTGTGGCCGTCCGTATGCGGATGTTTTGTGGGTGGACTTTCGCTTCACGGCCGCGTACGGGAAACGTACGCTGATACGGGACGTACGTACGTTTGGCCGCCGCAACCAGAATAAGGTCCATATTGAGGTCCAAATATCACATTACTAAGGCATACCTCCCAACATGACCCTCTCCAGGAGGGACATATTGCTCTGCTCCTGCACTTTCCTCTTAAATGTATTATTACCATCACCTGTGTTGAAACACCTTTCTTAGCAATTAACCTGTTCAACATGGTGCTGGAAATCATACATTATGAGGAAAGTCCAGGAGCAGAGCAATGTGTCCCTCCTGGAGAGGGTCATGTTGGGGGGTATGCTAAGGATAATACTGCACTAAAGGGCAGTAAGCATCTTGCTTTAGACCACAGGATCTAGAGCAGGGGTGGGCAATTATTTCAGCTGGGGGGAAACTTAAAACTTCCAGTAAAAATTCAAGGGCTGCACTCTGGAAAAGGGTGGTTGTCACTCAAATAGGGGTGTGACCACAGAAAAAGAAGGTGTGTCCTTGAGTATAGTGTTCCACACCATACACCCCTTATACACATTATGCCACAGGAATTGATCCACAATTCACATTATGCCGACCAGATTGAGCCAAAATTCACATTATGCCACCTAGATTGAGCCAAAATTCACATTATGCCACACAGAATGCGCCAAAATTCACATTATGCGACACAGTATAAGCCAAAATTCACCTGATATAATCCAGTAATAAAAAACAGTGCTGAAAACACAGCATCCAGTATTATGCTGTTATCAATCCTAACTGCAGCTCCTCTCTCTTCCTGGGCACATATACCAGTTTCCCTCACTCCTCCTTCCCCTGGCACATAGTGATCACAGCATGTATGCATAGGAGGGACTTACACAGACTGCATTACCTTTCATGCATGTTAACTGGTATCTAATCACAGCTGCTCGCTTGGCTCACCTGTGGTAGTCGCATCTTCTCTGCTGTAGATCTACAAGTCCCAGCACACCCTGCTTGCCTCTGGCTTGAATAGAATGGTAACTTTGAGGAATAAAAGTGCACTATATACATATAATATAGACACTATGGACCTTATTCAGGTTGATTCGTTCGCATGCACATTCCAACGGCAAACGCACTCACTATGCGAAGCTACACCCATACCACATGCAAATGGGAGTGTTCGCAACGGTACCCAAATAGGAGTGGTCTCAAACTACATTGCACATTGGCACACATTGGCGTGTCCGCAAGCTGAGCCGCTGTATGTGCGTACAAACTACCTCTGTGGGTGAATTATGTCGCAACTCTATACGCACGCAGCCAACCCATTCTCCAACCATTACTTAATGACATTATTAGTCTCCTAAAGTGCTGTTTATTGGAACTCATTTACTTATTTAGTGACCAATTATAATTATGCACAAAGTTTTTTACTACATGGCTGATAAATGTGTTTTACATGTATTAATTCCAAAACTCAAAGTCCTACAGATGTTGTGGATATAAATGTTAAAAAACACATACTGTAAGTGTGTGTTTTTTTTATAAATGTACAGTACAACTAAGTTTTTATGTTTGTAATCTATACTGGTTAAAGTGCAATTCTTGCAAATGATTTGATTTGGAGTTTGAGCACTGCAAGTGTTTGCACAGTGCAACAAAGCCACCACCCAGCACTTGTGGGCAACACCCTTGCATACACCTCCATTTCCCGCATTTCTGCCGACTTTCCAGCCTGTACCACAGAAACATCCATATCACGCCTACATTGGTAGGGCTCATTCGCAAGCGTTATTCTGTTCGCAAGCGTGCAAGCGCGTACAGGTGATCAAACCTGCACATGCGCACTGCGGAATATATGCATGTGTAATGTGAACAAAAAAGTTCTGCGTGCGAAATTCGCATTTGAACGAATCAACCAGAATAACCTCCTTTGTTCCTGAATACAGCACTTAGCCTGTGCCAGTGCCTCTTTGGACAGCTATAGACACCACAGTCCAGCACTCACCTGTGAGACCTCATATACACCATGCAGTAAGAGTCTTTTATAACAGGAATTCCCAGCTGTGCACCAGACATCCCGCATTGTTTCCTCACACATTATATAGAACAGTGTGAAATGTCCCCAGCGTAGGCGCTATTTTTGGTGAGGTCTATTAGCTTATGTTATGAATCCTGGGCTACAGGAACATGGCTGATGATCCCTCTAAGTAAGTGCTCAGGAGCGGGGACAGGTCTTTACCTACAGATTTCATCATGCACATTTGGCACTGCTTAGAGATGCCGGGGACAGCCCCGGGCTTCAGCCCTGGATGGGTGAAGCCTGGGAGGGACCCCTTTTTTGAGGGGGTCCCAGTTTCCCTGTCCATGGCTGATCAGTCACGGTAAGCATGGTACAGCCAGGGGACCTTATGTGAAAGGTGTCCCCCGGCTGTGGCATGACACCGCGGGCTGTTGGAGCCCGGTGCTGATTCCAAAATATGGGGGACACCCAGTTTTTCTGTCCCTCGTATTTTTGGAACCAGGATCGGTCCAAGAATCCGGGGTTAGTTTCATAAATACGGGGGCCCCCCCGTATTTTTGGAACCAGGTCCGTCTCCATGAGCTCAGGAGGGGGGATCCCATGCCAATTTTGGTACTTGTTTCCTAGCACGGCGCCCATTGCATACCGTATTTAGTGGTGTGCGATGCGTGCGATGCGATCTTTCCGTTAAATTAACAGGAGTGCTTGTACAATGAAATATCTCATAGCATTGCATGCCAGCAAATGGCATGTGATGCGATACGATTTTTAATTGTACAAGCACCCTGATGGGTGCTTACAATGTTAAATGCACCCCCATTGTCAATGCCACCCCCACCATCAACACCAACCCGAAGTGTGGCGAGTGCAGCGGTACGTGTCCTCCGATCTTTTCATACCTCCACAATCCACGTGGCCGTGGAGTCGAATTTAGATAGTGTGGCGAGCTTAGCGAGGCACCGAGCCCGAAGCGTGGCGAGGGCAGCGAACCCCGCTAGGGGACGCAGAATACATGTAAAGTAATCCATGTCCCTATCTAAAATCAACTGCACACCATTTAACATTGTAAGCACCCATTAGGGTGCTTGTACAATTATAAATCGAATTGCATCGCATGCATCTTATGCCGTTATATTGCATGCGATGCGATTGCATAAGATGCACTTCAATCAAAATCGTGGGCGACGTGCTAGGAAACAAGTACCCCAATTTTTATGCTTAATTTGAACTTTTAAACATATTTTTTTTAGACAGAACCATGCACAGATCACACTGGAATGTCAAAATTGTCAGAACCTGGTCTGTTTTGTGTTGGAATTTTTGGTAAAGTTTTTACAAAATCGCATCTTATTTCATTTGCGAGCTGTATGCTATTTAAAGGGAAAACATCTGGAAATTGAAGTGTGTTGAAAAATGGACAGTTCAGAATGTTTGATTTTCGTGGCAAAAAGTGTGATTTTTACCTCATTTCGCATGCTATTAAGTTGGTGATTTGGGAAAAAGTGCGAAATCTGCTGTTTTTTTTTACTAAAAATCATAAGAGTCGAGATATCTCATCCGATTAAATGTCACCCCATGTTACAATGCAAGAGGTGCAAATATATTTGCAGTGTAAATACTGGCTGCATGTAGTCTACAAATTCCTGCCAGCTTTATTTTTACACAGAATTGTACATTTTGTTTTAACATACCCCTCTCAAATCTGAATCTCTGCACATTTAAAATTTGCCCCACCTGTAGTACAACATGGTTTCGCCCTGGTACAATGTTACTAGCTCGTTTTTTATTTTCTCCCAATCAGCACCTATATGCTTTAGCACAGAACATCCATTTTAATAAGGTTGAAGGACACTTTAATCCAAGACTATTATGTGTTATTGTATGCATTTTGATCCATTTAACACTGAAATTTACACACCCATGTGTTGAGTCCATTTGTGCTTCTTACATTTCATCATCACTATCTGTAATTCTTTATACAATACATGCCATTTATACATTGGGGTGTATTCAATGCTTTCTATGAGCTGTGACAGTGAGCAGTGCTGTCACAGCTAGCAGGGTCTGTATTCAACTGACCCCCCTGCACAAGACGTTTCCCCCCATGCTAGGTTTTTGGAGCAAGGGGGAAACGGTGTGTGTGGCTGCTAAAACAGCGAGTCTCGTGGCTAAATGCAGCGGGCTCCCTGCATTAGCTGCGAGCCTCGCAGTTTGGGGAAATCCTCGCTGTCCTCTGACAGTGAGGATATCTCTGCTACTTTGAGTAGGGTGAGCAGCCAGCGTGGGGGTTAAACCCCCCTCGCCGGCTGCATTGAATACACCCCATTGTTGTGTCCTAGCATTTACAGAAAAAAAGTATTAGATCATTTCTTGATTCTAACATGTTAAAAACATTGTTACAGACAAGGCTCCACACATTTTACATTAAGAAAACATATCACTTTTTAAATAAGGGGACCTGTTTCTACAGTATTTGACACAAGGGGCCACATATAACGACTGCCGAGTTCGGAGGCCGTGTAAGATGCTGGCTGAACTGGGGTGTTTTTTTAAAAAGAGGCAATCAATTACAAGGCATGATTTTGCCTCACTAGGCAGAGAAGTGAGTGCTTTTATATTTTATTCAGTTTTTATTGTATTGGACGATCTGATTTTGTGGCTATTGGCCAATTGGCCACATTTCAGCTGTACCCGTATTAAATTTACTTTTTTACTGAGACCGGTCCTCCTCCGCCTTTTTTTGCATATATACCTCTCCATGGGCCTTATTCTGGTTGGTGCGTACATTTCCGTATACTTTCGGATGGCGTTTTTTAGCCGTCTGCGCATGCGTGGGGAACGCAATGCGCATGTGCCACGCATGGTCTCCGTACTTGTTCTCACTAATACCAAACAGAAATGTGCACCGCAATCACTCGTGAAATATGGGCGTATTATGGGCGTCATTCGGAAATACACAGGGGCGTACTTTCAAAGTGGGCTAAACTGGGCGGAAACATGGGCGGACACGGGGGAGTGCACTTATTTTGGTGGGCGTGCATTCGGACAGCACACCGAATGCACGCGAACAAAAAGGCAAGAAATATGCGGTGTCCATAAGCAAGTATTGCTTTGCGGACACCACTCGGTCATGCGCTAGGCAATCGGAACGCCTAATCAGGACGGCCGCACCTCAACCAATGTCAGCTGAACACAATACAATCACCTCCTTTACTCATTACTTGTTAATTACACGCTTGTCACTGCTTCAATTGGAACCATTGCCGCTTAAATGGACCATTACTAAACACACACATATATGCTGCACTTTTCACACACTTTTACACTGCAACCAATGGACACAACTTAATATTAATAATACAAATACACATGTCACTTCTGCATGTATCAATTAAACCACACATTTGGGGGAAAAAAAAACACATTTATTAAATGAACTTATAAAATAAATTAGAAATCGCCACAAAATTAAAGGTAGCATAGCAGGAAGAAAAGTAAATAATATATAATAAATCCATGTATTGTAGACATACATAGCCACAGCAGAATCATTAGGAACACATCAGGTGGCTTCACAACAAAAGTATAGCACCAACACTTCAAGTACAGCACACAGTAATGGTAGTAGCCGAAACAGGGCAACAGGGGAACCAAACATGACATTCGAAACGAGGGCAAATGTGGGGACCCTCGGCACGGAATTGGACACAGGAAGCTGACACACACAGCTCAATGAAAGATTTGGGCAGACATAAGGGTGGAGATTAATGCGGACACAAGTTCATTTGCGGGCACGTTTGCCCCTGGCAGGCTCCTTGCCACGTGCAGCAGCTCTTCGGCCACGGCCACGGTCAGATGGTAGGCCAGGTGGAGCAGATGCTGGGGAGGGTGTGGATGGTCTTCCCCCTCTGGCAGCAGGGAGTGCTGATGGTGGGAATGCACCAGAAACGGATGACATTAGGACCCTATTGCTGGCAACTAGCTCCACCATAAGCTCATTATGGTGGAGGAGGAGGTCATTTTGCCGCAGGGCTTGATCAGCCAGCACCTGCAGGCTAGCAGCAATTGATTGCTGGGTGGCAGCCATAGCCTGCAGCGATACTCTGGTGGCTGGTGACCAAACCCTGCAAGACCTCCTCGGTCCTACGCACCCGCTCTGATGCCGACTCTCCCTGCTGCTGAATATGGCCAAGCACCTGCCCCCACGTGGTCAATTCAGCCTCGGTCAGTGGCTGCTGCTGCTGCACGGGCCTGGTACTGGTGGCAGGTGGCACAGACTCCTCAACCTCCTCAAGAGATTCTTGACCAAGCGGTGGGGATGCTGGTGAAAGAGAACATTACAATTACAACACAATCCATGCAAAATTAGAACCAGCTACTTATGGCATGGCAAAAAATTACCTTCAAGCAAAGAAGCCATGACTTCCGCTGGGGCCTCGCTGTCCATGGTGCTCACCCCCCGGACCTCCTCGACTGCAATGCAGCACTCTGCCATCTGTTCCAGGGGGGTGAGCTTCAGCTTTGTTGGCATGGGGCCAGCCCCAGAGGTGTGGCTGTGTTCCCAACGCTGGGTCAATTTCTTCTTGAGGTTCGTTTTGAAGTCGTGCCACCTGCAATCAAAGTTAACATATTAATACATGTCACTCCTCATGTTTGCTGTAGCACCCATAGCAATCTGCAACATATTACAACATGTGCCTCATGACACCAAACTTACATTATATTCAATTTGAAAACCAACCCTTAGAAGATACACTCACACTCACCCTACAATAACTATCAATTAAATGACATGGCAAACATGTCTGTGCCTCCAAGCAACGTGACCGCACATTGACCAACTCCATCTAATATCTAATGTAAACATTACTGGTCTTGTACTGCTCAAATGTAACACACATGAACTTGCCTCTTCTTAATGTGCTCCATCTCACGAACTTGTGGAGCCACCGCATTAATCTCCGCCGTTATGTCCTCCCAGATCTTCCATCTCCCTGTGTGTGTCAACCGGTCCTGTGGACACTCGATCCAATCCCGTGCGCGGGGCACCAGGATGGCAAGCTCCTGCGCTTCGAATGCCATGTTTCTGGTGGTTGGTTCCTCTGTTGCCCTATTTCGGCCACGGCCACGGCCACTGGCACCGGCACGGCCATGGCCACTGCCACGGCCACCTGTCGCTGTACTGGAAGTGCTGGGCAGGCTACTCTGTTGGGAAGCCACCTGCTGTGTTCCTAATGATTCTGCTGAGGCTGAAGATGGGCCAGCTGCCGATTGGCCTGATGTAGATGGCCCATCTGGCTGCTGTTCTCCCAATGGCTGGTCTGGGTTGATGGGGACATAGGTGGTGCTGGAGTCCATGTTGCCAAACAGGTCCTGCAACACCTGGTCTTCCTCTGTATCTGAGCCAGCCATGTTTGCAACAACATTGCATTTGTCTAACACACCTTTATATCCTATTTCTGTAATTGGCGTACATCAGCGACACCCTGCGTTCCATATGGCCGCGTTCCGTACGGCAGCATCGACCGTGCGGCGCATAGGCCACGCCCCTAGCTGCGAAAAAAAAAAAAAAAAACATGGCAAACTTAGTAAGTCTGATTTAGTAGGTAATTGCAGATTTGTACTCCATTGACCAAATAAAACTGAGGTCAGACATGAAATGTATATGTGAATGTACATCTGTACTGAGCACTTGTTTGGTATGTAGTACAAATGACAATACCCATTCCATATGTAAATCCAGTCCACCACTTAGGCAATAGTAATCAGTGCTAGCATCCAAATCACATGTGAAAGGTCTCCAAATTCAGCCTTGATGTTAGCTACTTTTCATTCCACATCTCTAGTGTGGGCCAGTAGAAGGTAAGTGTACACATGGCACCATGGCCTAATATTGGGAAAAGGTCTGCCACTATTTGCTATGTTTCTGCTGCATAGCTTTCACTATAAAAAAGCTGTTTAGTACCTTGTTGAGTTAGGTGTAAGTGGCTAGTGATGCAGACTATTTCACCTGTTGCTTATACCCATGTTTGGTGAATGTAATAGATTATATATAATGGGTTCCCATCTTATTTTACACTGTCTGTTTAGGAGATAGTAAGTAATGGCATGGTCTGCTCAACTATGCAAAGGTCGTCTGTTGTGGCGCATACACGCTGTTACTGTCAAAATGAACAATAAAGTTAATACCAAATATCACTCTGATCAACCAATGACAGGACATGATTGCTTGAATTGTGCCATTGCTAAGATGGCGGCCTATGGCAGAGCAGCACCTTTTTCAGCAGCGGAGCTGAGGACACTGGTCTCCGTTATGGAGACCAGGCTGGGGCGGGCGGGCCCATTTATTACAAATAGGCAGAAGCGGAATGCCTATGCGGTGGCCCGCCGGCGCATATACGTCCGCACACAGGTGCGGCGGACCATCGCTCAGCTGGTCAGACCTGAGGCGTCGGCAGCCGGATTTGCTCCAGCAAATCAGGGCCAGGATTGCGAGATGTGAGTGTTTATACATTAAATGGCCATTTGTACATGATTGCTTACATGCCATTATTTAAGCAAATAAGGTAACCAGCCTGATCATGAGTTAAACATGGCATACACTATATGTGTGCTACTTCCTGTTTGACACCCTGTAATGGTCATAAAATATGTGATTGTGTAGGATTATAGATTGTGATGTTTACAATGGCCCAAATGTCACATCATAACTGCCATGTTACAGGCTGTGTTGTGTAAAAGACACCAAGGAGCTGATTGGCTGTACAGTTATCTCAACTTATAACCTTTGGATTTAATTTTTTTAAAGGCTTAATACATCTGTCCAAATGACCCCTAATTGGCATTTTTTCTCAAACACAGCACGGGATCGAGCAAGACAGGCCCGGGAGGAGGCAGAGGTGGCCCAGGAGGAGGTTGCCGAAGCAAGGGCCGAGGAGGTGGTTTCGGAGGAAGGGATGGCGAAGGAGGTGGCAGAGGAAGTGGAGGAGGAGGTGTGGGCTGTGGAGGTGGAGGTGCTGGCAGCAGAAGAGGAGGTGCCACGAGAGGAGGCCCCTGAAGAAGAGGAGGAGGTGGAGGCCTGTGAGGTCGTGCAGGCGGCCGAAATTGGTATGTATACATAAGGATTAATTATTCCTTTTCTCATCTACTATTTGCTATGTAGCACTGGTGATTCAATTGTGTTTTTTCAAACTATAAATTCATATTACAAACAGGGTACCAACAGACACACTTATATAGGGTGGCCAAACCATCCCTTTCATCCTGGACACATATTAATGACACAGGTTGTGCGGATGGCTTTCAGGTCGATTGTAAGAGCCACTGAACCTGTGTAGTTAATCTGTATCCTGGAAGAAAGGGATGACTTGCTCATATAAGGTTTACATGCCCCTGCTGCTAGCATACAATCTGTAGCCTCATATAGGTGAGTAGAGTTTACTGGTGATTGATCTTTCTAAACTAGAATAAGTATGACATAAATGGAGTATGGACAGGCGTGGCTTAGAATGGAGTAACAAGTGGTCAGTGCCCCTGGGCCCTTCTCTAGCTAAACCCCCCCTGCGGTCTGCATGTATGTTTGGCACCATAATTGTGTGTTGATTTGGGCTTAGTAATGATTTTGTGCATGGGAGTGGGTTAGTGCTGCAGCTTCACCTAACTGGCATTATGACAATGATTTATGGAGCAGACCATCAGCAGGCAAGCCATGCTTGATTGCACAAATGTACTGAGCATTCCTGAGAGTTGACTAAGTCCCATGCCACGCTCCATCATATAAAAGACACAGAGCACTTTTTGATGAGTTTGAATTGGTGCAGCGCATGACATGCTTCTCAGAGCTTAGTCATGGGTGGGTTTGGATTCAGAAGGAGCACTATGACTGTGAGGTGTTCTACAAAGTAAAGGGTAGAGGGGAAAAAACAGGCTTTCCATGTAGTATGTATGCATGTATGTATAGCTGTATGTGTCATATATATAGTTATATATGTGTCTATATACATATATATATATATATATATATATATATATATATATATATATATATATATATATATATATATATATATATATATATATATATATATATATATATATACACACACACACCTGTCACGGTGCATGTTTAAAATTTAGGTATGACTATGTTAAATGTATGCATGAATATCATTAGTAATTTGACCATTTTTAATATGTCCACAGATGAGCCAGCCCAAGCACAAGAGGGTCTCCGTGGGGCCCTCTTAAGAATCCGAGGACACATGCGCCAGGTCATGGCTGAATTGGACCAGCTGCTGGATGGTGCCATTTAATTTTTTTTTTTTTTTTTTTTTTTACATAAAACATTTGTACCGTTAATAAATAGTTTATTACAGTTTGAAGTTGTCTGTGTGTTTTTTTTAAATGGAAAAGTATATGTGTAACATATGCTTGCCAATATGCTATTCATGACACGGAGTGGCAAGGAAGGGCTATGGCCAAGGGTAAAAGTGAGGGGGAATGGGATGGAACTGAGTTCCACCACCTCTAATGGTGAGGTGGAACATTTTAACCTCCACATTGGCCCTGAACATTAATTCTCACAGAAAATAATTTTAGTTTGCAGGGGGTGCCAAAACCCCTACCACTGGCCCTGTCTCTGCCTAATGGGGGTAGGGGAGGAGGTTTAATTAGGTGGAATAGAGAAATGAGTTCCCCCACCTCTGCATGACCACTTTAAGCCCTGTGCCCTGTTCATGACTAGTGGTTCAGCTTCACACGATGATCTAAGCCATGGGTCCTCAAACTGCGGCCCTCCAGATGTTGTGAAACTACAAATCCCAGCATGCCTTGCCACAGTTTTAACACTCCCTTATAGCAAAACTGTGGCAAAGCATGCTGGGATTTGTAGTTTCACAACATCTGGAGGGCCGCAGTTTGAGGACCCATGATCTAAGCCCTTCTTCTCCCCCTGCTCGAAAATTTAAGAGTTAAACTGTCATCAAAAACAAAGCAAACAACTCAGCCTTCAAAAGACATGGTATCACAATTACCCAAGGAGAGTTCAAGGGTGTTGGTGGTTGCGATGCCTGACCTTCCCATCACTGTATGGCTCCTTACACAATTTGCACGCCCTCTACATATGCTGGAAAGATCACCCACAGTACAGTTCCTGATTTTGAGATTGAAGGTGTCAATGTTGTACACCAGGAGGAGGATATTGATGTAGCTGGCGCTGATGAGGAAGTTGACGAGGTGGATGCTGCTGATGGTGATGTGGTTTGCTTAAATGAGGCACCAGCGAGTGGCATAGAAGGTTGCTTCTGCAAAATCTGTATAAGATGTTGTTCATCAAAATCAATTATCAATTCTACAACGGACACCAGTAATTGCCTCCAGAGACTACAGAGGGACATGTGATTGGGGGGTCCAGTGGGGATGAATGGATAATTTGTGAGGATGAGGCAGTACACTCTGAAGGGGGTGAGAAATTGGAGGATGAGGATGACATCTTGCCTCTGTAGAGCCAGTTTGTACAGGGAAGGATGATATGCTTCTTTTTTGTGGGGGCCCAAACATACCAAACATTTCACCCTGTTGCTGAAATGACTATTTTTTTAAAGACAGTGTGCATGTCCTATTTACTATACAACATAAGGGTGGGTGGGTAGGAGGGCCCAAGGACAAATCCATCTTGCACCTCTTTTTTTGTCTTGTTTTGCATTATGTGCTCTTTGGGGTCTAGTTTTTCAAACTAACATCCTGTCTGCCGGAGATCAAGACTCAAAACCCTAAACACAAAATTGTGAGGTGTGAGGTAAGCTCCCAGGTAGGAGGGCGCACCGGGGATTTCGCCTGTGCCCCTGTGGGACAGCCCGACCCTGAGTTATGGTATTTAACTTGTAGTTTATAGGACATGTACATAAAACATAATCCTAAAATCTATAGTTTGCATAGCCAATAATGTAATGACATACATTCAATATCTGAGAGTACTGTACTGTAAACAACTCATTTATTTAAGCGTAAGGAGAAAACTGCACTTCTGTTCATATTCTTACAAAATTATTTTGTGTTGTCTTTGGGTTGTACCAAGAACAGAGTATGGTAATTAAAAGCATCTCTATAACTATAGTCATATCTGCTAACATTCTAAATCAGCCCAAAATGGGGTGTTTGGCCTTGAAGGAATGGAACAATCATGAGCCATACCACCCATTTTCATCACTGTGGGGGCATGTACAATGCTCAGCTGCTGCCCTGCTAAGCAGAGCAGCAATTAAGAGAGGGCTCCCTGCTACCCCTCTACCATGGAACAATTTCCCATTAAAACTGGACATGTCCTTTAAAAATCAGGACAGTTGAGCGGCATGCCATTCTAGACACTTCTATTTTTTTATATTGTGTTTTTACTTTATTCATCTTGATGTGAGAGTCAGTTATGAACAATAAGAAGAAGCACAAAGACCTGGGAATATTTGTGAATTAATTCTAGTTGTGGTTTTTTTTTTGGAGAACTCCCAGGTGTTTTCAACAGTGATCAAGAGCAAATAAAAGAATGTGTTTTTATGTTTTCATTGTGCTTTTATGATGACATGAAAAAAGAAAACAAAGGACTTGGAAGCATTGCTTGTGAGCTTAAAATAGACAGAATTCACATATATCACAGAAAACTGTCACTAAGGGTTAATGTCATGATAAAGGGACATTTATATATTTGCAAGTTAAAAAGATTATTGATCTGGAAAATGTGCATTAGTCAGCAGGGCCAACACCTGCCAGTATGTAACCCTTGCACTAGATAATTGCATAGTGCATAGTGTATGCAGGTGATGGACCCACTAAGGGTGACCCATTCTGCACATGTGCACAACCGGTATTGTGTGACCGCACACAATGACTACTAAGCCGCAGCCTTATAAACAGATTGTCTGCATTTGGGAGTGGAGAGAGGGTGGGCATGTACAGTGTTCCTGATAATGGGAACATTCTACCCCCATTTCCTGGAAATGCTAAGTCCAGGGTCTCCTTCTTATGCTGACGCAGATTTCCTAGCCCTGTCTGAGCAGTTCCGGCAGTCATCCTGAGCAAGCATTGGCTAACTCAAATGACCAATGCTGCCAACCGGCTGTGATGGTTATCCAATGCTGTGTTTTCATATGAAACACTCAATTGGCAGGAGGCCAGAGCCATGTTAATGTGTGAGCGTGGGATCAGCTGCCTCCTGAGCTTCTTAGAAATCAGTAGAGAATATCAGAGCAGCCACGCTCTCCCTGCTTCCCCGCCTGCAGCCAGACAGTGAATGGCTGTCAGCATGCTGATTGGTGAATGGCTGGAGATATCTACCAAATAGAGTGCCGACAGCCATTCATTGTATGGAAGCAATTGGAAATATGGTGCAGGACTGCAGGAGGGGCATGTTTTTCTTTTATCCATTAATGGGAGGGTAGGGGGCCCAGTGCACTGCTTTGCTCAGGGCCTACAATACTGTTAAGATGGCTCTACAGGAGGATTCTTTTTCCTATACACGCTTGCTGCAGCATCATCACATTTACACATCGCAGCTGTGTCCAAAAACTGCATTCATCTCTGTATCCAGATCTATGTTCTAGTGTAAGTTATGGCCTGATGTAGCAAAGATTTGCTTACATTACACATGAGTATATTGTCTTCGGGGCAACATTGCACCAGTTAATGGAAGCAGTTGTGTGCACTATAGGTGATAGTTGATATTAAAGTAGCTAAATGCGCTGACGCAGGCTCCCGCATCATCACCGGTTACCGCCGTCTCCTACTAACTGATCCTGCCAGTAGCATATGCTTGTCTCAAAGTGAGGCCATGCACATGTACTGTAAGTACTCACAGCCGGTACAGTGAAACTGTGAATGGCTCATTAAATCAGTTAATAATGTAAATAAAACAATGAAACATGCAAAAGTGCTACTTATATTAATGGCAGTTCTGATGTCTTCTCACTGCTTTGTTTAACTGTTTGAAGCTATACATTTGAATACACCTAGGTGCATTTTTAGGGTAGTATTTAATACACAGCTATGCGCATGATTCAGAATCATTGCTATAGTACCAGCACTTCACTATACAGCAAAGCGCTCACATTACCGGCTGACCCCTGGCTGCGCAGCTGTGCTGCGACACCAGGGGCAGGCCGGCCATGTTTGGGGTTGCAGAGGTTGCATGATCATACAGCTGATGCGGCCCACCCTTCAAGCGTTCAGGACATGCCTGGGTTGCCACAAAATGGTTGGTTGCCACCCTCGCTGCCTCAGTCTGGCAATGAAACCGCTTTCTCTTGTGATCGCAGTTTCAGGAGTCAAGCATACATACTCCAGGGCATGAGCATGTGCAGAAGTGCGGAAATCACCAAATAGCAATCTCAGCACTTCTACAATCGGGTGGGGCAAGGCACACTGGGCACCCGGGCAGATCCCAACTAATTGTGGTAAGTCAATATCACAGCAAAACTATAAAGTGAGTAGTGACATTGGGCCTTATTCTAGTTCACTCAATCTGACAAAATCCTTCTTAGATGGACAAAACCATGTGCACTGCAGGTGGGGCAGATGTAACATGTGCAGAGAGAATTAGATTTTTGTGGGGTTTTACTTCAAAGTGAGATCTATATTGCAGTGTAAAAATAAAGCAGCCAGTATTTACCCTGCACAGAAACAAAATAACTCACCCAAATCTAATTCTCTGTGCACATTTTAACATCTGCCCCACCTGCAGTGCACATGTTTTTTGTCAGAAAGAGTGAATTAGAATAAGGCCCATTGCAGGGCCATAACTAGGGGGGGACTGGGGGTCATGCGCACCGGGCGCTGGAGGGGGGGGGGGGGGGGGGCGCTGTCAGGTCCGGGAGACAGCCAGCGGGGTTTCGGGGACTGATGTAGCCCGAGTCCCGCTGCTGGGCCGCCGTATTGTAACAGTCAGTGTTTCTGTTAGCTAACCCGTCGCTTGCGAGCGACGGGTAGCTCGCCGGGTGCTCAGTGGCTCGGCGCTTACTTTAAGGTACAGTTTACCTCCTGCCGTGCTGGCGCTGTGTAGCGGTTCCTCGCTTGGCGGCAGGAGATCAAATAGTGACCTCCTGCCGCCAAGCGATGAAGCGCTTCCCAACGGCGGAGAGGCAGGAGGTCACTATCTGACCTCCTGCCGCCAAGTAAGGAACAGCATCACGGTGTGGGGCATATGTATAATGGAGCATCACATTGTGGGGTATATGTATAATGGACATCATGTGTGTGGCATATGTATAATGAGCATCCAGGTGTGGGGCATATGTATAATGGAGCATCACGGTGCGTATCATATTTATAATGGGCATCACAGTATGCGGCATAGGTATTTTGGGCATCACGGACTGCACTTTTGGGGTCATGTGTATCTGGCACTGCACTATTGTGGGCATATGTGTATCACACCTCCATTTTACATGGCAGCACCCCATGTGGCTACAGCTCTTAGAGAGCTGACCATGCCCTCATAGCGGAAAAAATGGGGGATGTAGCCTCGCAGGAGTATCACGGTAATAGGTGAACGCTCTAATTTAGGGCGCGTGCCTTCGGCACGCACAGATGTCTCCTCTCCTCTGCCTCCTCTGCCTCCAGTGTTGGGAGGTATGTTTGTGACATATTGGACATTGCAGTGTGTGGCATATTGTGTATCATTCAGGGACAGTGTTCTATCCAGTGGCAGCAGCAATTAACCATTGCTTATAATGTGTACTGGGGGGGCATTACGGTTTGTGGTGTAATGTGCTCTGGGCATTACGGTGTGTGCTGGAATGTGTACTGGGCATAACGGTGTGTGCTGTAATGTGTACTGGGCATTACGGTGTGTGCTAGAATGTGAATTGATACTACTATGTGACCACACCACTTCTCCCCCCCCCAAAAAAACAACATGCCCTAAATTTTTAGCACGCGCCGTCGGCGCGCACTGTCACTGTTTTCAGGTTCATATAGTTTCTAGAGGGATCATTTATAAATATATATTTCATTTCAGAATACAGTGTATATATAATATATGATATATTGTCTTGTTTGTTGGTTTAATATCACCCTTCTGTTGTCTGTAAGCACATATATATATATATACTGTATATATATATATATATAAATAAAAAAAAAAATTGGGGGGGGGGGGGCACTAAATGAATGTCTTGCCCCGGGCACCAGAAACCCTAGTTTCGGCCCTGCCCATTGTGTCTTGTCTCCAGAGAGTCAGTATGCTGGTACCACTAATTGTAAAACCTTATTATGACAAAGTGTTTTGTGACAGCTAAGAGTAGGCATGCAAACTGAAGTGCAATGGCCAAGCCAGAGGCAGAACTCTGGGAGGCAATGGAGTCATCTGCCGCTGGGCTCCTGCTCCCAAGGGGGCACATCTCCTTCCCCCCTGCAAGTTTAAATCAGTTATTTAAAAGCCAACAATATTGCTTTTGAGGCTGAGTTCTGAAAGATATATGTGTTTTCTATGTATCTATCTATCTATCTATCTATCTATCTATCTATCTATCTATCTATCTATCTATCTATCTATCTATATTTATTAACATAAATATATATTTTATATAAGTGTGTATGTGTATGTTTGTGGGGGGGGCACCAATATATATCTTGCCTCCGGGCAACTGGAACAAGTTTACGCCACTGGGCCAAGCTATATCACTCACGTTCTCTATTACTTATTAGTCACTGCAAGGTGTATGCTGCACCCAGGGCTATCTCAATGTATAGGCACACTGGGGTGCCGGGGTCTAAAGGGCATCTGCGTACTGGGTCTGTGCCCTACCTGTCCAACCTTATTTTAAATGTATTTATTGTGTCTGCTAACACCACCTCCTCTGGCAGGGAGTTCCAAACCTTTAATGCCCTGACTATAAATAAACCCCTCCTTCGTAGGGACCGAAATTTCTGAAATAGTTGGGACCAAAAGCATTTTGTATAACAAATGATTCCGTATTTCAGAATATTTTTATATTTTAATGAGGTATCTTGAGGACGGGACTCACTTGTTAACACAAAATGCATCAAACACATGAAATACGCACACATATATTTTATTTGTTCATGAAACAAGATTTCAAAACATGAAACAAAGTTTGTATATTATCTCATTCACTGAATTTGAATGCTAAGCAATCATTTTCTTGCACATATTTAGTGCCAGTTACATATTAAGTATATTACGTAAACTATGATTTTGGGACAATTTCGATAACGGATATCTGGATGAAGAATACTAAACCTGTATATTATTTTTACACATTTGGTGCACTTTTCATGAAAACATTAATAAGTTACACTATGTATAAATAATTGATTAGATGTAGACATACTCTAATTACGTCAAAACTCTATATATCAGTTTATTGCATAGTTGCTGACTTTTTGTCTGCCAGCTCAGTGAAGCAGGGGGGCAGGCCATAGCCAGGAGGAAAAAAGGTACGGTTTGGGAGTGGAGCCCTATTGGGGGCGTTTCTAGAGAGATTGCGTAATTTTATCCCTGCCCCAGCCTACCAATGCCGGTATTGCAGGCATTGCACTGCAGAGAGCAGGGCTAAAATGCCGCAATCGCGTCATTTGACCCGAGGACTCCCCCCGCCGGGGTGGGGGGTGGTTCGCGGGAGAAGGAGGGCAATGTGGGAGGGTTGCCCCCCTTACCGGGGGGGCCGGGAGGGGGACCTGATTTCCAGGACCCTCCCGGCCATTCCGGGAGGGTAGGCAACCCTGGTTTATTGGAACATCATAGGTAACTTTAAAGAGCAGCATTGTAAAATATGTTTAATATTGATACGATTAGAACTCATCTGTTATTGGGAAAACAAGCATCATTGAGCCCGGGGATAAAGAAAGTAAATATCATTGCTTATATGTTGTTATAGAGAGATTATGTGTGCAATGAAATGCACAAATGTATTTCACTTCTGTTTATTAAACTACATCAAAGGTATTCAATGGGGATATTCAAACCATCAATTCTTTTATTGAAAATGAGAAAGAGATTAATTGAAAGACTTTAATAAGTTAAAAACCAAAAGGGCAGTACTATTAGCAACGAGCCTTTGTGTGATTGTTTCTTACTGAACCAAATGCTAATACCTGTATTATTAATACATGTGTTTATCTATCAGTACAAAACGCCACACCCTGACTGATGTGTATAGAAGAGGAGTGGATCAAAGCAAGCTGAGAGCTAAATCATTTATGTAAGGAGATTGTTTTACAGTCCTGCACTGGAATTTATTTTAAAGTTGCCAAGCTTAAACTAAAAATGTTACTTAACATAATAAGTTGGTGCTATATGATATAAATAACATAGATATGTAATAAATAGACAGAATACACATGTATCACAGAAAACTAAGGGTTAATGTCATGATAATGATGATGATTTATATATTTGTAAAAAGATTATTGATCTGGAAAATGTGCATTAGTTAGCAGGGCCAACACCTGCCAGTATGTAACCCTTACACTAGATCAGCGGTTCTCAAACCGTGGGTCTTGACTCGAAAGTGGGTCCCCACCTTCTCAGCACGGGGGTCGCGACTCCATGTTGCAGACCATCAGGCTGATGACTTTTCTAATCTCCAGTCAGTGATTCAAGGAGTCTGAAAAATCTGTTGAGTTTTCTATTATGTTAGACTCCTCCCATCATTTTGTGCCTCCACAATGCTGCCATGTATGTGCTGTCTGCAGACTTCACATGTGATGTGATGACCTTCTGCCGTAACTTTCTGGGGGCCTGTCATTATTTTTTTTGTCTGATGGGGTCCCAGAGCAAAATAGTTTGAGGACCCCTGCACTAGATAATTGCATAGTGCACAGGTATGAGAGTGACCGATCCACTAAGGGTGACCCATTCTGCACATGCGCACAACAGGAGTGATCACACACAGTGACTCCTATGCCGCAGCCTTATAAACAGATTGTCTGCATTTGCGAGTGGAGATGTACAGCATTCCTGTCCTGATAATGGGAACATGCTACCCCCATTTTCTGGAAATGCTAAGTCCAGGGTCTTCTTCTTATGCTGACGCAGATTTCCTAGCCCTGTCTGAGCAGTTCCGGCAGTCATCCTGAGCAAGCTTTGGCTAACTCAAATGACCAATGCTGCCCACCGGCTGTGATGGTTATCCAATGCTGTCTTTTCATATGGAACAATCAATTGGCAGGAGGCCAGAGCCATGTTAATGTGTGAGCGTGTGATCAGCTGCCTCCTGAGCTTCTTAGAAATCAGTAGAGAATATCAGAGCAGCCACGCAGAATGCTTTCCCTGCTTCTTAGCCTACCGCCAAACAGTGAATGGCTATCGGCATGCTGATTGGTGAATGGCTGGTGATATCTAGCAAACAGAGTGCTGACAGCCATTCATTGTATGGAAGCAAGTGGAAAGATGGTGCAGGACTGCAGGAGGGGCATGGTATGATTTGTTTAAAAAAAAAAAATCCCATTAATGGGTGGGTAGGGGCCCCGGTGCACAGCTTTGCCCAGGGCCTACAATACTGTTAAGACGGCCCTGCAGCAGGCATCTTTTTCCTATACATGCTTGCTGTCCGAAAACTGCGTTCATCTCTGTATCCAGATATATGTTCTAGTGTAAGTTATGGCCTGATGTAGCAAAGGTTCGCTTACATTACACATGAGTATATTGTCTTCTGGTCAACATTGCACTGAAATTTATTTTAAAGTTGCCAAGCTTAAAAATGTTAGTTAACATAATACGTTGGTGCAATATAATATATATAACAAAGATAAATCGAATTACTAACTAAATAATTATACAATATGGACATTTGGCTATATAGAACTGTAGTGTATAATTGTTTTTATGCAAGAAATGTGATGCTGTTTACCTAATCAAAAGTTGCCTAAAAATGAGTCATTTCAGGATGGCCAGCCAGTTTTTACACCTAGGCTTTGATTTGGAGTTTGAAGCCTTATATGTCCGGATTATCAGTCCTGAAGTCTACAAATTCAGTCACAATAATTATGTATTTTTAGTCATAATTTTACACATAACAAGTGTATAGATATATGGTTTCACAGTATGTCACACCATACTAACCTACTTTGTAAGTTTCTCTTCTGGGAGAAGATAACGCAGGACACTTCAGGGAGTGGAGTGGAGCCCAATGATCACTTTGATCACTAGGCCCCATCTCCAACATAGAAAGGCCTGCGATTCACAGGTCTGTGGTGAAGGGGGTGGGGCTAAATTACATGATCCAGTCATTTAGACACACTTCCCGCAGCTTGCATGATTGCTGGTGATAAATATACATTCCTGTCCATTTCCCTAGGAAGCGGGCAGGATGCGGGAGAGCCACCTACTCTTCTGGGGCTGCAGGGAGTACCCCAAAAACCAGACCCTACAAAAGGACTCTCCATCTGGTATAAAATGCTCTGCTCCTGGACATTCAACTTAATTCCAGATTTCAGTCACCTGTGCTGAAATAAGAAGGGGGTTTCACCACAGGTGACACTGAGGGGTATTTATCAAAGCTTAGAGAGAAATAAAATTGTGAGAGACAAGCCAATCAGCTTCCACCTTATGTTTTACAGCCTGTGTTTGAAAAATATTTGGGATATATGGCATGTTTATTCAATGGAGTATATAACTAGCATTTTAAATGGTTCTTCAACTAAATTTATTAGAGTCTGGAACCCGTGGAGTTCATATTTCAATATTCCTCAAGCATTTCGTTAAAAATATATATATTCAAATATATATAATTTATTTATGATTTTTTTTTCTTTTTTTCCCCTACTCTATTTCCTCTTCTCTCAAGCATTAGCCAGGTTGGTTCCCCCTCCTTTCCATTCCATTCCTTTACTATTCTTTTCGTCTTAATATAATTTTAGTTAGATAAAAAATCTAATGAATTGTCTATCTGATATGAATGAAGATAATATGTTTTTGTTTTTTTTAAAAAAAAGAAAAAAACAAGCTTTTAATTTCCGAAATGCTATAAATTTCTTGATGTTATATTTAACAGAATGCTCTTAATATTTCTTTTGAATTTAAGTTTACAAGAAAATTGTAATGCATACTTTATATGTATTCAATGACTTTTCATTAATAAAATTAATATAAAAGAAAATAAAAATATTTGGGAGCTGATTGGTTGGTACTTTATATCTCACAATTGTATCTCTCTCCAAGCAATGATAAACACCCAGCAGAAGATAATTTTGTACCTGATGGAAGGAATCATGTTGGAGGGTATGAATTATGACAGAGTTTCCTAAACTCCCCCATTCCTGTCCAGGTTTTAAGAATATCCATGCTTGAGTCCAGATGGTTAAATTAAATTGATTGAGGTACTAAATAAGTCACCTGTGCTTGTACATAAATATCATTACAGCCTGAAATGTAATGGCAGAATTTGGGAAATTCAGCATTATGCTATTTGTACAAATGACAAGTTAATGAAAGGTCATATCCATGAGAGATAATAATGTATTGACAGAGTTATTTAATTTAAGTAAATGCTTGTGATACACTATTTTTTATTTTAATAAATAAAATATCTTAAACAAATATCATCAATGTTGAGTAAATTGAGACAATTGCCATCCTGGTAATACTGTTGTCCAAATCCTGGGAACGAGTACTGTATATGGAGGAGGGAAGATCATACTTTTTACCCTAGCAGGTAGGAGTTGTGAACAAATGATCTATTCTTCGGGAGTGTAGCTTTTGTCTGTGATATCACAGCCAAGTGTCACATAGCCATATCACTGACATGGAGACACACTGGAGTGGTAGTGGTACCATTATTTTACAGATATGACTTTGCAAGCATTATAAGTATGCATGATCTAGTTTTTTTCTTCCAGTTTTTGAAACCATTACTGTTTATGTGAATAAATGCTGACTTTCTGGCTTCTGTCAGCGAGATGCTGTGAGAAGGGGGGTTGACATAAGGGGCAGTGGGGGGGGGGGGGGGGGGTGACGCGACAAATGGGGGCGGGGCGTGGCATTGTATATTAGGAACATTTCAAATGACGCCAATACCTACTGGGTCAGCTTACTTTAATTAGCTCCACTACTCAGGAATGAGGGGGAGAGGGCCATCTGATTTTTGGGAGCCTTACAACCATTCCAGGGGTATTAGCAAGCATGTTTATGTGGTTAATTCGAATAGAAGAGAGTTTGCAAAAGCAAATTTGTATTAGTAGCACCTGAGAATAGTGAGATTCAATTAGAAAGGAAAGGCTGATAAATATGTCATAATGGATGATTTCTGCATGTGATCTGCATGGGAAAAAGTTTTTGAGCTTTTATCTGCCACTTCTATTTATACCACACATCTACATGTATGTCCCACATCATTTAAAGCTGACATGTCTGTATTGGCCAAATGATGCTAGTTCTACCCCTTCAAGTGTGGGATTATTCATGTGCAGGGGTGTCCCCGAGCTTATACACTGTATACCAATATTTTTACCTTAAAGTAATGTTTTCCTGATATTTATATCTACGTTTTTCAGAAACAAAAATGTGCAAGGGATTGGATTGGAAATGCAAGTTGTGCTGTGAGAACGTCCCGCAGGACCCAACTCTCAGCTTATTGGATTGACCCTTGTAATGGTTTACAATACTTGCAAATGAACTTTAACAACTTTTATGTCTAGAAAAACAAATTTAAATTGCAAATTTCAATCTAATACTTTGTAAAAAGGCACGTACACAGAGATTATGCAAACCTGGAGTATATAATTATAACATAAGCTACCAAAAAAATATTTCACATAGTAATTGCTGGCGTCCATGTCAATATATAAACATAAAATAGGTCAACAATTAGACATTCTAATTATATACCTAAGCACTAACTTTCCACGAATCTAATACTGTTCATGGAACTATATGTACTTTCTCTTCCCACACATGCATTTCATTAAGCATGTGAATAACATACTGACAGGAGGAGAATTCTACTCAGTCACATGATATTTGCATATTTTTTCACATTTTTTGGGGTTTTAACTTTGTAGTAGAAATAATTGAAAACATATAGGGGCAGATTTATTAAGCTTGGAGAAGAGATAAACTGGAGATAAAGCAGAGAAAAGGTAAAAGGAGATAAAGCACAGCCAATCAGCTGTGTTTGAAAAAGACAGTTGGGAGTTGATTGGCTGTGCTTTATCTCCTTTTACCTTTTCTCCGCTTTATCTCCAGATTATCTCTTCTCCAAGTTTATTAAATCTGCCCCTTAGTCAGAATGCATAGTGAACAGAGTGGCAGTTTAGATTTAATCAGTCATAAACAAATATTAAAATACTTACAAATACCCAGGGCTCTCCCTAGACGTAAAGGTTAACAATGGAATTTGTCTTATTTCAGTGGAAGACAATACATATTGTGTTAATATATGTCTGAAAGTTTGCTTAGGTGGGTTTTATAATAAAATGAGTGGAGGTGATGTGGAGGTGCCACTTTTCACCAGATTATGATGGATTGGGATAAGAATTTGGGTGAAAAGAAGCCCAATCAGATGTGTTTGGGATCTGAACTGATGCACGGTCCTGTGTGCAACGGAGTCAGAGTTTGGATCTGCCTGCACGACTGACCTTGGACAGCCTCCCCGCAGAAGGGAATGGGATTGCGTGAGATATATCACATGCAAAAGGACTGCATGCGATTTATCCTTCCCAGGTGGCTCAAGGGGGTTTGGCTGCGACTTTTCCCATTGGAGTAGTTGCAGTTATGTCAAATCATTGTCATAACTGCAAACTTGCCGATTTCCAGAACGGCTCATCTGGCAGATGGTGCCGGGGAGTGTTAAACAGGGTGGGTGTAGAGACGAAAGGGCAGTACGGGAGCAGAGTGGTTGAAGTACTTTATCATAGCCACACCCTCTATAAAGTGCATATATTACCAGCATTATACAGCCGGGGGCATAGCTAGGATGACGCGATTCGGAAAGAATAGCTTCACTTCACTTGCAAAATGAGCGGCCAGGTCTAGGCTGTGGGGAGATGTTTTGAGGAAATTTTTGTTAAGCTCCCAGGATATTTAAAAGATTAGGCAATTATGCATAACTGTGATCAGAATTTGAATGAATATACTTATCACAAAAGTACATTTCCATTATAACCAATGGTGGCTGCTGCCCTGTCTGGGCTGCAGCTCCACCCAACCATTACAGGGGGAAAGCGATCAGCACATATAAACATACGTGTGATGTTGTATGTAATATGTGTGCTAGCTGCCTTACCCAAGGATCAACAGCCGCTGCTGTGTGAAGCCTAAACCTAACTCCCTCTTCTCCAGTCTAAAGGGCCCCATACATCAGCAATTAATTGTGACAATTTTCAGATATGGAGATGATTGCCACAATTAATTTTAGATGTGTGGGCTCCCCCTTTTGGCAATCACAATCACAATCGCCAATCGATTGCTTAATCAGGTTTTTAAACATGTTTAATAATCTGGTATTATCTGCAGATCTTTTTTATATGTGTGGGCATTCCCAATTCGTTTTCTTCATCTATTTACATTATGAACAGCTGAAATGACAATCGATTGGGGCAATTTCCAGATATGAAGATGCAATCTTTAGATGGAAAAATCTGCCGATCACTGAAAAAAACTGTAATGTGTGGGCAAAGTCGGATAGATCTGAAAATCCATTTATCTGGCCAAAATATCCCAATATCTGAAAATCCATAAATTGTGATTGCTGATGTATGGGGCCCTTAACCCTTACCTCACCTTCTGTCACCTCTGTTAGTGCATAATATCACATGACAAAATGATCAATGCCAACATTATCACAGTTACATAACTGTCTACATTTTACTAGGCATAGTAGTCAAAACCTCATGGAAATAACCTCCAGGTTATTTTAAGGTCTGAAAGTATGCAAGACAAAGGAACAGTGGCCATGCTGCTCTACCAGTACATTTACCAATAAGAATGACTTTCAATATTAAATTATATGCTATTTTCCAAGTAGTGTGTGGTTACTAATGAAACAAGTGAAATATGTTTTTCTATAGTTTATTTTATGAGTGGACTTGGCTGGACTGGCTGTTTGGCATTGGTCTGAGGGGCTAGTTAAGCCTAAAATCCAAGCTCAGCACCTCTGCTTGGCCATATGATACCCAGAGAGACAGGGGCTAGCCAAGCAACTCTGTATCCCAGTGCTCTGTTTGGCCACAAAGCATAAAGAGAGATTGGGGCATGCCATGAGACTATGCCCAAGGGACCTGTAGACAAATGAGACATGACCATGCCCCCTTGTTGTACACACAAGGGGACTGCAAGAGCCCCAGTCCATCCAATGAGTGGACATTGACATGAGACTATAAACATGTTCCATATGTTTATTACAAAAATGTCATCATTATACATGGTCGAGTAACCAATGTGTACAGCGTGGACATCAGCTATAATGGGATGGGTGTGATTCAATAAGGTGCTGATAGGTTGGCACAAGTATCTGGAGTCATGCTAAATGCATTCCTCAGACCATTGTGCTACCACCGCCAGCTTGTGTTCTTCCAGTGATGGTTGCACAGTGTTTGGTTTCCGATGTTTCTCATCTGGCATGTCACTGGATATGATAAACTTTCGCTAATCAGAGGTCCATTTCCAATACTGCCATGTAAATGTAAGACTTTTCTGCCGATGCACCATTGTTACCATTGGCACAGTGATCATCTGTTTGCTTTGCAGCCCCATATGCAGCAGTGTTCGCTGAACTGTCATTTTAGACACACGTCTGGTGTCTTTTTGACAGTAAGCTGCTCCACTGTAGCATGTTTTTGGGCCCTCACGCACCTTCATAGCCAACATGCACCTCAAACATCAATGGCACGTGGTGGTCTGAAGTATCCATGTCAGTTATTTGATATGGTGCCATTTGTCCAGTCACGATACACCTTCACCACAACAGTAAATTAAAAGTTCACAAACTGTGCTGTTTTACAAATACTGCCACCCTTGGTCCAAAAGCCAGAAATCATCCTTTCTTTCAACTTGGATAAATTGCCTCTTTACCCAAGACAGTGATGAGTGATATGTGTGCAGACAGCCTGTTGCACACCTATGTACACACCAAGACTGCTCACGTCACGTGACGTACTTCATGGGCTATGCGCTGCAGATGGCAAACATAGGAGGTCTTCTTAATAATGTGACCACGTATTTTTTAACATGTGCAAAGGTTTCCATTTTTATTCAGAGTTGGTATCTGCTCGATAACATCTATATCCTTTGGTGGACTATATATATATATGGGTACACACTGGCTGTGATTTTTTTAGCCATTTGAGGGAATGGTCAATGTATTCCATGAGTGTGTACTCTCAATATGTCTGGGAATGGCGTAATTCATAGACATACTGTATTACATCTGCTGTACAGCACAACCAATGGCTAATATATCTATACACTTGCTGCAAGGACTGATGACACAGCTGCCATGTAAATTCAAGTGCCCGATCAGCTGTGACATCAAGACTACACATGAAGTGGCTGATCGGTAAGTGTGTATACTTGAATCAGCTATTCAGTTGATGCAACTGCGGGTACGCCATCAAGGCGTCCTAACCCATTTTACACGCTTTTGAAAATATCTCCCATGGGGCTCTATGAACAGACACTTCCCAGGGACAAACCACCGACACAAGAACTACAGTTGAACAATGACATTGTTAGTTAGCCACACTCTTACTTACCTAGTGAGCATCCTCTTTAAAAAGCCTTTTAGTGGAAAGTTTTATAGGCTGTCCCTACCCTACCTCTGGCCATACACTGCTGTCCATTTTTGGATCATGGACAGTATACCTACATCCAGCAGAATGAACAGCTACACACTTTGCTATCACTAATATCTAATAATATGTATGAGTTAATACACAGTAGCTATTAGCTTTTGTATAATCTCATAATAATCTGCTATAGAACAATACAATTACATGTCATAAAAATGACAATAATCCTTTGATAGCAATATATAATTTATCCCATTTTAAAGCCACTTTGTTACTTTGGCACACCCAGAAAAGAAGATATTTTAAAATTAAGTCATGTTAAATGTGATCCAGCTCAATTTTTACACCCACATGCATCCCATTCATAATACTTTTATGGAAGAAATATATTATACAACTAAGAAAATGACATTATTTACAAATGGAAGCTTCATGCATATTATATGTCACTATGGGGGTTATTCTAGTTCACTCTTTCTGACAAATTCCTTCTTAGATGGACAAAACCATGTGCACTGCAGGTGGGGCCGATGTTACTTGTGCAGAGAGAATTAGATTTGGGTGGGGTTTTACTTCAAATTGAGATATACTGTATATTACAGTGTAAAAATAAAGCAGCCAGTATTTACCCTGCACAGAAACAAAATAACTCACCCAAATCTAATTCTCTCTGCACATGTTACATCTACCCCCCAGCAGTGCACATGGTTTTGTCCATTTAAGAAGGATTTTGTCAGAAACAGTGAACTAGAATAATGCCCTTTGTAATATATCTAGTTTGCTCTATGTAAAATCTATGTTTTACAAAATAGATTTCCCTTCGGTAAAGGTGCGTACACATTGTTCGATTGAATTCACCATCGGCCACTGTGTACAAGCGATATATCTGTGAACGGCGTCGTTCACAAATATACCGAATCGGCTCTGCAACACAGCCGATGCCCAATATCAGAGCAGCAAGTTGTGTGCATGGGGGATACACTGACCGTCCGGACAGTACAGTTCTGACGGATCGGGCAGTGTGACTGGAGAATCTGCTGCCCGATCCTTCTATAGATTAGATACCTGTATTTCTGCTGATCAATTGATGTGCAGATATGTCAATTAGTGTGTACCCAGCTTAAGCCTAATTATTACTCAGACTTGCAGTTGCAGGGGCCACTGCAAGGCTAAGGACATTGAATTTACAATGCAGTCCTTGGCCTTTCCAAGCCAAGGAAATGGGGGAAAGATGCTCCTGCTTTCCTAAATGCCCCACCCTTCCACACAAACACCACTGCCTGTCAGTCAGGCAGAGGCGATAGCATTTCTGCACTGCAATCACTAGGCCTGCTTTGCACATTTGATCCAACCTGAATTAGCCCTTAAGTATGGCCTTTGTTTTATACCCAAATCTTTCAATGACATTAAAGGGTTGGAGAGGGAGATACTTCAGGGGCATTCCCTGATTTGTGGGTAGATGCCATACATTATATGCCACACAACAATAGGACGTTTGTGGTGGAATCCATGCCTACATTTTCAATAGGTACCGTTTATGTGCACTTCTACCAATATAACAAAAACATAAACAATGATAATAAAGAGTAATAGCAATGTCTCCGCATGTTATTAATTTAATACATGAACAACACTAAACTGTACAGTACTTTTAGAGAAATCATAAAGTTTGAATTAATCTTGTGTTGTAGTAACATGGTAGTGGCCTGTTCTTCACAGGAAGTGGCTATTCTCCTACTGTACATAATCTAGCTCTCTTTCTTTCATGTGCCTTTTCAGCTGGACTCACTGGATCTCACTATGGGCCTTATTCAAGTTCACTCTTTCTGACAAAATCCTTCTTAGATGGACAAAACCATGTGCACTGTGGGGGGCAGATGTAAAATGTGCAGAGAGAATTAGATTTGGGTGAGTTATTTTGTTTCTGTGCAGGGAAAATACTGGCTGCTTTATTTTTACACTGCAATATAGATCTCACTTTGAAGTAAAACCCCACCCAAATCTAATTCTCTCTGCACAAGTTACACCTGCCCCACCTGCAGTGCTAATGGTTTTGTCCATCTAAGAAGGAATTTGTCAGAAAGAGTGAACCAAAATAACCCCCTAAATTACAGTAGCATCTGATTTCATTGAGGCAGTTCTAAAATTGGAATGTGGTTGTGTTTTGTTAGCTTGGTATTTTAAAATTCTTTACACCTTGTTCACACATACTGTAGGTGCGGAAATGGGCAGGGGAATCCCTTGTCTGAATTCCTCATCAATAAAATCTATATATCACTTAGTAATACATATATGTGTTGCAGCTTCAGTGCCCCGTATTTGATGTCATTGCCATAATCTAGACTTGTTTTACAATTATGTTTGATGTGTAGATTCATCCAACACCAGTATACTGTCTTCATAATAGGGTCATCCGTTCGACAATGTTAACATGTGAAATGTTGGCATTTGTGAAACATTCTGCAGGAACTAGAGGTTTAGGCTGTTGCAGCAGAAGGTTAGGGTTAGGCCATGAGAAGAGAGGTATAGTTTTGGCACTATAGGGAAGGTTAGAAGCTAAGATGCACAGGGCCGGTGCAAGCCCCCCGCCCGCCCCAGGCAAAAAAAACGCGCGCCGCCCGCCTGCCGGGGAGGGGGGGGGGGGTGGCGGCGATACTGCGGTGGGCGATTCCCCCCCCCCCGGAGCGCAGGTGGTGCTGCACAGAAATCTCCTTGGCGGGGAGCGGGCGGCGCGGGGGGAGTAGCTTAGTTTCATGCCACGGGCGGGATGGGAGCGTGCGGCGCGAGCAGCGTTTTTTTATAACACGGGCGGGATAGGAGAGGGGAGTGGGCGGCGCGGGGGGAGCAGCATTATTTCATGCCACGGGCGGGATGGGAGCGGGGAGCGGGGGGAGGAAGGATGAAGAATCACAGACTTACCTGCTCCCTGCTTTCGGGTACCTCGGCGGCTCACTACCGCCCTCCAGCGGCCGGCGCCCTAGGCAAATGCCTAGTTCTGCCTAGTGGTGGCGCCGGCCCTGAAGATGCAAATACACTGGGCGATATGTTGAATGATATCACTCATTTTGGACCTTCTGAGCAACATTGTTCAAAATATCATCCAGTGTGTACATTACAAACGATGCACATTCCTGTGGGCCATTAACTACACCCCTTTCCTCCCCGTTGTCTGTATATGCAGATACAAATATGCAAATACACTGGGCAATATGTTGAATGATATCACTCATTTTGGACCTTCTGAGCATCATTGTTCAAAATATCAACCAGTGTGTACATGACAAACGATGCACACTCCTGTGGGCCATTAACTACATCCCTTTCTCCCCGTTGTATATGCAGCTCAATTTGCCACATCAGCAAATGACTACATGTACGGAGCGGGTATCCGGTGACATCACTGAAAGAGATAGTTAACCAGTGGAGGCACCAGAGGTGGGGCTCCAACACAGTTCAAAATTTAAATAAGGGAGCCACCACAACTGCTACCAACTGCCATTTCAAACTAGCTCATTGGCAGTTGGTGGGGCTCTCTATCTAAATTTTGAACTGGTGCTACAGAGTCTTCTCTTGAGCAGATACTGTATTTAACAATATCTTTCAGTATGCAGGAGTTTCAAGGGAAATACTTGACGATATCGCTCATGGAGCAAATTATCAAGTGTTAAGTGTCAAGTATATACTAAAAGGCTGTAGGGTTATATTCACTGCTCAAACCGCTGTGGTATCCACTGGAAGTCATCGGGATGTCATTGCCAGTCCGGGGAGACATCACAGGAGCTGCAAGACCAAGTAAGCCATTACTAGACCACCAGGGTCATTTTGATAATGCTCCAATCACGTTGACATTTTAGCTATGTTGAAATCATGTCAGCATGGTCTATAGAGACAAACCAATGTCAACATAATGGCAATGTAAACATACTCATGTAGACAATTATGAATATCAAAATGCTGAATGTGTCTATTTGGTGTCAGGCACAATAATGTTTACAACATCTTCACCCGAAGAATTGCATTAATGTGTTTCAACCTGTTTTACCAGAAACTGGTCAACTTCATTTTACAACTTTAATCCTGAAAACTGAAAGCTTTATTAGTATCTGGATATGATTAGTACATAAGTTATTAAGAAAATATTTGGAGATCCAAAGAGCCATAATAGAATACATTTCTGATCATGTTCACTGGTCATGCCATACTAGATAGGTGTAGTGTTTATAAAATAGCTTTATATTATAATGATATTCAGTAGTCACCTCTTATGTACACACATGCATATCCATAATATAAAAATACACTAATGGGCCTATATATTAATTATACAGTTTTAACCTGATAAATATTATGTCTTATCACAGCTTATGATAGCAGTAAGAAATTATATACGACATCAGTGGTTCCAAAACTTTTTTGAATCACGATGCCCCGGAGTATCAGGATTTTTTCACTGCACCCCTAGATCTAAAGTTTCTCATTGAGAAAGTCAATAAATTATATTAAGTTAGGTAAATTGCATTTTTGTCATCCGTAGGGTCAGTTGTGGTAATAGACAGGATTCACTTCTGTTTGTACACAATTTGCCTATTGTAGTGGCCATAAATAACTTGAATTGGTCATGCACCACCAATCCTTTTGGAAGGACTGTATTACATTGAAGTAAAAATCACATCCAGGGATGATGTGTCTAGATAACATAAATGGCATCTCCTTTAAAGTTATGGTGTAACATGCCACCGCAGCGGTACACGGCGGGCACAGTACTCACCCCTCTGTGTCCACTGCTGGCTGACATGCATCCATCGGGCTCCCAGGACAGGCAGGCGATGGTGGGATGTGGCGACCTTGTGAAGTGGCGACTGGGGGACAGAAGGCACAGCACAGAGGTGCTTGGCGGTGCTGGGAGGCTGGTTCCACCATCTTGGTTTAGGCAACAGAGTGATTGGGCCAGGCTAGGGTCTTTCCTGCCTCTTTACCCTATCAGTCAATGGCAGCTGCCCTCTATGTATATAGGGGATCTGCCTAGGCTAGTCAGGGTAATTGCAAAAAGTCTTCTGAGCTATGCAGATCGTTTGCTCAGCCCAACCTGTCAGTTATCCTTTGCTGGCCTCTGACCCCATTGCAGTCTTCACAGTCTACTCCGGTTGATTCTTTCTTCTCTAGTCCTACTGGTACCCATTGGTCTCCGTCAGTACCCTCTGGTTCCGGTTCCAGGTCTAGCTCCAGTCTACCATTGTCTTTCAGTTCTTTCTCATTGGATCCAATCGTCTTGACATCAAATCCATTCTTCTTTCCGGATCCAGCCTTCATTGTCTTCATCAAGCAATCATCCTCTATCTGCAGTGCAGCTCCACACCCGCAATCTTCAACTACCCATCACCCCAAGTTCCCTACGCAAGGACTTTGCTTTATTTACGTTGGCCATTGACTTTCCTCTCAAAGAAGTATTTGAGCCCTGATGTTGTTTTCGATTTATGAAATCCTTCATTAAACCTGCCTGTTTTAACCCTTCATCTTCTGGTCCATCTGCAGCTCCTAAGCACCACATGATCCCATCAAATCCCTCTCCCTTGACACAATAGATGATGATGATGATGATGATGATGATGATAATAATAATAACTGACCTATGTCAAAAACACATACATTTGGGGCAGCAACTTCAGTATGTATAATTAAGACACATGCTTATATATTTTAAAAGATGAAACAAGTAAAATTATTAAAATTCCTACCACAGCATGATAATCTATTTGTTCTGCAATAATTACGAACAAGGGAGGAGTCTACATTGCTGATCCTATTTCCTAGTAATACTGGGGTGTTTTAGCACAGGTATCTTTAATAGCTATAATAATAAGTTTTAAATTCTGAATTCTAAACACATTTTGAGTCAGAAGATCTACATGGTAATTAATTGAATATGTAATTAAGAAATATTAGTAGGTACATGATAGATACATGCACATTTTTATTCATTTATTAATCATTTACTAAATGCATATCTTAGAATACAAGTACATGAAGGATACAGATTGAGCTTAAATCCATTTGTGAGAAAATACGCATGGAGAATGTTTGAACGTGTTAAAAAGCATATGCCATTTTGGCACAAAGAAGGACGCCATTTCATTTTTAAAAGTACAAATGATAATTGTTTGCATTTCATTTATTTTTATATGTATTTAGTATTTGTGTTTATATTTAAATATTTTATAAAAGTAACTTTTGCATTTATTAATAATACAACCAAGCCCTGTCTCCTCAAGGCTATCTCTGCACTATGCAATACTGTATAGTATACACATAAAATAAACTATAATAAACATGTTTAGCTCTGAATGTGTACCAGCTACTGTATGTTAGTATTATTAGGCATATAAGACTGTTCAGATAAGACAACGCAAGCATACACTAAGCTCAACGCTCAATTAAACACAACAATGCTTTATGTTGTTTTAATGAAGATACAAAATGTGCATTACCCTACATATGGAATGGGAATATTTATTCATTGCCTTCTTTAAAGTATAGTTCTATAGTTTTTAAAAATTTACAGTATTTTACAAATTATAAAACCAATAACATATATAGCATATAGCAATTACTGTATAGCATTTCTTGGCTAGTGAGATTTGCAGGGAATTAATGACGTATCCCAAGGAAATTAAACTAAGACTTCAGCTGAAATGGATCATTTATTGAGTGCAGAGTAATTAAAGCATAAAAATGAAGTCTATACAGCTGTCATATAACTCTCTAAATAATTGGCGACAAACCAATTTAGGAATTTAGTCACTGGGAGAGGTTGGCGACAATACTTATGACTTTATGTGAAATACAATCCATAGACACTTGTCAGTTTATGTGTCATCTCTTTTCCTTGTTTCAAAGACTCATCATAATTAAAGCAAAATTGGTTACACAAAGCTGCTTTGTCGCTGGCGAACATGTTACATCATTTAAAAACAAAAAAAATCGAATGAAAACAAATTTCACTTCAAACATCCCCTTTAAAGAGTGTAAATTGTAACTGCTTCACTAACCCTTTATGCTAATTCTAGAAATGTGTCTCTCCCTGAAGGTCACAGTTTAATAAAATCTAAAATTTAGCACCACATGTTTAGAACAGTGACGTGTAAATTGTGTCAGGTAGCGAATAGATCACTCCATGTGTATATAGCGATCGTGTTGCTTGGTCCCGCGCGTCGCCATTGTCCATTTAGACAGTCAGTGAAATTTTAGTAATATTGGTTAACAGCTCCCCTGTCTTTTTTTTTGGGGGGGGGGGGGGGGGGGGGATGTATATGAAATGTAACTAAAAGTTAAAATTAAATTTGTGAGCTTGTTTGTTTTATTTTGTATATTTAATTTAGAATGATTTTATATTTATATTTGTATATCATGGTTAATAAGGTAATGCAGGACCCTCTTCTATATAACTCAGACCTGATCACTGCTGTACGAATTTGCAAGCCGATCGAATATTGAACAACTGTGCTTACATCCGGGCCACAGCATGCGCGCACAGTGGCATACAGTGACAAAAATTTACAACATTTTTATTTGCAGCCTGCTTGCTGTTTGATTGACAGGAAGATGCCATATGTAGGGGCTAACCAGTCTTTTTCAGGGATTGCCAGAAAAAATGCAGGTGTGCTCAGGCATTTTAAGGGAGTGTGAAGTAAACTCTGGCCTCGATTAGCCTGTCTTTGTTGGAGTTATAGAAGGATTGGAGTTACGCACTCTTGAAAAGACTGGGAAAATCATTTAGATCGGGAGTGAGTTGCGAATGAATATGCATCTGGAAGATGATTAGAGATATTTTTGCAAACCTTTTGCATACTTGCACAGATTTCACTCTGGCAGGGTGGCAGCTAACTAGTCGCAGGGCTCTGCAATTTTGTACAGCAACAATCAGATCTCAATGACCCCAATGTAAGAAGCAGGGGTAGAGTGTTCTATGTTTGCAGAGCCTGAAGAAGAGCACTGAAGTGGACCCAAGTAAAGGTTGCTCTCACTGGCCATGACAGTTGCAAATAGGTTCCTATATATTGTTTGTCTTATGTGGGATCAGAGCTGAGTTAAGGCACTGGAGTGCCCATGGTACTTAAGACAGGATGGCCCTGAGGTTTTAAATTAAAATCATAATATATGGTGATGTATAATTACATTTTTATTATTTGGACATTGCTATTTGGATTCTGGTGTGTGCTCTGTATGTGGATGTTTAATTGTCTGCAACTGGAGTTTGTATATGGTACACACATGCATACATATATAATGATTTTAATTTTAGACCTCAGGGTCGCATCCTGATAGTTTCAATGTATTGGCTGCAACAAGTATAGCCAGTAAGGTGATAGAGGAGGTCCCGATGCGTTTTGTCTGATCAAGACTTCTTCAAAGGGAGCAGAGTAATTACCCTGCTCCCTTTGAAGAAGTTTAGATTGGACTAAACACATTTGCAAGAAACTAAATTATTTATTATGAACAAAATTATATAAAACAAAATTTTATCAAAAAGAATGCGGACGTCCGATACACATTCTGCTGCACGTTGAAGGTGGTGTCAGGGCCGCCAACAGGGGGGTGCTGTGGGTACAGCTGTCCTGGGCCCCGGGCTCTAGAAGGGCCCAGGAAGGTAATTTTACCCACAGCAACCCCCCCCCCCCCGCTGTGTGCTGCCTGCTCTGCGCTCAGTCCTTATCAGATCCCGAAGCACAGCCTGGCTTCTTCAATACAGGAATACAGGAAGGTAGCGGCCAATTAAATTGCTGACTCGGCTTTTGAGCCCATCAGAGCTTGTGTACCTTTAGCCAATCAGAGCAGCTGCCGGTACACGAGCTCTGATTGGCTCACCCGCCGGTGCTGCATTTTAATTGGCCTCTTGCATCCTGTATTGAATAAGCCATGTTGTGCTTTGGGACGTGCTGAGTCGGGCAGTAAGCGAAGGATTATGGGGGTCCGTGGTGGGGGGCCCATGGGGCCTGGACTGGAAATCAGTCCCGGGCCCCAAAATTCCTGGTGGCAGCCCTGGGTGGTGTTGTAGGTTGCACGGCCTATTGATGTGTATACAGGTCTGGGAATGCTGTAGGGATATAAATTGTTTGCATTTTGTAGCATTTTGGGGTTGTAGATTAGGTAGGGGGTGTGGATTGGAGTGGTGTTGTTGGATGGGGCAGTTTAGCCTCCTCTTCCTCCAAAAAAAGAAGGGAAAAAACCATTGGGAAGGATTGTATTCCTTCCCAAATATAACATTATATAATGTTATATATATAACATTACCAGTTAATCACGGTGCCAAGGAGTATCAGGATTTTTTCACTGCACCCCTAGATCTAAAGTTTCTCATTGAGAAAGTCAATAAATGATATTAAGTTAGGTAAATTGCATTTTTGTCATCCGTAGGGTCAGTTGTGGTAATAGACAGGATTCACTTCAGTTTGTACACAATTTGCCTATTATAGTGGAAATAAATAACTTGAATTGGTCATGCACCACCAATCCATTTGGAACGACTGTATTACATTGATGTAAAAATCACATCCAGTGATGGATGTGTCTAGATAACATAAAGGGCATCTCCTTTAAAGTTAAGGTGTAACATACCGCCGCAGCGGTACATGGCGGGCACAGTACTCACCCCTCTGTGTCCACTGCCGGCTGACATGCATCCATCGGGCTCACAGGACAGGCAGGCGATGGTGGGATGTGGCGACCTTGTGAAGTGGCGACTGGGGGACAGAAGGCACAGCACAGAGGTGCTTGGTGGTGCTGGGAGGCTGGTTCCACCATCTTGGTTTAGGCAACAGAGTGATTGGGCCAGGCTAGGGTCTTTCCTGCCTCTTTACCCTGTCAGTCAATGGCAGCTGCCCTCTATGTATATAGGGGATCTGCCTAGGCTAGTCAGGGTCAGTGCAAAAAGTCTTCTGAGCTATGCAGATCGTTTGGGAAGACTCCTGGCTTTTCCTAGTGCCTGCTGTTTGCTCAGCCCAACCTGTCAGTTATCCTTTGCTGGCCTCTGACCCCATTGCAGTCTTCACAGTCTACTCCGGTTCATTCTTTCTTCTCTAGTCCTACTGGTACCCATTGGTCTCCGTCAGTACCCTCCGGTTCCGGTTCCAGGTCCAGCTCCAGTCTACCATTGTCATTCAGTTCTTTCTCATTGGATCCAATCGTCTTGACATCAAATCCATTCTTCTTTCCGGATACTACCTCCAGCCTTCATTGTCTTCATCAAGCAATCATCCTCTATCTGCAGTGCAGCTCCACACCCGCAATCTTCAACTACCCCTCACCCCAAGTTCCCTACGCAAGGACTTTGCTATATTTACGTTGGCCATTGACTTTCCTCTCAAAGAAGTATTTGAGCCCTGACGTTGTTTTCGATTTATGAAATCCTTCATTAAACCTGCCTGTTTTAACCCTTCATCTTCTGGTCCGTCTGCAGCTCCTGAGCACCACATGATCCCATCAAATCCCTCTCCCTTGACACAATAGATGATGATGATGATGATAATAATAATAATAATAATATAAATAATAATAATAACTGACCTATGTCTTATTTTCAAAAACACATACATTTGGGGCAGCAACTTCATTATGTATAATTAAGACACGTGCTTATAGGACAGCTGTACCCACAGCACCCCCCTGTTGGCGGCCCTGACACCACCTTCAACGTGCAGCAGAATGTGTATCGGACGTCTGCATTCTTTTTGATAAAATTTTGTTTTATATAATTTTGTTCATAATAAACAATTTAGTTTCTTGCAAATGTATTCCTTCCCAAATATAACATTATATAATGTTATATATATAACATTACCAGTTATTTAAACTCTATACAATTATGTTATGCAAAAGCAACATTCATTACCTCACAGGACAACGTTCAAATTCACCTGTCAATATTACTTAAAACCATTACACCTTTGCACAACAAAATGAATCACATTTCCTGAATCACATTTCCTTCATCTACACCCTACATTATATAATATCACACACATATACACAAACATACACACATATACACACAAACACACACATACAGATGGAGTGGCTGTAAGCCAGCCTGTAGGATCACCAGCTGTTCTGAGCTGGCGCAGGCTGGCGGACAGGAGCTCCATCTGACGGGGATACCCGAGCGTCTCACACACTTGCGGAGGTTGGACCATCTCCTTTCAAGCTGCAAGATGGTCCTGCGCATTACCGTTTGGTCGGGAATTTGGTGGCACACCTCCACGTAGGCCAGGTGCTTTATGCTGTTGGCTACATAAGACCCGGACCTACCAACCCGCCTGTCCATAATTTGGACTAGGAGCCTGAGCTCCTTGCTTGTAAAGGCTGGGACTTTCATATTGGCAATGGTGCAGCAAATAAAGGCACATCTATATATCTGCTATCCTACACTGAGATTGGTTAATTTCTGTAAATTTGGTATTAACTTTATTCAAAGACAGCAAATGGACATAGACATGAATATGCTGACCAGACGCACGCATAGATATACATGTACAGTATATATGGTACTTGTTTCCTATCTGGGCGCCCAGGTTTTCTACGTACGGCACCGTAATGAAATCGGATCGCATCGCATCGTACACATACACGATATTGAACGATGCGATGCGATGCGATTCGATTTCCCATAGGAAACAATGTGAAATGGCTCAATTTAGCCAAATTATCATAGGAACAATAGTAAATGGGCCAAAAACACCCCTGAACATTGAAATGTCCCCCCAAAAGTAGTTGACGCCACCCCGCCATCAACGTGAACCCGAAGCGTGGCGAGCGCAGCGAGCCCGCGAGGGGCGGCGGTACGCGTCCTCCGACCTTTTCATGCCCTACTATCCACTAGGGCGTGGAGTGAGAATAGAATAGTGTGGCGAGCGCAGCGAGCCACCGAGCCCGAAGCGTGGCGAGCGCAGCGAGCCCCGCGAGGGGACGCGGATACCTTCACAGTTATACGCGTCCCCTCGCGGGCTTCCCAGGTGTCCATGGCGACGCGGACACCTGGGAAGCCCGCGAAGGGACGCGTTTAACTGTGAAGGTATCCGCGTCCCCTCGCGGGGCTCGCTGCGCTCGCCACGCTTCGGGCTCGGTGGCTCGCTGCGCTCGCCACACTATTCTATTCTCACTCCACGCCCTAGTGGATAGTAGGGCATGAAAAGGTCGGAGGACGCGTACCGCCGCCCCTCGCGGGCTCGCTGCGCTCGCCACGCTTTGGGTTCACGTTGATGGCGGGGTGGCGTCAACTACTTTTGGGGGGACATTCCACTGCTCTGTGGGTTTTTTTGGGGTTTCTGGCCCATTTACCATTCTTCCCTATGCTGATTTGGGTAAATTGATCCATTTAACATTGTTTCTTATGGGAAATCGAATCGGATCGCATCGCATCGCATCGTTCAATATCGTGTATGTGTACGATGCGATGCGATCAGATTTCTCTACGGAGAATAGCATGGTGGGCAATTAACTTAGCGGGCGCCCAGATAGGAAACAAGTACCGTATATATATATATAAGCCAGGTGTTGCTTAGCAACCAAGGCTGCGCATCACGCACCGGAAGTGGTCAGCGATTCACTTCCGCCGGCTGGTTCCACGCTGACAGCGCGTCCAGGAGTGTCCTGCGGCCAGGTAAGTATAAATTGTGTATGCAATGTTATGTCCAGTGCTGTAGGTTGGGGCTGAAGACGGGGGTAACACCCCGAAACGTTCCCCTTTACACTTCAATACAAATTTGTTTATCTTGAAACAGTCTTCTGAGTGCCGTCATTTCTTCCTATTGGAACATTGGAATACTATTGCATCATTTCGTTCTGGCACCAGGAGCAAGCTGTCCATATTAACCCTTGAGTGCCGGCAGTGCTTGGATCTGTATATATATATATATATATATATGAGAAAAGGCAATAAGCTCCTCCTCCGTCTGAGGCAGCGTAAATACTGTCATAGATGCAGCCATCTCTATGATTATTTTGGGGGGCTGTCAGGGATATTCATGCGCATATGTACGTCTATATAGATATATATCTGTACTGCTGGACATTACGCGAGGGGTTTATTGATACCCTGGCCTATGATATCACATCACTTTCATGAACACCTTGTAGTTCTTTGACACCACAACGTGAGGGTGACACACTAGTCGACATGGAAACACTAGTCGACATGAAAATGTGATCCATGTTCTATATCGGTCACATTGGTTCTGCTCCCGCTAGGTGCAATCCCAGCAAGTGTATCAACATATACTGGCAACTTTGTGTTTGTTACAGCTGTTCTCATTCCATATTCTCAGATATAAATGATATATAGAGAAGTCACGCACACTGCCGCAAACTTATTTAGCAATAGTGCGGGATTAAATGACTTCCTGAAATTAAAAGCTATTAAAGAGAATTGTTGATATTAAAAGTTATTAAAGAGACAGAACGTGTAACTGACATCAATCGACATCTGTGTTGATCTTTCTAAAAAAAACTCCTGCCAGCCTGTGGTAACAAACAACAGCCCAGGCAAATACTCAGACAACAGGTCGTACACTACTGTGAGGATAAGGAAAACAATAAGAGGCCCATCTCTATATATTGAACTTATCATTAAGAAAAACCCCAACTGTAGGTCTTCCTGACTACTGAAATAAGCAGCAGCCCAGGCAGACACCTAGGCAACAATTGAGACACCACTGTGGGATCAAGGAACTATTTGTGGCCTGCACCAATACAGTGTGCCAATCATATGACTATTAAAATACCACACCACTATCAGTTCTATGCACCCTCACACTGGGGAATCTAGCCAATAGGACACTAGTATATTGATTATTATAAAAATTACTGCAATGTGTCGGCAAATATTACCTGTATACAAGTTTATTCAAATAAGTCAAAACTTGTGTGGAGTCAGTGAGCCGCCGTTTTTTAAACACATTGCGTTTATGTTTTGTCTTTGTGTTTTTATATTTCGCTATCTTAAAAAGTGTTAATAAAAGTTAACTTTTATTCGTGTGAGTCCCAGTAGGTGCACCACGCCATGACATATTTTTCTCTTCTTGTGACATGTACCCTATTTTTTATGTCCAGTGGCAGCACACCCCCTGAAATCTGTATAAGGAATATATCTAAGATACACCGCTTATTGGGGGTCCACCAACTATCCTCCATACTAATGAGGGTCCTGTGCGAATAACAACCCTCCTTGTGTTTCTATTGAGTATTGCAGCCAGCAGCTGGACATTTTAAAAAAATGGCGGTCCTCTATAACCGCTGGATGCGGGAGGCGTGCGCAATGGACATTTATGATGCAGCCCCAGCGGAGGATCGGTGGACCTGGCAACATTGTGGAGGTAGACGAGATGCTGTTTGTGAAGCGTAAAAATGATGCAGGTCGCCTTTTTACCACAGCAGTGGATTTTCGGAGGGATATGTCAGGAGACTGGACATTGCTTCCTAAAAACGGTGGCCAGGCGGGATGCCACCACATTAATGGACTGTATCCTGGAGAATATAGAGCCGGGCACCATCATCTATACAGACTGATGGAGGGCATACAGCAGCGCATAACTTGAATTGGCTGGTTATCAGCACTTAACTCTGAACAATCGGTTCAATTTTATTGACCCGGCCACAAGGGTCCATACACAAAATGTGGAGCGACTGTGCGCGCATGTAAGTGGTGCAATAAGCTCCAAAGAGGCACTGCGCAACACGAGCTCCAGTCGTATCTCACTGAATTCTTGTGGAGAAAGACACTGGGGCAGATGTATCAACCAGCGTTAAGTGCAAAAATGCACTTAACGCTGGTTAACTGGGGGGGATTACGTCTATCCCTAATGTATTACTAGCGCACCTAACGTGCGCTAGTGACAGCCCGCTGAGTTACGCTCGGCGGGGCTGTCCCTGCAATCCCCCCCAGGGATTAGCGGCCGGGGCGATGTATTAACAGCCTTCAAGGCGTTAATTCGCCCCGGCCGCTTCGCCAGCTCAGGGCTAGCGTTGTCCTATCCCCCACTGTGGGGACAACGCTAGCCCTGCTTCTGGCTAGGGCTGCGCTGGAGATCTCGCGTTTTTTGCGAGATCTCGCGCATGCCCAGTAAGCCGGGCAGGGGGGGCGACGGCGAGTGCGCATGTGCGGGGCGGCGAGGGAGCCGATAAGGAGAGCCGTTAACGCTGGGGATAACGGCTCTCCTTATCGGCATGGGGGATGTTAATACATCTCCCCAGTAACGTGTGCCCGCTTCTCCTCGTTATGCAGGAGAAGCGGGACGTTATCTCTGAAGCGCAAAGTGGGGGGGTTAGTACATCTGCCCCATTGGGAGCTGATCCTCCCTAAGGACGATTAACTCTGATTTTATTTCTTGTTCTTTAATCATTACTGTTTTCGATTTTAAAGTTCTTATATTAAATTATTAATCAATGTTCTTAATTATTTATGCTTCATTAATGAATTTAATGAAGTCAATTACAGTTATAAGTTAACACATGTCATCATTACTGTGTCAGCTGTATGATTTTGCAGGTGTGAATGTGTTCCTAAAACACCGCCACTATCCACGCCACCCTGAAGCGTGGCAAGCGCAGCGAGCACCGCGAGGGGCGGCGGAACGCGCCCTCCCGACCTTTTCATACCCCCACCATCCACGTCGGCGTGGAGTTGATTCTGCATAGTGTGGCGAGCGCAGCGGGCCACTGAGCCTGAAGCGTGGCAAGCGCAGCGAGCCCTGTGGAATACATATAAAGTAATCTGCGTCCCCTCGGGGCTGCGCTTCGGGCTCGGTGCTTCGTACTCGGCTCGGTGGCTCGCTGCACTCACCACACTTTATAATATCAACTCCACGCCGATGTCGATAGTGGGGGGTATGAAAAGGTCGGGAGGACTATACATCCACCTATTATATATAGTTTGTAAGCTTGCAAGCTGGGCCTTCATACCTTTGACAGTCTGTAAATACCTAGTTTGTTGTATTGCAGTCTCTCCTATTGTAAAGTGCAATGGAATATGCTGCGCTATATAAGAAACTGTTAATAAATAAATATGCAAAGGAGTGAGTATGCACCTGACTCAAGTGCAGTGAAGAATGATTTCTGTGTTGCGCAAGGTTCTCACGCCCTTCGAACTTGCCACACATGAAGTCCGTTCAGCTTGAGTCAGGTCATTCCCCTCATCGAGGTTTTGCAGAAGCAGCTGGAGAAAGGGAAGGAGGAGCAAAGATGCAAACATGTGGGACTTGTGGATGAAGCCCTTCATTCACTTTGCCAGGATTCAAGGGTGGTGAAAGTGTTGAAAGAGGAATACATTTTGCCCACTGTTCTCGATTCTCAGTTTAAAGCCTATGTTGTGTCACTGTTTCCGGTGGATGCAAGCCTGCAGAAGTGCAAAGAACTGCTGATGAAAAAACTGAAGTGGAAAGTGACTCGGCAGCAGCCTTCATTTTCTCCCGCAACTGGGGCTGCCAGGAAACAACTGAGGTATCCTAAACGACCCGCTGGTGATTATGCAGGGCAGGCAGGACCAAGTTTGGACATTTGATCCGGATTGAAGGACCTGGCAACAATTTCTGATATGTCTACAGTCCAGGGACTTGCGGTGAGGTAAATGGCTCAAGAGTCCCTGGCAAGTACCAGAACCAGATATGCACACAATATATGAGCCATGGGGTACATGTGGGCATTATACACAAGTGCAGCAGTATATACTGCTGGAGATTCACTGAGTTTTAGTAAGAGATGTGCAGAAAAGGTAGCCAGGTGAGGCACTGCCTCACCTGCCATAGACTTTTTACTCCAGAGTTTTGACTATAAAAAATATTAGAATAATAAAAATAAGAATTTTTTGATAAATTATTTCTATTTTTTACATACTTTATCAATTCAAAATGCCAGCATATACGCTAGTATGACAGGAAAGGCTGTGCCTCCCCTGCCTCACCCCACCGCACGCCACTGCTACAGTCACTGCATATGATTCTGTCACTATTGACAGATTGGTGGAGTACACAGACACCCGTGGTGGTGGATTCCAGTGGGGACGAATTAATACTGTTCGAAGGATGAGGATGTACACGACACTGAAGGGGGTGAGGAATCGGTGGATGAGGAGGAGGATGACATCTTGCCAATCATTTCAGCCACAGTCATGTGGCAGACCCTGCCACTGAAATGATTGGGTTGTTAAAGTGTGCATGTCCTGTTTACACAACATAACGGTGGGAGGGAGGGCGCAATGTCATCTTGCGCTCTTTAGGGCCTAGTTTTTCAAACTGCCATCCTGTCTGACATGGCAGTGCCACTCCTAGATGGGCCACATGTTTGTGCCGCCCACTTGGGTGACTTAGCATAGTCATCAAGCTTCCTTGGTGCAACCTTTTGGCCTAAAAACAATATTGTATGGTGTTCAGAATAGACTGGTAATCAGTGAAAATTAATGTTATTGAGGTTAATAATAGCGTAGGAGCAAAAAGAAACCAAATTCTTCAATTTTAGCGGTTTTTAGTTGCAGCCATGCAATACCTGAGAGTCATTTTTATCATTCCCACCACCGCTAGTGTATGCTCAGTTTTGAGAAACCACCATCCACCCCTTTTTGTCTCCTCCTCTTGTATAAGCACCGGTTTATGCCCATTTTTGTAGTGCTGTGAGGCTGCACCCAGAGATACTCCCACAACACAACCTTGTTTCTGAACCATGCTCGAAAGCATATTTATGTTCGCAATGGTGGGAGCTTGGACGTCTGAACAGTGGCACATGCGCAGTGCAGACTTGGTGCAGAAACACTAAGAAAAAAAACACGCTCCATGTGAATTCACATCCGAGCGTGTCAATCAGAATAAGGTCCATAGTGTGATCGTTACAGGGAGAAGTATGATGAGTGGGTAAGTGTGATTGTGATTATCTCCACAGATGATACCCGGATTTGACCCTATTTTGAATGCACATTAAACACAACCCACTTCTCAGTCTCAAGCTGTTTTATGTTATACGTTTACATTTAAATAAACTATGAGGAAAAGATACCTTGATGAATGTTGTCAATCGCTATTCACCGTGAGTACGGGTACGCCACCCAGACGTTTTTATAAAGATACCTTGATGTGCTTATCTAAACACTTATTTGTGTGAGTTTGGTACCCCACCATCCTTCATTGTTTTTGATCCATTATTTCTTTTTTTTTTCCTGATTGGCTGATGAGTGGCGAATCATGCACGTCAGGGGAAAAGGAAGGGGGGAGCGGAGAATGTAAACTTTCCCCGCTACTCTCGGTCCTGCTTGGTATGCATAATGTCATGTTTTGGTACTTGTGTATTATCACGGCGCCCCCGATATTAAGTCGCACGATTTTTTTATCGCATCGCATGCCATCGCATGCCATACATCCGATGCACTGCGATGTGATGCGATGTAAGCCCCCTATACGATGTTAAATTGTATAAGCACCCTAATGGGTGCTTACAATGTTAAATACACCCCCACGCCACCCCCCAGTATGAACGTGAACCCGAAGCGTGGCGAGCGCAGCGAGCCCGCAAGGGGCGGCGGTACGCGTCCTCCGACCTTTTCATACCCCCACTATCCACGTCGGCTTGGAGTTGATTTAATATAGTGTGGCGAGCGCAGCAAGCCACCGAGCCCGTAGCGTGGCGAGCGACGCGTATACCTGTGAAGTAATGCGCATCCCCTCGCCACGCTTCGGCCTCGGTGGCGAGCGCACTATATAGAATCAACTCCACGCCGACATAGATAGTGGGGGTATGAAAAGGTCGGAGGACGCGTACCGCCGCCCCTCGTGGGCTCGCTGCGTGCGCCATGCTTCGGGTTCATGTTCATACTGGGGGTGGCGTTGGGGGTGCATTTAACATTGTAAGCACCCATTAGGGTGCTTATACAATTTACAATCGCATCGCATTGTATGGCATTGTATGCCATATACAATGCCATACAATTTTAACATTGTATGACATTGGGGAACATCGCGGGACATCGCATCGCATACCATCACATGCCTTATGGTCTGCGATGCGATGGGCGCCGTGATAATACACAAGTACCCATTTTTTTATTTCACCTTTCCCGGGTTGCTGCTTGGATCGAACCTGACTGATCTTTGCCAGAGGTTTTGGTAAATATAATTTCCTTCCACATGTCAATACAGTTGGATTCTACTGGACAAGGGGACAGACCTGCGGTGGACCAATAGGGGAGTATAACATGCTTGATTGTAGCATGAATTAAAGTTATTCTGTACTGGTGTGTCCGTTTTTTATGTAACTATCTGCATTTTTGTAGAACTACAAGACCCATCGGGCCCTTTAATGCCCCACATGCTGGGACTTGTGGTTCACCAACTCCCTGCATGCGTTGCAGGCTTGCTTTGAATTGTAGATCCACAATAATGCTTAATAGTTTTAATCTATTTTTTACACAAAAGCCATCAGCCCTGTGGCAACTGGGACAGCCCCTAGCTTCAGCCCGGGCAGGGTTCATTCTGGAATGGGGATAACTTTATTGGGAGGTCCCCAATCCCACAGGGTTCCTGCCTGGCTGACTAGTCAGGGGGTTAATGCTTTGGCCGGGGGAACTACTATAAATGCTATGGAATTACCTCGCCGGCTGTTTGGGCTTGGCACTGGTTGCCAAAATACGGGGGACCCCTAGTCATTTTACCCCCCCCCCCCCTGTATCTTGGGAACCCTTGAGCCTGGTGCCGGTTTTAAAAATTACAGGGAACCCCTATTTGGTTTGATCCGTGAATCCCTAAAACCAGGACCGGCTTTTTGAGCCCGGGGCTGGTTATTGCCATGAGGGGGGGGAGGGGGGGGGAGCAGTATTTTTTTTATTATTTATTTAATTATTCCTTTTTTACACACTGAAGCCTGCACTGATCTCATAGATTCGTATTTGTATTAAATACAGGTGCATAAGGCCGCCTATGCCATCGGATAATACGAATCCTGTAAATACTGCAGATTACTAAATCTGCTCTATTTACAACTCATATTTTCCCGATAATACGGCCGATGCTGGTCGACTCGTATCCAGTCATAACCGGCATATTTGTAGTTCTTGTTAAATTTCTCCCCACTATCTTCTGATTGTAGTCCTGACTGTTCAGCATGAGATTAGCAGCTAGTGCTTCCAATGGGAAGCCACAGCAATTACTGGGTGCTCAGTTTTTTTTTTTTTGTCCTGGAGCCTTTAGTTAAAATATGACATTGGCTAGTTCCCATTATTTCCCACATACATTTACCTTAAAAATGCCGTTACATATTTAGATGACAAAAAGCTCCATAGTAGAAGTATAAGCACGCTCCATGTATTTTCACTAGCATTATTTTTTAAACAGGGTTTCCTACCCCCTCCTTCAAGGAGAAAATGCTCTGTTTAACTTAAAACAGGGTTGTCTACCTGACCCTCTCCTTCGGGGAGAAAATGCTCTGTTCCTGGACTTCCCTGGTACTGTATGGTTGCTATCAGCCTGTGGGTAGCTAGGTTATTGATAAGAGAGGTGTTTCACCACAGGTGATGGCAATCATACATTACCAGGGAAGTCCAGGAACAGAACATTTTCTCCCTGAAGGAGAGGGTCAGGTAGACAACCCTGTTTTAAGTTAAATCCTAGTATGAGTCAAATGTTTCTACCTTTTTGACAATGAGCAACATGTTTTATTTTGTATCAATGTTTTATGCAATCAGCACCTTTTGTAAAATTCTAAATATTGCTTTATGTAAATTAATTGGTGCTAATGATGATAAGTTTATAGCATTACTACATGTGGAAAGATAGCTAGTGTGATAAAATAATTGCACTGTAATGCACATTATTGTGCTACAAGCACCATTATTAAGAAGCAGTGTGGTTTAATAACATAAACAAGGTGTGGGTGTGCTTGTTCCATATATAGACTACAACACCTGTTTCCAATTAGAACAGCAAACAAGAATTGCTTTAGGTAAGGTGTAAGCACAGTTTACGTGCTCATCCACAGACTGTTCTGTTTTTACAAACAGGAAAATCCTCCTCCCTTCCTTAGTCACAACCAGGCAAACAAGTACCACGGAAATGCAAAGCTGACAACTTGGTCCAACTAGAGATATGTCACATTGTCAGATGAAGATTATAGTTAATTACTCAGTGGTTTCACTTTTGAGGAATACATATAGGAACACAATTGTCATCCATTTTGGGTATAGGACTTTGCCCGTGCTGCACCCCTTCAGTGGAACACACTCCCTCGCTCCATTAGACTCTGCCCGACCTTGCAAAGCTTCAAACGGGGACGGAAAACTCACCTATTCATCAAAGCGTACCCTTCCACTGCATAAACTAGTCCTGCATAAACTAGCTGGTTCTCCGACCCCTTGCCTGTTTACATCCTGCTATCTAGCCACCACCCACTTGCTTACACCTCTTGTAATCTGTCTGTCTCCCCTTCCTACTAGATTGTATGCTCCTCCGAGCAGGGCCCTCTTCCCTCCTGTTGTCAAAGCCCTCTTCTCTTCACATTTCACTCACAGCTCTCCTATACTCAAACACTCAGTGACCATCTTCGTCCGCATACTCCTCTCCATCATTGGGCTCAAGCCTCTTATAGTATGTTGATTGAGTCCTCACTACTTATATTTAAGCTGTAATGTGTATTGAACTGTGGCGCTATTTATTCTATGTTATGCCAAGCTTTGTCTTCCTGTACTGTTCCTTTGTACGGCGATGCGAAACACTTGTGGCGCCTTATAAATAAAATAACAATAATAATAATAACAATAATAGAGCTGTAGTTGCTTGGCTGCAGCCAATCCAAGCTCACAATAGGCAAAAATATCGGTTAACTTAAGGCATACAATCAGATGCGATGCGATATCGCATCGCATCGCATACGACCATATCGCATACGACCATATCGCATACGACCATATCGCATGCAATGCGATGACCCGATTTTTCCATAGGATTCAATGTTAAAATGGACTGAGTCCATTTTAACATGGAATTCAATGGGAAAAAGGGGTCCTTTTCATACCCCTACTATCCAAGTGGGCATGGAGTTGGAGTTGGATATAAACCTGTGGCGAGCGTAGCGAGCCACCGAGCCCGAAGCGTGGCGAGGGGACGGTAATCTGTGTCCCCTCGCGGGGCTCGCTACGCTCGCCACGCTTTGGGCTCGGTTTATATCCAACTCTATGCCCACTTGGATAGTAGGGGTATGAAAAGGACCCCTTTTCCCATTGAATTCCATGTTAAAATGGACTCAGTCCATTTTAACATTGAATCCTATGGAAAAATCGGGTCCATCGCATCACATGCGATATGGTCGGATGCGATGCGATGCGATGGACCCGATTTCAAAATCGGCAGCCCAGTTAGTACATAAGTACCAAAATATCTTTGAGCAGTGATTCCCAAAATATTCTTGGATGCAGCACCACAAAACCAAAGGGTTGGCCATCACTGCCCTAAATGCTCTCAGATTTACATGCCTCTATTAATGACCATAAGACTACTTCTTAACTCTTAAACTTAGACCTCCACACATACCATTCATATGCCCATCTGACCCATCCCACATGTCCTCAAAAATACCTTATTTGCCTCTTATAATCCCTATCAGACACCCACCCCCCATGGGCCCCAGACGTCCCACATGCATTTAATTGCTCATCAGCCCCAATCTCCATGCCCATTATACTGTCTATGATACACTTGTTGCTATAGCTGCCATGATTTCTGAGGAAGAGGCCAGCATTTGATCCCGTGGAGCAAAACAGATTGTAGTAGAGATCAATCTCCCCTGCCGACACGATAGTAGAGATTCTTCCTCTGCCCATGTTTGATATGCATCTGAGGTCAGCTCTGCAAAATGACTGCTGAGAGTTTTTTTTGCTTCCCATGGTGCACAGTTATCTGGTGTTCTTTTTACTTTTAAAGTCCCCTACCCCCAGTGCCATTGTGCAAAGTAGCTTCACCAAACGCAGTAGATATACAGTATGTGTCGCAACTCACTAAGTAGAAATGTGCACAGACTCCTGTGTTTTAGTTTGGGTTTTGATTCCAATTCATTATCATGTTTTAGTTCTGGCAAATCCACTCTGAAGTGTTTTGATTCAAATTTGGCTCTTGGATTATTAAAGAAAAACTGATGAAAAAAATCAATAATTGATACAAATCAATAAAAACAGAAAAACTCAAGTCATTATTTCAATTCAAAACCTGAAATTCAGATCTACACCAACCACTGAACCACAGGAAGATTCAAACTGGGACTTGGTTTGGATCGGCTCTCTACAGGAGATCCGGACGGGATTTTAGTTCAGTTTGAATCCACAAAATTTGTGTGCATATGGATTTATGAAGAACTGAACCACGCATCTCTACTAAGTAGAGCTGTCTGTATAAAAGTCTGATTACAAGGAATCTGGCCCATATTTTATTTGTGACCAGATTACACGCAACACCCTTGCAAGTGTGCTATGGTTTAGGCACAAAGGGCGGTAAGTGTACTATGGCACCTCAGGTTGGGAATGACTGCAACAGATTTATAAATGACAGTAAGAGGATAAATAATGTTTTTTTGGGGGGGACAAGCCACTGTTTATGACTTTATGTGCTCAAGAAATATCTAGAGCTAAGGGATTTGGACCTGTATATGTTGGACGGGATACACACATTCCTACGCCTGCATCCCCAAGGAGCGAATCAAGACAGGGTTCATATCAGTATTCAGGGATTCCAGTGTTTGTCTTCTGGCTGTAGTCGGAATGCCAGCATTGGTATAATGAATGCCAGCATAATGAACGCATCCCTGTTGGACATGGAGGCCTCTGCTGGACATGACACTATATTATATCCTGGACACTTAGGCCTGCTGACTGTGCATGGTGCACTATCTAATGGAAACATTTTATTTTTTTACTTGAGCTGTGCATGGATCACAGTGGCCCTTATTCTGGTTGGTGCGGTCGAGCCGCATATGCGGCTCCGACCGCACCAGACGAATCCCCGCCTACAAGACGGATCGGCACGGCCGTCCGTACACGGACGGCTACCGATCCGCATGAAAATGGTGGAGGCGTACGCCTCCACCATGGTGGGAGCTGCCCCCTGCATTCGATGGTCGTCGACCATCGAAGGCAGGTCCGCACGCCGCGGCAGCTCCCGCAAGCTGAGACCACACGGACAATCGTCCGTGTGGTAGCTTGTATGGGGGCTGAAAGCTGACATCCGGCGACGTCAGCTTTCCGCCCCCATGAGTTGCGTCATGGCCTCATTACCATGCATACGCCCCGCGTTTGCATGGGAACGCCCATGAAACGCGGGGCGTACACATAGGGAAATGAGGGCATGATGCCTCTCACGCCCCTATACGCCCCCTTTGCGGCGGACGAAATACGTCTGCGGCGAAGGGGGCTGCACATGCGCAGATTGACCTCTGCGCATGTGCAGAGTAAAAACATCGGCGGGACGGCCGCACGCGGGCCGTACCGTCCGAATTAGAATAAGGGCCAGTGTTTTGGTTCTGCCGAAACCTCCATTTGTTATTTGGTTTTGTTTTCCAGTCAGTAGCGCACGCAGGGGGGGTTTCTGAGTACCCAGAAAACCCCCCAGGAGTCTAAGGAACCTCAGCTGAAAGCTGAGGGTCCCCTCTTTTCATGGATATAAGAATTGTAAAAATCGGCCCTTGGGAACCGGAGATATCTGACTTCAAACCAGTGGTCCCCATCCAAGCCTGTTAATTGTTATTCCCAGTCAGATATTTCAGGTTCTGTCTGACGTTTTTCTGAGGGTATATTTCAAAAGCTGGGACTCTCCCCCTTTGAGGGACACTAGTAGCTTGTCTCTACTATACCCAGAACCAGAGATATCAGCCTTCCAGCAGCTGGTTACTGCTCCAGCTCCACACACCTGGTATGTAGTTTTATATACTCGTTGGCAGATTGCTCTGCCTCCTGAACTCTCATCCCCTAGTCCCCAATACCATTTGGTAGGTGGGATTCTCTCGTTTTTCCATTCCAATCTAAGAAATCTATTTCTGGGAACTGGATATATCTGCAGTCAAGCAAGCTGTCCTCCCACCAGAAAATTATGAATAATGAGCCCACTGCACTATACACCCCTCCTCTGCATATTAAACATCCTCTACCATCCTGAAAGTTATATATCAGAGCCCCTTTAATCAGCCCAATACCCCCTTCTCCCACCATCTGTGCAGTAAAGGGGTAATTAGTGGAAATTACTGATCCAGGCTACATGCAGAGTGGTTGATATAATACCCCCTACCACCCGCAGGACATCAAATCTTCCCCCACCCCTACCGCTGGAGGATCGGTAGGGGCCCCAATACATTGCTATGCCCAGGGGTCATACACTGACGCCCCTGTATGTATGTATGTGTATATATATATATAATTATTTATATACATTTGGTCTATCTATAATACTTTAACTGACTCAGCATATACTGGGTCACCTAAGTGTCCATCTCCGTGCTTTGCTCCGCCCCTCTGGAAACCCCCTTCTGAAAATCCTGCGTTTGCCACTGCCAGTGTTGGCAAAACCACCCTCATATGTTTGGTTTTGGATCTGTTTATTTTTTAACTGCTGAGAACCGCTAAAGTCATACAGTTTAATTAACATCATTAATATTATTATTATTATTATTTTTTCTATATTTTATCTACAAGGCACCACAAGTGTTTCCCAGAGCTGTACATATAACACACATTAGAACAATACAGGGTACAAAGAACTAAACGTAATAATAATCGAACAACAAAAACAGAGCACAAGTTACAATTAGCAGCATAATTCTTAGTAGACAATCAGCTGAGATATAGGGAAGCAGAAGAGTCTGCATGCTACCAGGGGCAGGTTGTCATTGGTAGAGATGAATGAGCACAGGGGAGAAGAGATGTGGATAATGATGAAAAGGGCTGTGAGAACAGGAGGCAAAAGAGCGCTGCTCCAAAGAGCTTATGGTCTAGAGGAGAACATTAATTGTGACTGAAGTATTTGGTTTGTTTGTGCCTACACAAAACCTCTGATCATTGATGAGTATGTTGATGCTGCTTCTCCCAGCCATTCTCTGCCTCTCCTTCTTACTATCTACCACCCATTGCCTCCTACGGTCATCCATTGCCTCCTGCTGTCTCCCAGTCACCTAAAACCTTCACTGTTTCCCACTTCCTCGCCCTGGCATCGCTTTCTCACAGTTACCACTTCTAACACCCACTGCCTCTTCAAGGCATCATTTCATCTATGTCATTCTGTACGTTTCTCTATCAACCCTTTTTCTTCCTGTCACTTACAGCCTTTCCCCATCACCTTCTCCCTGTCACCCACTGCTTTACCCATCACCCTTTCATGTCACCCATTGCCACTCTGTCTACTACTATCTCACCCCATCACGCCTCTCTACTGTCACCCTCTCCCTGGACCAGATGCACTAAGCTTCAAAAGTGATACAATGGAGCCAATCAGCTCCTATCTGCCATGTCACAGACTGTGTTTGAAAAATGTCAGGTAGGAGCTGATTGGCTGGCTATTTATCACTCTCCATTTTATCACTTTTGAAGCTTAGTGCACCTGGCTCCCTGTCTCCAATATTCTTTTCCTGTCATCCTCTACATCCCCCACTGACTCTTCCCTGCATCATAGCCCCCAAGCACCCTCTCTCCTCTGTCACAGTCTAGGTTCACAAGGCATTACTATCTCTCCCCATTATATGCATATGACATGCCCCCTGTAGTGAGGCCAAGTCCCTTGTTGCAAAGACACAGGCAAATAACACTCCACCCCCCCCCCCCCTCACACACACACATTTTGATCAGGGGGGATAAATTACAGCCCTACCACACAGTTGAGGGGAAACAATTTCTTTGTATGTACATTGTTTATGTAGTCTGTTTGGGGGGTGGCTGAGCTCTAGGCATACCCCTATTGATGGCACTCATGCTTTTATATCTACAAAGATGGGGAATACCAAAGCAAATGCTTGCTACACCATATCCTCCTTTTTATAGGTCTGTACCAGCAAAAAGCTCACGCACCGGTTGCAGCGGCGTAACTAGTTTTTCTGCGCCCCCCTGCCGACAATGCAGGAGGCGCCCCCCCCCCCCCCCCGGGTAAAAAAAAACACGGAGCGGAGGGGAGCCGGGGTACGGCGGGGGGGGGGGGGGAGGGGGGGTTGTGTTTGTGTGTGTGTGACATGTTTGTGTGTATGTGTGTGTGTTACCTCTGGCCGCATCCGTCTGCGCCGGGTCCCAGCTCTCCCGTTTACTGCTGCTAATGAAAAAGTGACACTTGGAAAATGGCTGCCCCCATACTGCAGACGAAAAACTGTCTGCGGTATGGGGGCAGCCATTTTCCAAGTGTCACCTTTTTGTATTAGAAGCGCTGCGGCTGCAGCAGTAGCCGGGACTCGGGAGAGCTGGGACCCGGTGCAAATAAAACCACCGGCGACAGAAGGAACCAGTGAGTAACAATAGTCCCGCAGCCCCCCCGGTGCCCACATACCCTCAGCGCCTCCCCGCCACCGCGGGGGCTGCGGGACGATAGTTACGCCACTGACCGGTTGTACCGGTTTTTAGCCACAGTACAGGTCTCGTAAAGCCACACTCTCCTCAGCAGCCTCCCAGTAAGGGACAGGCATATTTGTGACGGCACACACAGGGCCGCCTAGAGCTGGGGTAGACAACTCCAGTCCTCGAGAGCTACCAACAGTTAGCGTTTTCCAGGTCTCCTCACAGAATCACAAGTGAAGTAATTAGCTCCACCTGTGGATCATTTATAACGTGTTAGTCAGTAATGAGTGCACCTGTGCACCTGAGAGGTGAGCTGGAAAATGTGTCAATCAGTAATGAGTACACCCGTGTAAATGTGAGGTAAGCTGGAAAATGTGAACTGTTGGTAGCTCTCGAGGACTGGAGTTGGCTACCCCTGGCCTAGAGGATGGCAAACAGCGACGGTGACAGAGGGGCTCTGCTGGGGAGAAGGAGGAGTGGAGGGCAGCTTCGGCCAATGGAGGTGCCTAGGAAGGGGGGTAAGAGGTGTGCGGTGATTGGCTGCTGGATGAATAGGACAGATTTCTATGCAGACTGTCAGTACGTGGAGGCCCGGGAGCGAGCCATAAGGTACCAGCTTGACCAGGCTTGGGGGGCCCTGATGGGGAGCAGGTCGGGATGCCTAGTCTAGGAATGGATTGAGCTGTCGCAGAACATCAGTGCTATCGCTGATAGGCTGCTCACCCAGAGTTTCTACGGCGGCTATTGCGGTTTCTCAATGACCCAAGCTACTGACAGTAACAGCCAGCAGGGGGCACTTAGTGTGGATAATATACACCACAGTCTCCTGTTCACATTGATGTGCAAAGCGATCATACTCATATGCCGCACTAGAAAAGCCTCCAACTGTACAATAGCCACACACCCTTTACACCTGACCACGCCCCCTCCCCCAATTTGTACCGATTTTGATGTATGAAATGTTGGAGGGTATGCTACACCATTGAGTAAGCATTACTCAGGGCTCGGAAGTTGGGATTTTACTTTTGCAGGTAAATAAGTGCCATGGTAAGCCGTGATAAAAACAATATATTTATCACCACAATAGGGCGTGACAAAAAATAAATAGGTACCTTGGACTCGCCCTTCTTTGTTAGTGTTGTAATTAGGAAAAGTTGATACATACAAAGAGCAAAACAGTAGCTGGGAAATGTATCATGATGTGTACAGATGATAAAATAAACAGCAATGGAACATATCATTAACTCTCATTCTAACAGTTGCAAATCTAATGTTATACTATATATTTATAACTATCTTGGTATAAGGCTATAAGAGGGATGTGATATTTAGTATTGTAGGATAAGGAAAGCATAGAAAGAACACACTTCCCTGGTGGTACTTTCAGAGATAAACAGATGCATTTCTTTTCTAAAGCATCAGCCGAACATTGAGGGAAACTTACTAAGATGTATATTCTACTTCATCTGTGATGTTGCTATGGGCAACCAATCAGATCCTGTCTACTATCTTCTAGAGGGTGCTAAATAAATAAGAGGTAGATTCTGATTGGTTGCCCATAGCAACATCACATGTGAAGTAGAATACAGTACACATCTTAGTAAATTTCCCCCATTGTATTCATCTATATCTTTAGGATAGATACAATATGGACATTTCTGCATTTCATGACTGAACTAAAATAGCTTTTTGCTATGACATTTTGTGGAAAAATATCAAACCGCCATAGGACTCTTCCATATTCTCCAAAGCTACTGTCATGGACGTGCGGTGAGGTAAATGGCTCAAGAGTCCCTGGCAAGTACCAGAGCCAGATTTGCACACAATATATGAGCCATGGGGTACATTCCAGCATTATACACATGGGCAGCAGTGTGTACTGCTGGAGATTCACTGAGTTTTGATGAGATGTGCAGAAAAGGTAGCCAGGTGAGGCACTGCCTCACCTGCCATAGACTTTTTACTCCTGCGTTTTGACTATAAAAATGATTAGAATAAATTATTTGTATTTTTGACATACTTTATCAATTCAAAACACCGGCATATGCGCTAGTATGACAGGAAAGGCTGTGCCTCAGCTGCCTCACCCTACCGCACGCCACTAGCTACTGTATATCTTCAGAGGTGATATTGTTTTTGATTTATACAGCTGTAGAAAAGTCAAATCTACTGTATTCATTCAACTATGATATGTTTAATATTTGTTGGATTCCACTTTTGTTAAAACCTAAAATAATTTTGAAGTTTCAGGGCACACCTATAGAGAGGTAATAAATAATAAGCCTATGCTAAATGTCAAGACTCTTGTTGACACCCAGGATCGCACAAATAAACTCTACGAATGCTGTTTTCTAAATAACCTTTTTTTGTTGTTGCTCTGTTTCTGCCTTCCTCCCTTCTTGAAAGTGTTGCACACCTTCCACACACGTCACTTTGGTTTATGCAATGTTCCTCAGATTATAGAAATATGGCTGGTTTAATAATAGTCTTTACATGCATGCTTAACATTTGCACAATGCTTTCTTGGAATTTGTGGGTGAAGCTGTAATCAACCTATTATAAAAGCATTCCAGAAAAATTACATAATTTTAATTAGTGCTATTATTTCTTGGCTTGAAAACACAATCAAGAAAATCCTGATGCCGTTTTACATTTGTAGTAAACCCATGATAAATGTATGGAAACAAATATACACAGCTAATTAAATAAACTTTCATATTTTAAGCCCATTATTGAAATCACTATTATAATATTTAAATATAAACGGTACTTATGTATTATCTGGGCTCCCATGTTAAATGCACCCCATTTTTTCATACCCCTACTATCCAACTACGCATGGAGTTGATTTTATATAGTGTGGCGAGCACTGCGAGCCACCGTGCCCGAAGCGTGGCGAGTGCAGCGGTCTCATAAGAAAAACGGGAGCCCAGATATTACATAAGTACCATATAAACTGTTGCACTTGTAACCCAGCCTGTAACACCCAGTCTATTTTAATATATATATATATATATATATATATATATATATATATATATATATATATAGAGAGAGAGAGAGAGAGAGAGAGAGAGAGAGAGATAGGATGTACTGTATAAAACGATAAACCTAAACTTGGTCCTAAGAACCCTACCTAGTTACCGTTTTATAGGTCGACTGGAGCACTGTGTATAACCAACTGCCATATTTTAAAAATCCATAGGTTACCTTGAAAACATGTACTGTGTGGGGTCCTGAGGACCAAGTTTGAGAACCTGTGTGCTAAGTGAACAGCTGCATATATGGAAATAATCCACTTGCCGATTGAGGGCCAGATGCACTAAGCTTCAAAAGGGATAAAATGAAGAGTGATAAACAGCCAGACAATCAACTCCTTCCTGCTAGGTCACAGACTGTGTTTGAAAAATGTCAGGCAGGAGCTGATTGGTTGGTTGTTTATCACTCTCCATTGTATCACTTTTGAAGCTTAGTGCTGTGCATCTGGCCCTGAGTCTATGGTCAAACAGAATGGTTACTGCAACTGAGAATGACATAGTTTAACAGTAGGAGGCTATTACACAAGCTGAACACATCTTCATTTATCAACCACTCTCAGCAACCTCTCACAAAATGTCTACTTCCTGCAAAGTTACCCACCAATTATATGCTGTAGTTACCATTGCAGCACTGATGCATTCACAGTTTACAGTAATCACGCAATTATGAATACTTTAGCATAGCGTACCACTGTGACCCTTCAGATGTAAGAAAAGGTGATGTATGAAGGATGATACTAAAAGTTTGAGAGACTGAGGAAATTGTGGTGTTCTTAATGGCGAGGGAGAACTGAGGGGAGATTATGAGTCTCAGAGGAGAGAGGACTAGTTCTGTTTTGGGTATATTGAGCTCATGACAGAGTTTTAGCAGTATCTGAATTGCAAAAAGAAATATGGTCATCTAGAGCAGTGGTTCCCAACCTCGTTCCACAAGTACACCCAAATGTTCATGTTTTACAGGTCTCCTGACAGAATTACAAGTGAAATAATTAGCTCCACATGTGGATCCTTTAAAATCTGTCTGTGAATAATGAGTACACCTGTGCACCTGTTGGGTGACCTGGAAAATGTGAACTGTTGGGGGAACATGAGGACGATGATTGGTAACCACTGGTCTAGAGAGTAGTAATGAATTAACAATTGAAAGACCAGCAGTGGTCATGTAAGTAATGTCAGGAAGCCCACCTAATACACTGCCCATCAGACCCCATATAAGTAACCTTTGGGAGCCAGGTGTTACTTACGAATAGATTATTGTATCCATATGACATGGCTGTGCTAACAATTAATTTGACATGTACTGTAGTATTTGTTTATTATGTACACAAGTATGTACTCCTTGTCCATTGCAGCTAATCTATTCTATGTATTGATCAATGAGTTTTACAATGTCTACATTGATTTTTATATACAAACGTAACAGTTACTGAATTACAGTCACATGGGGAAATTTACTAAGATGGGAGTTCTATTTCTAGTGGGATGTTGCTGGGGCAAACCAATCAGAAACGATCTATTATCTTCTAGAAGGTGCTAACTAAATACAGTACGTCGATTTTGATTGGATTTACCATAGCAATATCCCATGTGAAATAGACTCCCATGTTAGTAAATTTCCCCCACAGACTGTTTTCTTAACAATTTTTCATATTTAGAATACTTATTGTAATATATAAATATTTTTAAAATGCAAATTTAATGGGCTAGCCAATATAAATATAACAAACCCAGTCATCTGTCATCCTAACCCTCTGTTCCTTGGGCACCTTCTGTCTCACTCCTGTTTACCTGCCCCTTCCCTTTAGAATGTAAGCTCTCATGAGCAGGGGTTTCCCCCTTCAAGTGCTTTTACTTTTCTTGCTAAGCCTATCATTTACTCCATGTTCCTGGCAATGGCACCTAATACGCAGTTTGTTCCACCCTGCTGCTTATTCAGTATCACGGCTCCTGAAGCAGCAGGTTTTTTATACCATGTAGCTGCCCTCCAAACAGCAATGCATTCGCAGATTCATTTGCAAATATCAAACCAGCAAAAAAAAAATCCATCTGTATAGCTCTAGGGCTTCCACTAATCTGCTAAAAAAAACTGGAAGTGGTCATCGCTGATGTCAGAGACCCACCCAAAAAAATCCCTTGGCACGCCTGCCTTTCACAAGCACACCCAGAAAACAACATTTTTCCACCCCATGCTGGCTTCCTGATGATCAAATTGCGACTTTTATGTGACTGCCGTGCGTATGAATACTTAATCGCTAATTGTGACCATGCATGTTCATGTCCCTGCCATCATCCTCTGTGTAACTCCCTCTCAGTGTTCCTACACTCAAACTCAATGTGACTCCCCCCTCAGTGTCTCTGCCTCAGCCTCTCTGTAACTCCCCTCAGTGTTCTTACACTCAAACTCAATGTGACTCCCCCCTCAGTGTCTCTGCCCTCAGCCTCTCTGTAACTCCCCCTCAGTGTTCCTACCTTCGAACTCCAAGTGACCCCCTCCACCCTCAGTGTCTGTGCCTTCATCCTTTCTGTAACTACACCTCAGTGTTCCTATACGCAAACTCAATGTGACTCCCCCCTCAGTGTCCCTTCTCTAACCTTCCCAGTAGCTCCCCCTTAGTGTTCCTACCCAGACACTCCCTGGAACTCTCCAGTCAGTGTCCCTGCCCTCAACCTCCCTCTGGCTCCCCATCAGTGTCTTTGTCCTTACTTTCTCTCTTTGTCCCTGCCCTCAACCTCCCTGTAACTTACCCCTCAATGTCACTCCACTCAGCCTCCTTGTAACTCACCTTTGGCCCCTACCTTGAAACTAACCTGTGTAACTCCCTCTCAGCATAAGTGTCCTCAGCCTCCCTTCGCCTCAACATCTCTGCCTTTGGTGTCCCTGTCACTCCACCTCGGGCCCTGTATCTCCCTCTCAGCATCCCTGTAATTCCCCCTTAACCTCCTTGTAACTTTCCCTCACATCCCTGTAGATCCCCTCAGCATCCCTGCCCCCAGTCTCCCTCCAACTCCCCCTCAGCACACCGTGTCCCAGCCTTCCACCTCCTTGTACCTACTCCTTAGCACCCATGTAACTTCCCCTTAGCCTTCCTGTAACTCCCACTTAGCCACCCTGTCCTCAGTACCTATTTAATTGCCCCTTAGCCTTATTCTTAATTTGTCAATAAGAATTTTTTTTGCCTAGCGGTGCTCATACTCATTGATTGGGTGCTGCGCCTACATGGGCCAAGAGATTTTTATCCCCAATCAAATTCTATGCGAGTATGGGAACTGCTATACTAAATGATTTACATCAAAGCCGAAATGCAATGACCATTATTTCTAATCAAGAAAATTTTAGTATGTAGGATATTGGAAGATAAAGGTACAGTAGACAGGCGGTGAGAGAAGAAGTTAATATTCCAAGTTAAGTGACCAAACATTTCCGAATCAATAGCAAATAGTTCTATTTGGTTAGCAATCTCACAGAGCCAATCCATAATGACGGTAATATGTAATTGTTCTTCTCCGCAATCTATTTGCAAATATAATATAAAACTGAGCAAGCACTTAGTAACATTGTCAGGCTGTTCCAGGGACATAAGGATAGGAGCATGTGTTCTGTATTGATTATTGCCTACCCGTCTTTGCTTTACATACTCAGATATTCCCAAATCAAATACAAATGTTAGTGTAATTACTTTTCAGTTAATGTATTGATCGGTATAACAACATTTTGTTTGTAGACTTAAGGTTGAAGCAAATGTTTTCCTCACCTATCCAGTTAAATAGAGATACTCTGATGTGCTGTTAAAATTAATTAAATGGTAATATTTAATATTTGTTTAGTTGGTCTCATAAAGATTTCAATGCTTCCTTTTAATATTATCTGCCATTTAATATTGTTGTCTTACATTAAATCATTGGAGCATAACATTTAGGCAAGGGACGTGAACAATATGTACTCTTCTACTTCGCAGACACGATTCAGATGGTTGACAGTCTGGTCTTATGCAGTATGCTATATGAGGGTATAGAAATATTTCTAATTGAAGTTTTTTTTTTCTTTTTATTAATTAATAAATATACAGCCAGACAGCTACAATTTTCTTTCTTTATTACATTCTAAAGGAAATCAGGTAAAACTTCCCCACTATATTTGTAATATCGCCAAATACTGCATTTGCATCAGACGCAAATCCATGTTACATTTAACTGACAGAAACAAAATAAAATTAAAGGCTTGGAACAAAAAGTGGACAAAAACATAGTTGATGGGGATAGTCAATAGTTTAATATTATTCGCTAAAACTCATTCATGAAAAATTTATAGTTACGCCACTGTCAAGGACATATTCTTCATAGGCATCCTTGAGGTTCTGCTATGGAAACTCAGTGGTGTCCCATGATCCCACTGCACTCACCAACTATCTAAAGATGTCTAATGGTAAAGCCGACCATGGATAAAAAGGTTCCGTATTTGTAGGTAGAAATAGGTAGAAATACAGTATGTAAGGTTTTAAAAGCAGATCAGGAAATAAGTTCACTACTATATCTTATTATATTATTTCTTATTATTTATTTATAAACTGTTTCTTATATAGCACATACATATTCCGCAGCGCTTTTCAGAGAATAGTTGATCATTCACATCAGTCCCTGCCCCAGTGGAGCTTACAATCTATATTCCCTACCACATGTACACGCACACACAGACATTCTAGGGTTAATTTTGTCAGGAGATAAATAGCCTACCAGTATGTTTTTGGATTGTGGGAGGAAACCGGAGTACACGGAGGAAACCCACACAAGTGCGGGGAGAATATACAAACTCCGCACAGTTAAGGCAATGGTGGGAATCGTACCCATGACCTCATATACATATTATAGACAAGAAGTAGAAAATAATTTGAGGGCATTCTGACAGACTGCTGTTAGTATTACATTTTTAAATCTATATTATATCATGCATTTGTACAGATGAATGTCCATTTAGGTCAAAGTGATCACAATATAGCAACATTTCATTTTGCAGATGTGCTACAAGTAAATAACCTTGAAATCCTGTAGTCTATGCTAAAAGACTGGAACACTGTACTTCTAAAGATAAAGCACATAAACCAAATGGGAGATTTTTAACTATATTAAATAAATACTGTACTGAAAGAATGCCGTACTTCAAGAAATGCTGTATTGCAAGAAGTATCATTTGAAATTAAATACTGCAAGAAATACTGTACTTCAAGAAATACAGTAATGTAAGACACACTATACTGCAAGAAATACGGTACTGCAAGACATGACATATATCAAGAATTGCCACACTGCAATAAATGCCATACTGCAAAAAATGCCAAACAGAAAGACTATTGCAACCCACCCCCCAAAAATATACAATGTTTAAAAAACAACCAATAATGTTATATTAAAAAGTATGTATAAATAAAAGTGGTATTTATATTGTTTCAACTCTAAGAGAATTAAAGGTCATTATTAACACTTGAGTGGTGTGTTTTGCTGGGGCAGGACAAACCTACCAGGGCAGGTTTGTCCTGCCCCAGCAAAACCCACCAAAGATCATAATATGCCACCGCCCGCCCCCCACCACCACCTTTGCTCTGGCGTTAGTACGCCGGAGCTCCCCTGCCACCGCTGCCCCAGCCGTCTGTCAGTCATCAGACAGGCGGTAGGCTTGGGGATGTTTCGCAGCGGCTCAGGAGGGCCTTGAGTGCCTGAACTCTCCCGAATCACCCTGAGCTGCCCGAACATCCCCGAGCCTGCTGCCTACGTCACTACAGAAGGTTGATTGGCAGTTGGCTGCGGGGGAGCTCTGGCATACGATCGCCGGGTACGCCGGAGCAGATGGACCCGGGGAGAACAACAGGAGGGGTGGGTGACAGAAAGGGGGACCCCTAAAGGTAGTGCGCCAGTGGTGCTCCGATTGAGGCACCACTGGCGTACACCTACTACATAGTGGTATGCCCGGAAATTTTCCGGGACAGCCCGCTGCGGCAGCGCAGCTGAGCCTGGAAAATTTCTGGGCATACCACTTAAGTGGTTAAAATATACAGAATGTAGTAAAATGTGCATACATGCAGATGCAAGTTAAACTTGTACCTACAGCAGGGGTGGTCAAATCTGTCCTCAAGAGCTACCAATACTTCAATTTTTCAGGCAACCTGTGGATCTGCAGTAGAAATTAATTAACATGTTTGAAAATGTGACAGTTAGTAATGACTACAGCTAATACACCAGCTAGGTGATTTGGAAAATGTGGACCGTTGGTAGATCTCAAGGACCGGTTTGTCCAGCCCTGACCTACGTGACCTAAGATGCATGGATCTTGAAATGCGTTATGCGGTATGGAATGTTACTGGGACTGTAACGTTCCACACTCAATGTGTGTACAGAGTCACCTGATGCCTGTTGTAGAAAAAACCTTGTGATATGATGATAGGAAGGTAATTTATAAAAGGTTCAAGTACTAACCCCTCACTTTTATCATTCTAATTGCAATGCTTGTTGCTAAACTCTAAAATATACCGTAGCTGATATAGCTCTCTATAGGAATCCCAAAAGTATGCACTATTCTGACTTTACATCACAGTGGACAAGTAGTAACAAGTAGAAATTTACTAATATGAATTCGTAAAAAATAGGTGTATTCGTAGGCAGAAATACACCTATTTTTTACACATTTGTATTTTCGGGATTTACTATACCAAAAATACAGCAATTTGTATTCCTAAAGATGGGACATTCGTATTTGTATTTACAAATACGAATGTCTACACCATCGATAGAATATGACAGGAATCACCATTCAAAAGAATGGTGGTTCCTGATGTACTAAGCAGCCGTATTGAAAATATGGCTGCTAATTGGCGTGAAACAGCCACGAAAATACGGCAGGAAAATACACCTTGATTTCCCTGTCGTATTTGCTTTAAGCCTCTACGTATTTCTTCAAGCTGCCGGCGCTCCCGCACTCTCCGCATCGGACTGAGGAGAGACGCAGAGATATTTCATACTCTGCACCTCTTCTCAGAATGATTTCTATTGGCCGCCTAGCGGCCAATCAGGAGCCAAGAAAGTCGGCTCCTGATTGGCTGCTAGGCGGCCAATAGTAATCATCCTGAGAAGAGGTGCAGAGTATGAAATATCTCTGCGTCTCTCCTCATCAGTCCGATGCGGAGAGTGCGAGGAGCGCCGGCAGCTTGAAGAATACCTGGACTACGGCGGATCAAGAGAAGACATCTTCACCACAGGACCAGGTGAGTAGGATTTCTTTCCACAGCTCCACCATGGATTACTTCGGACCCAGACACTGCCATGGACCTGGAGGACGACACAGATGCCGACATGGACATGGAGGACGACACAGGACACCGGACACCAGGACAGAGGGCTACCTACGGGCTCAAGATAGGTAAGTATCAGTATGTGTGTAATGGATGTATTAAAGTTTTATTTTTCTAATGTGTCAGTGTGTATTTATTGTACTATTTTTATTACTGTGGAACTACAAGTGCCAGCGGGCCCTTTAATGCCCCGCAGGCTGGGACTTGTGGTTCTCCAAGTCCCAGCTTGCAGGGGAGGCTTGCTGGGACTCATAGTTACACAGTTTTAAACAATAGTTTTTCATCTATTTTTTTACACTGAAATCAGCCCGGTGGCCACCGCACAGGGCCACCGGGGACAGCACCAGGCTTGCGGGGGAGGCTTGCTGGGACTCATAGTGCCCCAGTATTAGACAATAGTTTACCAGCCTGGTCAGGTAAGTCCTGGAGGGGGGGACCCCTTCATTGGGGGGGTCCCCACTCCCCCAGGGCCCCTGGCCAGGCTGACTGGTCAGTAGGGATGAATGTTTTGGCCGTGGGACCTTATATAATAAGTGTCCCCCGGCTGTGACATTACGCTGCTGGCTGGTTTGGCCTGGGGCTGGTTCCTAAAATACTAGTCATTTTGTCCCCCGTATTTTGGGAACCAGCCCTGCACCTGGAACCTGGGGCTGGTTGTAAAAAATCGGGGAACCCCTATTTGTCGGGTTCCCTGATTTTTTATTACCGGCCCCGGCTCCTTCAGCCTGGTGCTGGTTACAGCTGTGGGGGGGGACCCCACGCTGGTTTTTTATTTATTTATTTATTTTTTCTATTTTTTTTTACACCTTGCAGCCTGCACGGATCTGACTGTTCCGTGCAGACTGCCTGAAAAATTCGTATTAGCGGCCGTATATATGGCGAGATAATACGAATTAGTACGACAACGGAGGGTTACAAAGCAGTCGTATATGACTGCTTTGTAAATTCCCCTCCGGAACACGACTGTACATACGACTGAAACAGTCGTATGCAGTCGTAGGGAAAATACTAATACGAAAAACTAGGTTTTTCATATTATTAAATTTCCCCCGTAATGTTGGTTTTATGGTTTAGAATTAGATATAGAACAATTGCATCTTAGGTACACTGACTTTATATATCATTTCATAAACTGACAGCTGTTGGAAAAATTGAGCAAGCAGAAAATGCAATTAGAAAATTCAAGTATCAACTTGTTTTATGTGCCCTTCAGAAAATAATGCAGTTAAGGTTAATTAGACCCACCCAAAATAAAGTATTCAATCCTTCATAATTTTAAATATAATGTAGGGTGATCTGTTAATTCCCATGGTTTCAGTTCTGAAAACGTACAGTATGTTTTTTCCTACAGTATACAGAGATCTGCAGTGTAGTTTGAATAGTACAGTTTATAAGACCACGACTTTGATGTAGAGAATCGTGGTTCAGTTTTAAAGAAAACCGAAACCACACAAACATCAGGTCATAGGAGCGCCATGACGAGTCCCCATCGGAAAGGAACATAGCATGAATCATGTGCATGTAACGCACCATATTCATGTGTTCCTGGGGCCTAGTTTCCAGGTAACAGGCGGCAAACATGAAGAGGCCCGCTTGCCACCGGTGATAGGTGCAGAAGGCCTCTTCACCAATCCCCTCTTTTCGCGTCGCTGCGCGGTAATCTTTCTCATCCTGCGCTGTCATTTTAAAAAACTCACATATTTCCCGTCCCTAATTCACTCCTGCACGCTGCGCCTCAGGCCACTAAGCACGGCAGTGTTCTCGCAATGCACCACCTGACCCCTAGGGTAAAGGGGGGAACCCGACCTACCGCTGGAGCTGGAATGACGGTGACGCCGACGTCTCCGTGATTTGCGTCCTCCCTCTTCCCTGGACGTGGCGGAGTCCGAACGCCCGGTGGATGAGGAGGATGTGCGGGAGTCCCTACGCCTGCGCCGCTTGCTCTTCTTTTTTGACCCACCTGAGGTGCCGTCTCGAGGCACAAGGCTCAACTCCAAAGGTCCCCCGTGGGCAAGAGCCTCCGTGGAGGCTGGCCGGACAACTGCAGCCACGGATGTGGAAGCACTCGGAGCATGGGCAACAACGGGTCCTATCAGTGAATGGGTCGCCACACCAGGCAACACGGCAGGGGGAGGGGTGGATGCAGCGGCGGAAGACGCCAAATTGGGAGCCTGCTCCATAAAGGAAGACAGCAGTGCCAGGAACTGCTGCACACCCTCTCCCGCCATAGGTGTTTGGGGACCCGGGGCCGTCTGAACTACAGGCAGAGGCCCCCCTGTGGGGACCGCTGAAAGCCCGCCCCCCACGGTACGCTGATGGACCATCCTAGCCACCTGCAACAAACGACACCTAGCAAGGCGTAAAGGGGACAAAGCTGCCAACCTCCCTGTACGGGTGGGGGTGGCAGCGGGGGCGACCACTGTAAGGGGCTCTGAGGCCTGTACCCCTGACATTGCCCCCCTCTCCCTTGCTATGTTTCTGGCCAATCTGGGAATTCCAGAAAGGGTCACAGGGGGCTGGCTATCCCTCCCAGCAGGCTGGGCCAGTCTACTGGCCAGCCTGGGAATGCTGGAAGGGCAACCCTTGTGGCCATATTGTGCCCCCTCCCCCTAACCACATCACTATACAGAGGGGGGTTAATGGGGGCTGCAGGCACGACCAGGCCTGAATCAGGCCCCGCCTGGCAGGTGCCTGACCTGGTCGCCGCCTGCAGATTTGATGTGCTTTGCGGGCGGCGGGTGCCCAGCCCGCGCCCGCGACTAACAGCACCACGGGCGCTACCCCTGCCCGACTCCCCCGGTGTTGAAGACGCCGCGGCGCCATGGCCGCGGCGCCACGGCCGCGGCCTCTTCTAGCGTGTGCCCGGCCGCGTCATCACCCTGCGCCCCGCCCGGCTCGCCGCGCACACGCGAGCCGGGAGCCGCTGATCCCCGCTACGCCCCCCTGGACCACAGGACCCAGAGGGGCGGCGGAACTGGACCCAGTAGCCCCCCCCCCCCCCCCCCGCAGCGAAAGCAGCGTCAGCCAGGCAGCAAGGCAGCCGGGAAACACGGGACGGACGGGGCATGGCTACCTTTAAGGTACAGTTAGACAGACAGAGGGACAGAGTAAGCTAGAAAGAGAGAAGAGGGGAGGGAAAGATAGAATTAGACAGAGTAATGATTAAAAACGAAAAAACCTGATTCTTTCTCAGAGGGAAGCTGCCTGGAGGTCTTGCCTTGTCAGCAGCTTCTTGGACAGAGGGTGATCACTCTAAACTCGTGATCATTCCTACTCTGTCTAAACCTTCCCCCTGCTCTGATAGGCCTTGTGCCCATCCTCATTAGCATAGCATGTGACCAACAGCAGAGTGTACCCTGTGAGAACCCTCAGTGGTTTATGTCACCTCAGGCTTATTCAGCCTTCTGTGTTTCTATAATAATAATAATAATAATAATAATAATAATAATAATAATAATAGTAATAGTAGTAGTAGTAAGTGACTGTTATTAAGGGCAGGGGGATGCAGTGTTACCCTCAGACAAGTATTTTTGAGTCCCGGCTCATTATTTCCTGCCAGGCTCAGGTAGCAAGGAAATGGGCTGCAGTGTGATGAAGGGCTAATGTGGGCTACTGGGACTGTGAGATACCCTGTATGACAAAGTGTCACCCTCAGACTCAGTGTCATCAGTGAAGGGCTGTGGGCTGCAGTAGTGTGATTAAGGGCTACTGTGACCAATAATAATAATAATAATAAAATGACTGTAATACTACTTTCACATTGCAGCTTTTACAAGGTATATTGTTGTTTTTTCACCGTTTTAAAACGGTACAGCTGCAATGTGAAAGCTCCATTGTCAATTTACCGGTTACAGAATACTGGTATTTGAAACGTGTTAAAAGCAGGATCCTACACGTTTCTGAGCTGTTTTCCCTGCAGTCTGAACAGCTCAGAAATGGTATTTGGTACATATGATAACCACACAAGGGTGACGAAGGTTATCTCCCTGCATGATCCCCACCCACAAGCAGGAAAAAAAAAATATTTAAAATGACATTGTATGGCTTTCTGTGGGTGAAATGGGTTGAATCTGAAAGGTACAAAAACGGTATTGAAACTGCAATATACCGTTTACAACATGGAATATGAAAGGGGTTTAACTGGCTTTTGACCTGTTTTAAAACACGTTTACAAAAACGGGTTGAAAGCAGGTTTGCAATGTGAAACCAGCTTTATTAAGGGCAGTGGAATGCAGTGTTACCCTCAGACTCTGTGTCATCAGTGAGAGACTGTGGCCACCATATTATAATAAAGGGCTACTGTGGGTATTAGTAATAATAATAAAGAATAGCTACTGTGAGAATGATTCAACAGTGGGATACAGTGTCACCTTCAGACTCTGTGTCATCAGTAAAATGCTATGGGCTTCAGTAGTGTGATTAAAGGCTACTGTGACTATTAATAGATGTGCTATAGACTTTTAAACATGGCAATTTAAAAACCGATATCACATCTATGAAACATTGTCACACATTATTACCTCTATATTATTTAGCATGACTAACCTCTATACCAACCGTCTATCCTATCACTAACCATCGCCATCATTTACTGTACATGTAGTTACTTAGCTTAATTTTAGGTTTCAATACATAAAAACAAAGTCTATGTGGTTCATCCATGGAGTAGGTTAGGAAAAATGTCAAGTAAAAAAAGCCCTCAAACAGAACCTCAGGTGTTGCACTTCTATTGAGAAATCATGGGTGAACTCAAGTCAAAGACAATAAGTAAACAACTCACCATAAGCCATTGTCTGCTAATTCTGTGTTTGTAGGTGGAATATTATAATAACAGTAATTGGTTAACAATATTTTGGCACCTAGGTGGATGCCATAGTTCACCTTCTGGGAGCACTGCCTTGAGTAAATATACAATAATCGGTACTTGTTTCCTAGCACGGCCACACCGATTAGCATCGGGATGGTCGTGTCGGAAAAATCGCGTCGGTCGCATCGCATGCGATTTGGTCGCATGCGATGCGACCGATGCGTCCGATGCGATCCGATTTTTACATTGGATCCAATGTAAAATGGTCCCTGGGACCCGATTTTACATAGGATTCAATGTAAAATAGCCCCCAGACCCCAATTTCAGCACCCCTGATGGTTGAAATGGCCCCTCATTGGTAACGCCACCCCACGATTGATGCTAACCCGAAGCGTGGCGAGCGCAGCGAGCCCGCGAGGGGCGGCGTTGCGCGTCCTCCGACCTTTTCATACCCCTACTATCCACGTCGGCGTGGAGTTGAGAATATAAATTGTGGCGAGCGCAGCGAGCCACCGAGCCCGAAGCGTGGCGAGCGCAGCGAGCCCCGCGAGGGGACGCGGATAACTGTGAAGCCCGCGAGGGGACGCGGATACCTGTGAAGGTATCCACGTCCGCTCGCCACGCTTCGGGCTCGGTGGCCCGCTGCGCTCGCCACACTATTCTATTCTCAACTCCACGCCGATGTGGATAGTAGGGGTATGAAAAGGTCGGAGGACGCGCACCGCCGCCCCTCGCAGGCTCGCTGCGCTCGCCACGCTTCGGGTTGGCGTCAATAGTGGGGTGGCGTTTACAATGTGGGGGCATGACGGGGCCATATACAATGAGAAATGGCCCATATTGGCCCCTTTCCCATTGATTACTATGTGAAGATGGACTTAATCAAGTCCATCTTATCTTGTGCCATTATAATGGCACAAGACCGACGCGACCGACGCGATTTCAATGTTAAAAATATTTTAACATTGAAGCCTATGGAGAAATCGGGTCTATCGCGTCGGTCGCGTCGTGTGCCATGTTAAGGCACACGACGCGACCGACGCGATGGACCCGATGGACGCGATTTCTCCATAGGCTTCAATGTTAAAATATTTTTAACATTGAAGCCTATGGAGAATCGGGTCCATCGCGTCGGTCGCGTCGTGTGCCTTATTAAAGGCACACGACCGACGCGATGGACCCGATTTTCCATTTGCCGGTAAAATGGACCTGATTTGAAAGAAAATCGGGTCCATCGTGGGCATCGTGTGCCTTAAAGTTAAGGCACACGATCAAGAAGATTGTGGCCGTGCTAGGAAACAAGTACCCAATAATCTTTTCACTGTAATTAATATATTATGGAACTTTAGAACATACAGTGTAACATACAGTGCATTATCAGTGTATAGCATGTTTGGCAAGTCACCCAATGGTAGTAAGAAAATAACAGTGGCATTGCAAGCCCAACACAATAATCAATTCTTGTTCTTGGGGAGGTTCAGTAAACAAACACACCTAAATAGAGTAGACCGAGACCAAAATATGTTACCATTGCTGAAACCGCTAGTAAAGCATGTTTTACAATGCATTGTGTAATGGCCCTCAGGGCTGCCATCAGGAATTTGGGGGCCCGGGACTCATTTCCAGTCTGAGCTCCCCCCCCACTTGACTTACCGTAACCCGGCTCCTGTTCCACCATCTCCTCTTCCGCTGAGCTGCAGCTGGAGGTCCCGGAGTGCAAGCTTGTTCAATTCAGAATGCCAGTGGCCATTTAAAATGCAGCACCAGCTGGTGAGCCAATCAGAGCTTGCGTACCGGCAGCCGATCTGATTGGCTGCCGGTACGCGACCTATGATTGGCTCAAAAGCCGGTGCAGCATTTTAATTGTCTTGGGTTAAATAAGCCTGCTCTCTGGTACCTGCTTTGTTCAGTGCACTGGGGGGATTGCAGCGGGCAAAATGAGCAGCCCGGGCCCATCCAAAGGCCTGGGCACCGGGACAGTTGTACCCACAGCACCCCCCTATTGGCGGCCCTGATGGCCTTATAGACAGGGCCGGTGCAGGGCACCGGAGTGCCCCAGACGGGGGGCGCCATGGTGAGTTGCAGCGACAGCCACAGCTATGCTCCACCCTGGTGGGGTTAGTATACTACAAGAACTTTTAATGGGTAACAAACTTTTAAAGGGCAAAGACAGAGTAATGTCAGGTTCTAGCTAAGGTCTAGTAACAAGTTTCTAAGTTTTTAATGGGAAAAGACACAGACAGGTCAAGATAAATCCAAGGGTGGTTTAATAAATAATTTATAGTGTGGCCTTGGTACAGATTAGTTTGTCCCATAGTCCCCGTGCTTGTCTAACTAATTGTTCCAATAGTGCACCAAGTTATTTATCCTGGCACAAACATGTCAAGTGCCTGAAGTCATGTTGGTTTGCATGACTTTACTGTTGGTTGCAAATTGCCTTGCACCCAGATTCTTCTTCAATAGTTCAAAGTGATAGAAATCACAGCATTGTAGCAACTCACACATGTGGTTGGCTGGGTGTGGCCTGGAGTTATCTTGCACCAATACAAAGCCTGCAAACCATGTAATTTTTTTAATAAATTGCCCTCTGCAATCAGCTCAATGTGTCACAATAGCAGTTAGCATTCACAGGATCTTCCTCGGTGGGGAAACAAGCACGCACTTGTGGTCCTAAAACACAGTCACAATGACCTTCTTTGTTGATGTATTTGTTTTGACTGTCTTTGATGGTGGGGATAATGCATGTTACCATGTCATAATGGTTGCTTCATCTCAGGTGTCACATGATGCACCTACGTTTCATCACCTCTAAAAATACACTGCAGGAACTGCACTCCCTCCTCATCGTACTGCGTCAGGTGCATTCAAGACAATCCTATCTTACTGGTTTTGTGAACTTCTGTCTTCGGTACCCAGCATAAACGTTTTTTTTTCACGATTTTGTGTACAGTACTCAGTGAGATGTTCAGTTCACCAGCAATATCACTAACTCAAATGCATCTGTCCTCCTGAATTAGACCTTCAATGTAGCACAGATGCTTATCTGTGGTGAACGTGCTTGGCTGGCAGTATCACTCTGTATGTTTGCCTGGCATTATCAAAGGCAGCGCACCAAACTCAAACCTGTTTCTGTGAAATGATGTAATCACCATACACAGCGGTGGTTTTTACCTATGGGCTGCAGCCCCCCCCCCCCCCCCCCCCCCCGGGTAATATCCACCACTGTCTCTGCCTAAAGTGAAGTCCGATGCAGTATGTGAGACTGCTCTGGCTTCAATATGACTGGCAGTAACTTCCTATTGGAAGTCCGACATGCCAGTCACGCAAGGCAGTCCTATTGGGAGGTGTTCCCTCCTCCGGGAACCTCTCTGTGCATAAACGCGGGGCAGCCCCCAAAATGGGTTCTGCACATGCGCAGTACCGCGGACGATACTGTGCATGCGCTGGACCCAGGAACCTGATTAAGCCTCCGGGGGCTGCTGCAAAGGCAGCACATGGAGGTTTGGGCAAGCGCATGTGCAGTGTGTATAAAGTTACTGCGTATGCGCAGGCCAATGCAGATGACCGGCGGCGAGGACCGGAAGGTGCGGGGAGGGCGGCGGCTGCGGCAGCAGAAGGGGGGGCCCGCATTGTGGCAGCAGTCCCACTCCTCCAAAAAGGTAAGAGCCGCCACTGAGCATACACCATGACAAATTGGTGATGAATTACAGTTGCTGATGTGCACTTTACATGTAGAAATCTGATCACACAAATGATTCACAATGTTTCCTCCAGCCATGCCATGTTACAAATGATGTTGAGAGTGTATAACTGTATGGTGCGCTGGCCATGAAGGAAAGCACAGGTCTACCTGCTCTGGTCTGGTGGGAAGTTAGAATGAAATATAGAACATTACACATGTTAGAGGTCTAGTTGCCACACTTATGGTAACAGGTAACAGGTTTCTATGTATTGCCACTGCTGACAGGCACAGGAGTTACTGGCGGGTGAGCGACCCTTTAGCACCTTCTAAGAGCCTGCGCTTTTATGCCAGTATTAGCTCTCACCACTGCGTAAGCATCTGAACTCTTCTGTGTTCCACCAGCTGTAAACCATTTCACCTTCATGTCCAACCTCCAGACATCAGAGCTGCCCTAACAGCTTAAAAAAGTCAGTGAGTGAATTGGGAACAGCTTATAGAGCAGACTGCTGATGCTGACATAAAGATTCTTTATAGTCTTAGTGGTTCATTCTGTTTGGCTCGGTAAGCTCAGAGCGGATTCCCCTCTTTAACATGCGAGGGGATGTGTAACTTGTCCCTGCCTGCCCCCACCCCGATGTTTTCGAAGGGCTCCACGACTATGCCAGTCAAAAAGGGGAACTGCACATGTGCATCATAGACCATATGCATGCACAGTCCCACAAACATCGGGACGGGACCGAAGTCGCAGGAATGGGAGTCAATCAAAATGACCACCTTAGTCTGTAACCATGTGTTTTGTGTATTTCAGTGACTTCTCAAGACCCAACCTAAGTATTATTTAGTGGATAAATTGTCTTGGTTCAGTTCATAAGTATCAGTTTTTTATATATCCAAAAATAAGAGGGTATCCTATTAGCAGCAGTAAATTACCCCTGCTAATACCTCCACCGGAGGCTATCCAGTTAACCCCCGGTGCAGTGTACCCCCCTCCCCAAGGTAGGCACCCAAAGCATTATCTGAGATAAGCCGCTGGCTGAACCACAATAACACATGGGACTGGGAACTTACCCCGGATCCCATATGTTAACATGCGATTGTGGGTCCTTTTTTAGGATCGGATCTATTTGATACCCCGTTAAGCATGCATTTCACTTTTTGGGTGGTTGCTAAGTGTGATCATATTTTTATTTATTGAATATGTTGAAGGAAATTGGTCAAACCTTTTGAAAACCTTGAGACCTACACCCTAAACACAAACCTGAACCCTGCCCTGGATGGTGAAGATACCTCCAATGCTGTTGTCTTGATACTGTTGTAATAATGCTAATAATAATACTATTCCTTACCATCTGTTTTGCATTGTTAATTGTATGATAGGCAACAAAGTAAACAGAAAAGTGCTGAACTTGGCATCCATAATCCCATGATTCATGTTGCCTGGGGGATGAAACAGATCTAATACCTCTTTTGGGTGAGTTGTACATTAGCATGTTTATATATTTGATGCAGACTATAAAACTCAGGGTTCTATAACACCATACATTTGCAAGCTAAAATATTAAGTGCTTGGCCTCAACATGTCATGTATACAGAAACTCTATCAATACAATTTGCCTGTTATGGTGTAGGTATTGCAAGCAAACCTACAGTAACAACTGTTATTCACCGTGTGATTCACACGCAGTACAATTGATGTGTTCTATTATTGAATGTCACATAAACTTTATATTAGTCTACCATTACAGTAAATAGGATGTTCTTAATGCAAGGTGTGTACCACAATATTTAGCATTTTAAAATATATATCCGATATTGTAGACTTACTCACCAGTATCTAAGAAGAGGAGAGTGTACTGAAATAGTGGATGGGTTATTTAATGTAATATGAAAGTGAAGACAGCTGTATAAAGAGTATAAAATAAATATGAGCGCTAAAATAATGTATAATAAGTGTAAATAGACAATAATGAAAAAGAAAGTAAATAATAAAAAAATGATTACAAAAATAAAGCATAAAATCTAAATTAAAATAAAAAGGGCACTTGTGGGAAGAAAGAGTCCTTGAGGCCGGGACAGTGCTACACTTTGCCTAATACTGTATAGAGGTAGGGAAAGTGTAGCACTGTACCGGCCTCAAGGACTTCTTAGCCTCAAGTACTCCTTAAATCTTATTTTTATATAAGTTTTTTATTATTTATTTAGTTTATTTTTCATTATTGTCTATTTACACTTATTATTCATTATCTTAGCGCTTATATTCATTTGGGATGCGGTCAGTGCTTAAAGTGGTCCTTGTGAGGAAATGGAACTGACCAGACCCTGACTTACCAGATCTGTGCACAGCTGTGCTCAAAATAAACGAGGAGAGAGGGGGGGGGGGGGGGGGCAAGGTGATGAGAGTAAAGGTGCCCATACACTACTAAGATTTATCTTCTGATCTGACTGGTTGGAACAAAAACATGGTAATGGATGAGTGACAGTTTGTCAGTTTTCCAGCATTTCCAAGCAAATGGTCAACTGTCATTTGCTCTCATCCATAACCATTTTTTTGTTCCAACCAGACAGATCTGAAGATAAATCTGCGTGTGTATGGCCACCTTAAGAAGGGGGTGAGGTGACAGGGGGATGGGATGGGGTGAGGTGACGGAGGACAAGAGTAGGTCAGGTGATGGGGGTGGGAGCAAGACGGGGTGAGGTGATGGGGAGGGCAAGAGGGGGTGAGGTGTCAGGGGGAAAGGGGCGAGCTGAAAGGGGGTGAGATGGGGGGCAGAAGGCTGGAGTTAATGGGGTGCAAGCAACAGGGGGGGAGGGGTTAAGGTGGCGGGGTGTGAGGTGATGGCGCCGAGAGGGGGGGTGAGGTGACACTCAGGTGGAAGTGGAGAGGGTGGGGAGAGAAAGCGGGGGCCCGTTCTTACCATGATCAGTGGGTCTCCAATTCCCCGGCCTCCGAGTCCTCCTGTTCCCTAGTCAGCTACTACTGCTCGCCGGCCATCTCTACGGTTCTCTTGTGCCCCAGATGCTGACAGCCACTGCTCTGCTGCTCCTCGGTCCCTGTCCGAGGCTGCTCTCCTGCTCGTCGTGGTTCAGCAGCCATCAGTAGCCATCGCCGCCTGATTGACTGCCGATTAGCTTACGGCCAGTCACAGTGCCAAATTTTAAATGTAATGGCGCTGGCCATGGCTCCTGCATTGCTGCCGTCAGCACATTTTAAACACTGCAGCATTTTAATGGTAGGGCCGACTTCTGAGCGGGGCAAGGTGACCGGACGGAGGCGGAATAGTTCCGCCTCCAAGATGAAACTGACGGAACGCAGTTCCACCCCGTTCTGGCTCACTTTAACCCATGGATGCGGTAATTTGGGCTACTGCATGATGGAAGACAGTCATTAGGTCGCCACCATTAGGTCGACATGGGAAAAGGCCGACATAGTTCTAGGTCGAAAGGTCATTAGTTTGACAGTGTCTAGGTCGACATTCAAAAGGTCAACATGGGGACCTGTCGAACTAACGACCTGTCAACCTAATGACTGTCGACAACAAAGCCACTTGAGGGCTCTCTGTGCTCGTCATGCTGCGGGCATGGTGGCTCGCTACGCGAGCCTCCTATTCTATTCTCTCTCTATGGGGGTTGTGGCCCCCACGAGGGAAAATAGCCGACGGCCGTCGGGAACCTGGCTGTCGGTGTTTTGACAGTCGGGATCCCGACGTCGGGTGAATGCTTGCCGGGATCCCGACTGTCTGGACCCCGTCCGGCACTTGCTGGAGGGGTCCGACCCCCCATACCTTCCCTCTCTGTCCCTCCCGGGCAGCAGCAGCACAAACCTATAACATGTGCTGTGCTGACAGCAGGCTCACTGACAGCGTGAGAGCTCATGTTGAGCCTGCTGTCAGAACAGCACATGCTGTAGGTGTGTGCTGCTGCTGAGGTGGAGGGGGTTTCACCCACCTTAAACATTTTGGGGAGGGGTGGCCTAATTGCAGAAGGTGGCCACGCCTCCCGCGATTAGGTCACCCCCCCAACATTTTACTTGGGCCCGGCATACCTCTCGGCTGCCCTGTGCAGGACTATGGAGAGGCAGCTGTTCCTAGCTCCACCAGTTGTGTTTTGCTGCTGCCTGCTCTGATGTCTGCAGATTGGGCACCTACAGTAGGAAATGTCATTGCTTCTTGTTGCTGGAATGCGAACTCTATGTTCAGCACCTGCGCTACAGATTAAGCTCAATTCAGGACAAAAGATCAGATTACGTGGAAGAATTTAAGGTTGCTTCATTTATCAAAGATTGTTTGGTGATTAGTCTTGTCAGAGTTTTTACTCCTAGCTCCTGTGCTTGTCAACAGCACTTTTGGTACTTATATGTTAGTTGGGCGCCCACTAAGCTATTTGCTTAGTTTTGCACGTCCCCTTGCGGGGCACGCTACGCTCGCCACGCTTCGGGCTTGGTGGCTCGCTGCGCTCGCCACACTATATAATTTCACCTCCACGTGGACATGGATAGTGGGGGTATGAGCGTACTAACTATAGTGGGCGCCCAACTAACATATAAGTACCGCACTTTCTATAGATACCTGCCAACACACTATAACGTCTTCCTCCAACCACTACACTTGGTACCTATTACCAGACTTACAAAACCCAGATGGTCTCATGAGAAGATGAGATACTTCATTCTAAGTTTGACTACTGTATACTTGTTCCATATCATTGGGCCTTTCTGCTAATGGGTTCCAAATTTTGTTATAACAGAGTTTAAACTCCAGTATCCTTGTGACAGCATTGACTTATTGTGCTTGTATTACAAGGGGACATAGAAGTAGTACACTGCACTCAGTCTAATATTGTTTTTGTAGCTTTCTACATAGTATCAGTTAGTTTGTTGTAAGCTCCTGTGTTAGTTTGGGTGACATAAATTGCGGACATCAGCTATATTAGAGAGTTGTGGGTGCAGGGCTGGACTGGCCATCTGGCCTTCTGGCAAATGCCAGAAGGGCCGATGGCCAGGTGGGCCGAATTTGTCCTTTCAGACGCGGCTACGTCATGGCACGTCTGAGCCTCTGGTCTGAGTGTCGCGGGAGGGGGGCATGTTCAGCCGCGCTGCTCCGGAATCCCCGACTCAGTGGGAGCAGGAGGCGGGGCTTGTCGCAGTGTCAGGCAATGCCCCCGCCTCCACAGTCCTGCAGCACGTCCAGCTCTCCACTTCCCCCAGCCCTCTCTGTCCTTCTGACTGGACTGATGTCTCATAGGTGAGAGAGGGGCAGTTCCAGTGTTTGGGACAGTGTGTATTGTGTGTGCATATATGAGGCTATGTTTATGTGCATTATGGGGCTTTTTTGCATAATTGAACTAATATTGACATATGTAGCTGTGTGTATATAGCCATGTGTGTATCTATGTGTATACACGTGTGTGTGTGTGTGTGTGTGTGTGTGTAGGCATGTGTGTAGCTATGTGTATACATGTATGTGTGGCTGTGTGTACAAATGTGGGTGTATGTGCATATGTGGCTTTGTTTATATAGCCATGTGTGTATCTATGGGTATACACGAGTGTGTGTGTGTGTGTGTGTGTGTATAGGCATGCGTGTAGCTATGTGTCAACATGTATGTGTGAGTGTGGCTGTGTGTACAAATGTTGGTGTATGTGCATATGTGGTTGTGTGTATATTGTATGTAGTTGTGTCCTGGTATATGCCTCCAGGCCTCTTTTATAAACTTACGCCACTGGCTGAATGGGACAGTCAGACAGTCAGAGGGCCAGTCCGTACTTTGCCTACCGCGTAGTTGCCTACTCTCCTGCATTCTGCAGGAGACTCCCTGAAATAGCGGCAATCTCCCTCTCTACCTAGCCCACATTACACTGTTACATTTTTGGGAATTAAAGGAATGAGAGATAGATACATTGAATCATCAGCACCACTTCTTAGCATTGGTGATAAAACAGAAAGATCCCTATGGCTACATGCATCTCTTGTTGCCATTTATATGGAACCATGTGTAAAACACAATAGATGAACAATACTTGACACATATCAGTGACTTTTCTTTAGCAAGTACAGTATAGTATCTCTCAGATGTAGCCACGCTTCTAGTGCCACGTTCACAATCTCTTTTTCACAATCTCTCCATATATTGAACTAGACACTCCCTTTAGGTGGAGCATGACACGCCCCCTCGATGAGGCGCTGTGCGAATTTCTACTACCAACTATAATCTCCCTGAAACCAGTTTCCAGAAGTAGGCAAGTGTGTTCTAAAATTCCTCTCAGATGTAGCAGGACATAACCACGCTGCTAGGTGCCACGTTCACATTGCTTTTCACAATCTTGCCATATATGGAACTAGACACGCCCTTTGGGTGGAGCATGACACACCCCCTCAAAGGGGGCGCTTTGCAGAATTCTACTACCAACTATAATCTCCCTGAAACTAGTTTTCAAAAGTAGGCAAGTATGGACTACCGCCCTGCCCGGATTTGAATGCTGAGCCAGGGATGGTTAAGAGATCATAACATCATGCCCAGCAGCATGAGCAGGACTACCTCCCACTCAGCAGCACCCACAAGTAAGAGCCAAAAATGTCACCCATTTCAAAGGAGACAGGAGTATCTGGTCCTCTAGCATTTTTTACATCAGACCCCGGTGATGGGACTTTAGTTCTGCAGTAAAAAAAGTAAAATTTTTATAGAGTGACTGTTGTGCTAAAGTGTTATTCAGGAGGACCTGACATTATTAAGTATATATCCATTGAACCAGGAATTATTACACTAAGTAGATGTATTAAGGGGCGGTTCCAAAGGAACAATGTGCAATGGGCATAACAGATTGTGTCATATTCTGTAATGGGCATTACGGTGTGTTCCATAATGTGTAATGGGCATTATGGTGTGTTCCATAATGTGTAATGGGCATTACGGTGTGTTCCATAATGTGTAATGCCTCCTTTTTCTGATGCCATGCATCCTTTCCATGAGACCATGCCCTCTTTCCACCATGCGGCTTTGCTGCACAAGGGTCCCACCTACTACAGGTGGGCCTGTGTGCTCAAAATGCAGGGCCGATTTCTGGTCCCAGTCCAGCCCTGTGTGGGTGGCTGGCTATTTTGTCACCTTACAGGTGCAGACAGTTAGCAGTCCACTAGGCCAGACTGAAGAACAGTTTCTGGGGAGAACTGCTACTATATCCTCCTTAAAGTTGTGCCAGATACTGTCTGTTGTGCATGAGTGCTTTATACATGTAGGGCCTGACTTGGATTTGTGAATAAAGGAAGAAAGAGCAAGTGATTGTGCCCACCCAGAACCACAACTGCTGATGGTGCCACCTGGGCTCTACACATGGAGATATTTTTGGATACATGGAGAGATTCATAATGGGAGATTCAGCATGAGAGATCTCCAATCTCCCAGGAATGTGAAGGGCCCAATGGAGACATATTCCTACATCGCTCAGAAAATGCCCCTATATCGCTGTGTGTGTAGGGGCATAGTGATAGCAATGCACAGCCCCGCGCGTGGCTATTGCCACATCAATTAATAACCACCACACTAGTTATTAATCAAGGCCAGTGTACTCCCCGGATAACACTGTCCCAGACAGGTCACTCAGCGCTGATCAATTGGAGTGTTCTAAATGGTCTAGCATTGCTCTCTCAGTCTCACTCTCAGTCAGCCAGGTCAAACATATAAGCGTGGTGATATTGAGTTCCTCCACCCCCCAAACATATAAGTGTGGGTGATATAGGGGTCCCCCACCCCCCAAATATATAAGCAATGGTCATATAGTGTTCCCCTACCCCCCAAACATATAAGCGTTGTTGATATAGAGCCCCCCCCCCCAAAAAAAAAATTAACATAGAAACATTTGTGGTATAGTGGGGGTCACCCCCCAAATACAAGCATTGGTGGCACAGTGGGAAGAAAAAAATACTTACCAAAAGTCTGGAGTATTCAGCAGCACATACTTCTCCACTCCAGCAGCAGAACATAATGAAGACGCTCCGGCCTGGGGCTGCAGCACTGTTCAAACTCCAAATAGGGGAGTCACCTCTGCAGCCGCCACTGGTTATTACTTTGCATATTGTCATGATATTATTATATATATTCACCCTCGACCTTACCCTCATTTTGCCCCCTTCCCCCTGGGCTGCCCCCATCACTCCATTCTGACTTCCTGCCACAACCCTTCTCTCAGAAAGTCCTGCTGACCCCCCATTGCTATGTTCCTATGCCAGACTTCTGGCTCCCATTCTTACCTTGCTCTTGCTTGGTCTTCCTCTTCTTGGTTTGTCCTGCTTCTGTCACAGTTTGGTGACATTGGGGATCTTGCACCGGCTTCCACTGAGTACTCACTGAGGACACAGGAGAGATCTTCTACATGTATTATATTGATGTCCTAGGCCAAAGGGGACCTATACATTTGCACATGGGCGCACCATTTGTTAGTTCTGCCATTGTACAGGTTAGCAACTTTTTAAAGAAACATTTAGACAGTGTAATTCCAATAAAATAACAAAGTCAGGACAAGTAGGAGACAGCAATAGGCTGGGAGAATTACAGTGTGCAAGAATGGACTGCAAGATGCTATTTTCAACAGGGATGCTCTGATTTCAAAGCAGTGATCCTTTTAAAGCCTTAAGGATCACTGAGATGCTTGCAGAAGGTGAGTACCCTGAACACAAGTCTACACTGTAATACGTAAACTCTATATGTGATTAGTTTTTCTTTTCTGTGAATTATGTGCTCTACATTTCTTCTTAATTGGTTAACATCCTGATTCTACCCATACTCCTTCTTCCGTCCTCTGCCCAGTTCTAGCCCTTTTCTGATTTTAATTCTACAGGATCAGCAAGTAGTTATGCTGAACCTTTCTTTCTCAATAATTCCGGTACATCCACACCTCTGACTACACCTGTCCTTGACTGTGTGAGAAGCAGGAGCTTGCTTCCAGCAAGATTACTGCCTTAGTTTTACTCAGGATATGGCCTGTCAAATAAAATATATGATAACTCTCAGTATGGATTCATTGCATTGAAGTTCATGTTATGAATATAGACAGGCGTGTGAGGCAATACTAATCTATTCATATGTACGAGATGCATGCCAACTCTCCCTAGTTTCCAGGAACTGTTCAGACTTCAATGATTTGTTGCTGGATGTTTAAATACTGACTGTAACATTGCTCTGTATACTAAGGCAATTCGTGCAACCCAATCATGCTGGCTGCTCTTTATAAATTGATATTTGTTGAAAAATGATATGTAAAACCATACAAATTTAATTTAGTTAAATAATATGATGGGAATTGTAGTGCCCCAAGGTTCAAGTAGACCAGGGCTGGGCAACACCAGCCCTCCAGATGTTGATGAACTACATATCCCAGCATGCCTTTCATCAGTTTCAGCATGACCACATAGCAAAACTAATGCAAAGCATCCTGGGATGTGTAGTTCATTAACATCTGGAGGGCCGGTGTTGCCCAGCCCTGAACTAGACAGAACTATGGTCAACAGGCTTAAATGCTCATGATAAGCAACAAAGTGTCCCTGGCACTTATAATAAAATGGTGACAAGTATGATATACTGTATGTACACTTTACTTATGGAAACTTTCTTTCAGAACTATCAGTATCATAAACTACAAGAACTGTTATTTTAAGAAATGCACAGCCATGTAATTCATTGGGTCAATGTTCCAATGAATGTTTAGAAACTGTTGAATACTGAGCAGTAAACCCAGATCCAGCGCCACCACAAGGCAGCTTTAGGCATCTGCCTGGGGTGCCGGCCACTAGAGGGCGGCTATTTGGAGCAGCCCCCCCCCCCCCCCCGATCAGGTGAGCGGCTCCCTATCTCTCTCCCCAGCCCCCCCCCCCCTCATGGAGCGACGCTGCGACCATCGGCGCATCTGAAACCACACCACCCCCCTGGAGCGAGGCGCTGTTCCCTCTCTCCCCCCCCCCCGTGGAGCGACGCATCTCCCGCCGCCACGGGGTAGTGTGCGGGCCAAAAATCATTCCATGGTCTAGAGTGCTTGCAAATCTAAGTCAGTCACGGCTGACTTAGGGGTTTATTCTAGTTCATTCTTTCTGACAAAATCCTTCTTAGATGGACAAAACCACGTGCACTGCAGGGGGGGGCAGATGTAACATGTGCAGATAGAATTAGATTTGGGTGAGTTATTTTGTTTCTGTGCAGGGAAAATACTGACTGCTTTATTTTACACTGCAATATAGATCTCACTTTGAAGAAAAACCCCACCCAAATCTAATTCTCTCTGCACATGTTACATCTGCCCCCCTGCAGTGCACATGGTTTTGTCCATCTAAGAAAGATTTTGTCAGAAAGAATGAACTAGAATAACCCCCTTAGTCTTGCGGTGTTCTGGTCCAAAAACTGGGCAGGCAGCTGATGTCCTGTGATGTCAGCCACCCGCCTGCATTCACATGGAGGTAACCAGCTTTTTACTGTGCCCTGCCCGCCTCCATCCCACATCTCCCTGACAGAAGCCCTGTGCATGTACCAAGTCCGTACCGCAGATTGTGTGGGTTTCATTTCGTTGAGCCTATACGTTGTGTTTCTGGAGAAAATCACGTTTTTTTGGGTACTCTGGACTTTTCCTATCTGAGTACTATTGATAATATCAATCTGGATACCTTTTGTTTGGATTAACATAGCTGTATCAGTTGTTCTACTGCCACTGATGAAGTCATGAACATGACAAAATGCGTTGGGTTTCCGTTCTGATCAAATCTATCAACCCACCAGAGTTGTGTATTTATTTATGAATTCTTGTGTCAATTTGCTACACCCTAAATAGGGTGATTTTTATGTCAATTTACATTTTATCTTTTTTGGATTAAATACAATTTGTTAATCCAAGTTGGTGTATTACTCTAGCGCCCTCTGAAACCCCATTCCTTTTTAATTTCTATTTCCTTCATCCTGTCTAAGGCCCTTATTCTGATCGGTGCGGATATTCCCGCATTCTTACGGTGCGGTCCGCACGCCACGGTGTTTTGCCGCGTGCGGCCATCGTCCGTAGAAACGCCCACGTGTCCTCCGCATTCGGACGGACTCACTCTTTAAGAACAGGGCGTGTTTACGGACGACATACAAACCATGCGTGTGCGGGAGAAACACTCCGATTCGGCACGGTATTACAGAGTATGCTCGGGAATACCGCATCCGAACGGGAGCCAAGCGGTGCTACCGCACGTAAGCGGAGTATTTACGCCAAACAACCCACTATGAAGTATCTTCTGCTATACATCACATGACCCACTTATTCAATTACCTATCCTCATGGATCCTGTGGGTGTTTAGTACGGGTTCCTTGAAGCAGCAATGGTTTCAATTAAAGCACTGACAAGCGTCCTATTAGTGAGTAATGAGTAAAGGAGTAGATTCTATTGGGTTCAGGTGTTAATGGTTGTAGTCATTAGGCGTACGTTCGCCTACCGCATGAACGAGTGGTGTCCGCAAAGCAATAGTACACTTGTGGACACCGCACATTTCTGGCCTTTTTGATCGCGTGCATTCGGAGTGGTTTCCGAATGTACGCCCCCCAACATAAGTGTACTCCCCCGTGTCCGCCCATGTTTCCGCCCCGTTTTGCCCACTTTGAAACTACGCCCATGTGCCATTCCGCATGACGCCCATAATACGCCCATATTTCCCGACTGATTGCGGCCAACAGTTTTGGACGGGATTTTGCCGAACTGGTACGGAGTCTAGGCGTGGCACATGCGCGTTGCGTTCTCCACGCATGCGCAGACGGCGAAAAGACGCGATCCGTAAGAATGCGGTAAAGTCCGCGTCAATCAGAATAAGGGCCTAACAGAGGATCCCTCAGAGGTGCTGCTCTTAAAATTCTGAGCGCAGAGAGGGGACCCCCACATCTGGTTTTATATATATATATAACCAACGTTTCAATGTTGTGTAGACATTTTCCTCAAGACTGGACATGCAGGTTAAATTTAACCTGCATGTCCAGTCTTGAGGAAAATGTCTACACGACATTGAAATGTCGACCTTATTGACAAGTCTGTGTTGACCATCTTCATATAAAATATCCATTGAAAGTCCTCTGGAGTGACGCCATTTTCTTCCACCTGTTCACTACTTCTGGATGGCACCTGGGGCACCTTATCACTAAAGTAACGGAGTGCCGGCTCGTATACATCTATATATATATATATATATATATATATATATGTGATGTTTGTGGTATTAGCGCCAAACACTGAAGAAGTCCAACAGTAATATGCGGAGGATGAAACGTGTTGAGGATATCTATTAATGGACACTGACTGACCTCAAGGGTGCTGGCAGAGCACACATCAGATAAGCTTTATCTAATTTTTAACATTGTAAGGGCAACTGTGTTGTCATTGTGTGGTGTAATAAAATTGTTGTGTACATATTACACTATTACCACCATTTCTGCTTTTTAACATATATAAAACCATTGTGGAGCGAACGGTGGGATGTACCAGGTTCTATAGAGGAGGAAAAACCATAAAAGTTGTGAGAACCCTGACTACAACATCTGTCTGTGAGGGCATTGCATAACAGGCTCAGATTACAGTGGTGGTGGACCACCTTTTACGGTACTCCTTCATTTGATGGGGTGAAAATTTCACACGCGGTGAAGGGTATCGCACAAATAGAAGATATTGCACTAGGAGGCGCTCTTTCTCATTTCTTTTTTTACATATATATATATATATAAAATATATATAATATATATAATATATGTGTGTGTGTTTAACAGTGCTTCAACATCGGTCCCCTGTGCGAACATGTGGGGGGACCAATCAGATTAGAATCAGGTCCCATGTGCCAAATGTGCTAACTTTATTTTTAATCATTTGATATTACATATAAATATTTAACCCCCCAAAACTTTAGGGCTATGGGTCATAGGGTCTACCCAATTAAGGTCGACAGTTAATAGGTTGACCACTATACAGTAGGCCAACAGGCAAAAGGTTGACACATGGAAAGGGTTAAAAACCGGGGGTTATGAATTACAACTGATACCAATTGGGACCAGCTAATTCACATTCCTGGCGCTCTAGTATTTAAATGGATATGTTCCTTTAAGGTGCTTGTAGTGTGCACCGAATAAGTATAAACCTAGCTGCTGCACGTGTAAAATGAGCTAGCCCAGCTCATGAAGGATGAAAGATGTAGGGGGGGGGGGTTCAACACAATTGCGCTGCTAGGTATGATGTATATAGATGACTCTGAGTACAGCTATGTATGACCAAAAAAGAAGAACACTGGACACGCTGAATGATTTATAAATTTTTATAGAAATGTAAAAAAAAAGAGTTAACACATATACATACACAATATAACTAAAAAATGCACCTAAATAGTTTAAAAGCATATAGGGTTAAATTACAAATGATCAGATGTGTCTCCAGAATTTAATGTGGAAATCCCACTAGTAAGAATGGCTCAGTTCAGATCCTGGTGTATCCAGAATATATTATATACTTTTGGTGAAGCAAAGTTATTTATCCTGCAACAAGATGTTGCTAGTGCCAATTAGCATGTATACATAACATGCGCTAGGTGGAAGGCAGTTCATCAAACAAATAGATTAGGATAATTAGATTTCTCACCCATAGATGTTAATGGTGGCGGGGAGCTTTTTAGATGTCGATAGCTCAACCCTAATGCAGGTTTTTTCAGATGCGGTTTTTTTCAGATGCGGGTTTTTTCAGATGCGGGTTTTTTCAGATGCAGGTTTTTTCAGATGCGGGTTTTTACATTTCTATAAAAATTTATAAATCATTCAGCGTGTCCAGTGTTCTTCTTTTTTGGTCATACATAGCTGTACTCAGAGTCATCTATATACATCATACCTAGCAGCGCAATTGTGTTGAAACCCCCCCTACATGGAAAGGGTTGACATGCGTTAGTTCGCACATAGTCAAAAGGTTGACACAAGCAAAAGGTTGTTGTGAAAAAAAGGTCAACATGAAAAGGGTCGATATGAGATTTTAAATTTTTTGGAGTCATCATGAACACTTTATAGGCTCGCTGCACTTGCCATGCTTCAGGCACTAATATATGTGAAAAACTTATATTGACTTTTTTCATGTCGACCTTTTCCGTGGGTCGACATTTTCACTGTCTACTAATAGTGGCTGACCCCTTCACTGTCGAGTTAAACTAGGGGTGGGCAATAAGCGACCCTCCAGCTGTTGCTGAACTACACATCCCAGCATGCCTAGCATAAATTTCAGCATGGCCAAATGATAAATTTCTTGTAAAAGAACAGGTCCAATTCTTTCCCGTTATCTCTCTTTTGTAACTTGTGTTATGCTGCTTTTTCATTGCCGCCATTACAAAATCCCGGGTTTTTGTTCGCCTGTTTTTGGCGGGGCACAGAGCATCTCAGCTCTACAGACCCCATTCATACTGCACCTTAGACCCGGGAAATTCCTGTGTCTGCCCCGTTCACACAGCTTCCCCTGGTTGGACTCTTGATTGAAAAAGCTGCCCGGTGAACTGCGAAACGCGTTTTTTGGAGTCCCAATTATCCTTGGTGCGCTGCAACTGCTGATAATCCCGTGAAAGGACCCTGATTCCACAGCAGCTCCGTTTTCATCATTCCCCCCGTCCATCACAAAGGATTAAAGGACAGACGGCGGCTCCGGCATCCACTCTGCCTCTGCCCCTCTCAAAGGATTAAGGCCCTTATTCTGATCGGTGCGGACTTTTCCGAATTCTTTCGGATGGCGTTTTTTAGCCGTCTGCGCATGCGTGGAGAACGCTACGCGCATGTGCCACGCATGGTCTCCGTACTTGTTCTCACTAATACAGTACAGAAATGTGCACCGCAATCATTCGGCCAATATGGGTGTGTTATGGGCGTCATGCGGAATGACACAGGGGCGTAGTTTCAAAGTGGGCTAAACTGGGCGGAAACATGGGCGGACACGGGGGAGTACACACATTTTGGTAGGCGTGCATTCGGACAGCACGCCGAATGCACGCGAGCAAAAAGGGAAGAAATGTGCGGTGTACAAAAGGTTACTCTTGCTTTGCGGACACCACTCGGTCATGCGCTAGGCAATCGGAACGCCTAATCAGGACGAACGCACCTCAATCAATGTCACCTGAACACAATACAATCACATACTTTACCCATTACTTGTTAATTACACGCTTCTCACTGCTACAATTGGAAGCATTGCAGCTTAAAGGGAACATTACATGCTGCACTTGTCACACACTTTTACACTGCAAATAATCAACACAACTTAATATTAATAATACTAATACACATGGCACTTGTGCATGTATCAATTAATACAGACATTTGGGGGGCCAACATAAAATTTATTAAACAAACTTTGGTACAAATTTCAAAACCATAACAAAACAAATGGTACCATACCAGGACAAAAATGACATAATATATAATAAATAGCCACAGCAGAATCATTGGGAACACATCAGGTGGCTTCACAACAAAAGTACAGCACCAACACTTCAAGTACAGCACACAGTAATGGTAGCCGAAACAGGGCAACAGGTGAACCAAACATGACATTTGAACCGCGGGCAAAAGTGGTGACCCTGGGCACGGATTTGGACACAGGATGCTGACACACACAGCTCAATGGAAGATTTGGGAAGACATAACGGAGGAGATTAATGGGGACACAAGTTCATTTGCGAGCACGTTTGCCCCTGGCAGGCTCCTTGCCACGTGCAGCAGCTCTTCGGCCTCGTCCACGGCCAGAGTCCGATGGTGGCTCATGTGGAGCACATGCTGGTGAGGGGGTGGATCTTCTTCCCCCTCTGGCAGCAGGGAGTGATGAGGTTGGTAATGCACCCGAAGCGGGTGACATTAGGGCCCTATTGCTGTTAACTAGCTCCACCATAAGTTCATTATGGCGGAGGAGGAGGTCGTTTTGCCGCAGTGCTTGATCAGCCAGCACCTGCAGGCTACCAGCAATAGCTTGGTGGCTGCCAGCCATAGCTTGCTGGCTGGCACTCATAGCCTGCAGGCTCTCAGCAATACTCTGCTGGCTGGTGGTCAAACCCTGCAGCACCTCCTCGGCCCTACGCACCCGCTCGAATGCCGACTCTCCCTGCTGCACAATACTATCCAGCACACGGCCCCACATGGACAATTCAGCCGCAGACAATCCCAGCGGCTGCTGCACGGGCCTGCTACTGGGGCCAGGTGGCACAGACTCCACAACCTCCTCAAGAGAATCTTGACCAAGCGGTGGCGATGCTGTTGAACAAGAAAATTCCAATTACCACACATTCCATGCAAAATTTAAAACATCTACTTATGGCCTGGCAAATAATTACCTTCAAGAGTAGAAGCCATCACTTCCGCTGGGGACTCGCTGTCTATAGTGCTCACCCCCCGGACCTCCTCCACTGCAATACAGCACTGGGCCATCTCTTCCAGGGGGGTGAGCTCCAGCTTGGATGGCATGGGGCCAGCCCCAGAGGTCTGGCTGTGTTGCCACCGCTCGGTCAATTTCTTCTTGAGGTTGCCTTTGAAGTCGTGCCACCTGCAATCAAAGTGTACATATTAATACATGTAACTCCTCATGTTTGCTGTAGCACCCATTGCAATCTGAAACATAATACAACATGTGCCTACTGACACCAAACTTACATTATATTCATTTTTAAAACCAACCCTTATAAGATACAAAAACAGTCACCCTCCAATAACTATCAATTCAATGTCATGGCCAACATGTCTGTGCCTCCAAGCAACGTGAACACCCATTGCCCAACTCCATCTAATATTGAATGTAAACATTACTGGACTTGTCCTACTCAAATGTTACACACATGTACTTGCCTCTTCTTAACGTGCTCCGTCTGACGAACTTGTGGAGCCACTGCATTAATCTCCGCCGTTATCTCCTCCCAGATCTTCCATCTCCTTGTGTGTGTCAACTTCACCGCTGGACACTCAATTAAATCACGTGCCCGGGTCACCAGGATGTCAAGCTCCCGCGGTTCATATGCCATGTTTCGTGTTGTTGGTTCCCGTGTTGCCCCACTGCGGCCACGGGCACGGGCACTGCCACGGCCACGGCCACCGGTTGCTGTACCTGAAGTGCTGGGCTGGCTACTCTGTTGGGAAGCCACCTGCTGTGTTCCCAATGATTCTGCTGAAGCTGAGGATGGCCCAGCTGCTGATTGGCCTGATGTTGATGGGCCATCTGGGTCCTCTGGGTTGAGGGGGACATAGGTGGTGTTGGCCTCCATGCGTGCCAAGAGATTCTGCACCACCTGGTCTTCTTCTGACTCTGAGCCTGGCATGTTTGCAACAACTGTTTGCCTTTCTAGGACAACTTTAAATACTATTTCTGTAATTGGCGTTAATCAGCTGCAACCTGCGTTCCGTACGGCCGCGTCCCGTACGCCAGCGTCAACCGTGCGGCGCATACGTCCCGCCCCTTGGTGTTGAAAAATATTTCCCAAAAACATGGAAAACTCAGTAAGTCTGATTTATTTGCTAAATGCAGATTCCAACACCAATGACCAAATACAACTGTGGTCAGACATGCAATGTATATTTGAATGTACTTCTGTACTGTGCACTTGTTTGCTATGTAGTACAACTGACACTACTCATTCCATATGTCAATCCAGTCCACCACTTAGCCACAAGTAATCAGTGCTAGCATCCAAATCACATGTGAAAGCACTCCACATTCAGGTTAGATGCTAGCTACTTTTCATTCCACCTCTGTAGTAGGGGCCAGTAGAAGGTAAGTGTACACATGGCAGCATGTGGAGTTAGGTGTAAGTGTCTAGAGATGCACACTATTTCACCAGTTGCTTAGACCCATGTTTGGTCAATGTTATAGATTAGATATAATGTGTTTCCATCTTATTTTACACTGTTTAGGATGGGTGTGCGATGCAATGGGTTAGCCGTCTGTTCGGGCGCATACACGCCGTTAGTGTACAAATGAACAATAAAGTTAATACCAAATATCACTCTGATCAACCAATGACAGCACATGATTGTTTGATTTGTGCCATTGCTAAGATGGCGGCTTATGGCAGAGCAGCACCCTTTTCTGCAGCCGAGCTGAGGACACTGGTCTCCGTTATGGAGACCAGGCTGGGTCGTGCGGGCCCATTCATAACAAATAGGCAGAAACGCTCTGCCTATGCGGTGGCCCGCCGGCGGATATACGCCCGCACCCATGTGCGGCGGACCATCGCTCAGCTTGAGCGGCGGTGGTCCGACCTCTGGCGCAGGGAGCCAGAGAGGCTTCAAGCCATAAGGGCCAGCATTGCTAGATGTGAGTATTTCAACAGTAAATGTGGATTTGTACATGATTGCTTACCTGACATTATTGAATCCACTAAGGTCAGCAGCCTGATCATGAGTTAAACATGGCATACAATATATGAGTGCTACTTCCTGATTGACACCCTGTAATGGTCATAAAATATGTTATTGGGGAGGATTAATGCTTGTGATGCTTACAATGCCCAAATGTCACAGCATACCTGCCATGTTACAGGCTGTGTTTTGTAAAGGCCACTGAGGAGCTGTTTGCATGTACAAGTATCAGTACCTCTAACCTTTGCATTTATAGGTTGATAAGGCTTAATACAAATTACCACTAATTGGCACTTTTTTGCTCATCTCTGGCTGCTATTGAGCCGAGCAGTATCCTGGCTCTAGCAGCTACCAATTGTCTATTTACATCCTGACGCCGAGCAATCCCTGTTAACATCAAACTGGCTGCAAACCTGCACAGCCATAAGAAGAACTTAACAGAGCTGCAATAAAGTGTACCAACACTAAAGTACAGGACATCAGATAGGGTGCGGTTGCCCCTAACAAGTACCTTTTGTCCTACATTTAAGTGGGAATCCTCATATTAAGGACTGCTACAAACTGTTTCATCAACGGTAATATGAGATAATAGAACCATTTACCAAGCATAGTTTTACAATTAGAGACTGCGTTATTAAGAGATATTACTCTCCTAAATAGAGCAATTTATGTTTAATTAAAAGGATATTCATTAACCAGTAGCTCATACATGGTTGGCATTAATTAACTTGCATTGATACTGATTATTTTATTGTATGCATGTATGTATGTTTTGTAATAAATTTTATTAATATTTTGTGTGTACCTTTGAGCGCCCCACGCCTTGTATTTTTGCTTCCCCTGGTATGCCTGCCATCAAGTGTGTGGCATCTAAGAGCTGCTTTGATTGGATGTTTAAAAAGTATCTTTGATTGGCTGTTTAAAAAGCAGCTTTGAGCAATGCAATGAACTTGCTTTTTTGCATTTTGTGAGAAAAACCCTGGTCTAACCTGTTCACACTGCCACACACCCATGTATTACCCAGGAAAAACCCTGCAAAAAACCCGTATGTAATTACCGGGGCATAACACCCGGGAATTTCACAAAGACCCTTTCACACAGAGACGCGACACAAGGCAAAAAGGGAACTGGAAAATCTGCACAGGTGGGTGCTTTAGCATCTATATATGGACCCCAAGTGAGACAGAATTAGGCCCTTATTCTGATTGAGTCGGACGGCTGCGTGTGCGGTCGGACGGCCGATGTTTGCACATGTGCAGAGGCGTTTCTGCGCATGTGCGAATGCCTCACACGTCCGAACACGGCGTGAGTTCGGTGCAGAAAACGATCGGTCGGAAACATCCGAGTAGGGGGTGGAGAGGGGCTTGAAGGGATGTTTGAGCTCATTACCATATGTGTACGCCCCACATTTCATGGGCGTTCCCATGAAAACAATGGGCGTACATATGGTAATCTGGCCGTGACGCATAGCCAGATGTCAGCTGCCCGCCCATATACCTGCTTTCATACGGAACAATGTCTGAGTGTTCTAGAGCACTCGTCGCGACCATCAGAGAATGGGGGAGGTTCCCACAGATGGGGGAGGTGTTCGCATGAAATATCCACTCGCGGTCCATTCGCTCTGCGTCTTACCGCATTTGGAAGGTGTGAGCGATCCATATGGTAGGCGGGGCTACAAACACTCAGTGCCCATCCCAAATACCCATACATCCGATTCAACTAGAATAAGGGCCTTAATTCTTAATGGAGGTGCAGCCAGAGACAATAATGATTATAACGAAAAAAAGGAAAGAAAGGAGTGTCTCATTCTTGCCGCACAGAGGTAAGTATGAGTAATATGTGTTTAAATAAAGTTTAACGTTTATTGTGTATCTTTAAAACCGTCACACTGTGAACAATTTTAGTATTGTGTGTAATTCAATAAAGTGTAAAAATTAAGTAACATTGTGTTTCATTGTTATTCCTAAAATTTTGAGTGTATTTATTATTTGATCTCATCTTAATGTTTACGATTAGGCTGCAGGGAGGGAGGATTAGGCACTTAGAAGGGGGTTAGGTGTGTACACCCTCTTAAGGGTGAATGTAATTAATCTAATTCAGCATGGTCCGCAACATAGAGACAAACCAATTGCTGCGACCATAAAGAAAGAATAAACGCTCACTGCAAAAATTGCGAATGCTCACCCTGCTTTGGGCATGGTGCGTCACCTTTTATTCCCAATTATAGTCAATGTGGATTGTAAAGTATGTGTCGACTTTTGCCATGTCAATCTATTGCTCGTGTCAACCTTTTGTTAATGTCAATATAGTGCATGTCAACTTTTTGACCAAAAGTGTTTGACCTATTGACTGTCAACGTAATTACTGTCAACCTAACAGCCGGATAAAATCCAATCCATGCGCCAATCAATACAAATCAGGGGATACCAAGGGGATTGAGATGAATTCTGAGGGTACTATTAACACAGATTTGTCCTTGCCTTGCAGAGCCTTATTATTAATGAGAGAAACTGACATTTGTGGGTAACCGCAAAGTTAATTAAACTTAACCACAAGTGTGACCTGTATTAAGCTTGTGGTTAAGTTAATTAAATATTTGTGGTTAGTATCATAGACCCCAGTGTTATTTTCAGCACCCGTTTTATGGGAAGCAAAGAGCTAATCTCTGGCGGAGCTCCTCTGGTGCTCCAAGGTGATTGGCTCAGGTGTTTCCTATTGACAGGAGTTACCTGGGTCCCTGTAATTTGCAAAGGGGAATGCATGTAGTAGTAGTAGTACGTTTATTTATAAGGCGCCGCAAAGTGTCCGCAGCGCCGTACATAGCAAACAAAAAAAACAAATTACAAGGTAACGTACAGGGTGTGTTGAAAAATACAGTATAAATAGGGGTATAGCTGGTAGAACTAAAATCAGCATCAGTTCTGAAGTAGGTGTGGAAATTGTCGAGGAGACTGAAGATGAAGTAGAGGAAGGGAAGAACAGGACAGGAGCACAGGTGAGGTAATGAGGTAGGGTGAGTACATGAGGCAGGAGGACCCTACTCATAAGAGTTAACATACTAAAAATAGGTGGGTGGACGAACTAAATACAATAGGATAAGTAGGAACGGAGGGGAGCGGAGGGGAACGGAGGCAGGATAGGAGGATCAAAAGAGGTTAGGAGGATGGATAGGCTAGTCGAAAAAAGTGGGTTTTGAGGGAGCGCATAAAGGAGGTAAGGGAATCAGATAGCCTGATGGGTGGCGGGAGGTTGTTCCAGTGCAGGGGGGCAGTGCAAGAGAAGTCTTGGACATGGGAGTGGGAGGAGGTGATTAGGTGAGAGGTCAGTCGGTGGTCAGCGATAGAGCGAAGAGGACGGGAGGGAGTGTGGATAGAGATCAGTGAAGAGAGGTAGGGAGCTGTGGAGGAGGAGAGAGCCTTGTAGGTGGTGGTGAGGAGTTTAAAGAGAACTCGGAAAGGAATGGGGAGCCAGTGAAGAGATAGACAGAGGGGGGAGGCGGAGGTAGAGCGGCGGGAGAGGAAGATGAGCCTAGCAGCAGCGTTAAGAATGGATTGGAGAGGTGCGAGGCGGGTGAGAGGTAGCCCAGAGAGAAGGATGTTGCAGTAGTCAAGGCGGTAGATGACAAGAGAGTGAATGAGAATTTTGGTCGCGTCAATGGAGAGGAATGGTCTGATGTGTGAGATGTTGCGTAGGTGAAAGCGGCAAGACTGTGAGAGAGCACGAATGTTGGGGGTGAAAGAGAGGGAGGAGTCAATGATGACACCGAGGCAGCGCGTTTAGAGCATGTAGAACCTAAATGGAACGAAACAGATGATATACACTGGAATAGGTATTTAATTTTTGTTTACAGGTTAGGTGAATTACTACTGGAGAAGAGGATGTGAAGGACAATGTGGGATGTAGGTAAGTATGTGTTTGTGTCATTGTATGAGAATGTGTGTGTATTGTCTTTATTGTAATATTTATTTTAAAGGTGGAACAACAGGTACCAGCGTGCCCTTTAATTCCCTTCACTTGTGGTTCTCCAAGTACCAGTATGAGGATGAGGCTTGCTGAGACTTGTGGTTCCACCCATAAAACAGCAGTACTGTTCAAAATTCAAATAGGGGAGCCACACCCGCTGCGACCAACTGACATTCAAAACTTCATAAGGCTTTTGCTTTACAAAAATATCAAATAAAGGGTACTTGTTTCCTAGCATGGCGCCAGCGATTTTAATTGTATCCATCGGGTCCTAAAAAATCGGGTCGATCGCATCGCATGCAACCAAATCGCATGCGATGCAATCAACGTGATCGACCCGATTTTTACATTGGAACCAATGTAAAATAGTCCCTGAGACCCGATTTTACATTGGACCCAATGTTAAATGCCCCCCAGACCCCAATTTTCATTGCATAACCACCCTGATGGGTCAAATGCCCCCCCATTGTTAACGCCACCCCACGATGAACGCCAACCCGAAGCGTGGCGAGTGCAGCGAGCCCGCGAGGGGCGGCGGTACGCGTCCTCCAACCTTTTCATACCCCAACTATCCACGGCGGCGTGGAGTCGATTTTATATAGTGTGGCGAGCGCAGCGAGCCATCGAGCCCGAAGCGTGGCGAGGGGACGCGCATTACTTCACAGGTATTACGCATCCCCTCGCGGGGCCCACTGCGCTTTCCACGCTTCGGGCTCGGTGGCTCACTGCGCTCGCCACACTATATAAAATCGCCGTGGATAGTGGGGGTATGAAAAGGTCGGAGGACACGTACCGCCGGCCCTCGCGGGCTAGCTGCGCTCGCCACGCTTCAGGTTGGCGTTCATCGTGGGGTGGCGTTAACAATGGGGGGACATTTCACACACAAATTACCCATCAGGGTGGGTATACAATCAAAAATCGGGTATGGTGGGCCATTTAACATTGTTCCCTATGTAAAATTGGGTCCATCGCATTGGTCACATTGTATGCCATTATAATGGCATACAATGGACCCGATTTTACATAGGAATTTAACATTGAATACAATGCATACAACGTTAAATCGCATCGGTCGCGTCGGTCGCATCGCATGCCATTATAATGGCAAGCGATGGACCCGATTTTCTAATTGTCGGGAAAGGTTAAAAAAAGCCCGATATCGCGTTGGTCGGGTCCCATCGCATACCTTAACTTAAGGTATGAGATGGGACCCGATGGGCGCCGTGCTAGGAAACAAGTACCAAATAAAGCAACCAATTACAACTAGGGATGTGGGGTGCGCATCCATAGGTGGATGTGCTGTGTGCTGTACCCCTGTATGTTTTGTTTACTTCACCTAAGCCCTGTGACCACACATTGTGAGCCAAGCTGCCATTTAAAAATAATAATAATAATTTATTGTTGTTTAAGTTGTTTGTATTGTTCTGTGCACTCATAATGGGAAATTTAATAAGATGGGAGTTCTATTTCACACGTGATGTTGCTATGGGCAACCAATCAGATACTATCAATTATCTTGTAGACGGTACTAAATAAATTAGAAGTAGATTCTGATTGGTTGCCCTTAGCAACATCACATGTCAAATAGGACCCTTAGTAAATTTACCCCACAGTGTGAGCTGAACTAACACGTAAAATAAAAAAATAAAAAATATAATAATGTAAACCTTTGACATCTGTTCAGGTCTAAAATAATTGCCTAAAATTAGATAATCTGATATAGTAAAAATCCAAAGAATGGTCGAGGATTAGTTTCATGACACCATTCCAATATGCATGTCACAGACTACTGGAAGTGGAATCAAAGGCAATTTGGAGGCCCTTTTAAAAATTGACTTTGCATTACTTAAGCTGCCCACGTTCCAGTGTGTACTCAGAAAAAGTATCTTATTAGCGGTCGTTCATCAACATAAACTAGAATTTCAATGAGGAAATCTTTATTGGCAATTACTTCAATGTACAGAGACTTGTGACATAGTGAATTGCAGCGGGGATGCATTGATATTGTGTGAGGATGGTGTACACACCAGTGATGTGCAGTGAGGTGAGGCAGGTGAGGCAAAGCTTTTCTTGTCATATTCCAGTATAAGCCAGAGTTTTGACTATATAAAAGAACAATGAATACATTATAAATATCATAGAAATACAGTGGGCCAAATGTAATAGGGTGTGAGAATCAGAAAGTGAGAGACTTTGGGAGGGTTTTTCCCATTTACACTGACAGTCATTTACACTGAAAAACCAGATTGATTTTGCCATGTAAATGATTGCCCAAAGTCTCTCACTTTCTCATTCTCACACCACATATTTGGCACAGTATGTCAATATTAAAAGTCATCCTTATGCTATTAATATATAGATATGGCAATGAAAATAAGTACCACTGGTGCTTGTTATCAGTGAGTAGGTAAAATAAGTTCATTCATAATGGTAGCCTATGTCCTTTCTTAGTAAGGCTCCTAAGCTATATTTTACATTTAGCCTAATATTAGTCCTAATCCAAAGAGGTACATGTATATTAATTCCTTTTTTATTTATTTTTTCAGTGATAACTTACATAGTATAGTGTTTTATTTACTAAGATGGAATATTTCCTATTTCAGATGTGATGTTGCTATGGAAACCAATAAGATTCAATCAATATTTTCTAGAAGATGCTAAATAGGTAGATTCTGATTGGTTGCCAATAGCAACATACCATCTGAAATAGAACTCCCATCTTAGTAAATAAGATGTGATTTATTATTTTACTCATAATACTTGCCTATTGCTGAAACTACTGAAACAAAAGTGATGAATCTCATGAAACCACTGTGAATATTCCCCATAACTATATAAATGGTATATAATAAAACATTGAAATATAAATAGTAATAAAAAATAAAAATTCTTTAATGTAACCTACCCAAATTAGATATTTTGTTTTCCACAAAGAGATATGATCAGGAAGGGATTAAAGTTAATCTTATTTAAGGTGTTCCTTAGTGTCCGTAGCTTATACTGCATCATCTGTTAATGTGACTCTCAATTTAATCTATAGCTTTTATAGTGCATTTTTCAGCTAATGCCTTGATTATGCCATTATATTGTGAGATGAGACTAGTCCCTGTGAAGCAGCCAGTAAAAGATATTATATCTCCCCCTTTCCTTGCTTTCTGCCATGTTTAGTTTGTTTGCTTATAGAAACCATCCTCAAGCAACATTCGTGCAGACAGATTAAAACATTTTTGGCTTTGAAGGAATCCCCTTAGGTGAAATTCACCTAGATAATATCACAGTTACTACATAACCTGTTTGGTGTATTTTCAATAACATCGTAGAAGAACCAACAAAGGCTATGCGTGATAATACCAGAAGCTACTCCCTGTAAATTAGCCTTTAGGAGTTCTGCCTGTGCACGAACCGCCCACACATCCCTGCGCAATGTGTGTTTTTGAGACATTAAAATGAGGTGCTGAAATGACAGGTATTTTCTCTCTGTCTTCTTACTATGCTTTCTTGACTCCTGAACATTCCATAAAACAGACTAGTAACATTTAGTATATATTAGGAAACAAAAGCAAAAGCAAACTAAACAAACACACAGGAAATAAAAGCTCACTCAGATTGCTGGAATTTATTTTTATGGTGCTTAAAATGCTTGTGTGGCTTTAGAAAACTGATACGTGCCAGTAAATGATTTGAATACAACAGAATGTGAGAGAGCTAACTACCGTGCACCGAAATCCTTGGGGCTGATGATGAATTGAACTTTTGCCAGTCAGCATAGAATAAAATATGTAAATATGTTCTCCGTTGGTCCAGAAAGAGGCTGTACTATACATGTACAGGATACGCACAGTTGTCTGATACTGTTAGCAACTACCTGCACCTGGAGGATAGGGGAAGATAGGGGCAGACCAATATAGGCCTGGTGCAATCAGCCGTGTTGTGTAACTGTGAAGAAATGTAGACTAGCACAGAGACATCTATGTCAGTCACAGCCATATCATTTGAGGATGGCAAATATAGGTACAAATATAGACTGATGATGATGATGAGGGTGATGCTATTCCTGAAGTCACGACCATTATGCAAATGTGTTCTCTGAAGCTCATAGGTGCTGATAGGGGGCCAGAGTGGGTGAGGTGACTGGAGTGAGAGAGAGTGAGAAGGCAGTGTGTGATGGGTAGGCGAGCTGATGGGGGTGAGAGAGGGTGAGTTGATGGGGGGTGAGCTGACATGTGGAAGAGGAGAGGGTGGGGAGAGGAGGCAGGTCTCATTCTCACCTTGATTGGTAGGTCTCCCGTTCCCCGGCTCTACCCTCGCGGCTTTCCTGTTCCCCTGCCACCACTCCTCTCCTGCTCCCTTTTTCACAGCCACCACTACTGCTTCAGCTGCCGCTGCTCTCCTCGGCCTCCAGCAGCCACTGCTGCTGCTACTCTCCTCGGTCTCTGGCGGCGCAAACTAGCTGATTCATGAGCCAATCTGATTGGCTTACACCCACTTCCACATTTTAAAAGAAATGGCAGTGTCTGTTAGTTATTGCTGCCGGGGGCCTTTCTCAGCCGGGTGCCCAGCATAATGGTCAGGCAGGCCCTATCCTGCGCCCCTGTGGCACTGGCTCTCCCCCTGCCACTGAGCTGAAAGCAAACTGCCTCTAATTGTTCCCTTTTTTGCATGCATGGAGATAAACGTCTATATTCTTTAGTATGCAGAGCAAAAATCTGCAGCTGGACTGCACCCATCCATAGGATTGGATTTATAGATTGTTATTTGTGGGGGTGGGATCTTAGAATGCACAATCTAGTTACATGAGGTGCTATCATGCAAGGAAAAAAACACATGGTGCAGATGCACACTCCACATTATTAATCAGTAATCAAGGTTCTTGGTTTATTAATTGGCCAATAAATATTTACCCACCAACCCACTTCAAGCTGTCCTTGTATCTCTGTTGGATCCCTAATACTAAGTTTGAATCTAGGGCGTGGGACCCCAAAAAAGCTGGCATGAGTCAGTCACCCCAGGGCAGCACACAGTGGAAAAACTAAGCTATTAGTGTATTAATAAATAGGAAGCAGAAGCTAGTAGTTTGTTACTTGCCCTGCCCCAGGTGTATAAAAGATCTGAATAAAAACAGGTCTAATATTGTATATACGCAGCTTTGCATGGCCCTCAGATCTATCTACATTCTAAACTAAACTACTGTAATCCCATATCTTCGACCTTTTCATACCCCCACTATCCACGTTGACGTAGAGTCAATTTTATACAGTGTGGCGAGCGCAGCAAGCCACCGAGCCCGAAGCGTGGCGAGCGCATGCTCATTACTTCACAGGTATTATGCGTCCCCTCGTGGGGCTCCCTGCGCTCGCCACGCTTCGGACTCGGTGCCTTGCTGCGCTCGCCACTATATAAAATCAACTCCACGCCGACGTGGATAGTGGGGGTATGAAAAGACCGGAGGACGCGTACCGCCACCCCTCGCCGTTCATCGTGGGGTGGCGTAAACAATGGGGGGCATTTGTCATGTACCCATAAGGGTGGGTATACAATGAAAAAATCGGGTCCATTGGGCCATTTAAAATTGTTCCCTATGTAAAATCGCGTCCATCGCATCGGTCGCATCGCATGCCTTAACTTAAGGCATGCGATGGACGCGATTTTTTAATTGTCGGGGAAAAGGCTAAAAATAGCCCTAAAATCACGTCGGTCGCGTCCATTGCATACCTTAACTTAAGGTATGTGATCACCTACGACAGGCGCCATGCTAGGAAACAAGTACCATACATATACATGCAGCTCTTCCACCTCTCTTAGCTCCCCTTCCTCATAACGATCCCAACCTTACATCAATGTCCTTCTTCAGACAGATCCCCACACACAGCTTATCTCCCTCCCTCAGTACCCCTCCCCTCAAACACACATAGTATACCACCCTTACTCATATCCTCCTCACACAGATACTTAATACCACTGATCTCACCTCTCCCATTGGAAAGATCACATGTTGAGCCTGAATCACATTGCAGAACTTAAGATCAGTGTCTCCATACAAGTGGCAGAGTGTGGTCATAGCAGGAGCCATGAGCACATTCCTTTTGGTAATCACGTACTGTAGGGCATAGATCACCATAGCTCCACAGTTCAAAATTAGACATTTATGGTTGGGATAAAGTTAAACTCTAAACATTACTTGACCAAAAAGAATGGGTTACCCCATTGCCTGGTTTGTGTTACCTGTAGAGCAATGACGGCAGGTGACAAATGCCGACATCTCCATACCGGTAAATATTTCGCAATTCATTTTCCACTAACCCATACCTCTACTTAAGTCATCTATCTCCTCACATGTGGGTTGTCCTATATGGGCAAAATGTAATGGCAATTTAAAGAATGTGTGGCCCAACATAAGATGTACATCAGGCGGACAATAATGGACAAAGTGCTAGTTGCTAGGCACTAATTACAATTGCAACATGATGTGGACAGTATCTGCACCATGTTTATAGATCATGTTCCCCCATCATTAAGAGAATATAATAGAAATAAGATCCTTCAATGAGAAAGTAGATGGATCCATGTTCTCAATACTATAGCGCCGAAGGAGCTCAATGAAACACTGGGCCTCCAAGGCTTCATAAAAATATATGATGACTTCCACCTGTCACATTCACCCTTCGTGTATCAAGGATTTAAGTAGATCATACGATATTTTATTTATTCAATCTAATCCCCTTGATACCCTCATTGATATTTGTGACTCAATTCAATAAAATAGGGTGAGACATAATGGTGTAAATAGATGCAGTGGCTATGTAGTGGCTATGTAGTGGGTCATGTGGAGATATTACAACATTATTAAAACGGTTATTTCTAGGACACATTGGTAGCCTTGTTTATATGTTGGTCTATATATTTGTTTAAACATGTCAGACCAGCTACTCAGGGGCAATGGGATTACCACTGTACTGATTAATGCAGAAATCTGGAAGAATGCAGGCCAGCTCTTCAGGAGCACCAGGATTGAACCAATGAATGCAGTGGTGCAGTTATTCAAGATATCTAATTGAGCTAGGTGGTGCTGTAGATAATAGGACTACAGTTTCAGATAACCAGGAGAGTAGAAGCTCCTATCAGGATGCAGACAATAAAGAACTGGCAAATAGACAGTGCTTGGAAACTGGCTTTATACCCCTGGCTTGCTGTTGATTGGACATGATGATCACCCGATGGCAGACATCCTGCAATTGGATCCAGGATGGTCAGCTGCTGTGGCCTGATATGGCAGCACCATGACTGAGCTTGGATAGAAACTCCAGAGTGGTGAACCCACATGCAGACTAAAAGCGTGAAGGTAACCGACGGTGACGGACATACGGAGCAGCAATGGACAAAATGCTCCTCTGCTTGCAGATATTAGAATACTGACAGGGCAGCACTGCCAAACCCTGTTTTGTGGCTGTATACGGTTGATACTGCTTACCACTGAATGATATACGGTTGATACTGCTTACCACTGACTAACATATGGTTAGTACTGTGCACCACTGACTGATATTAAGTTAGTACTGCTCGTTACTGACTGATATAAGGTTCTACTGTTCTTTATTGGCGGATATAAGGTTGGTACTGCTCCCCACTGTCTGATATATGGTTGGTACTGCTAATCACTGACTGATATATGGTTGATACTGCTCACCAGTGTTCCCAACTCGACGAGCGTGCGCACAGACATTACAACAGAGCGCACAAAGCAGCAGTGGTCCCTTTTTGCAGTTGTGGACTCAATTAATGTGTGTTTCATCCATTAACTACATTGTGGGCTGTGTTTTAAATGTTTAATACCATTTTGAAGTAAAGTTAACACAAATGCTGAATGTCATTTTCCAGTTATATATACTGTATGACGCACAAAAATTAAAATTTCCTTCCAAAGTTGCACAAACAAAATATTTTGCCGCACACAGCCTTCGTAAAATTAGAGGGAACAATGCTGCTCACCACTGAATGATATAAGGTTGATACTGCTAATCATCGATACAGGGTTGGTACTGCACACCAATGACTGTGATAAAACATATACTGCTCACATCTGACTATGATAAAATAACTACTGCTCATTTGACTTAATAGACTAAAAATGTATAAAATCTGTACGGATTGAAATGCAGTGGCATCCTGAGGAAGAGTTGCACACTCTCGAAACATGTTGATCCAGACCTAGTGTGATCCAGACGGAGGAAGGTGCTTAAGGTCAGTTAGCAATCAGGTTATACCTTTTGTGGGCGATATCCGGATAGAACCTACTAATAAGATAACCTTGAGCGCTACTTATCTACCACCATTTCAATCCGTACAGATTTTATACATTTTTAGTCTATTAAAATTACTTATCTGGCTATAAATTTTACAAAGGAAAAAGATACCTTGATGAGCGTTATTTCCCACATTTCACTGTGAGTACCGGTACGCCTTTGTGATTATCCACAAAGATACCTTGATACCTTGATGTGTGTTAATTTACATGTTATTGTGTGAGTCTGGTACGCCAATCCACTCCACTATAAAATCATTTTGTTCTGAGAAATTTATTCAGTATAAAATTGTCCTTCACATTGGTTCTATAGTTGTATCTTTTTTCATAATCGCATTGGGAGTTGAAAAATCGATGAACAGGAGAAAATCACAAGGGAAACAGACAAAATAAGGAGAAGGGAAGTTACCCTTATATTGTTTTCTGTGTTGTTAGTGTTAGACCCCCTTTGTTCTCCATCATTGTCCAAAACAAAAAGGAGCGCCTAAGTGTTTATACCTCACACCACTCTTTTGAAATTGTTTATTTGGGATATTTGGGATATCCTTTTGGTATAGACCAGGCTGATCCCTACGAATCAGCGCCACGTTACTCCACCAAAAAAACCTAAAACAATTTACACCATTGTGGAGATTTATGAAGCTCTGAAAGTCATTCGTGGGCAGTGACAGATGAGGTGGCTCAAGCTGACAGTCATCTTAGTGTAGTGCCGGTTCCAGGGAATGCGTCACCAGCAGCCAAATACCAAAGAGTTGCCATCTTTCTTGACATCTAGACAAAATATATTCAATTTCTCAAGCCACATATTATTCATGAGAATATTTAAATCAGAGCTTAAGTTAGGATGACACATGCTTACTCCACAGAGAACCTGTCTTAGGGGTAAATTTAGATAGGATGTTGCCCATAGCAACCAATTATATCTATTATCCTATAAATAAATAAGAAGCAGAATCTAAATGGTTGCTATGGGCAACATCAGATCTTCGATAGAACTCCCATAATAGTAAATTTACCCATTAAGTTAGTAATAATTATATATTATTTCAAGGCAGTTCAGTTCAGTTTATTATTTTGGTTTTAATTCATAGAGTTGTGGAAGAAGACACAGTCACATGGTTGTGATTCACTTCTGACAGTGGCCCCTTCATGTTTTGTTAGCATAGCAAATATCTTTTGAGATACAGAACACATAAACATAAGTGGATATTATTCATTTTAAGTAACTAAAGACATGTTATGTGACAATATCACCCCAATGTATAACATTACTATCATTCTTTCGGCAATAAATTCTCCTGAATTATTCATTGCATGTTTGTACAAGACACAAGTACGTTGACATGTCAATCTCAAATTCAGATATGGGCTGTCTGAAGCGCCTTCAATGTTCAATCATTTGAGGTACTGTATGAGTTGTCACTGAACATTCTCATCAATGTTCACAAAATATTTTCTGAAATTTTTCCAGACCAGGGCCGGCGCCACCACTAAGCAAATCTAGGCATTTGCCTAGGGCGCCGGCCACTGGAGTGCGGTATTTCACCCCCCCTTGCCGCCCGGGTACCTGTCCTGCGGCGTATATGTGCGTAAAAGCTGGTGTCAGCTATGCGGAAGCGCTTCTGTTTTGGAAACACTGGCCGCACACTGATTGGCTGAGATTCAGCCAATCAGCGTGCGCCGTGCGGCCAGTGTTTCCAAAATAAAAGCGCTTCCGCATAGCCCGGCGGATAGCGCTCATTATTTCTTATTGACTGCAGGGACCCCCCGCTGCCGCCGCCAGCTTTACAGCCCCGCAGGACAGGTACCCGGGCGGCAGACACCGGGGCGCCCCCACCCCGACTTGCCTGGGGCGCTCTGGTGCCTTGCACCGGCCCTGATCCAGACAAATGATTTAATGAAATTTAAACACATTAAATGTTTGCTGAAAACATAAACTGATTACCAGTACAATAATTTGTGCAACATTAATCAAAATTTGAGTTACAAAATGCACCAGGGACCGATGTTTCAGCCTGCCCTGCACATGTGCAGGACTTCTGTGCAAGCACCTTTGCCAACCTGTACTGTCGGGGGGGTGACGGGTAAGTGTGGCCTTGACGCAGTGTGCTGGAGGCGGGCGGCTGACATCACATGACATTGCATTGTGGGAAGCGAGGCAACGAGGATGCGATCACGCTAGACATGCCCCCAACATGGTGTTGTCGGTGGACCACCCCTTTCCCATCCCAAAACATCTCCAGCCCCCTGCATCACTGAACTGGCTGCCAGAAAGTAGGCAACCTTGCTGTTATGATGTTCTGTCAATTTGATGGGCTATTAATGTGTCCTCATATTCTGCAAATCATTATTATTTCTAATAATAAATAAAGGAGCATCAACAGGATTAAAAATGTATAGATTTTTGATGTACAATTTGGAACCCAGGTTCTTTACTAACAGTGCTGAAATGTGCAAATCACACAGAGGAGTCAATCAGAAATGTGCTGTCATTGTACATCTGTCAGAGATGGATAAAAATGATTGTCTTATTGGATTGCTAATGTTTCTTTACAGATTTAAAATGTTTAACAATGTCAGTAAATAGCCCTTAACAATTTTAAGTTCAGATATGAATAGCACTGGCATATGATAAGCAGCAGTGCTGTACAATTAAAGTGGCTATGATGCAGCAATGAAAAATACATACTGGTGGAGACTGGAAGTAAGTATATTTATTTATACTGTGAAGCCTTTTTGTGTTCAGTATTGAAATATTAAAAATATAGGTGCTTGCTAAAGTGTTTTGTTGGCAACTAGCAACTTTATCAAAGGTCTACCTTTAAAAAAGTTGCCAGTTGCCAACGAAATGCGTTAGAATATCCCACTTTGGACCAGCTCTCACTCAGCCTAACCAGCTTGCAATGGGCTATCTGTTTATATGCAGGATGATGACAGCACATAATTGGGCTACTGAAATAATTAAATTCAGCTCTTTCCAAAATTTCTAGTAGATTAAACTGGGACACTTCTTAGTAATATATCATATGCAGATTGTTTATTTTATAACATGGTTAAAGATCTTATTTCATATAAAAACAAGTATTTAAAACATTCCTCTGATCCCTAATCTTTAATACCATTTCATTCACCATCAGTCTTTTTCATTAGAAGTGCAGCTGCAAGTTGTCTGTTGCAATGAAGTTGTGTAAAAATAACTCTTCACACAATTTGTTAGGTTTCTGTAAACTCAGGGCTGGCATGTCAAGTATAGACATGGTTTACTATTGTTCAAGAAAAAAAAACATTTTAAACAGTTATAGGTAGGACCTGCTTTTCAATGTAATACTTCTCATGCTAACCATGGCTCCCAGGCATGTCATTAGCACTCTGACGTATATTTGTTTTTGTCAAACAGTTTTGTTAGAAACTGTTAAGCATTTCATTCTGACAATGCATTTTTAAAAAAAATAATCTGCCAGCAATTCTAAATAACTTGTTCAAGCATATTTCAGACCAGGACTTAAAATAACATATTTCCCAGTACAGCTGATCTGTTTTATGCAAGTTCCTTATATAAAGTAGCCTCTCTTTTGTGAACTCTTCCTGATCCTATCTCTGCTGGAAGATTGATGACACTTCCAAAGTGATGGGTTTGCATGCTTTAAACTGGCAAAAATAACTGCTTCTACTGTTGGTGTTCAGTAGAAATTTAAGGAGAACATTCTGGTTTGCGAGCGTCCCCCGTGGACCGATGGTGAAGCCCTGCGTATGCTCATATTCACCTATGCGCATATGCAGGGCTTCTCTGCGGGTGCCTTCGGAGACTTGCCCATTGGGAATGCGGGTGAGAACCTGGCTTCCCGGCCGTGGCCTGCTGACATAACCGGATGTCAGCTGCCCACTCAGTTCTCGGAACAGGTCGCCACTAATCTTAAGGTGCCCATACACATTACAATTATTGTATCCAATATTGGATGAAATATCTCATCGAATCTCGGTTTTGCGATGAGATGAGATCTAGTACAAAAAGTATGTGCAGCACATACTTTTTGTACTAGATCTCATCTCTTCTTATCGCAAAATGGAGATGCGATGAGATGCGATATTGTATCCAATATTGGATACACTAATTGTAACGTGTATGGGCACCTTAAGTCTGTAGAGACTTACAGGTACTTAGATCTGCAACCATCAAATGATTTCAGTCCCGCATGGTACCCTTTAATGGAAAACATCCATTCATGGTGCAGTGGGTAAATTAGCCGTGCAGCGGGGGGAAAGGCATTTGCACATCTGGGGGGGCGGCGTTACAAGGCTCGCAAAGCAGCGAACTATCGCTGCTTTGCCAGCAAACCAGAGTGACCTCCTAAACGAATAGGAAATATGTGCAATCCTTGTTTATGGGCAACCCATGTACTGTATATACTATATCATACTTGCATACCCCCCCCCCCCCGGAATGGCCAGGAGACTCCTGAAACCCCCCCCCCAGGGTAGGTGGTCAAGTCTCCCGCATGCACGCCAAAGCCGCTGGTCCCCCGGGAGCCGCTGAAACAAATTTGGGAATTTACGGGTCCGCATGGAGGGGGTGGGACTAATACCCCTTTCACACAGAAAATGAAATACCCGGGTGAAGCAGTTCCACCCGGGAATTTCATTAAATACACGGGTCCTTTTTCTGTGTGAAAGGGCACACCCGTGTCATAAATCCCGTGTCTCCGACCCGGGAAATGACCAGGGTCGAGGACGCGGGATTTATGACCCGTGTTGACCCTTTCACACAGAAGAAATACCCGTGTTATTCAGCAAATTACCAGGTAGAAATTTTCAACCCGGTAATTTTGTTCTTCTGTGTGAAGGGGGGTCAGGCTGCTCCCGGCAAATTGACACGGCATTTGAAATGCCGTGTATTTGCCAGGATTTTCAGACTTTTCTGTCTGAAAGGGGTATAAAATTATGCAAATCACATCATTTAGCCCCATCCCCTCCCCGAGGAACCGCGAATTGTGGAGTTTGTGTGTGATTGGGGGTAGGGCTTTGTGATGTCAGCCTTGTCTTCATCCCCCAATGTGCAGCATATTTTTGCCATATTACGGGTTAAATTGCAGCCATTTTTCACGTGTTTTGAGACTTTTTTTAGTACTTGTGTAATAGCATGGCACCCGTTACGTAGTTAGCGTAGCGTCTCTGTCAGAATCAGCTTATTGTTCGTGCGGCCAGCGTAGTTAGCATAGTCGGTCAAAAGTAGCATAGTGTTCCCATGGCCAGCATCCCTGTCAGAAGTAGCATACTGTTCCTGCGGGATAGAAGAAGATAAGACTCCGTGTGGCACATTGGTTTCCGGGGTGTCGTATCCCATCCCATTTTTACCCTCATTCGTTTTATTTATACATGAGCAGAGGAGCTCACAAGCATATCGTTTTGTGAGCGACAACAAAAGCTGTCGAACAAAACCACCGTGCTGTACAATAACCTTATGCGGGAGGCCTGCACCGTGGACCTAATGTCGCAGCCCCAACGTCGGATTGGCAGTCCGGGAAAAATAGTTGATGTAGACGAGAGTCTCTTTGTACAGAGAAAAAGTAATGTAGGATGCATGCTGCCTCAACAGTGGTTGCATATCCAGATACACCGGTGAGTGTTTTATAATGCCTGTGGATAGACGTGACACCAGCACCCTGATGTCCGCCATCAACAAATATATAAAACCGGGGATGACTATATACTCTGATTTCTGGCGTGCATATAACGCTCAACAGTACAGTGGGAGGGTTTACACAGCGCTTGGAGAAACCACTAGCGGCCTGCACCCCTGGGGGAAAAGTCCTGGTCCCCCTGGTAATGAACAGATACAATAGGAGTGGGGAGTGTTGGCGCTCTGGGGTTGGTGTGGATTTGCTAAAGTTAAGAAGTTTTGTAATGGGGGTGACTGATGATGGAGAGCTGGGAGCAATAACTGTAGGCTGTGTGTTGTGATGGTGTGTGGACTGGGAGCAATAACTGTAGGCTGGGTGTTAGGATAGTGTATAAACTGGGAGCAATAACTGTAGGCTGGATGTTGATGGTAGTGATCAGGAGAGGGGGATTTCCAACTGTGGGTGATGGTATAGTAACCTGTCCCAGGATGTGGCAATGCCTGATGTCTTATTGAATGATAGTGGTGTAGCAGTAACCTGGATTCCTTCACATCAAAACCCTGGAGTGGATGTGTGTACCTCCATAGATAACGGCAGGAGTTCAGGATATGCAAGTAATGTGCAGCGGAAATAATAGTAGTTGCTTACCGTGTGGTATCGATGCATTGGCGAATCTCACTCTGATGTCAAGGTATCCATGCAGTGCAAGTAGGAGGACATATGGGGGAAGATGACTCAAAAAAAGGAGATACTGACGACTGTGGCTTTAAATTAAAGCACAGTTTAATTACATAACAATACACAATGGCAGTGGTAAGTATAAAAGGCTGATAAAAGCGTGGGGTGGGTGTCCAAACGCGTTTCGTCCTGGTTGCAGGACTTTTTCAATGGTGCCATCATCAGTCACCCCCATTACAAAACTTCTTAACTTTAGCAAATCCACACCAACCCCAGAGCGCCAACACTCCCCATTCCTATTGTATCTGTACATATATCTCTCATCAGCTGGAGTAGGCAGGGTACCACCATGCACGGGAAAACCACCGCTATAATTTTGTTGATCTGTAAACTGGGGTTCATACCCAAAACATTGAATGCCTTTGGGGATCTTACAAGTGGCGTAACAAAAGGCAAAGGGGCACTACACGCCAAAATTTGGACTCCTATCTCCAGGAATTCATTTGGCGCAAAACCGTTGGCGCATTCTACATGCCCTAACTCTGCTCCCAAAGGCTGAAAAAGCAGACGACACAGATGCAGACACAACTGCGTCAAATTCAGATGCAGTTTCTATGAATGCAGAAGCTGAAGAATAACTGTTTTATTATTTTTTTTGTTTTTTGTTATTTCATATTATTGTACTTTGTTAAGTGTTTTTTTTTCTTCTTTATTATTCACTAAAATCCAATTATATGTCATCAGTACTGTCTCAGATGTATGATATGGCAGGTGTGAATGTGTTCCTGAAACACCCCCACTATCCACACCAGCCCGAAGCATGGCGAGCGCAGTTAGCCCCATGAGGGGACGCGTTACGCATCCCCCCGACCTGTTCATACAGTATGTTACTGTATACATCCTTGCTGGCGGGTCGCCAGAACGTACGCGCTGGCGACCCGCCAGCAGCCTCGCCAGCGAGGAGACTGAGACGCGCGTGCATCTCACGCGCACGCGCGTCTCAGTCTCCGTCGCTAGCGCGACGGAAACCCTGTCCGTCTCCGCCTCAGGGAGACGGACAGGGTTAGGGGGGGTTAGGGGGGGGTGCGGGCAGGCGGTGGGGACCCCGGGTTACCGCCGGCAAGCCGGCGGGGACCCGGGGGAACGGATCGAAGCGTCGTCTCGCCGGCTCGTGCGCGCGCGTCCCCTTCTCACCATCGCCATGGCGCTGGCGGGGGATGGCGGCTGGCGACGCCAGCGCCATCCCCTGCAAAGATGGGACCTGAACCATCTGTATCCCCACTATCCACGTTGGTGTGGAGTCGATTTTATAAAGTGTGGTGAGCGCAGTGAGCCATCGAGCCCTGCAAAGGGACGCGGATTACTTTACATGTATTCCGCGTCCCCTCGCAGGGATAGTGGGGGTATGAACAGGGCAGGGGGATGTGTAACATGTACCCTCGCGGGGCACGCTGCGCTTGCCACACTTCAGGCTGGCGTGGATAGTGGGGGTTTGAGAAGGAGGCATTTGCCAGTATGTAACATGGAGCACTGGCAAATGCCTCCTTTATTGTGCATAAGACGCACTTGCACCCGCATACCCCCTTTGTGCATGAGATGCACGTGCTACCGAACCCCCTAACCCTGTCTCCCTGAAGCGGACATGGGCAGGGTTGCCGTACCCTGCCGCAATAATTACTGAGATGCAGGAACATCTGAGATGCACCTGCGCCTCAGACAGCTGGAGCACCTCTCCGTTGGCGCTTGCATGATCCCCTCTCTGCCGGCGTCCGCCAGCGCAGGGGATCTGGCAGTTACTGGCGATGAGTGAGAGGCGCTCACTAGGCTTGCCATAGATTCCGGGGACAGAGCCATGGACGCCGAGGACAGAGCCATGGAGAGCTGGGCTGCTGCGGAGTCACTACGCTAAGTATGTTAACTACACTAACTACGGTAGGCAGCCATTGGGCTGCCGCGGAGACACTATGCTAACTATGCTAGGCAGCCATTGGGCTACGCTGACAGCGTAGCTTAGCCTACACTGAAAAGGTAGCGTAGCCTTGCACCGTGCACAAGTACCCTTTTTTTGGACCATGTCTTTTTCACCCCCCCCAAAAGTGAAAAGTCATGAGCAAAATAAATGACTACATTAGTGTTGAAAACAGCCGTAATTGAATAGTCAGGTGTTGGATTAGATCAGTTTTTACCTATGCAAAAAAAGGCTCTACTTGAATACCCCCTACTAAATACTTGTGAGTAGCCCTCGAAAACAGGTGCTTTCAAGGGAGATCCCACAAATGTTATTTAGTATTTTAGTAACATACTGTATGTCTTCAACATTTGGTGATATCTAAATAAACTTACTAAATAGTACTTACCATCGGGATCTGACCATCACTGTATTGCACTTTATGCCCCCCCCCCTGAAGAACTCATTCTCTTTTCAGTAACTAATCCCTCACTTTCATTGTCGCCCACAGTATACAGTGACCCCCTTACTCAGTCCCCTGCTCACAGCACCCCTATATTCCATCTCAGAGAATTACCCACTCTCTTTAAAGTCAACAACACAATTCACCCCTCCACCACTGTCTTTCTGACTCTCCCCAGCCAGTTCAGTGTCCACCCTGCCGCATCCACCATTTCCAAAGCATTCCCTTCCCAGCCCATTCAATGTCCACCCTGCAGCATCCCCCATCTCCAAAGCACTCCCTCCCCAGCCCGTTCAATGTCCACCCTGCAGCATCCCCCATCCCCAAAGCACTCCCTCCCCAGCCTGTTTAATGTCCACCCTGCAGCATCCCCCATCCCCAAAGCACTCCCTCCCCATCCCGTTCAATGTCCACCCTGCAGCATCCCCCCATCCCCAAAGCACTCCCTCTCCAGCCCATTCAATATCCACCCTGCAGCATCCCCCATCCCCAAAGCATTACCTCCCCAGCCCGTTCAATGTCCACCCTGCAGCATCCCCCCATCCCCAAAGCACTCCCTCCCCAGCCCTTTCAATGTCCACACTGCAGCATCCCCCATCCCCAAAGCACTCCTTCCCCAGCACTTTCAATCTTTATTTCACAGTTTTTCATCACATATTTAAATTCAGAGCACTCATCCTCCAAATTCAATGTCCACCTTTCACTAACCCCCTACCCCTAGCACCTTCACTACACCCCACCCCAGTGGCAGAATTTGTGAGTGGTTGGCCCAGGTGCAAAAACTCCATCACTAGCAGATGAGTACTTCTCATCCCTCAATCTTCTCGTGCCACACCCTTCTTGTGCCTCATACATCTCATGCCTTCTCGTGCCTCACCCTTCTTGTGCCTCATACATCTCATGCCTTCTCATGCCTAAACCCTCTCATCCCTCACCCTTCTCATCTCCCAACCTTCTCGTGCCTCACGCATCTCGTGCCTCGATCTTCTTGTCCCTCACCTTTCTTGTCGCTCACCCTTCTCATGCCTCAAGCATCTGATCTCTCATATTTCTCATCCCTCCCCCTTCTCATGCCTCATGCATCTCCTGCCTCACGCATCTTGTGCCTAGCCCTTCTTGTCCCTTACTATTCTCGTCCCTCACCTAATCTTCTCCCTCACCCTTCTCATCCCTCACCATTCTCATCCCTTACGCTTCTTGTCCCTCACCCTGCTTGTGCCTCGCACATCTCATCCCCCACCCTTCTCGTTCCCCATGCTTCTTGTCTCACTCTTCTCTCCCCTCTGGTCCCCTTGCTCCTCCTGTTTCAATGCCTCTGATTGCTGTTGCAATGTGACACCCTTCTCGTTCCCCATGCATCTTGTCCAGTCTCACCCTTCTCGCTTCTCTTGCCCTCCTATTTTGATGCCTCTGATTGCTGTTGCTATGTGGCTTTACATGAAAGACAGTAGCTTTCTCGCCTGTAGTGACAGGTGAAACTATTGTCATTTACAACTGCACATGCAGCTTGCTGTGAGTAAGAGGAGCGCATGGAAACAAAGTTGCCGGTGGTTCAAATTGTAAAGTATGTAGAACTGAGAGTGGCCAGGAGCTGCAGTATCTGCTTTTCTGCCTTCCTCCGGCCCCCATCTGCAGTTCTTACTGTTCCGGCAGCTAATGTTACTCCTGCAGCTGCTGTTCAGCTTGTCCCTGCAGCTACAGTTCTTCTGGCCCCTTAGGTAAACTAAATGTGCAATGGCTCAGAGGGCAAATGGCTCCATGCTCCCCCAGCCCGCCCCTGCGACTTGTACATGGTTTATTAATATAGTTTTAGAATCAACTTTTGTGAACAGATTATTATTTGCCATTTTCTGGTCTAGTGAATATACATTTTTGTGGCATTTTATTTATGTAATACAGTAATATGATCAGGTAAAGTGATTTAGTCTAGGGCTAAAATGCATTAAATGCATTAACATTCTGTGTAATAATCTTTGTAATCGCAATCTCTAAATCTGAAAGTTAAGATAAATTAATTCTATCTTGCCCTAAGGGAGACATGCAAACATGAAATGACAATACGCACAGAGTTTAAAAATCTATCAACAACACAAAACTATTATTTGGGTCTACATAAGCTATTTCTGTATAGCGCACAGGCGCTTTGAAGAATCATCAAAGTTAAGGTAAAAAAATGTATGTGTTTAATCAGAAAAGAATGCCCTTCAGCCTCTGCTTGGAAAGATATGCAATTCAAAATAACACGATGACATGTGGTATGTGCTATTCTACCTTTGTTGGAGAAGGATCCAGTAAGCAATTATATATATATAATGATACAAATATGTATTAATATACTATTTGCATGTCTCTGAAAAGTTAAATGCGGACTATTCAATGGAGCCTTCCATTTATGTTATGTCCTCAATTTTCTTACCATTTAACCCTCTAAGTCAGGCATGTCCAACGTTGGCCCTCCAGATGTTGTGAAACTACACATCCCAGCATGCTTTGCCACAGTTTTGCTATTAGAGCATGCTAAAACTATTGCAAAGCATGCTAGGATGTGTAGTTTCACAACATCTGGAGGGCCAACGTTGGACATGCCTGCTCTAAGTTATCTGTTTGTTTTTTTATATTACTGCATACTCACTCTACCTGCACAGGTTTAGAACATTTGTCCAGCATGAGTGTCACTCAGCCATTTCAGTACAATTAGATTACTGAACTGAAGCGCTGTATAATCTGTAAACATATGTTAGATTTTAAAATAATTGATGCCCAAACTATTTTCAAACTCCAAGGGGTAAATTCAATAAAGTGAAATTTCCGTTTTGAGGGATTTAAATTTTTGACTGGATATTTACTAAAGGCAAAATCAAATAAAACTGAATACCACTTAAATCCCATATTAAATATTGTAACCTCTCATTTAAACTTAAAATCAAACTCCAAATCCCCAAATTAATAGAATAATAAGTGACAGTGGTTTTGAGCTCAGAACATGATTCTATTGGTTGCAAATTGATGTTGATGACATTTAATATTCTCAATAGCATGCAGGATAGTGTGGCTGTAGGCATAATAGCTGACCAAGGCTTTGCCATATTGTGCACTTAACTTAGGTATGAAAGTCATCACCTCGGAGAACCCAAGAGTATCAATCAGACCAACAAAAGCAGCTTTATGAGGTACCCTCCCAACCCATGCAAGCCCAGGTTCTTTCAACCTCAATGCATTGTCTACTGGTGAGGTCATACAGATGTGCCGCCTCTAACATTCCTACATAATGATGTTGTATGACCTCATCAATACTCAGCTTAAGCCAGACACTGCATGGTCACATGCTGTATTGCTGTATCAAGCTAATGTGTGCTTTGCATTTCTTTTGCTACTGGCTCCATTCAGTCAGTACAGGTAGAGTGGTAGCATACCCCTTCAACTTTCAGATATTCCAAGGCCAGACCTTTACGTGCACCAGAGGCGCCTGAAATTTAGGGGAGTGGCCTACAAACCGCATCACTGCCACAAGACCACAACCACATTTTTACTACTGTGGGGACATGAACAGCGCTCTGTGAGCTGCTGGCCATGCCCCTAGCCCTTCTGCCTACAGGAATAGGTACTGTGCCTTTAGCAGGCACCTGACACAAGTAATGCGGGAAGTGATCCCCTTGTGTTTACTATAGTCTTTTAGGTACATCTAATTTTCTGGAAGCTATACATTGCAAACCAATTGGGCAAAGACCACGAAGGCATACTGCATATGTTTATACTAATAGGCTACCTATTCTATGAATGTGCAGGTGTATTGTGATACTAAACTAAAAATCAAGAGTGTTGTGGCTGGCTACTCTGGTTCATATTATGATGCTTAGATCTTAATCAATGTCTGCAACATTGGATGCAGTTCAAATGCCTGAAGGATGGTTGTCGGGTAATTTCTCCCCAACTGGTGATTTAGACTATGGCTATTGCTCCTGGCTTCTGACTCCATTGTCAGATCCACAAAGTCCTGTTAAGCACAAGGCACAAAGAGCAACCTGATGCATTATAGAATGCACCTTTGGTCTATATTATGCTCTGCTGCTGTATTGCATATTTTTGCATTAAATCAACCACTCCTGCCAAATTATGCAATAGACAGTGAGCAGGCAGAGGTTTTGTTAGTACAGAAAGTGGAAGGAAGATTAGGGCTACGCTTTTTGCCAACTGGTATTAAAAATAACTAGTTGGCAATAAAAATCGAATAGAAAATGAATAGTAAATACAGGCTTTTCTAAGGTATTTAGCAGTTCAATTTCTGTAGATTTTATTGAACCACAAAATTGAATCTCAAATCCAATTGTAAATATATTCCCAGTTCTGGAAAGAATAATATTTAGCAATGAAATTACATTAATAATAGGGCTGTGCCTTTGTCAAGAATACGGGTATGCCCAGGGCCGTAACTAGGGAGGGGGCTAGGGGTTACGCACACTGGGCGCTGGAGGCGGGGGGCGCTAGTGTGAGCAGCGGCAGCAGCGGGGAGCTGGCGCCGCAGACATAGATCTATGTCTGCAGTGCCACGGCCACTTCAAAGATGGCCGCCACCATGAAGAAGATAGACACTAGAGGTGCGCTTGACCTCTAGTGTCTGTGATGAACACAGTGCGCCCAGCGATACGCGCTGGGGCTGGACCTGCCCTGCCTGTCTCCTCAATGGCACCATGGGGGAAACTACATCTCCCTCCCCCTGCAGCAGCGCCATGGAGGAACTGCAGATCTCTTCCTCCACATCCTCTTGCGCGCTGCTCAGCCAGAGCCTCTCGGTTGCACAGTCTGGATTCCTCCTGCAGCAGGCACCCCCTTCGCCCTGTCCCTGGATCCACTGGCTACCTGGACACCCTGCAGCTCCCCCCACAAATTGGTGAGTGCCCAGGGATTGACCCCCCTGTACCCCCTTCCCCCATGTATGACACCTTGTCCCCTGTTACCCACTTCCTCTGTGTCTGTGACCCTATCTGCCCCAATTTCCCTGGTGTCTGATCCCCTCTTCCCCTTATGTGTGTATGTGACACCTTTTACCCAAATAAAAATGTGTAATGGGCATTACGGTGTGTGGTATAAATTGTAATGGGCATTACGGCATGTGATATTATGTGTAGTGGGCATTACGGTCAGTGGCATTATGTGTAATGGGCATTACAGCATGTAATATTATGTGTAAGGGGCATTGCAGTGCGTAATATTATGCGTAATGCGCATTAGCATGTGTGGCATATGTAATGAGCATTACGTTGTGTGTCATTATGTATAATGGGCATCACAGTGTTTGGTATAATGTGTACTGGGCATTATGGTGTGTGCTATAATGTGTACTGGGCATTATGGTGTGTGCTATAATGTGTACTGTGCATTGCGGTGTGTGTTATAATGTGTACTGGGCATTACGGTGTGTGTTATAATGTGTACTGGGCATTACGGTGTGTGCTATAATGTGTACTGGGCGTTACGGTTTGTGGTGTAATGTGCTCTGGGCATTACGGTTTGTGGTGTAATGTGCTCTGGGCATTACGGTGTGTGCTGGAATGTGTACTGGGCATTACGGTGTGTTCTATAATGTGAATTGATACTACTATGTGACCACACCACTCCCCCCCCCCCCCCCCCAAAAAAAAATGCCCTAAATTCGGTGAGCACTGTCCCTGTTTAATGTCACCCTTCTGCTGTCTGTAAGCACATAAATGGCTTCTGATTAATGGTTTTCTTTCTGTGCAAAACCAAATGCCACATGTTGCCTGCTTCTGAACAACAACAACAACAACAACAAAAAAATATATATATATATATAATTTTTTTTTTTTTTGGGGGGGGGGGGCACTAAATGTATGTCTTGCCCCGGGCACCAGAAACCCTAGTTTCGGCCCTGGGTTGTCACTGCAAGTGGCACTGGCATCATAGGCGTGCGCAGACCATTTTATCAGTGGGTGCACAATAGGATGGGCGTGTCTATCACCACCTACTCGGTGTGTCTATCGCTGCCTACTAGACGTGTCTTTCACCGGCTACTGGGCATCAGTGTAAACTAAATTATATTAAATAGATCACATTTCACCTAGTACAAAACATATGCTGTTGTACCATATCACATGCCTTTTGAATTAGATGCGATGCAATCTAATTAAAAACAAACGGAATCCATTACCCCATGTAAGAGCACTTTAAAACCATCAAGGAAATTATATAACTAGAAACATGCATGTAACTTTAATCATCACATCTCCATGCATTATTAAAGCCCCATACACACTAAGTGATATTGGTCACAATGGGGGAAATTTACTAATATGAAAAACCTAGTTTTTCGTATTAGTATTTTCCCTACAATAGGTAAGTATCAGTATGTGTGTAATGGATGTATTAAAGTTTTATTTTCATTGTGTCAGTGTGTATTTATTGTACTACTTTTATTACTGTGGAACTACAAGTGCCAGCGGGCCCTTTAATGCCCCGCAGGCTGGGACTTGTGGTTCTCCAAGTCCCAGCTTGCGGGGGAGGCTTGCTGGGACTCATAGTTCCACAGTTTTAAACAATAGTTTTTCATCTATTGTTTTTACACTGAAATCAGCCCGGTGACCACAGCCCAGGGTCACCGGGGACAGCACCAGGCTTCAGCCTGGTCAGGTAAGTCCTGGAGGGGGGGGGGACCCCTTTATTGGGGGGGTCCCCACTCCCCCAGGGCCCCTGGCCAGGCTAACTGGTCGGTAGGGTTAATGTTTTGGCCGCGGGACCTTATATATATAAGTGTCCCCCGGTTGTGACATTACCCTGCTGACTGGTTTGGCCTGGGGCTGGTTCTTAAAATACAGGGGACCCCTAGTCATTTTGTCCCCCATATTTTGGGAACCAGCCCCGGACCTGGAGCCTGGGGCTGGTTGTTAAAAATCGGTGAACACCTATTTGTCGGGTTCCCTGATTTTTTATTACCGGCCCCGGCTCTTTCAGCCTGGTGCTGGTTTCAGCCTGGTGCTGGTTACGGCTGTGGTGGGGACCCCACGCCGTTTTTTTTTTTTATATTTATTTATTTTTCTATTTTTTTACACTAAAGCCTGCACGGATCTGACTGATCCGTGCAGGCTTAAAGCAAATTCGACAGGACAATCAAGGTGTATTTTCCTGCCATATTTTCGTGGCTGTTTCACGCCAATTAGCAGCCGTATTATCTATACGGCTGCTTAGTAAATCAGGAACCACCATTCTTTTGAATGGTGATTCCTGTCATATTCTATCGATGGTGTAGACATTCGTATTTGTAAATACAAATACGAATGTCCCATCTTTAAGAATACGAATTGCTGTATTTTTGGAATAGTAAATCCCGAAAATACAAATGTGTAAAAAATAGGTGTATTTCTGCCTACGAATACACCTATTTTTTACAAATTCATATTAGTAAATTTCCCCCAATATCACTCAGAAAGGGCTTTCTGCACACGGTGGTCGTGCTGCGGCTGAAAACTCCCTTGTCCAAACATGTTCAGACAAGGGAGTTTTCAGCTGCAGCACAACTGTTGCTCCCACCTGCCATCGCCCCCCTCGCAGCCGGCAAGTGTGTGCACTTGCCGATGGGGATCAGCAAATGTGAATGGGCTTGGCTTTACAGTACAAACCATCAATGATGCTTTTAATGCATCAAGCAATAGGTTTGTTGCAACACATGATTCCCGCTTGGCTCTCTTTCCTCTAACAGCAGCAGACACTCAGGGGTAGATATATTAAAATACATTTAACATTTTGTAATTTTCAAGTCCCACTTCTCCTGCATAACGTGGAGAAGCGGGCACCCTTTTCCCCTTAATGTATCATCCCCCTGCAGCTGATAAGGACAGCTGTTCTGTTCTCAGGCTCTCCTTATCGGCGCCTCTGCAAGGACTGTGCATTTAAAAAAAAAAACCTCCTCTCTCCCCCCGGCTGTCTCATTAGGCATGCGCAAGATCTCACTATTATCACGAGATCCTGAGCGCAGTCTGGAGCTACAGTATCAGCAGGGCTAGAATTGTCCCAGCAGTGGGAATAGGACATCGCTAGCGTGTGAGATGCTCCAGCGTCCATGTGCACCAGCTGCCAGATATGCCTCGCTGGTGCACCCGATGAGCCTAGCTCCATCTGTACATGTGTAAGTATATGAGGCCATAGTCAGACAGAGATGTTGCGTCTTAATACCCAAGTGGAATATCAGACGCTATCAGTGGCCGTCTCTGTATAAAAGCATATTCCAGAAGATTAGTTGCCCTTAGAGAAGCTTAGAGAAATATGATTTAATGCCAAGTAACTTATGTCCTAGTGCACTAATCAATGTGTAAAAATTGTATTGACTCAAAAGCAACATGTCCTCTGTAAGAATAATACTCATATCCCTTTATATTTACATTACAAAATACACATAGAAAGAAAATATAGGATAAGAGTCACTTTAACTGCAATCTCCTTTTACTTAACTATAGGACAATATTATTCCACTAGTAACATTTGACATTTTAGAAAAGTCTATTTTGACAATCAATAAAATATAAATACATATTTTATTTGTCTGACTAAGATGAGAACTTGGGCCTGATTTTGAGCTGCACACTATCTGCGCGCATTTCCGATGTTCATGTAGAAGAGGGATTACTTTTGTAACTAATGGTGCATGCATTAAACAGAAAGGACGACCAAAGGTTCTGTTGTGATGGAGGCACAAGATAAGAGAATGTGGTGTAAAAGTGATGGGCGTTATTGCACAGACATAGATCCCATCCTCCCCCACTTCCTACCCAGTGACCACTTGTTGTTTAGCCCCAAATCAACCTGATCCCATGGACCCTGTTGCAACCCTGATCCCCAGAAGACTTGGTACATGCTTGCACAGACAGCCACCCCCACATCCCCTAGACCCAGTGACTGCTTGCACTGACTCCTCCATCCGCCTCCACCACCTGGATCCGGTAACAGCTTGACAGACCCCCATTACTATTGACCTGGTGACAGCTTGCACAGCTAACCCAAGCGCAGCACTCCATGCAATGGTCTAAACTGCCTGAAGCCCACAGTCAAGAGTTGCAATGGTGGAAAATATTTTGGGCAGGAAGAAGAGGAGCCCATCAGAGTGTCTTTGAAGAGTTCTTTGTTCTGGTGATAGAACCACATGATGGTAGCTCACGACCAATAACAGGGGAGCACTGGCCCACGTGCATCATCCTATGACAGATTGTACACTTGATCCCAACCCCCTCCCTAGCGTAAGATGTTGGGTCTGGTTCCTGTTGCTTGCATCTGCATCTTGGTCCTTGTGAGTGGCCGAGTAAAAAACTGCATGTTTCGAAACTACTCCTTTTGCTCTCGACCAGCTTCAACTTTTACATTCCCTTTCTACCCCTGTACTTCCAGGCCCAGAAGCTAGGTGCAGGGGAAGCAGATCTCTGGCATCTTGGGGGTATTGAGCTCCTGTGTTCCCTGACTAGATCGGGGTCTTCTTGAGATAATGGATACAGTGTGACTTTTTACAGGGGAAACTAAGAGCTATATAAACACCACAGGCCCCATAGCACCTGCATCCCCTGCAGCCACGATAGTTATGCCACTGGCCCAACCAGCATCCGGATTAATCACAGAATGACTCTAGGTCGACAGTCATAAGGTCGACCACTATTGGTCGACAGTCAAAAGAACGACTGGGTTTAAAGGTCGACAGTCAAAAGGTTGACAGGGTTTAAAGGTTGACAGACAATAGGTCGACAGGGTCAATAGGTCGACAGCCAAAAGGTCAACATTGTCAAAAGGTCGACATGGAAAAGGTCAACATGAAAAAGGTCAACATGTATTTTTTTACAAAATTTTGAGAAGACATGCACCGACAGGTGGTATTTCATGTCCTACCTTCCACTAGGGTGTGGAGGGAGGAGAAGAGTAGCGAGGCACAGAGCCTGAAGCATGGCGAGCGCTGCGAGCTATGCAAAAGGACACGGTACACTTAGACAGTGTCCATGTCGATCTATATCAACAAAGACACCCTAAAATATTAAAATTAATGTTGACATTTTTTCTATGTCGACCCTTTTGATGTCGACCTTTTTTATGTCGGCCTTTTGACCCTGTCGACCTTTTTGATGTTGACCCTTTGACCCTGAAGAAAAGGGGGTTTGCCAGCGCTCAGTTACCTGTTGAGCGAAGGGGCTGCACAGTAATGAGTTGTCCAGACCCACAGAGAATTAGTAGCAAATAAAGTAAACTATGCGCTCTCCTTCTGATAGAGTTCTGCCTGTGTGCAGAAGTCTGCCCTGTGGTATAGCCGTGTGACACTACGTGCTGAAAGCTGTCGGCTTAATGTAATGGAGGGTAGTGACCAAGTAATGATGGGTCAGGAGGCAGTATTTTGCAAAAGCACCGTTGCTTTATTGATAAATAAGGATAATAAAATGTGAGTGCACGTCCTCGTCCCACTGATGTGGGGATAAGTCACTGAGGGGGAAGGGGGATGAAGGAGGGGGTAATGGCAGCACGGGTGTCTGTGCTGTTGGCCGGTGAATCCTGGTGAGTACGTCCGCAAGTGCAGACAGGGGAAGATAAGAGTTAATGGATAAGTGGAGCACAGGGGGTGGTGCAGGGGGCTGGCGTCCCGTCCCCCCGCAGTGCACCTCTCACCTGTGTTCTGAAGCACGGCGTTCCTTGTAGTAGTCCTTAGCCACAGCACAGACAGCGTGTGGACGACGCTGTGTGCTAGGCTCTGCAGTGACGCGGTCGAGCGTGACTTCCGGGTCCCGGCGCCTGGTTGCCAAGGAGACCCTAGCCGCGTTCAGTGGCGTCTTTGCTGCAGGCTCTACTCCCAGCCGGGAGGAGGCTTTGGTGTTGATGTGGTGGATGCAGTGCTGTGTCCAACGCGTTTCAACCGCTGTGCGGTCTTTTTCAAGGATAGTGAGCCATGGTAAATGTCAGTGATTTATTGCAAAAGGTCATCCCGCCCTCTGTGTCTCTGATAGGCTGTAGTCACTTGTGGGAGTGTTCATGATGAGGTTGCGTGATTGCAGCAGCCTCCCTTGATTTGGGATTATGCACTAGGTTGCTGTTTGGAAAGTTTTTAAATGGTGCATAAGTATTAGCACACTGTGTGCATCAAGAATGGCCTGTGATGAATGGGGCATGCAAGGGGCTCCTTTTCTTAGCCCAATGTACCATTATTAAATTCAATGTTAAGGCCCATGGGATGCAGTGTCTTTAATGTGAACACCCAAAATAGTTCTCTTTTATTTAGGATGTCTATGTGGTCCCCCCCTCCCCAGTTAATGTCGGGGGCTTCTATTGCAGTAAAAACTAGTCCCTTGGGGTTAGAACTGTGTATCTCTTTGAAGTGCATTGACACGCTATGTTTAGTGTAACCCATTTTTAGGTTTCGGATGTGCTCGTAAAGTCTCACTTTAAGGGGCCTCGTGGTTCTGCCGACATATTCCAGTCCACAGGAACACCTTAGGAGATATATGACCCCTTTAGTTTCACATGACAGTTGGTGTCTGTGTTTGAATGTTTGGTTAGTGGTAGTGGAGGTCCATGTCGGTGAGATTTTTGTGGAAGGATTAGTCAGGTTTTTACATCCCGCACAACGACCACAGTGGAAGAAACCTTTCTTGTCGGTAAGCGTGGTTTGTCTGTTTTCTTTGGGTTTGATGTGGTTTTTGACAAGTTTCTGTCTGAGGTCGGGTGCTTTACGGAATATGAGTCTGGGCCTGTCTGGTAGAATGTCCTTGAGTTGGTGGTCCTGTCTGAGTATGTGCCAATGTTTGCTCAGTATGTTCTTGAGTTGGTCAGAGGATTGGTTGAACTGTGTTATGAAGTTGATTTCCTGTGTCGTCTGTGTGTCAGTAGGGTTCTTGTTAATCAGGGTGGCGGATCTGTCCATGGCAGATATGTCTTTGTATGCTTTGTCAACTATGTCCTGGTCATATTGTTTGTCTAAGAGCTGTTCCCTGAGTTGTATGGATTGTGTATGAAAATCGTCATTTTTAGAACAGTTCCGTTTGATGCGGCGGAACTGTCCTCTGGGGATGTTTTTAAGCCATGCTTTGTAATGCCCGCTATTGTAGAGAATGTAACTGTTCACGTCCACCTGTTTCCTGTATGTTTTTGTGTGTATTTTGTTGGATTCTATGAAAACTTCTAGGTCAAGGAATTGTACTGTAGTTTGGCTGGCTGTTGAAGTAAATTGCAGATTTCTGTCATTGTCGTTCAGATATTGCATGAATTGTTCTGAGTTGTAAGTGCCCTTCCAAATGAAAATGCAGTCATCTATGTACCGCCGCCATAGGATCAAATTGGCGCTCCAGTCACGCTCCCCCCATATGTAGTCCTCCTCCCACTTGCCCATAAAGAGGTTAGCGTAACAGGGCGCCACTTTTGATCCCATGGCGGTCCCCGTTGTCTGTAGGTAGAAAGTGCCGTTAAACCATGTATAATTGTGGTGTAATATGTAATCAATGGAGTCATTGATTAACTGTATTTGGTCCTGTTGTAATGTATGTGTTTTATGGAGTAAGTGTCTGGTGCTGTCTAGACCTTGGTGATGTTTGATAACAGTGTAAAGTGATGTGACGTCACTGGTGACCAGCCAGTAGTCTTCTTGCCATTCTATTGTTTGGAGTGTGTTGATGATGTCTGTGGTGTCTCTTATGTACGATGGTAGTTTTTTTACAAAATCTTGAAGGAAGGTGTCAGTGTACTGTGCTAAGTTGGAGCTGATGGAGTCAATGTCTGAGATTATTGGTCGTCCAGGTGGTTTCTGTAAATTTTTGTGTATTTTAGGTAGGTAATAAAAAACGGGAATTTTTGGATGTGTTTGTCTGATGAAGTTGTGTTCTGCTTTATTGAGGATTCCAGTTGTATGTCCTGTGTTGAGTAAATCATGGAGTTCTTTGTTGAATTTGGATGTAGGGTCATGCGGTAATACCTGATATGTGTTTTTATCTTCAAGAAGTCTGAGCGATTCAGTGATGTAGTCTGATTTGTTCAGTATGACTATGCCACCCCCTTTATCTGCCGGTTTTATTATGATCTGATTGTTGTGTTCTAGGTTTTTCACCCTGAAGACCTTTGGACCCTTTCGAACTTTTGACTGTCAACCTTTGGACCCTGTCAACCTTTGCAATGTTGACTTTTAGACCCTGTCAACCATTTAATCATGTCGAACATTAGTGGTCAACGATATGATTGTAGACCTAGACACTGTAGATGTTTTATACCATAACGGACCCGACCACTTACATAGGAGGCAAAACTCATACGGTTAAACTGCACTTACCATAGAGCTGGTGCAAACTTTGATGATGCGATTAATGGTGGCATCTAAATATGCACCTATCTGTATTATTATATGCGTGAATACTGGCAGTGGGTGACTCAGTCCTGGCACATTTGGCACATGGAGTTGCTCAACAAGAAGGAGTTTGTAGGTCATTTGTGTATAGACACATACAGACAACTGCCAATAGACACTACTGCGGTCACTTCTGTACCAACCTCTGAATCAGGCCTCTTAAGAGCAAGTGAATTAGGAAATAGAGGTATAACGTTGAATATATGCTATTTGTGGTAAGTTTCAGGTTGAGATAGAAACATAGAATTTGACGGCAGATAAGAACCACTTGGCCCATCTAGTCTGCCCCTTTGTATGTATTTGTTTTCTCTTCTTGCATTTTCTTTTTTTTTCCAAATCTATTTAAAAATATTAATTATGATGTATTTGCACTTCTGGAACGACTGATGAAGAGTGAATACTGTTGCATTGGATCTTTACATAGAGAGCTGGGTCGTATTTAGAAGTAGGGGTAGAGGGAAATTGTCCAGGATTATATTCTTGTCCTAACGCACTCTAATAAAGATGCTAAATTGTCTGAGCTTGTAGACACCAGTCCTAGTGCAACATTGGGCCTGATTCAGACCTGATCATCTTGGTGTGAAGTCGCAAAGCGGGCGATTGTTGATGTACTGAGCATGAGTATGGGCCACATTGCATGTTCGCGATGCCGGACAGTGAGCAAATCCTGCTACTGGCGTGACTAAATAAACATAGGCGTGCCTGGAAAAAATGCAGGCGTGCCCAAACGTTTGAAGGGAGGGTGTGTGATGTCAGCTCCAGCCTCGATCAGACCCTGGCTACGCGGCACTTGCAATGAGTGGTGACCAGTGGAAAAATCATTCGATGATGAGTGTCATCAGGATGGTTTTGGATATTTTTTGCAGGGCTGCAAACTCTTTGTTAGCTGTACACATCTATTCACACAATGAGCAAATTAATACACAGGGTGGGATGTGTCTAACTGATCACTGGCCACTGCTAATTAGACCCATTAAGGAGAGTGAATGTTACATCAAAAAAGGGCTTTATTAATAAATTAACTCACTGAGCAGGACTCAAGACTGTAGAGACCTTTAAGCAGGGGCAGGCAGAGCCAGAGCTTCTTGGGAGGCAGAGTATGTTGTGTGGCTTCCCTGCCTGTGAATTACAGTATGCACACCATGCTGTAAACATGCTGATTGTTGCCTGGCTGGAGCTATCCACAAATCAAATTGCTAATAGCTATTTACTTTATGGAAGCATGTGAAAAAAATGGTTCTGGACAGCAGGAGGGGTAAGTTATGATTTATTTATTCCTGTGAATTGATGTGTTAAGACAGCCCTGAGTCATCCTTTAGTAGTATAGGCACAGCAGGAACGCTGGCGTCACCCAGTCTCCAGAGTTACATCCTATGTTCCTTCCTTCAGCAGAGAGATTTTCTTAAACAAACTTTATTGCTAACTACTCCAAGTTGACAGCATTCACTTCCTGCTTCTACAGTGAGGACAAGCAGTTTTTGGCAGCTACAGGTGATGAAGCCAGCTCTGCAGAAAACAGCTGACTGTAGTCACTACAAAACATGCCAACGTGCTGGCACAGGCTGACTACTCCAGGGTTTGTTGGTATGGCTCATCTGCTCCAGGTTAGCACACCCTAGCACTTTATTAACACTTATGTTTTTCTCTATCACATTGTATGTATTATTTTAATCACACCTTCACTTACATAGCACTTATGTGCTTCTTATTAACCCTTACTAACTTTCATTTGTGTGCTGTCCTGGAGTAGTCAGCCTGTGCTGGCATGTTGGGGGCTCACACCCTAGACCCATACCCAATATTAGGGACCCTCAGTGACACAGAGACGCCTTGACGTATGGCCTGGGGGCTTAGCCCTATATCTGCAGATATATGCAACCAAGATCTCTGTATTATCTGATTATTATGTAGATATTTCTCACTCAGTGTGCAATTGGGATACAATTTTTTTCTCCTAACCAGAATTACCCCTCCCTTTTGGCACCTGAGTGACATCACAATCTGATTGAGCAGCTTGCCAACAAATGTGATGTGTAGCCAGGTAAATGACTATCGGGATCAAGACTGACGGGACCCCATCCAGCACCCGCATTGAATACAACCCACTCTCTTTAGTGGGTATATTCTTAGTATCAATTGCTTTTTCTCCACTAGAATTAGACTTATATTGTACCTCATGGACCCAATTATTGTACAGGCCGGGCTCCTGTAACTGAGGAAGGGCACACAGTATAGGCACAGTCTCTGGGAAAATCTCAACATTCACAGGAATATTGTGCCAATCCTCAGAGTGATGAAAAAGAGGGCATGACAAAAGGCCATGCCCCTTCCTGCACAGTTACACCTAGGGTTGCCACCTCAGGCATCTTCGATTCCTGGAGATTCCCCACCACAACCTTCATGTGCGCACGTGCTCCCGGAAAAGTGGGCGTGGCTCCCGCGGGCCAGTTTAAATATTTCTGGAGGTGGAGGGAGCTATGGGGGTTGGCAGCAACTCCAAAGTGCTGGAGTCGCACTATGCATGCCCTGTGGCCTTTCTGGCACCCGGAGCTCGCGCCGAAACCACACTCCCTACGTCCCTGACAGTGTGCACACTCAGTTGGGAAGCTGTGGAGGCTTTCAAAGTCACCCGGATTCCGTGAGGGTCCCAGAATCGAGGAAACTGCAAAAATGTCCTGGAGGGTTGCCACCAATTCAGGGAGAATCCAGGAAATCCTGGAGAGGTGGCAACCCTAGTTACACCCCCCTTTAGTATCTGTGCAAGTTTATCTGGCAGTGATGACTCTATGGTGAACCTTAAGGAGGTTATGAAGTGACTGGTAGGTTGGTATAGAAAAAAAAGTGTTTCTGGTTCACTCCTTCAGGCAAGTTCCTATTCAGATGGACAACACCATGTGCACTGCAGGTGGGGTAGATGTAACTTGTGCAGAGATAGTTAGATTTGGGTGGGGTCTTACTTCAAAGTGAGATCTAAATTGCAGTGTAAAAATAAAGCAGCCAGTATTTTCCCTGCACAGAAACAAAATAACTCACCCAAATCTAATCCTCTCTGCACAGTTTACATCTGCCCCCTGCAGTGCACATGGTTTTGTCCATCTAAGAAGGAATTTGCCAGAAGGAGTGAACTAGAATAAGGCCCTATAGCTTAAAGTGGTGACTATAGCTGGCTATAGGGGATGGATGGAGAAAACAAAACATTAGAATCAGCAAGGAGTATAAATAGTGCTACATAAATGTACACAGGGAACACAGTGTAATCACAATGTAAGAGCTGTGGTACACATTAGGCGATCTTTCCAAACGATGTGCACGATAACACTGTGTGCTCGTTATTGACCCACTCTGTCATCTGTACATGCTGTCAAATCCTGACTCTCTCTTCAACAACAGCATGCTCCTGGATGTGGCCACTGAACCATATCATTAATGAGAGTTCCAGGCAGTTTAAGGGAAAATCTTTAACAAAATCAAATAATGTGTACGCAGCTTGAGTGAAGGGTTTACATTTGGCCATAAGGAACTTGCCTAAAATTAAAATAAATTAGATAAATGAAAGTTATGGTCTAGAAGAGAATGACCTAGCAGATATAGTACTGTATAAGTCAGTGGTTCCCAAACTGTGTGCCGTGGCACCCTGGGGTGCCTTGGAAAAACTTGCAGGGGTGCCCTGGGTTGGTGGTCCAGGACCAATTCAAGTTATTTATGTCCAATATAATAGTCAAATTGTGCACAAACAGAAGTGAATCCTGTCCATTACCACATAACTGATCCTAAGGATGAGATATAAACACAATTTATTTAGCTAAATATTTGTTTCTAACGTTCTCAATAGGAAACCTTTAGGGGTGGCGTGAAGTAATTCTGATGCTTCAGGGTGCCGTGATTAAAAAAAGTTTGGGAACCCCTGGTATAAGTATTGAAAAATGTCTGCAAGGACATTAATGTGTTAAAGGAAATTTTATATTTGCTTGTAAGTTTTTGAGACACATAGTATAGTTAGGACATTTGTGCCAGGAATAGTAGCAAACAAAGCCTTTTGTTCTGATGTTTATTTATATTTTTTACAACAGAGAATATTAAATGGACTTTTCAAATATTTCTTTTTACTAGCAAACTAAGGAAATCTGACCTAGAGGACACGGAAGAGAGGACAAGCACAAATACCCTAAAGGTCTAATTTACTCAGAGTGACATTTATCAGTGCACTGACACTTCTGAAATGGCTGGTGACTATGCTATGTATAGATGTGGTTTCAAAATGTGTTTAATGGTGTGTTAAATTGCAAAAGTGTACTTCATTAGTTCCAATATAACTTTACACCTCCATATAAAGACAGTACATCCTCTTACATTGCTACAGTAGGGTGAGGAGTAGCTCATTAAGAAAGTGTAAAGGGCCAGAGGCCACTCACATCTGTTTGACATACTGTTCTGACAAAGGAGGAAGCTAAATGACAAATACTGCTTAGACAATTCCTGTAACTAAACAAAAATATTTGCTTAAAAAAGATGTGTTTTTTTTTTGAGGCATCCAAACAAACATACAGAGCACATCCATACCCTAGTAACAATTGGTCCGATTTGACCCAATTCCGACAGATCGGGCCGATAAATTTGACCAATTCTCATGTATTGATCATCTCATCTGACCAAATGTGCGGACCCGTGTGCATCGGATTGAGTTGGGAGGTTGGACAGGCTGAAGCTTTGATAAAAACTTATGTGCAGTCCAGAGCCAGGCGGGGGGGGGAAACAGAGAGGCAGCTGACGGGGGATGAATAGAGGCAGCAGCTGGGGGACACACAAGGGTGGTGGCTGGGGGACACACAGAGGTGCTAGTAAGTGAGGGGACCAGAGACCAGTGGCGTAAGTTCATTCCAGGTGCCCGGAGGCGACATAGGTGGTAGTGCCCCCCCCCACACACACACACTGAGCATTGGTGACCCCCAGATAATGCAGACAGCCCTGGTGGCTCCCAGATACTACATATAGCATGTGTGTGTGTAATACTGACTGAGGGGCAGGAAGAGGGACAGGAAGAGGGACAGGGAAATTGAAAGGAGGGACATGGACAGAAAGAGTGACAGCAGGGATGTAAGTCTGGAGAGTGACAACTGGGACATGGATGGGGAGAGTGACAGCAGGGGTGCGGGCGGGGGAGAGAGACAGCATGGACATGGACGGTGACAATGACAGCACGTAATTGATAGGCTACAGTACTTACTTTAATGGGCGCAGGGTTCAAGTGGTGGTGTGTGTGGTGTGTGGCGGGGATCCAGCCTTGGCAGGGAGAAATGCCAAGACACCCCATGTGGTTGCCCAGCTGAGATCCCACAGCGGCAGAAGAAGAAGAGCTAGGCATAATGTATACCACACATAGATGCCTGGCGGGGATCCAGCATTGGCACTGAGAGCCGGGCGCAGCACAAGTGGATACCCGGCAGAGACAGGACAAGCGAAGCTGCAGTTATTAGTAGACTCACAAGTGACTGGCTTCTGGAACTCTTCCGGGACAACTGCAGCAGCAGCAGGTGCACTACCGCTCACTACAGAAGTTAAATAGCGCTTATAGATGGATTGTGTAACTTCTGCCGCTGCTGCAGTGGTTACAGAAGTGTCCCAGGAGCCGGTCACTAATGTGTCTCCTAATTCAGCAATGCATCTTCTGTGGCCAAGTGTCCACTCCTCTATTATGCCCCTAAGGGCTAACACCTGGTGGCCAATGCTTCCGTTGGCTCCAGTAGTTACGCCACTATGTACTGCGTGTGTATATATATATATATATATATATATATATATATATATATATATACACATACACACCCACATATATATACATACACACCCACATTTTATATATATATATATATATATATATATATATATACACATATACATACATACATACATACATACTCTGTGTGTGATATATATATATATACACACACACATACATATATACACATATTATATATATAATATATACACCATGCAGGGGCAGATTGGGGACTGAAAGTGGCCCTGGAAAATTTCTGGAAGTGGCCTCATGTGGGCGGCAGAAAATCATTAATTGGTGGAGCCAGCATAACAGTAGGCGGAGCCGAATCCAGCAGCACTGGGACTTATATTTACTGCAGGGTATGGGGAGAAGGAAGTGATGTGGGAGAAGGCGGGAATGCAGCCAGCAGCGGGGAGAGTGGAGTACAGCGGGCAGGAGATGGTGGGGCCGCATCCAGCAGCAGGGCACTGTGCAGTGTTGTCAGTGCTATACATGGCCTGGCAAGGGCAGATCCAGAACAAAATGACAGGGGGCACCATAACATGGAAGTGGGGGAGGTTATTTGTGCATGTTCCCAAAACAGTTGACATGCCTCAAAACAAGAGCATAGCCTCAAAGGGAATGACGAAGAGAGGCAGTGGGTAACAGTGAACAGGTGATGGAGAGAGGCACAAGGTGATTTCTTGGAAAGTCCGAGTGACAGGAGAGAGAGAAAAATGGGGAGATAGTGCCACAGGGGAGAGGTAGATGGTGACGCAGGGGGTGATTGGGAGAGACAGATGTAGCTAGGGAAGGTGGACAGAGGGACGGGAGAGAGAGTAGGTGGGTGAGAGGTAGGGGAGTAAGTCAGTGAAGCACAGAGTGCGATGGGAGAGTGAGATAAAGGGGGGTGACAATGGAAGAGACAGGGGGATAAAGATGGGAAGAGTGATGGACGGGGAGTGAGGGGACAGGGAGAGTGAGTAAGAGACAAAGAGAGGGGGTGAGTAAGTAAGAGACATGAAAATAGGGGGGAGAGAGAGGGAAGACTGAGAGAATGTAGAGAGTGAGAGGGGTGTGCATGAGAGGGGTGAGTAAGTGAGCAGGGGTGAAAGAGGTAGCAAGAGAATGAGAGGGGGTGGGGATAGTAGGGGAGGGAAAAGAGAGATGGGAAGAGTGACAAAGGGAAGAGAGAGAGGGAGAGAGTGTGTGAGAGAGGGAGAGGAGGGTGAGTGACGGGGAAAGAGATTGGGGGGGGGGAGGGATAGTGGGTGAGAGACACAGAAAGAGTAGAAGAGTGAGAGGGAACGTAGATAGGGAGAGTGTGTAAGATAGAGAGGGGGAGTGAAAGAGGTGGGAGGGGGAGCAAGGGGATGAGAGTGGGGGGTGAATGAGAGGGGAGAGTGGGAGGTGGGAGAGAGACAGTGGGGGAGAGATGGGTGTGCTCATGAGGGAGAGGGGTGAGCTTGTTGTTCAGGGCTAGTCTGCCCAATGTCTCATGGAGGTGCCGCAGCTCCTGATATGTCAGTCAGCGGTGGAACTAGCGAGTAGTAGGTTTAGGTGCAAACATATGCTTTGGACCCTCACCATCCAGCGTTCCCACCACCCCCACTAAAGAAAACAAGACTGTTAGTACGTTATTGCAATGAGTGCCCAGCATTTCCCCACATGCTCCCCAAATGTCTCACTAACATGCTCTCTCCACAGCAGTACGTTCCCCAATATACAGCCTCACTGCACTACACCCCCCATTATATGCTGTATTACATTACATACTGTACTACAGTCCCCTTATACACTGCACTACATTACATCCCTCTATACCCTGCACTAAGGGCCTTATTCTAGTTCACTCCTCCTGGAAAATTCCTTCTTAGATGGACAAAACCATTTGCACTGCAGGTGGGGCCGATGTTACTTGTGCAGAGAGAGTTAGATTTGTGCGAGTTATTTTGTTTCTGTGCAGGGTAAATACTGTCTGTTTTATTTTTACACTGCAATATAGATCTCACTTTGAAGTAAAACCCCACCCAAAGCTAATTCTCTCTGCACAAGTAACATCTGCCCCACCTGCAGTGCACATGTTTTTGTCCATCTAAGAAGGAATTTGCCAGAAGAAGTAAACCAGAATAAAGCCCTAAATCCCTACGCTACATCCCCCAATACCCTGAACTACATCACTACATTACATCCCCCAATACTCTGCACGACATAACTACCCTCTACCGCTACATTCCCTATTTAGGCTACACTACATCACTATACTGCATCTCCTTAAATGCTACAATACACAACATTTACATTACAACTAGTGCGGTAAAGGGATCTTTTTAGATTCCTTTTCACTGCTCTTCACTGCCTCCAGCTCAGTGGCCAAAGTCTGCAGCACGTTGAGCCCTGCTCCTGTCCATTACCCACACCTTCTATCCCCCTGGAGCATAGGTTTTGTCTGCTGAACAGATACCGTATTGGAAATATAACTCACTAAGTACAGAGACACAGTCAGTGCAGACACATAGGGCCCATTCGACCAGGTCCGAATTCACATGCGCATTGGCCCGGCTGTGAACATCATAGGCAAATATTTCTATTTGCAAGCTGCTCGCAGCGTGATAGGGATTGGGTGTTTGAGGGTGGATCCCAGACATTTCATTGATGTACCCACAAAAATGAAGGGAGTGCCCAACAAAATGCTGGGAGTGTCCAGGAAAATTCAGGAGAGTTTCTTTCTGAATGCTAGCGGTGGGCGAATGGCGTTGGTGCCCGACCAGAAGCGGCTATTTTGCTCGCAGCCGCTGAGTAAGTCCTGGGCTACATGGCGGCTGCGATGACCAGGGACCAGAGGAAAAAAATCATCCGAAGGAGAGTGAAAAATCAAATGATTTTTCCTCTAGATGGCCAAATGCCAATGGATGTGTAGCTGTACACATTCATTCACAGCCCCTGCAAACAGATTCGTAAGGTGGGCTTTCATGGGGCAGGGGGCAGCAGTTACCTGCTTGCTTGGCGCCAAATACTCGAAGTCCAGTCCCATAATCTCTCCACTGGCCACGCTCAAAGCGTCATTCTGCCTGGTGGGGGTAGGCCCCACAAACTTTACACTGTGTACCTATTTCATTCTACTCACCTCTCCCTCGGTGCAGCATCACAGCGGTCAAGATCACCGGGAAAATGTCCGCTGTGGCAACTTTCTGGTGATTCATGCATGCGCAATAGAGGTGTCCTCAAACAGTGTGGGCACCATTATCCTGGAGACAGGAATTCCAGGAGCATGAAATATGAATATGGGTAATATGAATATGGGTCCCTATGTGCTGTTTAATGTAAATAAAGGCCACTACATGCTGTGTAATATAATTATGGGTTACTACACGCTGTGACCCATATTTAATTGATTATTAATTAGCGCACACATATTCCGCAGCACTTTACAGAGAATATTTGAACAGTCACATCAGTTCCTGCCCCAGCGGATCTTACAATCTATATTCCCTACCACATGTACATGCACACACAGACATTCTAGGGTTCATTTTGTTGGGAGCCAATTAACCTACCAGTATATTTTTGGACTGTGGGAGAAAACCGGAGTACCCGGTGGAAACCCACGCAAGTACTGGGAGAATATACAAACTCCACGCAGTTAGGGCCATGGTGGGAAATGAACCCATGACCTCAGCGCTGTGCGGCAGTAATGCTAACCATTACACCATCCATACTGCCCAATATTCACATTACATAGCACGTAGTGGCCCAGTCATATCACAAAGCGTGTATTGACCTATATTCACATTACGCAGTGCGTAGTTACTCATACTCGCATTATGCAGAGCATAGTGTCCCACAGTCACATGACACAGCACATAGTGTCCCAATCACATGGCATAGCCCGTAGTGACCCAAAGTCACATTACACAGTGCGTAGTTACCCATACTCGCATTATGCAGAGCATAGTGTCCCACAGTCACATGACACAGCACATAGTGTCCCAATCACATGGCATAGCCCGTAGTGACCCAAAGTCATATTACACAGTGCGTAGTTACCCATACTCGCATTATGCAGAGCATAGTGTCCCACAGTCACATGACACAGCACATAGTGTCCCAATCACATGGCATAGCCCGTAGTGGCCCAAAGTCACATTACACAGTGCGTAGTTACCCATACTCGCATTATGCAGAGCATAGTGTCCCACAGTCACATGACACAGCACATAGTGTCCCAATCATATGGCATAGCCCGTAGTGGCCCAAAGTCACATTACACAGTGCGTAGTTACCCATACTCGCATTATGCAGAGCATAGTGTCCCACAGTCACATGACACAGCACATAGTGTCCCAATCACATGGCATAGCCCGTAGTGGCCCAAAGTCACATTACACAGTGCGTAGTTACCCATACTCGCATTATGCAGAGCATAGTGTCCCACAGTCACATGACACAGCACATAGTGTCCCAATCACATGGCATAGCCCGTAGTGGCCCAAAGTCACATTACACAGTGCGTAGTTACCCATACTCGCATTATGCAGAGCATAGTGTCCCACAGTCACATTATACAGCACATAGTGTCCCAATCACATGGCATAGCCCGTAGTGGCCCAAAGTCACATTACACAGTGCGTAGTTACCCATACTCGCATTATGCAGAGCATAGTGTCCCACAGTCACATGACACAGCACATAGTGTCCCAATCACATGGCATAGCCCGTAGTGGCCCAAAGTCACATTACACAGTGCGTAGTTACCCATACTCGCATTATGCAGAGCATAGTGTCCCACAGTCACATGACACAGCACATAGTGTCCCAATCACATGGCATAGCCCGTAGTGACCCAAAGTCACATTACACAGTGCGTAGTTACCCATACTCGCATTATGCAGAGCATAGTGACCCATAGTCACATTATACAGCACATAGTGACCCATATTAATATTACACAGCATGTAGTGTCCCATGTTTACATTACACAACGCTAGTGACCCATATTTAAACACACACACAGCAAAACACAGACAACCAGTAAACATTACTGACACCCCCCCTCCCAGCAAAAATTACTGACACCCCTAGCAAAACATTAATGACAACCCCCTCTCAGCAAACATCTACTGACAACCCCCCTCCCATCAAACATTACTGACACCCCTAGCAAAACATTAATGACAACCCCCCACCAAACATCATTTACTAAAACTCCCCTCCCATCAAACATTACTGACACCCCCCCCCCCCCCCTGCTGCCACCTCCAGCAAAACATTAATGACACACACCCCGCCCAGCAAACATTACTGCCCCCCTCTCCATCTTCAGCACGACTTGCCTGAGCCCCTGTTGATCGAGTCTGTGGTGTGCTCCTGTGCTGTGGCTGTGGCTGTTGCTCTGAGTGAGTCTGCTGGGCTCCTCCATTGCACACCTGACCATGTGACTTCCTGTTCAGGAGCCGGAGAGGTCAGGTGGCATTCTGTTTACACTGATGGGAGGGAGGAGGAGGGACCACGGAACGGAGACGCTGCCTAGTGCCTGTCTGTAATATCTGCCTGTCTGTAATATGCTAGGCAGCGCGGAGGAGAGGGAACTGAATGGGGAGCCTCCTTACACACTCACAGGAGATAGTGCTGCCAGCGCTGCTGCTGCCTGCAGTGTCATACAGTATGACAGGCTGCAGCAGTTACAACACCCATTCCGACACCCCTGTCCGCAGCCACACTTCCTCCACAGCCCCTCTTCCTCCTTCTGACATGTCCTGATTCCTCCTGGCGCAGAGTGCTGCTGCTGGCACCCATCGCAGCCCCACTTCCTCCTTCTGACCTCCGCAGCGCACCGCATATAAGAAAGTGCTTGTGCTTCTGCTGCTGGACAGTACTACCGGAGGAGAGGCAGGGGGGAGGGGGTCTCGGACGGCCACTGTCGTCTGCTGCCCAGTACTATCGCTGGGCCAACCACTTCACAGGCCTAATGAGCGGAACATCGGAAGGCAATGGAGCCAGTGCCCCCTTTAAGGCTGGCGCCCGGCGGCAGATGACTCCATTGCCTCCGGGAGTTCCGCCACTGCCAGAGACGCTGGCAGGGGAAGCTAGGCGGGGGCGCACTTAAAAATATATATATAAATGAATGGGCAGCTAATCAGTGGTTTCCCACCATTTATTTGTATGGGGTTTTTTATGCAACATGGCTGGCTCCCAGCTCCCCCTGCCCGGCTCTCCTTCGGACAAGTCGGTCTAATGAAAGGGGGCCTTAAAAGTGGATATGTTATGCCTACTATTACAATGTATATGTATTTGGGGTTCGATTCCCACCATGGCCCTAACTGTGCAGAGTTTGTATATTCTCCCCATGCTTGCGTGGGTTTACTCCGGGTACTCCGGTTTCCTCCCAATATCCAAAAATATATCAGTAGGTTAATTGTCTCCCAATGAAATGAACCCTAAAATGTCTGCGTGTGCTTGTACATGTGGTAGGGAATATAGGGGCCACTATAATCCTTCCTGCTTCGCCTCGCTAAAGGGACATTGACAAGATGTATTAACATCTTGTCAGCCGAAGCGGGGGAGCGCTAACCCTCCCTCCGGCGAAGTCCCCTCCTGGAGATAGCGCATCAATTTACACCGATGTGCTATCTCCTTTCCCAAGCCGGCTGGACTGGGCATGCGCGGGATGACGCTACTCAAGCGAGATCCCCAGCGCAGCCCAGAGCTAACAGCAGGGACAGCGCTGTCTCTGCTGTTTAGATAGGGCTTCGTCAGCCTGATGCTGGCGAAGCCAAAACCAGCATTGTGCGGAAAGATCTGACCGTTGACCTAAAGGTTTTGGCTGTATATCCAATCTCAATCCAACATAAAAAGATGCCGGATTGAGGCAGGGAAGACGGCAGTGGGCGAGCAGCATCTTACACAGCGTCGTCCTCCGGTCTGCCGCCACCCGCACCCTCTCGGTGATGCCCGCACCCTCTCGCCGCCTCACCCGGCCCCATCCTGGCTCGGACCCCACGCATCAATCAGATTTGGCTGTTACATTGAATAAAGGATGCTGGATCCATTCCGGCAAAAGAATTTCAGAAAGGATCCAGCATCAATTGAATATAAATCACATTGTCTCCAATTCATAATGTGCCACATTAACCTGCCTAATTTCTTATTTTATATTATTATAGTGTTCTCCACATTACAAAGAGCAGATTAGACTAAGACCCACTGCACATCGCTGTCTACCGCAACGATAATAATGGCATATGCACTAAGATATGCAATTATTATCGCAAAGGATAACTCTTTCTTTAAGAGCTGCCCTTTACAAAGCTGCAATGTGTCAGCAGGTCCCCCTCTTACTGTGGCTCGCTGCTTGCTGCAGGGACTCTGATGGCTCCTCCTCCCTGCACCTGGAAGGGGAAGTACAGTGCTAGGGAGGAGGAGGTCACTGGTCTGGGCAGCACAGCAGGAGGCTGCCCAGACATCAGGTGAGGTAGAGTGGCGTGGGGCAGCAGGGGTGGGTGCAAGGTGGCAGGAGTCACCAAAAGAAGCCCATAAGCTTCTATATGGTGCTAGCGATACCCTCCATAGGGGTAACCTGGTGTGTGGGTTTTAGTGCATACAAAAATGCTGTAAAAACCCTCATAACAGGGTTTTTCTGCATTTTCGTGTTGGCACATCCCACCCTATGTCACCTTACAGCAGGCATGTCCAAAGTTTGGCCCGGGGGCCAAGTGTGGCCCGTGCTGTCATTTTAACCGGCCCGCAGCCTCCATTCCGAAACGGCCGGAGCATCAGACACAGGTCTCTAGAGGTGGTGCCCCTGGTGAGCGCACATTTACCTTGCTGGTTTGCTGTCTGCAGTGGTGAGAGGTGCCGGCTGCCACTGTAGTCTGGTGAGTATGCATCCAACCCCCGCCCGGGCCTCAACTCATCCTAGGCCTGCAATCTCTCCCCCTGCTGCTGCTGCTGCTGCTGCTGCTGCTGAAACTGCGATCACAGTGACAGCAGTGTGTGGGGATGGGGGTCAGCATGCGGAGTGGAGGAGGGTGGCGGTGGGAGCTTAGGCATCTGTCTCCTCTCCTTGGGGTGTCTACTTGACCTGTCCATCATCTGGCTCACACAAGAAGCTGGGAGCCATACAGAGGAGGAGGGTCAGACAGGGGAATATACAAAGAAGGGGCAGGTTGAAAAAATACAGTGAATAAGGCAGAGTGGGGGACAAACAGAGAAGGTGGGGCAGAGTGGCGGACAAACAGAGAAGGTGGGGCAGTGTGGGGGACATACAGTGAACTGGGGGCAGAGTGGGGGACATACAGTGAATAAGAGGCAGGCTTAGGGACATACAGTGAATGTGGGCACAGGCTGCGCGGCATCTTGCGCAACAAAACCACTGTATTTGAGCCAAACCTGGCCTATATACTTCAGTCAAGATCTCATTATCACCCTTCAAATTAGAGCAGGTAAGGTAAATGATTTTTTTAGTCTTCTGATTAATGGTTCAAAGAATGTTATGCTGAATGGTCGGCCCCCACACATTTCCACCTCACCAAATCTGGCCCTCATTGCAAAAAGTTTGGATACCCCTGCCTTACAGTGTCCCTTAACATTATAGCTTTCACTACATACTTCTCTCGCTGAAATGTAATGTCACATAATTTAGTCTGCGCAATGGATTACACCCAGTTGCTTAGCAGGCATATCTGGGAAATAGGTATGCATCTTTATAACATTGGTGCAGGCCCCCTAAGCCTCTGGGCCCAGTAAATTAATACAGTTGTGTCATAATTCACTGGTGCCATCATTCACTGGTTGCTAATTCAAATAACATTCCTGAAATCATTTCACATTCAAGACACACCAAATACCCCCATTACACAATGACATAATAACAATACATTTTGAAATATGAAATCTATAATAATACATTTTTGTTTATCCCAACTTACATATTAATCAGCAGGACTTAGTCATAGGGAAATGACATGCAATAGATACAAATGATAGACAAAACTTCCTTGTGCTTTCTTGTTTATGAAGCATTGTCTTTCCTGGATGGATCCATAGCATAACTAAATTGGAAAATCATTCCCACATTACAAAACAGGAATGATTTATACTAACAGCAATGCCGTGTCAACCAATCAGTTATTTGCTTTTGGTAGGCTTTATTTATATAGCAAAAAAAAGCTGAGACATATGTCTTCTGTGATGGTTCAGTGTGTACTGATTTTTACAGAAAAACAGGATTACCAGCACAGCAGATAGGAGTATGATGGAGTGTGGGCTTTCCTTGCTATGTGCACAGTACAGTATATCATTTTACATGACAGGATTATTGAAATGAGGACGACCAAAGAAGCCCAAATTGTAATGACAAAAAGAAAATCACCCGGCCTCCCCAGCACGTGTCACCCCATGGCACATGTCTTACGTGCCTAGTGGGAAATCCGCCACTGGGCTCACCTTCCACAGATACAGTACATCTCTTATATATTTGGCTACATCTGTCATTCAATGTGTGAGTGTGTCTATAACGCTGGGTGGAGTCATAGGCTAATAGCCTATCAGAGCCTCTGACTCCACCCACACACACTCACATAGTGTCAGAGAACCAGCCCACAGTGCCAGACACAGACACCCTCTGCCTCCCCATGCTGCCAGGCAAAGACACTGCTGCCTCCACAGCATTGCTTACCCCCCCCTCCCTTCTCCCCTGGAGATAGATAGTGGCAGCCAGCGCCTGGCAACCTCACGTCTCCCCCTCCAGCGTATGTCTCTTCACGGAGCAGGTGAGCGGTAGCCCGTGCAACCTCCCCCCCCCAGCTGCTTAGCAGCAGCTGCCGCCCCCACCTCTCCCCCGGAGCAGAAGAGCAGAAGCCGGCGGCTGCTAAGCGCACCTCTCTCCCCCCCCCAGCGGGTTAGTGGCGCCCGGCGCAAACACCTCCCCTCACAGCTCTGAGCTAGCCGAGCCCTTTCATGTAACGCAGGAGTCCGCCCCCCTCCTCCCGCGATTCGCGTGCCCCCCCGCGAACCCCTCTCCCGTGATTCACGGCACTCCCATGATTCGTGGGCCCCTTGTACCCCCCCTCCCGCGATTCACAGCAACCCCTCCCATGATTCACGGACCCCCGCAACCCCCCTCCCATGATTCACGGCCCCCCACAACCCCCCTCCCACAATTCGCGGACCCCCGTGATCCCCCCTCCCATGATTCACGCCCCCCCTCCCTTGATTCACGGCACCCCCCCTCTCGCAATTCACGGCACCCCCGCGCCCCCTCCCGCAATTCACAGCCCCCGCGAACCCCCCTCCCCTGATTTGCGGATTCCTGCCCCTGCGAACCCCCTCCCACAATTTGCTCCCCTTCCCGCTATTCGTGCATCCCCCCTCCCTTGCTTTGCGGAGTCCTGCCCCCCCACCCGCGATTCGCGAACCCCCGCGCCCCCCCCTCCCACAATTTGAGGAACCACCTTACCCCCTTCCCGCAATCCCCCCCCCGGCGGACCCCGCTCCCGCATTTCACGGCCCCCCGTGAGAATGGGGGATCCTGTACCGCCACAAGCAGGTGCCGCCCCTAGGTGGGAAATCCTGCCCTGACTGCCGCGCTGCAGGTTCCCCACACTGCCAGAAGTGTCCCCATGGTCCTCTGCACCAGCACCACAACTTTTATCAATGTCTTTCCCACATACCACTATTATACAGCCTCCTGCTGTCATGCACCCTCACTCCCTCCCAGTGGGAGGAGATGCTCACCCACTACCGGGAGCTGCATACTGTCCCCCACCCTCCTCCAGTTCTAGGGATGCCCATCGACCATCAATGATTTCAAATCATTGATGCTTTATGGCCGATGTTGAATACTTTTGCCATCGATATGGGAGGACCAGATGGTTTCCCTACAGCAAGAACCGATCAAGTTTCACATTTTTTTAAGGTGCCGGGACACGGAGCATAGCTCCGCCGCCCACACCCGGAAGCCCCGCCACCGAGTTCTGATTGACCTATGGCCTATTCAGTCAGATATAATGGATGACCATCGATAGCTACAACAATCGATGGTTATCCAAGTAATATTGTAATACTATCGATGGCAGGGTGCAAAATCGCCATGTATTTTAATACATCCCGCCCATAGACTTTAAGCACATCCTTCACCAAATAACAAACATACGTCACACTTCAATATATTTCTACTTTTAATTAGAGATGTGTGGCGGCCACTTTTTCGAGTTTTGGTTTTAGATCTGGATCTAATTTTTGCGTTTTGGATCTGGATTGTTTTTGGCAAAACCACCCTTGTGGGTTTTGGTTTTGGATCTGGATTTTTATGATAAAATTCTAAAAATGGCTAAAATAACAGAATTTGGGCCTGTTTTTGCCCCTCAATAACATTAGTTTCCACTCATTTCTAGTCAGTTTTGATCACTTCACAGCTCACAAAATTGTTCTCAATTACTGTAGTTGGGCCAAAAGGGTATACCGAGGTAGCTGGATGACTAAGCTAAGCAACAGCAGTGGGCATCACATACATGTGGACCTTACACTTCCAACCTGGCACATCTTGGAAGCAGAGCGGCACTGCAGGGGCAGACAGGGTGGAAGTTTAATAAACTACCCCGAAAAAAAGAGAAATGCAAAGAGGTATCGGCCTTGTCTTGACTGGTGGTAGCAGCTTCAGCACTTCTATCGGGTTACTGATCTCCCACTAATTCCTCCTCCATCATCCTCCAAAAATGTGTTTTTATTTTATTTATTACTTCTATTTATTTTTCTTACTTTACACTGGACACAGCCTGTCACACTGGACACAGCCTGTCACACTGGACACAGCCCATCACCCTGGACACAGCCCCTGGACAATGGACACAGCCTCTGGACACAGCTCCTGTACACTAGACACAGCTGTCACACTGGACACTGCCCCTGGACACTGGACACAGCCCGTCACCCTGGACACAGCCTCTGGACACCACCCCTGGACACAGCTCCTGTACACTGGACACAGCTGTCACACTGGACACTGCCCCTGAACACTGCCCCTGGACACTGGAAACAGACCATCACCCTGGACACAGCCCCTGGACAATGGACACAGCCCATCACCCTGGACACAGCCCCTGGACACTGGACACAGCCCGTTACACTGGACACTGGATATAGTCTGTCACACTGGACACTGGATATAGTCCGTCACACTGGACACTAGATATATGCTGTCACACTGGACACTAGATATATGCCGTCACACTTGACACTGGATATAGGCCGTCACACTGGACACAGCCCATTACACTGGACACTGGATATAGTCCGTCACACTGGACACTGGATATAGTCCGTCACACTGGACACTGGATATAGTCCGTCACACTGGACACTAGATATATGCTGTCACACTGGACACAGCCTGTTACACTGGACACTGGATACAGCCCGTCACCCTGGACACAGTCCCCCCTGGACAATGGACACAGCCCCTGGACAATGGACACAGCACCTGGACACTGGACACAGCCCCTGTACACAGCCCCTGTACACTGGACACAGCCCCTGACACACTGGACACAGCCCCTTATATTATGGACACTGCAGCCCCTGTTCACTGAGTGTACAGTCAGCAGCACTGCAGCCCCTGCGTGTGAGCACTGCAGCACCTAGTTTACAACAAAATAAGAAATCAGTCACTAAATAAATCACAGCACAGGGCACGGAGCACAGAGCACCGAGCACAGAGCAGGGAGCATGGAGCACGGAGCACAGATCCCAACCACCCTCTTCCCTCTCCTATAATGGAGTGGAGATGGCGGGGCGCGTGTGCGTCTTATATAGAATCCAGATCCCGCGAGAATCCGACAGCGCGATGATGACGTTTTACCTACTTTTCGGTCCGGAATTCAGGCGGGATCTCCCGAGCCGGCTCAGATCCTGACTCGGATCACCATATTCGGATCTGTCGGATCCCGGAGATCCGGACCCGCTCATCTCTACTTTTAATGGGGCGCAGCTCCTTACGATGGTGTGAAGAGCGCCCAGAGGGTGCGATGAATCACCTAGTGTGTTATATAAAAGGGCATAACTTCCATAGGTGCAGAGAGTGCAGCTGCTATAGGGACCAATAAATGTGTAGAAAAAGAAAGAGTGGTATGCTGCACTAAACAATAAAGGAATGATGTCATTTGCCAATAAAAATTACTGTATAATTAATAAACAAAACAAGACATTTTTTCCCCCAGCTCACTGAATAGTATTAGTAACCAATCTTGAACACTACATGATAATAGAATTCATAAATATTGGTTACATATACCTGTGCAGGTGTATACTATGCCCCCAAGCCACATCTTGAAAAGACACCTTGAAAAAGCTGTTTATACAGCGAAACGCGTCGGTGGATTGGTGCTATACAATTGTGACACCCAGACCTTGCTGTCCCCTGATGACCAGAAAGGAATTCAAATCTATCCACAATCACTCACGGGTTCTGTGTACCAGGAGAGCATCCTCAACCATCTGGCTACTAGTGAGACCGGCATATTCAACCTGCTGACACCACACAGCTCCTGCCATCCCACTGGAGGAACGCCACCTCGCCATTTATTGGAGGACCCTGAAAACTTTGGTACCAACAGACTGCCACACTCCCTACCATTCGTACCCAATTTGGTTGGACGTAAACATTCCATTGGATTTAATAATGAATTAATGATGTGTCATATGCACAAAGGAGCTTAGAGTCTTCAGGGAAAATAATTGTTTGAGTGCCAACATCTCTGTGAGAGATGCGTAACATACAGGGCCAGTGCGACACGCCGGAGCGCCCCAGATGGGGGGGGGGGCGGCCCTCACCCTCTCCACCTCGGGTGGGAGGGTCGATGCAGCCGCTGCCACCACTTTGCTTTGGGGGGGTGAGATGCTGGAGCTCAGGGCGGGCACGGGGGGTCAGTGGTGTGCGGGCGGCGCTATCTAGGGGCGGACGTATGGCTGACTCACCTGCTCCAGTCCCAGTCTCCCAGCCGCTTTCTCCCCTTGGTTCCGGCGCTCTGCTGCTGCTGCTTACAGGTCACCGCCGCCCTCCAGTGGCCAGCGCCCTAGGCAAATGCCTAAAGCTCATAATTAAAAATATATATATTTATTAGCTTAATTCTTAAGACTTAAGCTTATAAATATATATATTTTTAATTATAATCTTCCAGTTGTGTGGCGCTCTCTTTTACAGTTACAGAGTACTTTATATATGAACATTTGTCTAATTGCTCTGTACTCGTAAAATATTCACTGGTTCATTATAAAGCAATTCCCAGAATTGCATTTGGGAGCAGCCCTTTATTACCTTAAAGTGTAATTTACTTATATCTTGTTGAAACAACAGTTTATACCATCGCGCCTGATAGTTTTTGTTTCAAATGCCTAAAGCTGCCTAGTGCTGGCACCGGCCCTGGTAACATATTTGCTAAAAATGCCAGTGTCACTCATATTTGTTATATAAATGTAAAAAAAATGTGTAAAAAACACGTTTCAGTTGTATTTACACAACTTTTTTCAAGTCGTACAATAAAGAAACAAACACAAACATACCTTTATTGATACAAACACCCTGTGCAATATGGAGCTGCCGTAGGAAGGGGCGGGATGTGCATCCGACATCAGCGCCGTTGGATGACATCATCACGCACCGGCATGCAGTATTGACAATAACAAAACCATCACCATGGGAACATACACTATGGGGGATAAACGGAGAATAATAACATGAATTATAAACATGAAAAGTAAAGATCTCAAACATAATACCCTGTTTAGCGGAAACAGGCAAGGGACGCACTTTCATTCAGGCCCCTGGGAGCAATGACATCCATCTTATGAATCCACTGAGCTTCTCTTTTGCGAAGAATCAGTGAATGATTGCTTCCTCTGGTAAGTGGAGGTATAGTATCAATGATACGATACCTTAATGAATTGATGGGATGCATTTTCTCAGCGAATCGTGGTATTTTATTTCTATTATGAAGCACTGAGTGACGCACCTTCTACGCATTCTGTACTTCCATTGTGTGGGCGCCAGACAAAGCTGCCATTTATCGTTGGGAGTGCCAGAGCCTAGAATACTATATTTATATATACTGTATATATATAAGATGTATCCATTCCTATCTACTGCTTCCAGAAGGCACCGGGGTTGTTTGTACCCTGCTGGGAGAGTGTCGGGCCACTACGTAAATATATATATATATATATATATATATATAAACAAGAGATATAGAGAGCGCTTTTACCACCTAATAGAACTTCCACCAATTGAAGTCATAAACAGTACAGTAACCCAATACAATGTATAATCTTATAACCAGAATGCTTTATTTGTGTTTCGAGAACCACATCTGGACATTGTATCCCTTTCGGAAATGCTGTATCAGTAACCCGACGCGTTTCGTCTTAAAAAATACTTCATCAGGGGTTTCACACTAGTTGTGATTTCAAACGCTTAAACATGCGTGTAACACCTTCAAGGTTTGTAGGTTGTAATACCCTTCCCCTCAGTAGGGCAGATTCCAAATATCAGATGTTCCCCAAGTGGGGTGAAAAAATATGCGAGGTGTCCACAACCTTCTTTGTGCCCCTATCATGGGTGCAGTAGCATGATGTTTTAATTTAAAGGGACCATCCCATCTATAGAGAACTGTCGGCAAAATCTGTGCAGTATTGTTGGCTTGGTTCACAGTGTCTGATCCACAGTAACAGATGTTCAGCTGTAGAGTGGATATGACACGTATGGGTATCAGCTATAAACAGCTCAATTTCTGGTCTAAGTGAAAAGTACTGAACAAAGCTGTCCGCAGACAGCTTTGTCCAGTACTTTTCACTTAGACCAGAAATGAATGTGGAAAAGGATCAGTGACCAATTTTTTTAGTGACCAACTTTTTAAGGTACATACCTTCAAACCCTTTTGGGAATGGATAAATATGAAAGGCAATAAATTCTTCCTTAATTTTGTTTGATATATTATTGGTTGATTGTCTCCTAAGAATAGGAATTAACAGTCAAAAGAAAACCATATAATGATTATCTAATGATGAAAATAGTAAGTAGTAAATGTATAGAATTTTTATCTCCAATGTGGAATAAAGATGGTATAATTTAAAGGATGTCTCCAATACCTGGACAAATGAATCTTTCTGTATAAAGCAATTTGAAAGATCTTTTAGACAAGCCTGAAAAGGGGGATATTCAAAACCTTAGAAAATATTTTTTATTATTTTTTTATTTTATTTTCTTAATATAATTTTATAAAATAAAATAATAATAAAAAAGATTTTGGTCACTAAAACAATTGGTCACTGATCCTTTTCCACATTCATTTAATTATATTAAAGGATATATTAATTAACTCACCATTAACTCGAATTCTATGTTGACTCTTCCTTCCACGCATCTATTACAGGTTGAGAATCCCGTATCCGAATATCCGTTATCCAAATTATTCCGAAAACCATACATTCCAGAAAGTGAAAAAAAGGACATGATATGTAACTTGCACTATATATGTGCTGACAATGATTGCTTGGCATTCAAATCAAGTGCCTGAGATAGTACACAAATTTTGTTTCATGTTTTAAAACCTTGTTTTTTGAACAAATAAAATATAATTGTATGTATTTCATGTGGTTGATGTGTTTATACAGCATAAATGCAAGATACTTTAAAATACATAATTGAAATATTAAAATATTCTGAAATACGGAATAATCCATTATCCAAATTTCTACTGGTCCCGAGCATTTTGGGTAAGGGATACTCAACCTGTATTATTATTGTTATTTAATTTTTTTTTAATTATGTAATAATAAAATGTCATGTTATTTCTATGGCCCTTACTGTTGTATTCTACAGTTGTGTCAATTGTGTAACTCCTGATGAAGTTTCTTGTTGAAAAGAAACGCGTTGGTTAACTGCTTCGTTATATGAATAGAAAACAACTTGTGTACTCTGTGAATTACTCCAGCTACAAGGAGCTGTGTCAAAAAGAAAGAATTTTTAATAAATGTTTTTTATGCTGAACAAATGAATTGTTTTACGCGCTTAGAAAACACTATTGGTAGTGGAGATTTTGTGGTAGTCCTTACTAGCAGAGGGCTAAGTGTTGGAAGCGACCATCATAACAGTTTAGCGCAATTATAGAGATATTGTTGTTGATATATATATATATATATATATATATATATATATATATATATAGATATATATATACAGCGGCAGAGGACAGGCGGCACTCGGAGGCTTGGTAGGTGCAATCAAACGTGTTTATTAAAACGACATCTACATTTCGGGGCTCTTCTCCCCTTCGTCAGGACAAGAGCCCCGAAACGTAGATGTCGTTTTAATAAACACGTTTGATTGCACCTACCAAGCCTCCGAGTGCCGCCTGTCCTCTGCCGCTATCTAAAGGATACCCATACCTGCTGGAAGGCACCGGAGCAAGCAAGTCCGTGGGGACCACAGAGTGCCGGGACGCACATCGGTTTTCTATATATAAATATATACACATATATGCAGCAAGTTGTTCCCCCCCGTGTCTGTGCAGGCATTCCCTGTGTCCCATAAACAATGATTTTGTCATTGATATGTTTAGAAGTTATATCTATGTTATTAATTTGCTGTTACCCCCCCCCCCCCTATATACCATATCAACTACTGACCGAATGCATCACTGCGTTATCCATTCATTGGTTCCACTATACACTTTGCTTGTTCTATTTTTTTCTTTGTATTTTTTAGGTATATATTATGTTTTTTCTACAGTATTATGTATTTATTGACATTGTTGCTAAGGTGATGGTGGCACTATGACGCTCAGAGTGTCTGGCAGTGTAGCCAACTAGCTGTTATGTCTGCTGTGTGCGCCGTCTGAGGTGAGGGTGGTCCCCGCCTGCCAGGGCCGGCTGGCCATCTGGCAAATGCCAGAAGGGATGGTGGCCAGGTGGGCTGATTGTCTGTGCTGAGCGGGCAGTCTGAGCCACGTCATTTGCATATGACGTGGATTCCCAGCCCGCTGCAGCACCCCCAGGAGCCGGAGCAGGCTCAGATTCACTGTGGGGCTCTGATCTTCAGCTTCCACTCTTAGCCTGTGCAGTGTGAGGGAGCGGTTGTCTACAGAGGGACAGCTGGTGCCGGCGGCTACACAGAACAACGATGCGGCTCTGATCGTGCGGCCATTTGCAGGGCAGCTCACACAGCTCAGCTGCACCTCCCTTCCCTGCTGCACCACAACAAAGCAGCAAAAAGTAAGCAAGTGTTTTTAAAGTTACTGTGTTTTGAACAGTTGCCTGTGATAGTACTGTTTGTGTGCGTGTATATATATATATATATATATATATATATATATATACACACACACACACACACAGTATATGCCTGTGTAGTATTATGCGTAATAGGCATTACGTCATGTGGTATAATTTGTAATGCACATTACGGTGGGTGACATTATGTGTAATGTGCATTACAGTGTGTTTCACAATGTGTAATGGGCATTGCGGTGTGTTCCATAATGTGTAATGCCTCCTTTTTGTGATGTCAAAACCTCCTTTTCTTGAGACCACGCCCCCTTTTCACAGCGCGGTTTCGCTGCGCAAGGGTCCCGCCTGCTGCAGGTGGGCCTGTGTGCTCAAAATGATTTCTGGTCCCAGTCCGGCCCTGCCGCCTGCTGTTGGCGCGAGTCTCACTTGGGTGTTTGGTTGTTAAATAGGTAAGTGTTTTCTGTATTGTATTAGCCTGATGACGATACACTAGTATTGAAACGTTGCTGTTTTCTTCAATTAAAGAATATTACCGTTCCCATTGGTGTGTGACTGGAGTGCCACTATGTGCTGCAGTCTGTATTTCTCCTTGTTGGAGGCACACAGCAACGCAACCTATTTGCCCTCAGTGGGTGTTACAGAAAAAAGCAAATGGATCACCCTTGGGCGCAGTTGCTAGTAGGTCTCAGACACTTAGGGGTTTATTCTAGTTCATTCTTTCTGACAAAATCCTTCTTAGATGGACAAAACCATTTGCAATGCAAGGGGGCAGATGTAACATGTGCAGATAGAATTAGATTTGGGTGAGTTATTTTGTTTCTGTGCAGGGAAAATACTGACTGCTTTATTTTACACTGCAATATAGATCTCACTTTGAAGAAAAACCCCACCCAAATCTAATTCTCTCTGCACAAGTTACATCTGCCCCACCCGCAGTGCACATGGTTTTGTCCATCTAAGAAGGATTTTGTCAGAAAGAATGAACTAGAATAACCCCCTTAATGAGGAGACACCACTCCTCCAATAATACACAAACCACACAATTTTAAGTGGAAACCTTCCAGCGCTTATAACACAATACACACTACTTCCCTTTTGTTCATGGGATGATTCTATTAGACAGATGGATGGGAAAAAGGTCCTTGCAGCAAATTTTCATTTGTATTAGTCCATGAAATGAAACAAAAACAAAATAGCATATGGTGAAGTATGTCCACACTAAAGATTTCATTTGAGAAACCCGTGCAGGCAAATAAGGGCTGTGAAGCTGTTCCTTCCACCTGATGGTATCTAGAAATGACTAGTGTACCCAACTATATAAAAGATGTGACTAATAAAGCACATCAAGGTATCTTTGACTTTTAGTGCGTACTCCAACTCACAGTCTACGGATGTTATGCTCTCACATCAAGGTATCTTTCAATACACCGAAAAAGGGGGGAGAGTGTTACCAAGATAATGCATACCCCAACTCACTAGTGTCAGTGCTGAGATGTTCCCATCAAGTTTTCTTTCAGACCACACAGTGAATGGATCATAAAAAACTTTTAATAAGTTCCACATCCAGACGTGCATAACATAGAAGATAAAAAATGGTGAGGGTGTCACATTGACTACTGAAGAGGAACAATAATTAAATACAAGGTCTACAACCTGGAGGGTCTTCCGGATGATCCGACCAGGGGGTATGCCAACCAAGGTCCCAGACTGGATATCAGCAGACCTAAGCGAATCCTTCCTCTGTTCACACGTTTCGATCCACTCTGGGATCTTCTTCAAGGTGTACAGAGGAATGTATGGATCAGGGTATATATACCCTGTATACAGGAAGTTAGGTGACTTCCTGTTTCTGTGTCTCAGTAAATGTAATAACATACAATTCATGTGTAACTACAATTTTTGGACATATAAAACTCTTTTAAAAGTTTGGGTCAGTTTCCTGAAAAGTATATAAAGCGTAATATAGCGCTGTAGCACTAAATCAGTATATGGATAATGCCGGGAGACGCGACAGCCGGAAGTGTGGTGCGTTCCACTGCACCCACTTCCGCGTATCACACGGCCGGATGTTCTGTAGCCGGGTGAAGTGTGCCGTGCATCATACTGATGTAATGTGGCGTGCCTACTACTGACAAGCTTAGCATGAAATGTGCGTTCCAAGGCACGGGGGTACTTCCTAATAGTGTGTTCCACAGCACAAAGGACCGCGATCTCTGTTACACCACTTCCTTAGATAGTAAAAATCACCTTCCCCTTATTGCAAAATTACCCACACTGTACAAATATTGCACAATACATAATAAAAAATATAAAAATAAAAAATATAAATAAATTGACAGTATTAATGCAATCTGGAGTAATACATCTGAAAACTACTGTATGCAAAATTAAAAATAAGCAGCATTTTTACAATACAAGCAGAATTGTACAATACACAAATGATAAAAATGACATAATCGGTTTCAAATGGTGTGATTAATTTTCTTCCAGTGGTTCCATATTGTATACTACAAAGAAAGGAAGAAAGAGAAACATGCCTCAGATGACAAGAAACCATTATAGAAACCATTTCAATTCGAAATCACTATTGTGACCCCCTGGTGACAAGGTTTTAAACTCAAAGATATACTCCATTTCTGTTTTTGCCAATCTACTTGCCACATCTTTATCTCTTACATCTGTAGCAATAGTTTTTAGTCCAAAAAAAATGGATATGTAGACAGGGGAACAATTGTGTTTGGCCTTAAAATGGGCAGACAACGCATGTGTTTCTACTCCTTTTTTTATATTTCGCACGGGTTCAGCAACACAGGTTTCTAAGGAACGTGAAGTGCAGCCAATGTAGAATTTGTCACGTGCATTTGATGGCATATATTACATTTTGGTTGTTACATGTGATAAAATCACAAATTTTTGCTACCTTCCCATTTATTGTTACTTCAGTAGTTTTGTTTTTTTCCCCTTTGATTTGTCTACATGGTAGACATAGGCCACATCGTATACTCCTGGGGCGTCCTGAAGGTTTTAATTGGCTTGATGTAAGCTTATTTTTCAAATTTAATGGTTTTCTATAAATGCATACCGGTTTCTCCGGAATTAGATCCTTTAATATTGGATATTTTTGTAGCATTGGCCAATGTTTCCCGATTGACTTCTCAATATCTATATATCTAGAGTTAAATCCCGTTACAAAGGCAAAATCAAATGTATTTTCTTTGATGTCCTAAGATTAGTTTTTTACTGCAATAAGAGTATTGTGGTCGGTATCTTTAACTATCTGGATAGTTGTTTCTAGGAGGTTTGGTTCATAGCCACAGGCCAAAAACATTTCTTGCATTTCTCTAGTTTGCACATCTAAGATTTCTGGTTCTGCACAATTCCTCTTCAGCCTCTTAAATTGGCCACTTGGTATGGATTTTAACCAGTTCTTATGATGGCAACTGGTTGCCTGTATATAGGTGCCAGAATCCATGGGTTTCATATAATTTTTGGTGTAAATTCTGTTATGCTTGATGTATACCGCGCCAGATAAAAAATATGTTGTCTATACTGTATATCTGACGTAGGACACAAGGCTCTCCCCACAGCTCGCATTAACCCAGATGGTACTGGCCTCCCATTCCCCCATAAAGAGGTTGGCGTACCTGGGGCCAACCTTGTGCCCATTGCCGTTCCTGTGTTCTGAACATAGAATTCATCCTTAAAAAGAAAAAAAGTATTCTTTAGAATGAAGGAGATGCCTTTTATAATAAAATCCTATAATGAGGAACTGGTACCCGATTCTGATAAGGCCTTTTTAACACCATCAATACCACGATCATGGTCTATGATGGTGCACAAGGATGACACGTCAGCAGTTACCAACATGTCACCTTCTTGCCATTGTATTCCATCAAGTGTCCTGAGAAAGTCACCTGTGTCTTTTAGATGTGACCGATTTTTAGTCACTGGCGGCTGTAAATGGTACTCAATGTATTTCTACCAAAGTTTTCAATTTCATTACATTCGCTTCTGTGGGATTTTTTTTAGCTTGCTGTAGACTTGTGCATCTTTGAGTTGTCTATAGATAAAACGTCAACACAAAGCACAGTAACTGGTGACACCACATGTGAAAGGTCTATATTTTAACAATAAAGTAAATACAAACATTGTTGCTTTCCCCAATAAAAGTTATATTATCTTGATGATCACCATGTTCATAATTGTGTCTTGTTGTGTCTATTCAATATATCCTTGCTGCATTAACCTTCTTTGGCTCTTGTAACAACAGATATGTACTGTATTATTGCATTTAGGATAATAACACTTACGTGGTTTAACTGCAAATATGATCTCACCTGTTTGTAAAGATTATATGCCATAATATGGACATATATGTACATAATAACCAACATTATGCATCTTTTTATCACCCTTTAGTCAGCACAAAGCCAGTACGCCATAATCCATCTGATTCAAAACCAGAAATAAACATCCACTCTGACATGCCTATAAGAATTTCTGTATTCTCAACCTGTCATTTTTTAACAACCTTTACAATTTTATTTTTGTAGATTTTACTAAATCTCCGCCCTTGATCTTGTGCCTCTTCCTCTCCCCTAGAGAAACGCTGAGGATTAGCTAGTAATTAGTGTGTTTCCATATTGCCTTTGTATGATACTATAATTTGTGTTGTTTAAAATGTTGCAACCTTTATACGTGGACAATAGCAGGATTACATATAATATATGGGGATTATTTTGAAGCTATGTTACATACATTAAAATAAGAAATCAAACATAGGACAACATTCTTTAATAAGCCATACACATCTTTATGAGAGCAGCATACTGTGTCCAATAATTTAATGTGCAGCTACAAATATAAATACAGTATATATGTAAAAAAGGTGGTGTGAAATGAGACGACAAGTTTAACTATATATTAAATGAAAGGTGAATTAATTAGAAACATACTGTACAGTATACACAACAGGAAAAATGGTTGCATCTAACTGGCGCACAAATTCAGTATTCTAAATCTTCACTTTTAATAAATTCAAATATATTTTTAAAAAAACTTTAAAAAAAGGGAGATCTACACAGTGAAATATAGAGGTTGAAACCAAAAGAATGACATACACACGTACAGTATATAGGGCCTTATTCTGGTTCACTCTCAGAGGCAAATTGCTTCTCAAATGGACAAAACCATGTGCACTGCAGGTGGAGCAAATGTAATTTGTGCAGAGAGAATTAGATTTGGGTGGGGTTTCACTTCGAAGCGAGATCTATATTGCAGTGTAAAACCTTGCACAGAAACAAAATAAATCACCCAAATCTAATTCTCTCTGCACATGTTACATCTGCCCCACTTGTACTGCACATGGTTCTGCCCATTTGAGAAGGAATTTGCCTCTGCGAGTGAACTAGAATAAGGACCATAGTGCTCAAAAAAATATAGTAAGTGCTATAAAAGCACTAGAAGTATGCCTGCTTAATTAATCACAATTATTAACAGTATTGGTGTTTTTGTGATACACCAATAAACCTGGCTGGGCCTTTGGCTGGGGTTTAGCAACTTTCCAATTATTTATTTATTTATTTATTAGCAGTTTCTTATATAGCGCACACAGATTCCGCAGCGCTTTACAGAGAATATTGACCATTCACATCAGTCCCTGCCCCAGTGGAGCTTACAATCTATATTCCCTACCACATGTACATGCACACACAGACATTCTAGGGTTAATTTTGTTGGGAGCCAATTAACCTACCAGTATATTTTTGGATTGTGGGAGGAAACCGGAGTACCCGGAGGAAACCCACGCAAGTACGGGGAGAATATACAAACTCCGCACAGTTAGGGCCATGGTGGGTATTGAACCCATGACCTCAGTGCTGTGAGGCAGTAATGCTAACCATTACACCATCCGTACTGCCCTTATATCTTAAAATTCTTATAGCAGTAATATCAGGACCCAATTTCGCTTTTGGTCCATCTGTGCATCTTTCACAGATAATTCCTATTTATACTTCATCGTGTGTTGGGGCACTGAGATTGTAATCATGCTTTCTTACAATGCGGGAATGTAATAGGGTGTGAGAATCAGAAAGTGAGAGATTTTGCAAGAGTTTCCCCATTTTTTAAAGCGGCAATCATTTACACGGCAAAACCAGGTTGATTTAGATTGCAGCTTTAAAAAAAATGGGAAAACTCTCACAAAATCTCTAATTCAACATTATTTCAGACTCATATTTATCATATATGTGGGTCAAGTATAATATATTCAATTATCCCAATAAATCCTGCACTGGGATTTTCAGCAACCTTAGATATTTTCAATAATCATCTGGTTAGAATATAATCCTCTAGAGTTAATTCCTTTATTCTTTATGCCGCTGTATATATCTATCTCCCCTGATAGTTACCAATAATTTATAGGCTATATTGATCATGTGATCATGCAGGAACAGAGGTATTATAAGAGAAATATATTCTATCCAGGTTGTGGTCACCTACATGTAGCAATATTTCAGTATTACTGTATATTATATGGCGTTGGCTTCGGGTTGGCGTTGATAGTGAGGGTGCCGTTGGGGGTGCTTTTAACATAGTAAGCACCCAACACGTTTAATTAAGTTATAAGGGCCACTTTTAACATGGGAAAACCCTTTAGGGTGCTTATACAATTTATTTATTTATACATTGTATATGCGATAGAATGGCATACAATGCCATACAATTCGATGGTATACAATTTAAAATTGTATAACATCGGCTGACTTAGCGTAACATCGCATCGCATAACATCGCAAGCCTTATGGTCTGCGATGCGATGGGCGCCGTGCTAGTACACAAGTACCACAGTTTCTTATATAGCGCACAAATATTCCGCAGCGCTTTACAGAGAATATATGAACATTCACATCACTTTCTGCCCAAGTGGAGCTTACAATCTATATTCCCTATCATATATACATGCACACACACACAGACATTTTAGGGTTAATTTTAGGGAGCCAATTAGCCTACCAGTATATATATACCCAGAGGAAACCCACGCAAGTACGGGGAGAATATACAAATTCTGCAAAGTTAGGGCCATGGTGAGAATCTTACCCATGACCTCAGTGCTGTGAGGCAGTAATGCTAACCATTACACCATCCGTACTGCCCATAAAGATGTCCACCAATGTTAAAAAGGACAGTTTCATGAAACTGATGGGGGTATACTTTAAAATTTACGGAATGTTTTATAACAGTGAAATAAAATCATACCTATTACCTACAAATACGTGTAGTCAGTCCCTTGAAATTGTATGAACCCTTCTTGAGATGTGGGTGAAATTCAATACAGGTTGAGTATCCCTTATCCAAATATCCTTTATCCAAATTATTCAAAAACAAACGTTCCAGAAAGTGAATTTTTTTTTTGCTAAAAGCACTACTGGGAAATCTGTAACTGGCACTACTGAGGACATGATATGTAACTGGCACTAAATATCTGCAAGAAAATGATTGCTTCACATTTAAATTCAGTACATGAGATAGAACACAAACTTTGTTTCATGTTTTGAAACCTGGTTTTATGCACAAATAAAATATATTTGTATGTATTTCATGTGTTTGATGTGTTTGTACAACATAAATGCAAGATACCTCAAGATACATCATTAAAATAAAAAAATATTCCAAAATACGGAATAATCCCTTATCCAAAATTCTTCTGGTCCCGAGCATTTTGAATAAGGGATACTCAACCTATAGTATGAGATATTCAGAAAGTGAGAGATTTGGTAAGAAATTTTTTTAAAGCGGCAATCATTTACACCGCAAGACCAGTTTGCTTTTGAAAGTGATTGTGTAAATGATTGCCGCTTTAAAAAACTGGAGATTTCTTACCAAATCTCTCACATTCTGAATCTCTCATCCTATTAAATATATCTCATGGTGTTTAAGTTGTTTTTTCTACTTCAAACACAACATGCTTTGCAAAAGAGTTTAACACAGGCCAAGCACTTTTACTTTTCATTTCTAAATTCACCCCACAACTCTGCTGCTCTGTGATGTCCTTACTATGCCCCCAATTTCTACCTGCTTTGGAATGTCTGAGCTCAATACAATGCTTGTATCTTACTTCCAACTCTCCCTTATTGTCAATTTGTCATGTGTAGATCATTAGGTCCACAGTGTCTAGGTCAACAGTCATAACCATAATAAAGCATGATATACTGTAGTCACAGAACCAAGGGTCATAATCAAAATAAAGTCATACAGAATTCCTTAAGTGAAGCAGTATGCTGTGTTTAAAGAGATTAAAACATGCTAAAACGTGGTGTTATAAAAGGCTCTAACAGTGACTAGTCAAGCTCAATACTTTTCATTCTGAAACTAGATAGCAGCCACCATTTCTGTAATGATTTCCATAAATTAAAGGAAGTGTCCAAGCTTAATGTGTACCTCACACATCTCTAATTTTAATTACTACTTTTGACCATTTAAGGTACCTGTAACCTTACTGCTAATTCATTGGCATATGTGTTGTAATAACCTAGATTTTTCATTAAATAAATGGGAAACACTGTAATTTACAGAATATGAATGTGTATTGATAGAAAGTCAGTGGACTCATTGAAGTGGATTCTATGAAGTAGTATTGTACACTAAAGTACAGTATAAGGCACAGACTGTTAGGTTTTGGGTGTGACCCCACCGCCGGGACTGCTGTTTAGGACAGCCACGGCCAAACCCTATACTACCTCTGTTGTACCCCCCAGGCTGGGTGACCGACTCCTGCAGGTGTTACTAGGCTTCGCCTGTAGCCGCCACGTTTGAATGGGTAGGTTAAGCCCACCCAAGCTCCGGTGCAGCCAGGTGTTATGAGAGGACAAGGAGCCGGGGACCCCCCTAGGGTACGGTCAAGAGGAGAGCTGACTGAGGGCCTAACTAAAATTATAAAACGGCGACTTGCCGAGCCCTGGCTAACGCAACTAAGCGCCCGCGACCTGGTCGCCACAACCCGCGACAACCGTCGCCCAGGGAACCACACAAAATATGAGACACAATACCAAAGTATACAAGGAGCAGGAGGGACTGGAAAACCCCAGAAAAACTGGGAGACAAGGGGAGAGAATGAGTGGGAAGCAATGGGCCTTCCCAACATAAATGACCTGCCAATGCGGCAGACAGAGAACACAGGTAATGCGTAAGGTAATGACAATAAAGAAGGAGTGAATGAAACTACCCCAGAGGGGCAACTCACGACACAGGGGGGACCAATGGAAGAGAAGACCACGAAGGAGCCGCTGGGAACAGCAGGGAAACGGACCGGAGAACAGCAGACAGATAGGTCCAAACAGGAGCTATCACCGGCGAGGACTGCAGGGCTGGCTTCCTAGATAAGAAGGCTAGGAGCCAATGAGGATGGAGGCCTGAGTCCCGCCTGTCCTAACGAGTCCTTTCCGACACCTGCGGCTTGTTGAATTTCGCGGCTTTCCTCTCTGCCTAGCAGCGTCTGCCGTTGCTAAGCAACGGCGCTGCCGCGTCTCAGGCGCTGAGAGACGCGAGGAGGGAGGACGGGCGTCGCGCTCCGACGCTGCGTCCTCCGGCGTCCCTGGTTGCTAGGCAACCGGACGTCAGAGCCGGAAGGACAGGCGGCTAAGCGTACATGCCGCTCTGTCCTTCCAGAAGCGCTCCCACGGCGCCTAACAGTACCCCCCCCTTGAGGAGGGGTTAAAGAACCCCGAAGCCTTGCTTTCTGAGGGAAATCACGAAAGAAGCTTGCTTTGAGGCGTGGGGCGTGTAGATCCCTATCGGGAACCCATGACCTCTCTTCCGGGCCGTATCCTTTCCAATGGACAAGGAAACATAAAGAACCTCGAGAGACCTTGCAATCCAAGATTTTTTCCACAAGAAATTCTGACTGTCCATGGACATTAACAGGTGGTTTACCCAGGTCTGCCTTTCGAGGAAATTTCCTAGACGTGAAAACGGGCTTGAGCAGAGAGGAATGAAAAGTATTGGCTATCTTTAAAGCCCTAGGAATTTGTAACCGAAAGGCTACAGGATTAACTCTCTTAACAATGGCAAATGGACCAATAAATTTTGGACCAAATTTAGAAGTTCCTTGTCGCAATCTGATGTTCCGAGTAGACAACCAGACTTTATCGCCTACTTTAAAGTTGCATGGTCGTCTTGACCGGTCAGAAAAATTTTTTTCCTGAAGGGCAGCCCTCTTAAGAGCGTCGTGTACCTCCTTCCAAATGACCTTTAAACGGGCAGTAGTGGAAGAGCGAACTACTGATCCCTCTGGAGCCAGAGCAGTGGCTTTAGGGTGAAAGCCATAATTGGCTATAAAAGGTGAAGTCCGGGTTGCCGAGTGATAGGAGTTGTTATATGCGAACTCGGCAACGGGGAGGAACTCCGACCAGTCATTCTGAGCTTTGGACACAAAAAGGCGCAGATATTGCTTCAAGGATTGATTAAGGCGTTCCGTCTGCCCATTGGATTGGGGATGATAAGCGGAAGTTAAACTCAACTTGATCTTTAATGCATTGCAAAAAAGTTTCCAAAACCGGGCAATAAACTGCGGACCTCGATCAGAAACTATATCGGTTGGAAGACCATGAAGTTTGAAAACATGAGCTAAAAACAATTTGGCCAACTTATTGGCTGATGGCAACTGGGGCAAAGGAACAAAGTGGGCCATCTTACTGAACCTGTCAATAATCACCCATACTACTTGAAAACCTGATGATAGGGGTAGGTCGACCACAAAATCCATGGCAATATGTGACCATGGTCTGGAGGGAATTGCCAAGGGGATAAGTTGTCCTGTGGGCGACACTCTAGGAATCTTGTGTCTAGCACAATCGGGACAAGACTGGATATACTCCTTGGTATCTGGAACCATGCTCGGCCACCAGACGCATCGGGAGAGAAGATCAAGTGTCTTCTTGACGCCGGAATGCCCTGCAATCTGGCTGTCATGGAACTCCTCTAAGACCCGTTTTCTCAAGGACTGCGGCACAAATAAATGGCCGAGAGGCATCTGTCTGGGTGCCTGACCCTGGACCTGCAGAAGTAGATCCTTGAGGGTCTGAGTAATGCCAAAATGGATAATTGATGCCGGAAGAATGGGCCGAGGAGATTCCCGCAAACCTTGTTTGGGTAAGAAACTCCGAGACAATGCGTCTGCTCTTACATTTTTAGACCCGGGACGGTAAGAGATAATAAAGTTAAAACGTGTAAAGAATAATGCCCACCGGGCTTGTCGGGCATTCAGACGCTTAGCTGATTCCAGGTATTGTAAATTTTTGTGGTCTGTGATAACCAGAATCTGATGGTTGGCCCCTTCCAACCAATGCCTCCATTCCTCGAATGCCCATTTTATGGCCAACAATTCCCGGTTCCCGACGTCATAGTTCATCTCTGCAGTAGAGAATTTTCGAGACATGTAGGCGCAAGGAAAAAAAAATAAGGACTCAGGATCCTGTTGAGACAGGACTGCCCCTGCCCCTACCTCAGAAGCGTCAACTTCAACGACAAACGGTAGTTGGGGATCGGGATGTCTTAAAATGGGAGCGGACACAAAAGCTTGTTTTAAGGCCCGGAATGCCTCTTCTGCCTGGGGAGGCCACTGGGACGGATCTGCTTCCTTTTTTGTGAGCGCCACTATGGGAGCTACCACATCAGAAAAAGAGCGGATAAACCGCCTATAGTAATTTGCAAACCCTAAAAATCTTTGGACAGCTTTAAGGGTCGTGGGCTTGACCCAATCTAAAACTGCTTGCAGTTTTTTGGGTTCCATATAGAAGCCTTCCGAGGAAATCACGTATCCTAAAAAGGATACCTTAGTAACTTCGAATTCGCATTTCTCAGGCTTAGCAAAGAGACGATGTTCTCTAAGCCTTTGAAGAATTAACCTGACCTGATGGCGATGTTCTTCCAACGAGCTGGAGTAGATCAAAATGTCGTCTAAATAGACCACAGCGAAGACTCCCAAGAAATCTCTAAGAATGTCATTGATGAAATCTTGGAAGACCGCTGGTGCGTTGGACAAGCCGAATGGCATTACGAGATATTCGTAGTGCCCTGTTTGGGTACTAAAGGCAGTCTTCCATTCGTCTCCCGCTTTTATGCGGACAAGGTTGTAGGCACCGCGCAGGTCGATCTTAGAAAAGATCTTAGCGGTGCGAAGCTGGTCAAACAACACAGATATTAATGGTAATGGATACGTGTTTTTTACCGTTATCTTGTTGAGTGCCCTGTAATCTATACAGGGTCTTAAGGAGCCATCTTTTTTGGAAACAAAAAAGAACCCTGCACTTAAGGGAGACTTTGAGGGCCGAATAAAGCCTTTAGCCAAATTTTCTTGAATATAGGTATTCATGGACTGCGTCTCAGGTCCAGACAAGGAATAAAGTCTGGCTTTGGGAAATTGTGCCTTGGGAATTAGCTCAATGGCGCAATCGTATGTGCGATGAGGGGGTAAGACCTCAGCTTCGCCTTTAGAAAAGACATCCTGGAAGTCAGCGTAGGCCGCTGGAATCCCCTCCACAGAAACCATTGCCCCAAGTATAGGCTGCCCTAGACAATGACTGGAGCAATGATTACTCCAACGAGTTATTTCCCCTGCCTGCCAGTCAATCTGTGGGTTATGAACCCGGAGCCAGGGGTGACCCAGAACGATCGGCACAGTAGCGCATGAGATAAGAAAGAAAGAAATTTTTTCTGTATGAAAAATGCCCACACGTAGGGAAACTGGCGGGGTCTGATGGCGGACCACTCCGTTGACCAACGGGCTGCCGTCCAGGCCTCGCATTATTACAGGTTTTTTTAGAGGGAGCAGGGGAATGGCCAGTCTTTCAGCCAGCTGAATATCTAAAAAATTCCCAGCCGCCCCGCTATCAATAAATGCAGTAACAGACATCTTCACCTCTACACCCTGAATCTCAGTAGGGACTAATAATGCATTGTGAGGGGAAATAAGAAGAGAACCAAAGTGAATCCCCTCTGCATTCACTTGGTTTTGGCGTTTCCCGACTTGTTGGGACAAGCGCGGAGGAAATGTCCTTTGCTCCCGCAATAAATGCATAACCCGGCATTCATCCGGCGAGCTCTCTCATCTGGGGTGATGCGGTAAGCACCAATTTGCATTGGTTCTTCTTCGTCCTCTGAGGGTACAAAGCCGAGGGAAGTAGGCCTCAAACTGGGTCCTCTCTCAGACCTGCGTTCCCTAAGACGCCGATCAATTTTAATCGATAACTCCATGAGTTTATCAAGGGATCCCGGGACAGGATACTGGATAAGGCTATCCTTAATGGCTTCAGAAAGCCCTAGCCTGAATTGGCTACGTAATGCTGGGTCATTCCAGCCACAGTCATTCGACCACCGTCGGAATTCTGTGCAGTATGCTTCTGCAGGGTTCCGGCCCTGTCTGAGAGAGCGCAGATGACTCTCGGCAGACGCCTCTCTATCAGGGTCATCATATAGAAGTCCTAATGATTTAAAGAAAGCATCCACCGACGCTAAGGCGGGATTATCAGACTTTAACCCAAAAGCCCAAGTCTGGGGATCCCCCTGAAGCAAAGACATAATTAAACCAACTTGCTGCAATTCAGAGCCGGATGACCGGGGTCGCAGCTTGAAATAAAGCTTACAACTTTCTCTAAAATTAAAGAAATCCTTCCGGTTACCCGAAAACCGGTCTGGAAGATTAATTTTGGGTTCTACCAGAACCGGCGGATTTCCTCGTACACCCTCCTCCTGAGTTTTCATCCTAAGAGACAAATTTTGAACCATCTGCGTTAAACCTTGTAATTGACTGGCAAATGCCTGAGCCTGACCCTCAGGAGTAGGATTCATCTTAATAACAGATCCACTCCAGAGACAACAAAGATATACACACCCAAAATGCTATCTGTCCAGAAAAAAACGGGAGAATAAAAAAGGGGAAGGGAGAGAGGGGAAAAAAAAAAAATTCTTTTTTTTTTTTTTTTTTTTGTATGGCCGGTGATAATGTTAGGTTTTGGGTGTGACCCCACCGCCGGGACTGCTGTTTAGGACAGCCACGGCCAAACCCTATACTACCTCTGTTGTACCCCCCAGGCTGGGTGACCGACTCCTGCAGGTGTTACTAGGCTTCGCCTGTAGCCGCCACGTTTGAATGGGTAGGTTAAGCCCACCCAAGCTCCGGTGCAGCCAGGTGTTATGAGAGGACAAGGAGCCGGGGACCCCCCTAGGGTACGGTCAAGAGGAGAGCTGACTGAGGGCCTAACTAAAATTATAAAACGGCGACTTGCCGAGCCCTGGCTAACGCAACTAAGCGCCCGCGACCTGGTCGCCACAACCCGCGACAACCGTCGCCCAGGGAACCACACAAAATATGAGACACAATACCAAAGTATACAAGGAGCAGGAGGGACTGGAAAACCCCAGAAAAACTGGGAGACAAGGGGAGAGAATGAGTGGGAAGCAATGGGCCTTCCCAACATAAATGACCTGCCAATGCGGCAGACAGAGAACACAGGTAATGCGTAAGGTAATGACAATAAAGAAGGAGTGAATGAAACTACCCCAGAGGGGCAACTCACGACACAGGGGGGACCAATGGAAGAGAAGACCACGAAGGAGCCGCTGGGAACAGCAGGGAAACGGACCGGAGAACAGCAGACAGATAGGTCCAAACAGGAGCTATCACCGGCGAGGACTGCAGGGCTGGCTTCCTAGATAAGAAGGCTAGGAGCCAATGAGGATGGAGGCCTGAGTCCCGCCTGTCCTAACGAGTCCTTTCCGACACCTGCGGCTTGTTGAATTTCGCGGCTTTCCTCTCTGCCTAGCAGCGTCTGCCGTTGCTAAGCAACGGCGCTGCCGCGTCTCAGGCGCTGAGAGACGCGAGGAGGGAGGACGGGCGTCGCGCTCCGACGCTGCGTCCTCCGGCGTCCCTGGTTGCTAGGCAACCGGACGTCAGAGCCGGAAGGACAGGCGGCTAAGCGTACATGCCGCTCTGTCCTTCCAGAAGCGCTCCCACGGCGCCTAACACAGACCTCAAGGAAAGGAGAAATAAAGTATTTGCAATCAATGGCAGCACAACATTAGGAAAAAGTGGTGTACGTACTAGAGGTATTCAATTGATGATAATATTTTCCACAGGCGGAAATATAGACCATCGGTATTCGATCATGGATGTTTTCAGCCAGTACTCACCTATGCAGATTTGGCTTAAGCAGTCAAATCTGAATTTTCAAAAATGGACACTGGTTTGTTGAATCTGTGACTGTTTTCGACAATCAGCAGCCGTTTTTGCAAATCCACTGGCTTTCCAACAGTGAAAAATTTTTTGACATTCAGAAAAATGGACCTGACATTGAAGGGTGCCGGACAGTTTCCCGACAGTCGGGATCCCGACCGTCATTACCCCAATGTCGGGATCCCGACAGTCAAAACTCCGACACTCGGGGTCCCGACGGCCACCGGCTATTCTCCCTCGTAGGGGTCCACGACCCCCATAAAGGGAGAATAGAATAGATGGCAAGCGTAGCGAGCTAGCGTGGCAAGCACAGCGAGCCGGCATGGGGCTTTGTTGCACTTGCCACGCTGTCTGAGTCCGGCCAGTCAGGATCCCGATGTCGGGCTATTCACTGATGGGATCCCGACTGTAGGGACCATATACCACACCCACATTGAATAGGTTGAATGTAAATTCAACCAATTCTTGCAAAAAACAGCAATGTCGGAAATATCGGCCAGGATTGAATAACCCTTTATATTATTACAGAGCTATAAATACTGGGAGGAGACTTAATAAATATATTTTCATTGTCTATTCCAAGCTAATTTAATTTTTTTTTTAAATATCTTTATTGGTCTTGCAAGGAGAGAAATACAGCAAACATTGCACTGCGTGTGTTTCGTATACAGTCAACAGTATTAACATAGGAATACAGGTACATCGTACAATTACATGTGTTTACAAAGTATAGAAATGTCAATTTTTAGCATTTTTTGCTATGTTATGGTGTTTCTTTTGATGTTAAGAAATATGACTTTTTGTTGTATTACAGTATTAGTAGCCTGCATTTTCCATTTTTGCTTAATTACAATGATTTATCACTTCTCTAACTAACATTTCTGTACTGTGTTTGATATTAAACAACTTGGTAAAACAGCTCTAAACGTTAAAGTACATATTCTAAAGATAACTAAATATAACTAATTCTAACATATGTATGTCTCATTGCCCTATATATGTGGAGTTATAGCAAAGGCAGAAAGAGATGGAAGTACAAATAATTGTTCTTATCACTATACACATGTTATCTTTGAGTAGATCAAACTGCTTAGACTGAGAAGAGGTTACTTCCCCTTGTATGGTGGATGTGACTGCAGGGCAGTCTACTGGCAGAAGAGGATGTTGACACAAGGAAGATGTGACATGTGATGAGAGAGAGGTCAAGTAAAATGTGCCCTTCAAAGAGGATAGGAAGGTAATACTACATGAGTGATTGTGAACGTTGTATATTGAAATGGAATTAGTTAATATAATAGAAAACTGTTTACAACAAATCTTATTTGGTAGATGTGATAATATAGTACTTTAATATACCAAAATAAAGACATTTTGGGATGATCTCCCAGTGGTGAACAAATATGATTGTTGTTTTCAACTATATAAACGGATCTCGCACAGTTCACAATGTAGATGATTTTAGCAAATGGAAAATAGTTAACTTTAGCTTAACCCTATCAACGCTTCTTACTCCTATGATGCTGGTGGTTCCCAGTCCTACAATACATTGTAAAAGTAGTCTTATGACAGTTTGTATGTCACACAGTACAGAAATACACCAACAATAAATATAGACCATTGACATTTTCAAAATCACACCATAGCGGTATTTTCTAGGTAAACCTTGTTTTTCTGTCTATTTCTGTATTACATTTGTATTATAAGGAAATGCAAATGGCAATTTATACTGATACACTATCAGTGAGACGTTTCATCTGAAGTACTTTTAAATGTAATGAAGAAATGCTACAAAACCAATATTTACTATAGAATATTGCTGTGCTAAGTCACTGGGCACAACCTTTCAGCTCTGCATGTGTCAAGATAATAGGCACCACACCTGTCACTGGCTGTCACAGCTGCGTGACTTGTATTACCTTAACATTGTACCATTTAACTTTATGTAATCATTTTCTTTCAAAGAAAAGTTGTAGGTATGTAAAATAGTGTGATTTATTTTTTAAGTTCTGTTTTTTCTTTATGGTACATGTGATTAGTTTGAAATGAGATACATAGCTATTGTATAATGTAAAAGTTATAAAGTAGATTGATAGATCTTTACAAACAGCATCTTACTGTACATTGCAAAAGCTTGGGGTTGGGGTTTATGAATACAAAAAATAAATGAAATAACATGTTTATATGCCATTGTGTAATATACAATACAAAAAAAAATTGTCTTTTACCCCTTTCACTCTGCCACTAGGGGTGGATTTGATGGTGTCGTGCGGATTTCAGGAAGAAAGGAGTGACCAGCAGGAGATGGGTTAAAACGAGCAGGTTTAATGAATGAACTCATAAAAGGAATAACATAACCAGCATCAATACTTCTTGAATAGATTATAATAATAGGAGACAAGCCTTTGATATATTAAGCAGGGAAAACAAAAGAAGGCAGTCCTTTGCGCATACAAGGTAACTCAGGCAGGCAAGTCTTTGCGTAATTTTTAGAAGACAAGTTGAGGACCAGATGACTTGAAATTGAAGAATAAGGATATGATGTACCTGAAGATTGAACATTGGACGATTGGATGATTGAAGATTGGATGATTCAAGATTGGACGATTGGAGTCCTGGATTTGGGAAGTTTGCAAGACTGAAGAATCCGGAACCGGAATCAGATCAGGAGGGTATTGTCGAGATCTGGAGAAGATCCAGAAGGGAAGGCTGGTGGACAGTGTAACACACCTGAGGCAGCAGCGATGGGGTCAGAGGACAGCAGGGACAACCAGCTGGAGAGTGCAGTGTGCATAGGCACTAGGATAGTCAGGACTTCCCTAGATGCTAGCAGGCTGAAGGAAAAAATTTTACTGACCCAGATTGACCTAGGCACATCCCCTTTATAGCAAGGGAAGGGCTGCCATTGGTTGTCTTGTCAGAATGGGAGGAAAGCCCTGACCTGGCCAATCACCGCACTTGCCCTCAAGCAAGATGGTGGCGCCGGTTTTCAGGCTCCAGCATCCTGTCAGCCAGACTGCCGCGCCTCAGTTTGAATCCATGCTGACACTCACAACCGCTCAACGCTGCCACCGCCTGCCCAACCAGGACCCCAGCGGACACATGCCAGCCACTGGCGAGCACAGACGGGTGAGTACCATGCCCGCTGTGTTACGCCGAGGCGGCATGTGACACACTCCCCACCTAGGCCCTGGTAATTGATGGGTGGCTGACGTGTAGCAAATGATTAGCCTAAGCGATCATCGAATGACTACGCATAGTACGGATTATATTGTGCATGAGCGAGGACTCCCTGTGATGAATTTCAGCATCTTCTTATATTCGCTGTCCCTTCACAAGGTGATTGACAGGTGGACTGAATTTGGGGGTGGCATCTGGCCATTAATGGGAATGTCAGGAAAAACGCAGGCATGTGATGTCATGACGTCAGATGTCATGATGTAGTCTGACCACACACCCGCCCAGCTCAACCCGCCTGGGGCCCTTCTTCACCCACTCCCGTTGTAGCGATGTTAGCCGCTGCCCACTATCCTGTTGCCACTGCTCCCAGGCTCCCCTGCACCGCCTTCCAGCCAGATGCCCATTGCCATTCCCAACCAGATGCCCGCACACACTGCTCAGCTCTGTGCCCCTCTCCGGCTCAGCCTGTGTGCTCCGCTGGGCCAGCAGAGGACCAGGGATAAATATTTTCACCAGACCCCTATAAAAGGGGGCAGGGTCAAAAATCAGCAAGGTCCGTCTGGGCAAGTCAGAGCCTGGGCACATCCCTAAAGTTGTAGCACTTCGCTTTACAGTGAAGAGCTCGCATATTCAGGCTGCCCGTTGGCTTTGCTGCCTAGATGTAAAGACGGGCGCCTCTTACACAAGTTACAAGTTATTACATCCCAGGGCATTTTTGAAGAGGGTCTTCCAGCCTGTCTCAGTTGCAGATTGGTGGAAGCCTCAGAGCTACTCAGCTGCTCCTTTTGATGGTTTGTACAGTGCTTATGGATTTGCAAGTGGATACCGATTAGTGAGCCATTCGCAAGGGGGCATTTTCTCTTTCTGTCTAAGTGGCGGTTTGTTCTTCATAGTCCACTGCGATCTATACTGAATAAGCCTTATTATTCGGTATCAACATTGTAGTGACAGATCTCCCTGTATCTATGTCCCATACAAAAATGTCAAAGTAAAATAGTTCTCAGTATTATCCCATTTTCAGAGTATATAGGGACATGCTTAACCTTAGAACAGGTTGCCAGTCTTTGGAAGTTATTTTTACTTATAATGTTATGAAATAACAAAATATTAAATTATTAAAATATGAGCAATATTAAAATAAGACATTGGGTTTAAGGAGTTAAAACAATATTCATTTTTTAGACACGCATACATAGGCAAATGCAGGTGTGTTCACAACCAGTTGCACTGCATTTTAGCAAACGCACCCTACTCTATTATCATCTGTTTGGAAGCACATTTCAGTAGGCATTTATTAATACAACACACTTAAACTGATATTAGAGGCATGCACAAATGCACATACAATGTCAAGTTTTGTTTTTACGTTATCATAGAATCGTTGTTGCATTCTAATTTATTATGAATTAAGGGAATATTATTAGTGGAGGAGGCCCCTCCTCTCTAGCCAGTGAGTAGACTCTGGTGCTTTGCCAGAGTCTACTGTGCAGTTCTCCAAGAAAATGGTGTGGCAGACATATTCCCAGTTCGTTTTTTGCTCAGCATGACCAAATTTCTGGTAAAATAGACACTCCGCCATTTTCCCTGATAGTTTGAGCAGCGCTGTTACTGCCAATGTGGGACTTAGAAGAACCCCTGGATCCAGGAAGAATCACACCGATTATAGATACGCCACTCTGCTGAATGACCATAAATCATGTACATGTAGCCAGAAGTCTGTATAAACTAGTTAGATCAAAGTTCACACAACGTACTACTGTACTGAACCCTCAAGGCTGTCAGCATACAGTCAGCAACTAGAAATGTATCTTGTAGGTCCCATTATAGTACATTCCATTTTAAAAAACAACTCAAGAAATGCTAAGTAATGACATCTTACTGTGAAATGAAAAATGTACATACGGTACTTGTTTCCTAGCAGGGCGCCCAGTACTCTATTTGCGTACAGGGCTATTCTCCGTACTGAAATCGCATCGCATCGCTTGGGCCATTGTAGTGCCGTGCCATGGATGCAATGCATTTTTTAATGTAATTTATGCACTGCTCTGTTGGCCCCAGGGGCATCTGCAATGCCATGCCAATAGCTATACACTTGAATGACATACAATGAGGTTTTAGTCACCACCCCCCCACCCCCCCCCCCCCCCCCCACTATCCACGCCACCCTGAAGCGTGGCGAGCGGACGCGGATTACTTTACATCTATTCCGCGTCCCCTCACAGGGCTCGCTGCGCTTGCCACACTATATAGAATCAACTCCACTCTGACGTGGATAGTGGGGCTATGAAAAGGGCGGGAGGATGCATTCTGCCGCTGCTCTCCACGGGGTGACATGGAAGTGTATAGCTAATGGCATCGCATCGCACCCTATAAAATCGCATGCGATGCGATGTGATGCGATTTTGCGGGAGGTGTGATGCGATGCAATCCCCTGGGGCCAACAGAGCAGTGAATAAATTACATTAAAAAATTGCATCGCATCGCACGGCACTAAAACGGCCCATGCAATGCGATGCGATTTCACTACGGTAGCGTACGTAGGAAAACTGGGAGCCCTGCTAGGAAACAAGTACCGTACATACTGTATATGCATAGAAAATTCATCTGTACGCAGGTGTCTACATTGTTCATATAAATCCAGGGATGGACTTTTTTTTATTGAATTAATTAACATATGTGCTTTAATATTTTTTATATTGTACATCAGGTAATTTGAGTCAACGTTAATTCAGCAAACAATGACAATTACAAAATCCGCAAACAGAAAAATCTATCCCAAATAAAATGAGTCACAATGACATATTTTCACTCAGATGCTAACATCACAAATCTTCACAACAAATGCATGCATTACCAAGGTAATTAACAAAAGGTGGGTATCACATATACTTTGTGTAAAGTCCCTTGTAAAACAAACATCCTCCCTATTATTCATATATTTATTTAACCCTATGTAACATCTGTATACACATCACTGTGACACACTGCTCATTTGTCCCTTGTGTTGTAACCATGATTGATGTGCTGGCTATTGAGACTCCACCTATTCAACACAGTATTTTCTGCACACTTAACATTCTCCATCTAATAGACTGCAAAGGGAACAGACCACTTGGCATGGCATCATTCAGTCAATTGAGCACTCAGTTCCCTGCATCAGTTGCCGTGGATGCCTGTCCAAGCAAATTGACAATATCTTAAGCAGTTATCAGTTACAATCACACGCTAAATTGTTCAGCAACCAACTCTTTGTTTCTGATTCTACTAGCAAATTGGTTAGAGGAAACAGGTAGGAGGTGTGTGTGTGTCGTTAGCTTGTGGAACAATGACAGAGATCTTGCTCTTTCCTGTGTCCACAACATTTTGGAAACTTAAGGTTTCTAGGATGTTTACACACGAACACAAATACATCTCTAGTATACTGTGCAGGTGTATTTGGCAGCCTGACTTCATGTAAATAATGAGTATTAGGGGTCAGTGCCTACTTATATAAATACGCATTACTTACACGTTTTAGATTTAGCTGGGTATTTGTATACTGCTTTTAAAATAATAAAAATCCTCTGCATGAATAATTAACTATGTAATGTTTTTTTTTTTTTTAAATAAACAGACGTCCTTAGACTGTCACATATGTCAGAGGTCATGAAGGTTAACTGGTTATTAGTTAGTGCTGCCAGTTTGCAAACTTAAGTAGAAGATGTCAAATTCAGTTACACTGGAACGCCCTATAGGCAGCCCCCTGAGCAAAAACTACAAGAATGTAAATTGCTTGTTAAAATTTGTCCTGTGTATCACTTGCTCTAAAGAAACATGCATTTCATAGGGTGATTCCTGCATTGCTTGCATAGTTTTACATTTACAGTAAAGAAAAGCCCAGCTGTTTGGGCAAGCACACAAAGTATTCCAAATATGATGTGAGAGAGAGTATTTTATATAATTTGGCATAGTTTTCATATTTGTACCGTATAAGGGAGCTGAGATAACATTGTGTGTAATGGAGAGAAGCGCCATAATAGCATACATCAGATGGCAGCCTAAGTTATGCTCGGCTCTGCATGCTTACTTGACCATAGCAGAGGTTGGTAAGACCTTGTTCTTGCTGAAAGATAATGTCTGAGAGTAGGAGAATGGGAGTCAGACTATGATATAATATTACAGTGGCTAGGTGTGCGTAAAAAATGGATTTTTGATATTTAGGAAATTGAAAGGGAGAAAAAGGGTACATTTCACATACAGTTCTTTTTTATACCAGTAGCTTCAGTTTGAATATATTTTGCCATTGTCATCAGCTTTATTTTATCCAGGGAGTTTAGAGTGTCCCTCTATAATTACTGTCTGCTAAGCAAGTTTCAGCTGCAGCCCCCAGAAGTTGGCCAGGGATGCAGGGTAAGGCAGGGAGTGGCTTCCTACAGGAAGCCAGTAGCTGCTTATTGCAGCCCGGACTGGCAGTCCCAGAGGGAGGGAACTCCTCCCAATTGGTCTGCCTTACTGCGGGAGACGGGCAGGTATGTATTTCAATAGTCACTGTTAGTCACAGTGAAGCCAGTGCAGTCTCATGGACTGCATCTGGCTTCGCTATGGCTGACCAAACTGACAGACTTTACTAAGGGGCTCTGCAGTCTACAAGTTCTAAGTAACATAACAACACACCCCACTGTCTCTGGCCTCACATGGCTGCAGTAGAGATCCACAGCCCGAGACAGCGCTCACTGTGTAGCGACTTTCTCAATTTCTGTACCAGTATTGCCTCTAGAATTTCAGGGAATTATCACAGACTCCCTTCCAGGATCCTGTATCTTCCATAGAAAATTGCATGTGGTTTATTATTAGTATTATCCTTTATTTATATGGCACCACAAAGGATCTGCAGTGCCCAATTACAGAGTACATAAAACAATGACTTACAGTTGAATACAATAGATGACAAGTACAGGGTACATAATCATAGCTGCATCAGCAAAAGACACTGGAATAAGTATAAGGGTGGCAGAAATCAGCAGGATTTGGTACCATCAAAAATGGCACATGATGGAGGAGGGCCCTGTTATTGAGAGCTTACATTCTAAAGGGGAGAGGCAGACAGGGAGACACGGGTGAAGTAGACAGTGAGCATGGGACAGGGTTAAGGTGACATTTCAGTAGGTTTGGTGAAAACGTGGGTCTTAATAGTCCGGTCTTGAGAGCCTGATTGATGTTTTGTAGAGAGGTGGAGAGTCTAAAGGGTGAGAGGTACAGTATAGAATTCTAGAGAAAGGGAGCAGCACATGAAAAGTCTTGGAGGTAGGAGCGGGAGGAAGTAATCAGTAGGTAGGAGAGGCCGCATGCATTAGTGTGCTTCCATCACTTTGGGTTTCCATCATGGTTAAGGGACAGTGGGTTTTTTTTTTAACCCCTGAATGCTACATGGACCAAAGAGGACACGATCTACACTAGATTGGTCGGTGAGTATATTATCCTTCTGCATGTGCCCTAATGGATATAACTGGAAAAAAGGACAGGACTACGTTGGAACCAAAACTTATTGGTATAGGTATTGCATGTAATTCTTCCAGGGAGCGTTGGCGGGGGGGGGCGGGCAGCGGGGTCTGGCCAGCTGGTGGTGGTGGCATGGGGCTGCCAGCTCATAGTGGGGTCCGTCTGAGCAGTGGCGATGGCTGTCCATCCAGTAATTTCAAAATATTCAGCAGCCACATCCTGCCACCTGGCAAAATGCAACTACAAGCTCCAGCCTCCCAGCCGCTGCTGCCGCTCGGACAGACCCCGCTGCCCACCACTACTATGAGCTGCCCTCCCCCCACCACCACCAGCTGGCCAGACCCTATGCCCACCCCCCATCACACGGGGAAGGAGGTCCCAGGTCGAGTGGTCAGACGGCCAGCAGGTCCAACTACCTGCTTGGGTCCGATGCGCACGGGACCGCACATCGGAATTGAGGGGACATCAAACTGAGCCGATTTGGGCCGATTTCATGGCCCGATTAATCGCAATCATCCAAAATCGGCTCAGTGTATAGGATCCTTTACTTAGTGCTGTAGTACACAGTCCAGAACCATGAGGGAGGGACTTTCATTGGATCTACTGAGCAGTTTTTAGAAACTTGAACCCAAACATTAAGCATTAAACAGCTGTTAGAAATACAGTAGATCTTTATAGTGAGTGTCATGCCAGTACATACAATGTGCCTCTCTTTTTGATGTACCAGAGCACTTATACCTTTGTCATGGATGATAAAATATGTTTTATTACTTCATACTGATATTTTATATATAATTGCTTTTGCCATCTGTCTAGTATTTTACTGGTCTGCTGGTAAGAAATGGAACCTCTGCAAATGTTATTAGAGTAGAAGGAAGGATTGTTGTTACACAGAAAAGATAACGATCCTACTTGGGGACCATTATCATTTAATGAAATGCTATTTGTATACCAGGGGATTGTCACAAAAAAAAAATATTTGTAGATGACATAAAGTGGTAAAATAAAGGACCATTGTCACAGGAGAAGGTTTAGTGGAAAATATAATTCTTCTGTAAATGCTATTCATTGATCTTATTTACTTGGCTAGCACGATGATAGAAGTGTAGGTTCAATTCTATAGAGACAGAGCTAAAGAATTTTTGGACGTAACTGCTGTGAAAACAAATGCATGTTTGAAGAATGAATTCCCACTGGGCTGTTTCTTCTACAACAATACCCAAAACATGCAACACTTGATGCTGTCATGATCTCTGTTATTATTTTCAGAATCTTACCATCTCTCTGTAGTATACATGGGGAATACACCATTTCACTACAGTGTATGTCAAAGGTTATGACTTGTCATATAAAGTTTTTTTTTATATAGCAACAACCAAAGCAGCGTTATACAATCAGGTGGGAAAAAAATAAACATTTTGGGCTTCATGTACAGTAGGGGGGGTCATTCTGAATGAATCGATCCCCCTGTGAATTCGTACGGGGAAGGGATGTTTTCCATCTGCGCATGTGCATACTGATGTATGTGCATGTGCAGGGCCCCTGGGTGAATGGACTCGGTGACTTGCCTAGTCGACGATCCATTCCCATGGGACAGTGCGGGTGGGAGGCCTGGGGTGGCATGCCAGGATGTCACCCATGGGAACGCCCAGGGTTTCATGGGTGTCCCTTTGAAAATGCTTTTGGTTTGTCCATACTCAACTCTAAATCACAATGCTGTAATATAGCCCCACATAATTTGAGTGATACTCACGATAGCAGGCAGCAGTTTCTCCACATGGAAAAAACTCCAAAAAACTAGCATATTCATCACATGCGACATGAATACATTTGCGCACAGTAATTAATGTTATACCCAATCTTACTGCTTGTATTTTTGCATTTTTAATTATTGGAATTTAGAAAATAATGCTAATACACTGGACATTTCATACTCTCCTTCACTTAACAAGGTCAAACAAAAGATACTGTAACTGCTTTATTTTGCTAAGCGTAATTTATTTCTTCAGGATGTTGATAAAGGCATTGACAAATTATTTGATACATGGAACCATATATTCTAACTCTCCCTAATGATACTCAGTCCAAACTCATGAAAATTTTTAAAACTGATTTGGTATCTGATTTGCTCTTTATCAAGGTAACTCATTACTACTAATTAGGGTGGCCAATCCCGGGATCGGGATCGGCGGGATCCCAGGATTTGGCTCCAAAATGTCCGGGATTTCAATGCCGGGATTGGAAAATCCAATCCCGGGATTTCGGGATTAGACTGCGCATGCGCAGTCTAAACCCGGGTAGCGTCTGAGGGGTGCGGCCGTATGTAAAGCGCGGGGGGTGGTGGTGGTATGCAATGCGCGTGGGGGGTGCGGCATTATGCGGGGTGGCGTTATGCAATGCGCGCCGGGGGCAGCGGGCGGCTCACCTGCTGCTGCTTCTTTCAGTGATGTGCTGACTGAGCAGCAGCTTGAAGGCCCTGGGAGGTGCTGTGCGCGCATGCGCAGAAGCATTCTGTGGCCATTTTGGATTTGGGCAAAGTGCTGCGGCCGCTGCCCGTGGCCCAGCCAGCCCAGGGGGAGCACGGCCGTCACCTTTTTAAAGAGTTTTGGTCCGGCCCACCGGGAAATGGCCCGGTTTCCCGGTGGGCTTATCCGCCCCTGCTCAGTATTAACCCCTCTCTTGCATGCATCTGAGTGGTATTACTGAACTAAATGAGTTTTAAATATTGGTTTGAGTTTTCACACTGTGCGCTGAAAGTGTCTGCAGCACTAATCACTAATATGTTACTCCCCAAGTAACAAGAAAGACTTATGGAAAAAGTGAAAGGTAAGTGATTATGTGTGCTGACACCTGTCCACTAATTATGTGAAGACAATAGCATTTTGTGAATTTTGTGACATAGGAGATACCGCAAGAATAAATAAAAAATGTTACTCTCCTTATTCTTGCTGTCTTCGCCTTACTGGAGGCTTTCCATTAATTGGTAGATTTGAACCATATGAAAAGATAGAATTATAACATAGGGGTTTATTCTAGTTCATTCTTTCTGACAAAATCCTTCTTAGATGGACAAAACCATGTGCACTGCAGGGGGGCAGATGTAACATGTGCAGAGAGAATTAGATTTGGGTGAGTTATTTTGTTTCTGTGCAGGGAAAATACTGACTGCATGATTTTACACTTCAATATAGATCTCACTTTGAAGAAAAACCCCACCCAAATCTAATTCTCTCTGCACAAGTTACATCTGCCCCACCCGCAGTGCACATGGTTTTGTCCATCTAAGAAGGATTTTGTCAGAAAGAATGGACTAGAATAACCCCCATAGTGTTATTGTAAATATGACACAATTTATTTATACATCACACAAAATTAAAAACATATATGAACATGGATATTATTACTAAGGTTTAAAATGGAGGTTTACCAGAGACTGGCGGTTCAAAATGCCTGTAGAATAGATCTTTCAATTCTGTGATATACCCTTGGTCCTCCGGAAAAACCCAGGGCACAGGTACTCCAAATCGCCAGTAATGGTGAGCTTTCCTCCAAAAAAGTGACAGAGTCCAGGCTGCTGCAACGCGTATTGGGACCTTCTGTCCCTTCCTCAGGCAGTATTTTAAACCGCCAGTCTCTGGTAAACCTCCATCTTAAACCTTAGTAATAATATCCATGTTCATATATGTTTTTTATTTTGTGTGATGTATAAATAAATTGTGTCATATTTACAATATCACACTATGTTATAATTCTATCTTTACATATGGTTCAAATCTACCAATTAATGGAAAGCCTCCAGTAAAGCGAAGACAGCAAGAATAAGGAGAGTAACATTTTTTATTTATTCTTGCGGTATCTCCTATGTCACAAAATTCTATTGTCTTCACATAATTAGTGGACAGGTGTCAGCGCACAGAATCACTTACCTTTCACTTTTTCCATGAACTAAATGAGTATCAACCACAACCACCATATTAGGAGGAGATGTGGGTCCTGATATGCCACATGGAGTAGTCTGGGGTTGCTCCAAGGTAGGTAGCTCTTAGTTTGGATATATCAAGTAAGGAATAATAATAATCATGTGGCTTCTTGCTGGTTAATCGTAGACCCAATTTAGGGTAAAGTGGTGTGGGGTGTGGTGCCCCTGGACTGGTTGGGCTGGGTGGCTCTAGTGCGGCACACCCTTACATTCTATTAACACTTTTTAAAAATGTCCTCACTAACACTATTTCTTTCATATTTTAATGTATATTTCATTTTTTTTCTCTCTCTCTATACATAGCTTCGGCTTCTTAACACTAATATTTATTAACACTATAGTTTTTCACTGGTGTGCCGCACTAGGCTTTCTAGCTTATGCTAGTTTTTTGGGGTGCCGCACCCTGCACATAGATATAGCGCTAGAGACCCCCAATATACAGAGAATCCTTGACGTGGCTTGGGGGCATACCATACACCTGCGCAGGTATATGTAACCAATATCTCTGAATTCTTTTATCATGTAGTGTTCAAGATTGGTTACTAATACCATTCAGTGAGCTGGGGGAAACTATGTCTTGTTGTACTAACTCGCGCCACTGCCCCCGAAGCATGGCGAGCGCAGCGAGCCCCGCAAGGGGACACGGAAAACTAAGCAAATAGCTTAGTTGGCGCCCAACTAACATATAAGTACCTGACAGTGTAACAAAACTTGGTAAGCAGATACAGACACATATGCGGCTTGCCCATATTTTGTGTGTATTTGCAACTGTATCTGAATACCAAATTATGTAACACTATTCAGCTGGAAAACATGGTAGCTGAACCTTTTGCACATTGATACAAATGAATAAATTGTCACTATTGGCCTATAATAACAAACACAGCTGACACGGATCATAAAACACACAAAAACATAAATAGTAAAGTAATTATATTTTTTATTTTATGTTAATTGACTTCAATAATTCAAATAGATGTGCATAAATATTTGAAAATGGTATAAAAAAAAATATAATGAGAGGTGAATCACAAATTGTCTCTCCATTAAAAGTCTTCCATTATGAATAAAATAATAATGTATCAAAACAATAACCTTGTGTTAGCACTTGTATACCTTTATAGACCATCAGAGCTTAAACAGTCACAGCAAGTGTAGTGTGCCCGTTCTCCACTGTGGGAGATTGTAGAATTGTTTGTGTTCAAACAGTCAAGCAATATACCGATTGCTAATTATCCTTGCACAGATTTATTGCTTTTCAACATACTGTCTGGACTCTAGACTAATATTTTATGTACTTGTCATGCGTGCCATTAATATATAAGTAAATAAGTAAACAGCTAAGTAGTTGTAGCCTACTGTTCAAAGCTTTGTTAATACTGTAAATATTTTCTATTGTATGAATAACTAGTTATTCTCTCCATCCTTTTATTTAATAAAACGCTCTTTCATTTTAAAGTGGCAGTATCCAGTTTGTATAAGTGGAGAAGCGTTAGCATTCCTAGTGCTCAATGCCTACACTCTGAAGTGAAGGTGCCACACTGCGCCAGGGTCATAAAATCTCTGAATCCCTTTGCAATATAAAAGCACAGGAGTCATTATGCTTTTTTTCCATTAAGACAGTCGTTCCCAAACTTTTTGGAATCATATCAACCTTGAGCATCAACAATTTTTAAAGGCACCCCTATGCAAAATGCTTCCTATTGAGAAATTCAGAAACAAATATTAAATTAAGTAAATTGTGTTTATATGTTATTGTTAGGGTCAGTTATTTGCTTGTATTTGTCAACATATGTTGTGAGTGGCAGCTACCAGCTCTTGTTTTGTGTATTACATTAACCATAAATAATTTAAATTTCCCTGGACCACAAATCCAAGGCACCCCAATAAGTGTCCTAAAGCACCCTGGGGTGCCTAGGCACGCAGACTGGGAACCACTGCATTAGAAAATGCTTTATGTATAAAGTGGCTGTCTGACACAGTAGTCATGGAATTGAAAAAGGGGCAATGCAAATCACAAACACCAGATTCACTGATACAATTTGATATTAAAATATAAAAAACATAAGTAGTATAACCAGGGCCGGCCTTAGGCATAGGCAAACTAGGCAATTGCCTAGGGCATTTGGAATGCCTAGGGGCATCAGCAGCTTCTGCTGATTAAAATGATATGCAGCATGCCTATATTCTGTGTGTGAGTGAGGGTGTATCTGCATATGAAATAGTGTATTCATGGAAATCACTGTAACATAGCATTCTGTATGCAGGTACAGCCACAGTCGCACACAAAATATAGGCATGCCGCATATCATTTTAATCATCGGAAGCTCCTTGTGTGTGCTTGTCATAACAATGCAAATAAGACGAATTTTTAGCAAAAAAGGCACCCAACGTTAGCAGAACTGGCCAGGAGCTGCATGGCCTATTAAGACAAGATGTATGAGGAAACATCTGTATCCAAGCAGAGGCAGAGGTCACTGGGTTAGCGGCTGTGCGATTCGTATAAGGGCATTAATAACATATGTGTAATGGGCATTATGTGTGTCATGTGTATAAGGGCATTAATAATGTGCAACATATGTGTAAGGGACATTATGTGTGTCATTATGTGTATGAAGGGCATTAATAAAGGTTGGCATAATGTGTAAGGGGCATTATGGTTATAAGGACATTAATAATGTGTGTCATGTGTAAGGGGCATTACTGTGTGGTATTATCAGGGGTGCCGAGAGAAAGGGGTAGGGCGTACAAATTACCCAGGCCAAAGTCTGATGGGAGGGCCCAGTGTTGGCCCTGGGCCCCCTCCACTTAAGTGACAGCAGCAGCTGCAGATCTTCTCCTCTGCCCAGCACACACTGCTTTGAGCTGGGTTGCAGTGTGGCCATGGAGATGGTTAAAATACAATATTTTCTCAGGATTTTTTTCTAAGGGTATAATGTGAATAAAGTGAGGAGTAATGTATATAAGGTAAAGTGGTACTACAGTGTGATGTAACGTGAATAAGTGACACCATCGCATGATATAATGTGAATAAAGTTGCACTACAGTGTGGCATAATTTGAATTGGGGGTAAAATTGTGTGGCCATGCCCCTTCCCAGCAAGAACACACCCCTGTTTGGGCTGTGCACCAAATGTGTGCACTGTTTCTATTTAAAATATTGCGGGTAGGAGCACCAAAAATGATGACTGCTATGATGAGGGTTGATGGTGCTGGGAAAGGGGAGCAGGGTCAGAGGTGGAACTAGTGGCGGTGCTAGGGGCACCAGCCAAAATCTTGCCTAGGGCATCATTTAGGCTAGGGCCGGCTCTGAGTATAACAATAACTGGTTAATCATAAAAAAAATGCCTCTGAATCAAAACACATTGTATGAGGTTTCATACACCTCTGCTCTTTGAGACAGAAAACATTTAACAGCTGAGTTTAAGACAGGATGTAAGGATCTTTAAGTTCTTCTTGTCTGTACTCAGGGATATCACTTGAGAACAAGGGCTCTTAGCTATTGGAGGTTATCCATTCCTGTCGACTGCTGTCAAGACAGAAGCAAAAGTGTTAAAGGGATGTTAGATTTAAAAAAACACAGTTTCCAAAAAGGAAGCAACTTTTTTACTCTACAAAGACAGTGAAATAATAATAAAACAATCATTAATATAGACTTTTTTTTCACTACAAATTAGATATGTGAGCCAAACTACATTTTTTGTATTTTAAATCTGAATAAAATTAGTGTTTTGGTTCTAATTTTGCTAATCCGGCATCACATGTTTTTAAAATGCTAAAAAAATGCAAATTTGCAATTTGGGCCTATTTTTGTTCCTACAGGATTATAAACCTCAATAACATTAATTTCCAGTAATTTCCTTCAATTTTGACCATCGCACAGTTCATAATATTGATTTCATCAATAATGGCCAAAAGCTGCAGTGGCTGGATACTAAGCGGCAGAGCAGCGGCACAAACACACAGCAGTTTATAGCACATCTATTAAACATTGCCAAACAGCTACTATCTACCTATATGCAGCTTTCATTACTGTGGAAAGAGAATGAGGTGGGTGGGTGCACCACTTCTAAAATACGTAGAAGTGACAGTGGCTGCACTACCTCAGTTGTGGCCCCTGATCATCCAAAGGTGTGGACTGCAGTAACATCACCTGTACACAAACCTGGTTATCTTTAAAACCTGAATCTTCATTTTTGATTAACAGTTTACAATTCCAAATGTGACATTCATGTGTGCCCTCTAGATATTAGCAACCAGACACTTCCAATAGCTACAAACCCCATGTTTGTAGTTATTGGAACTGTCTGATTACCAATATATAGAGGATCTTCACAAAGCTGGCTCTGTCTGTCCACAAACAATCTCTGAAACCTCAAATCTATTATTAGACAGCCAAAAGTCACAGTTCTTATGAAAATGTGTCCAATATAGACAAATATTGTCCAAAATTTGTGCAGGTTTAAAGTATTGTGACCACACTGACCACCATGGATATCTGAAGATGAATAAAGACCTTTTTATGGCTGAAAATAATGCCTCATTGTGACAACAATCTTTATGTGTCATCAGCCTGCTGCAATACTAGAGCCACAAAGCCAGAGATCCATCCATACCAAATAACTTCAAGATGAAATATTTCTATATACAGTATGTGACAAAAAATAATTATTTACGTCAAGAAACCTTTGCCATTAATGCTGAGTCTCGGGAAACATCACGGTGTGGCTCTTGGCCATTGTGTTCTCCTCTGTATAGCAGTCTTATAGGAAGAATGTTAATGTTTACTTTCATTACGTTAGTCAATGTAAAGTGTCTTCTCAGGTGTACATAGTAGGTATTGCTTTATATTGTTCAGTTGTCAACAATTACTATGAATCTATAAATATTGTGTACGTTTTCAGAAGTCCTTTTTTTGAAAGGTATACTTGGAGATTACATTGTCAAAGATAACCTACTGTATGGTGACATTTAGATTTATTACTTCTTCCAGGGATGGTAGAGGAATCCAAAAAACGTTGTATGTGGGAGGCAATTAAGTTAGTGATTCACTCTCACAACTGTCACAATATTAGGAGCAAAAATGAATCACTTTTTAAGATTGATATATAATTATGATCACATTTATATTTGACCTTATGCAAGACAAGGATTCTGGCGGTAATACCAGAGATAACACTAGGTCCACTTCCTCAGGACTAGGAAGTGGACACCTATCTATTAGGATAAAATAAACCGCTTTGGGAGTTTTTAAAGATTGTTTAGAAGTAAGTATACATGTGAGCAATATGTTTATTACTTCTCAGCAGGCGGTTTCTCTTGTACAATATCCAGCCCTGACACTGGATTGTAGATCACATAAAGATACCATGGTGAGCGTTGTTTAGCTATTTGTGTGGAAGCATTGAAGTGAGCTAATAATGCCTACCCTCACATCGCGAGTTGACCTTTTCCTGGTTCTAATTTTGCTAATCCAGCGTCACATGTTTTTAAAATGCTAAAAAATGCATAGAATCGTGTCATTTGGGCCTATTTTTGTTCCTACAGGATTATAAACCTCAATAACATTAATTTCTAGTCATTTCAATTTTGACCACCGCACAGTTTATAATAATGATTTAATCAATAATGGGCAAAAGCTGCAGTGAGCTGGCTGGTTACTAAGTGACAGAGCAGCGGCACAAACACACAGCAGTTTATAGCATCTATGAAACATTGCCAAACAGCTACTACCTCCCTATATGCAGCATTCATTACTGTGTAAAGTCAGAGAATGAATAAAAATACATAGAAGCGTCAGTGGCTGCACTACCTCGGTTGGCACGGGGAGAAAGACGCAAACATACAAAACAATTGTGAGATAGCAGTGCTATTGAATGTCCAATATACAATTGGTAATCCTCTCTTTTTCTGATAAAGTCCCAAATAATGTACAGATGAATACACAAAGTCCACAAATGGAAATTTTTATTAAAGTCTCTTTCATTAAATTGAGTGAAGATTTGAACTGTTCCCAATTGTAATAAAATGTTGAATCGCCATTTTTAACTCATTTTGCCCTAACAGGGCTTCATCGTTGGTTCACTTTGGTACAATTGCATATAAAACACCAATTAATATAACTCATCATACAAAATACATACAAAAAATAAAACTTTACATTTTGGACATTTGGAGTACACACTGGAGGGGGGACAACTCAGGAAAAATAGAGCTAGTGTGTACAGGGGCCTCCAAACTGCCTTTTTTTCCTGCCAGTACAGGTACAGACTGTATGACCTGTCTACAAAGTTATCCTCCACAATTTTTTCAATGGTGACAGTATCATATGCAGCGACAGTAGACATGTCAGCAATCATTGGCAAGTCCTCAGTCCGGACCAGATATCCAAATGCGCACCTGCTTGCCCTGCATCACCGCCAGCGTGTCGGGCAGGAAATTTGAGCTGTTTCATCGCAGCCACAGGTGTGGGAGAAGATTAAGGAGGAGCTGTTGCCGTGTCTGACTTTAATAGACTGACCACTCTTGTATCCTGGCAAAGCCTATGATGGGCTTAATCCACAAGAACTACATGCATTGTGGAATCGCAATGCTTTAGCTCCTACTTCACTTTCTCTAGCTGCTTCTGTAACAGTTGCTCCAGTCTTTGGTAGGTGTTGTCCAATACCACAAATCCCCAGGAGAGTCTAAGTGGGGTAGTGTAGCCCTATACCACACATGCACAGATTAAAATAACCCTTTTATTTTGGGGTTATTTATTATATGCAGCACAGGAAAGTGTACCACAAAGACACACACACGGCAAAGCCTGAAAAAATTATATAGATTAAAATAACCCTTTTACTTTGGGGTTATTTATTACTTTGGGTTATTTATTAGTGGCACAGGAGAGTGTACCACACACACAAGGCAAAGCCTGAAAAAAAATTGACGGATTAAAATAACCCCTTTATTTTAGGGTTATTTATTATATGCGGCACAGGAGAGTGTACCATACACGGCAAAGCCTGAAAAAAAATATGTGGATTAAAATAACCCTTTTATTTCAGGGCTATTTTTTTTATGCGGCACAGGAGAGTGTACCACATACACAGCAAATCCTGAAAAATTAGATTAGGTATTAAATAACCTTGTTACACTGGACTGTTACTTGCGGCTGTACCGCTGGACTTAACGGCATAACCACTGGACCTAATGGCAGTACCACTGGAGTAAGCGGCAGTACCACCGGACTTAACGGCAGTACCACTGGACTTAACGGCAGTACACTGGACTTAATAGCAGCACTGGACTTAACAACAGTTCAACAGGACATTAACGGCAGTGCCGCTGGACTGTAACTGGACTTATACAGCTGTTGGCTGTACCACTGGACTTAACAGCAGTGCCACTGGTCTTAACGGCAGTACTGGACTTAAAGGCAGTACCACTGGACTTAATGGCAGTACCACTGGACTTAACAGCAGTACTGAACTTAACGGAAGTACCACTGGACTTAACAGCCATACTGGATTTAACATCAGTACCACTGGACTTAACGTCAGTACCACTGGACTTAAAGGCAACACTAGACAGCACAGAACCCTCTCATGGACTTATACAGCAGCACAGTACACCAGCACTAGACAGCACAGGACACCAGCACCGGCATCAGATAGCACAGTACCAAAGGACTGGATTGCACTGGACTGCACAGGACACCACCACTGCAACCAGATCGCCTCCCCAAACCAGATTCCCAGAGAGGCACAGAGACACAACCTGCCTCAAAACTCTCCAATGCCGGAGTGAAGAAGCTGGAGGGTAGGGGGGACTTATATTGAGTTCCGATCTCGTGAGAATACATCACAGGGATAATGACGTTTTGCCTCATTCTGTGATCCGAGCTTGGCAGGAAATACTGAACGGCACTGGGATCGCAGTTCGGATCCCTGGTAGCGCCCGGATTTCAGAAATCCAGACACGCTCATCACTATTGTATACACAGTGAAGTATGGCCTACAGAGTCAAAGTAGTTGTATACAAAGAGGGGTATGGCCTGTAGAGTCACAGAACTTGTTTACACTGTGTGGTATGGCTTGCAGAGTCACAGTACTTGTATAAACAGTGGGGTACAGCCAGCAGAGACACATTACTTAAATACATGCACAGTTGGGCACTCTGGACACAGCACAGTTATGAAATTATAGTCAGCACAGCATAGAGCAGGCTATTGAGCACAGTTATATGTTATAGTCTAGACACAGCACAGTTATAAACAGCCAAAGTCAGCAGTGCACAGTATACAAAGAAACCCATTGTGAGTCCTCTGGTGTCTAAACACAGTAGTTAATTAATATAGTATAATATAATATATCCTTTTAAATCAGTGGCGTAGCTACGTTTTGGGTGCACCCCCGCCGTTAGGGGGGGGCGCCCCCCCATCGCCGCCCCGCTGAGCACCCCTACCCCGCCGAGCACCCCTACCCCGCTGCCCCGCCGCCCATGCAAACCCCCTCAATCCCCCACAGCCTTACCTATCGCGCTGGTCCCGGCGGCTCCGTTCTTCTGCTGAGGACCACCAGAAAATGGCCGCCCCCATACAGCAGACAGTTTCAGAGAACTGTGTGCTATATGGGGGCGGACATTTTGTGGTGGTCCTCAGCAGAAGAACGGAGCCGCCGGGACCAGCGCGATAGGTAAGTCGGCGGGGGATTGAGGGGGGGTTTAACTATAGCACCGCAGCCCCCCGGCGCCCCCACATGCACATCGCCCCCCCGCGGTGGCGGGGGCTGCGGTGCTATAGTTACGCCCCTGTTTTAAATCAAAATAATTAGCAGTGCCAAAACAGATTATAGGTCATACAGCTGCGAACATTCTTGTGTAATGTACTACACAAAATTTTCAAGTGGACACCCTATAGCGCTCTGAACACAAAAAATACACACAGTACTTCCCTTTTTAGACTTATAGGACAGATGGATGAAACAGGCGATCCTGGTAATCAATTTTTCATTGTTGATTTTTCATGTAAAACAATGGAAACAAAGGGATCATATGATTAATGAACTGTCCATACAATAGATGGGTTAGTACACCCGTGCGGATTTGATGGGATTCTGTGCAGCTGTTATTCCTCCACCAATATATGGGATGTATAGATGAGCGTACCAAAACTCACATCAAAGATGTGGTGGTTAAACACATCAAGGTATCTTTTGTATGCGTACCCCAACTCACACTATGTGGATGTAGTATTCACACATAAAGGTATCTTTTGACTGAGGTGAATGAAACGATATAGCCACCGAGATGCGTACCCCAACTCACTGAATAAAAAGCTGTGACGTTCACATCAAGGTATCTTTAGGACCACTCAGTATATGGATCATAAAAGCTTTAATGTCTTCCACATCCAGAAGTACATAACATATAAAATGAATAAAAACAGGGTGGTCACTGTGACTGCCAGTTAGAGGAAAACAATGGCGAAGTATGGAATTCTACAACCTGGAGGGTCTTCCGGATAGTCCACCAGGTAGAGTCTTCAACCAAGGTCCCAAACTGGATAGCAGCATTCCAACAGCAAACCCCTTCCTCTGGTCACACAACGCGTTTCGATCCACTCTGGGATCTTTTTCAAGTGTACAGAGGCATGGCTCACATGGGGTTTATATACCCATGGTACAGGAAGTGAACAAGACTTCCTGTTCCTGTGTTCAGTATAGTCATTTACACAATACACAATTATGCAGAAACATAAAATACACATTGAGTGGCGCCTTAGCGCTTAACAGATAAACCCATTCCTGCTTGAAAAATATTCAAAATTGATGAAGATATAAGTTTAAAACAGCGCTGGACGCGTAACCGGAAGTAGAGTGCGTTCCATTGCACTCACTTCCGCATGTCAGCTAGCCTCCACAGGATGAGCAATGACGCGTCATTCCTGGACATAGCAGCGCTTCATAGAGGGGAGGGGCGGGAAGCTGTGCGTTCCACAGCTCCCACTTCCGCGTACCAGGCTGCATGTAATGTAGCGCGTCATAACGATGCGCTCAGTATGTGACGCGGTGCTGTGCGTTCCACAGCTCCTACTTCCGCGTTCCAGACACCTAGAGGTGTAGCGCATCAGCCTGAATGCTAGCGAAAAAAAAAAAAAAAATGAGTGTCACAGCGCTCAAATGTATAAAGTGCTATGTGCTTATATGTGCGTATTTAACGCAGAAAAAGGGTGAAATAAGAAGTCAGGATTGGGTTTAAATGGCACATAATAAAAAATTCAGTACAATAAATACAATAAATATACGGATAAAAATGCAATGATAATACAAGGGATCAATTAGAATAGCAGCAAAAAGAATATCATACAGTGACATAATTGATGATGTAATTCGTTTTTTTCCCAGTTATTCCATAAAGTGCACTAAAGGAGAAAGAGAGAAAAAAAGAAGAAAAGTGCCTCAGAATATACATACAATTCCATTTCTGCTTTGGCTAATTTGCTTGCCACATCCTTATCTCTAAGGTCTGTGGAGACAGTCTTTAAACCAAAAAAACCAGAGATATGTGCAGGAGAACAATTGTGTACTGCTTTGAAGTGCGCGGACAATGCATGCACCTCAACTCCTTTTTTTATATTCCGCAAGTGTTCAGCAACACGTGTTTTTAGTGGACGTGAGGTGCGGCCAATATAAAATTTGTCGCATGTACATCTGATGGCATAAATTACATTGGAGCTATTGCATGTAATAAAGGAGGTTATTCTGATCGGAGCGGCCAAAAGTGCGTACGTTCACTATTAGCGTACGCTCTCCGTACGCGGCCGTTGGGGTTAAGTCCACCCACAACTCAGCCGCATACGTACGGCCAGAAACAACGTCGAAGGGGAGTGGCGTACAATTGAGCGTACGCCAACGTACACGGACGGACCAGCCCTTACACTCCGACAACTGGCGTACAACAGAGCGTACGCCCCCGTTTACGGACGTCTCTCGTCCGTCTTCCCACCGACTTCTTGCGGCTATCTGAGCGTACGCCAGCTTGCACTGACGGGTCCCTATTGTTTTCAATAGAAAACTCAGCTTATGTCACCGCTCGTGAGAGTGAGCGTACGTCCGTGTACGCTGGCATACCCTTCACATATATGGACCTGCAAATCTTGCCTTTCAACTATAATTATGAAAATTAATTAATTGATTGAATTAATAAATGTGCAAAATAGTGGGCATGGCCTTAAAACATTGCTGAAACATACTTTGTAGGTGTTAGATGTGGTTTATGTTATTGTATCATAAATACAAAACCTATGTTTGTATTAGAGTGAACACGTTGACACATGTCGACTTGTGTAGATTGAGTGTGCTACTGTGTAAAGTCTATGAAAGCACGTAGTGAATGTGTATAACTGTTTAACAAATACCTACCTTAGCATATATAAGCAGGTCTTAAAAAGATTCTTACCTTAAATTAAACAAACCTTTAAATGTAGAGAAGTATAGAAAGATAAGCTTCCAATGTGTTTGAGTGATGTGTGTGGCTTGCAGGTAGTGAAATCATGGTTTGGACTTAATAGACTGCAGCATTGCTTATTACATTCAGGTGTATGTGTTTGAGTAGTAATCAGCGTAAATTAGCAAACCCAGGCGCACGCTGGCATGCGGTATCTGTAGGGGTGGTCTGAGCTGGCGGTTGGTGGGCGCCTGTTTTGTGTCCGAAATGAACGGTGCTTTAGGCGATCGTGCGGTAGTAGCACCGTTCATTTTTGGTGCACACCCCCGTGTACACCCATATTTACGCCCATTTTCCCTCATTATTTCGGCCGCTCCCCTCAACACGCCCCTATGCCGCCCCCAATGCCCGTACTCTCGCGTACAGGTTTTTTCGCACGGAGAGACCCATTCGTAAGCGTTGTGGAGTGTTCGCGCCTGCGCATTGGCGATTGTACGCATGCGCAGATCATGAAAAACCCCGGAACGTACGCGTACGGCCCGGCCGCACCAACCAGAATAAGGCCCAAAGTCACATATTTTAGCCTCCTTCCCATTGATGAGAATCTCAGTGGTTTAACTTTTTTCTCCTTTGATATGTCTACAAGGAAGACATAGGCCGCATCTATAGAATCCAGTTGATCTTATTCTCCCAGGTCGAATTGGGGGTTTCAACTGGCTAGATGTGAGTTTACATCTAGCCAGTTGAAACCCCCAATTCGACCTGGGAGAATAAGATCAACTGGATTCTATAGATGCGGCCTATGTCTTCCTTGTAGACATATCAAAGGAGAAAAAAGTTAACCCCTTCACGACATATGACGTATATATACGTCATATGTCGGTTGCGGGGGAATCAAGCCAGCTCACGGAGTGAGCTGGCTTGAAAGAGAGCAGGTAATGGCTGTATATTACAGCCAGGTCCCTGCTCTCATGGCCACGAGCGGCGAGTTCGCCGATCGTGGCCGTTTAACCCTTTAAGCACCGCGGGCAAAGCGCCCGCAGTGCTTAAATAGCTGATCGGAGGGGGGGCGCCCCCCTCCGGCGCCGATCGGGGCCCCCCGCAGCGAGATCGGAGGGTGCCGATCGGTTGCCATGGTAGCCAGGGGTCTAATGTAGACCCCTGTGCTGGCCGTGTATGCATACCTATTACATCCTGCCTCAGGCAGGATGTAATAGGAAGTGCATAAAATCACTACGTTCAGCCATAGAGCTCTATGGCTGAACCTAGTACAGGCGATCGCGCCCCCTAGTGGTCAAGTACACTAGGGGGCCTTGTAGTAAAAGTAAAAAAAAAAAAAAATAAAGTTTAAAAATAAAAAAAAAATAAAAAAATATTAAAAGTTCAAATCACCCCCCTTTCCCCATTTCCCAAATAAAAATAAATAAAAAATAAAAAAAATAAACATATTTGGTATCGCCGCGTTCCTAAAAGTCCGATCTATTAAAATATAACATTAGTTATCCCGCACGGTTAAAGGCGTAAACGGAAAATAATCCCCAACGCCAAAACTACGTTTTTTGGTCGCATCGCCTACCCCAAAAAAAATAGCTAAAAGAGATCAGAAAGTCGCCCATATCCCATAATGGTATTAATTAAAAAGTACACTTCAGCCCGCAAAAAATGAGCCCTCACCCAGGTCCGTAGGTGGAAAAATAAAAAAGTTATAAGCCGCAGAACATGGCGACGCGACGCAAATTCGAAAAACCGTAACATATTCTATTTTTTTTTTTTAGTCGTAAAACGTAACGAAAACTATATAAGTTTGGTATCACCGGAATCGTAACGACCCATAGAATAAAGATAACCCATCATTTTAAACGAACTATGAACTCCAAAAAAACCGTAACCAGCGCAAAATTGTGGAATTGCGTTTTTTTTTTCTTTTTACCCCACATTGAATTATTTCCTGATTCCCCAGAATATTATACGGTTTAGTAAATGGTACCATTAAAAAGTACAACTTGTCCCGCAAAAAAAAAGCCCTCATGTGTCTATATAGCCGGAAAATTAAAAAAGTTACGCTTATTTGAACGCAAGGAGGAAAAAAAAAAAATTACCTTAAAAGGCAATGTCGTGAAGGGGTTAAACCACTGAGATTCTCATCAATGGGAAGGAGGCTAAAATATGTGACTTTATTACATGCAATAGCTCCAATGTAATTTATGCCATCAGATGTACATGCAACAAATTTTATATTGGAAAACAAAGAATAGTTCAGAGTTTAGGATGACACAGGTGAAGAGCATATGGGGTAGTGTTGATTGTTGAATTCTCAACAGTGATTGAGATATCAGGTTGGTAACAACTATTGGTCAGTGGAAATTAATTAATTCTGTTTTAGAAATATAAAGTTTGAGGGAGCAAGATGACATTCAAGAGGAAAAGGCAGAGTCATTCAGTGATATGGACTAATAATGATGGTGACAAATCTATGGAATATAGGTAGATCTGAGTATTACCTGCATACAGATGATACTGAATTTCAAAAAAGAAAGTCATGTTATGATGATTGCCATTGTCTCTCACCAAACACATTTAAAGGTCTCTGTACATGCAAAGGAATGCATGACCTGGAGACTCAGAGGATCAGGTAGAACTATATGCAATTTTTAAATTTTTAGTCTGTGAACCTAACTTATGCTGACTGAGACACGTTTTGCTCTTATAGGGTTGGATGTACCAAGCAGCAGCGGTACTAACATATGCGATGATCAACGCAAAGGGCAGCTCTCCCAATAAGAGCTGCCCTTTGCAACCCCTGCTGCTGCCTGGACTTCCTCTTTTCCTACAGGGGAAATCCCTCGGTGCATGCACAGAGAAGCTGGCGGCCACAGGGCATGCTGGGAGTGATCCGTGTCTGATACTTCACACAGCGCTGCGAAAAGAAGTCCATAGGCCTCTACAGGTTAACCAATTACCGCTAGTGTAACCCCCGCAGCAAAGCCCCACCGGGAGCGGCTTTATTACATTTGAATATGCGGTAAAAACCTAGAAAATGGGGTTTTAGTGCATTTTATTCAGTACATGCCATCCTCTAACCCTTGTGCTGAGATGGCTGTGACTAGGGATGGAAGGGGCATGTAAGCTGGCCAAATACAATACAAATTCTAAAGTGTTAAAGTTCACTTGCTGTATTTTTAGGTGGAATTTTTGTTTTCATTTGATGACATAAGTAAATGAATAGAATTAGCATTTGTGTGTAATACCCCAAAGATTCACACACTGAATACGTATACTTGACCATGATGGATGCATTTAAAATGTAATTTGTCACTTCAATCACTGTATTTACATGAAAGCCTATATAAAAGTATTTTAGTAGAATGTTGACTTTTTAGTGACATCATTAAACCTGATTTCCCAAGAAGAAATACAGGTTCAAATACACAGAGAAATATTTTTTATTTTTTTACATGTTGTAAACGTTTGTAAATACCATTGCTGTTTATAGCTACTTTCGACTTTACAAATGTTTTAAGAAATAACTGTGAGACGTAAGTATTTCTATTGCTGACGTATGGAGGTAGCTATAAATGTATACCTACTCTCTTTAAAGTCACAGAAACACATTTATAAAAGCAATGTAACCTGCGACTCCTAGGGGTTTATTTACTAAGATGAGAGTTCTATTTAAGATGGGATGTTGCCCATAGTAACAAATCCGATTCTTCTTAGTCATTTAGCACCTTATAGAAGGTATTAGAATCTGATTGGTTGCCCATAACAACATCCCATCTGAAATAGAACTCTCATCTTAGTAAATAAATCCCTAAAGCTTTAGTTGCTGATCAGCTCGGTTCCACAATATCCACTCTCACCCATGCAAAAAATTAAGTTGAGACGCTGTACTAAGGGGTTGACTGAACCCATTTCACACTCACCAAGCCGTTCTCCCCATAGTGGGAGGAAAGGGGGCCAGCAGGGGGCTGGAGCAGGCAAACACCCAGCTTTTATGGGCATCCCAATAAAAACACAGGGAATTCCCCTGTGAATGGAGGAGTCTCCCTTCCTATTTGGGGAGGGTGGCTGGCATCACATGACGGCAGCGTCCGCCCCGAATTTGACCAACTCCATCGGTAATAAAAGTCAGTCCAGTCTGACTTTTCATTATGAATGGAGGAAAAATCATTCAATAGAGAGAGAACATGAAATGATATTTCACCTCATGTGAGAGGATGTGTTAGCGTAAACATCCCCTTGCATGCTAGTGAGGTGATTCACGCGATGGCGGGGCGGAGTTTGGCCGGGCGGTGTTTACCTGATTGCTAGGCTACGAACATATACAGATGTGCTGCACATAAGATAAATTGTAGGGATGGCCATCGTTGCCATTGACATCGATGGTTGCCATTGATGGCAATTCTGCAACTGTCCATCGATAGTGCTAAACTATGCAATGGATGAGCATCGATATTTTTACATATCGATGGTCATCCGTTGTGTGTGATTGATTGGCCTGTGGGCCAATCAAAACACGGCCGCAGGGCCTCACGGGTGTTGGGCGGAGCTATGCTCCGTGTCCCAGCACTTTGAGAAAAAAAAAAGCAAAACATTGTTTTGCTGTTCCATCGACAGAGGGAAACCATCTGGTTCTCCACCATCGATGGCAAAAGTATTTGACATCGGCCATGAACCATCGATGATTTTGAATCATCGATGGTCGATGGCCATCCCTAATAAATTGTATGTGCAGTCATCAGCGGCACATTGTGGATGCTTTCTATCACTTTCAATATATTGACTCTTGAACTCCCTAATGCAATTTATTGCACTCTTGAACTCCCCGGATGCGATTTATTGCATGTAAAAATTGGCAAATAAAATACCAAGTCAGATGTTAGCCCTCTCTGGTCCGACTTGCCCTTAAGACAAGTCAGACTAATGTATGGGGACCTTCTGCTCCCAACCAGAGTCGATGGATCGTATTTAGAAAAGCAGGTGTTTTCAATTTTTTTTTTTTTTTAGTGATTAAGATATTTAGGCCCTTATTCTGATCGGTGCGGATATTCCCGAATTCTTTCGGTGCGGGCCGCACGCATCGCTGTGCGGCCATCGTCCGTAGAAACGCCCACGTGTCCTCCGCATTCGGACGGACTCACTCTGTAAGAACAGGGCGTGTGTACGGACGACATATAAACCATGCGTGTGCGGGGGACACACTCCGATTCTGCACGGTCTGTCCGCGTATGCACGGCCTTCCCGCGTCAGAACGGACGCGAACCGGCCACTACGCACAGATGCGGTGTACTTCCGCATACAACAAGACTACTGTTATCAGAGTTCCCACATAGATCACATGACACACTTATGCAATTAGCAAACCACTTTGAGAACAGATTGTTGCTCCTGGTCATCTGTTATTTAGCTAATTGATCCTTAAACACTTACAAGCACTATACATTAACCCTAACATTCCCTATGGGGATAAAAATGTTATCTACCCTTTTGCTGTGTACATATCTAAACATGCACATGTTTGTGTGTTAAATGCTTTTTATACTTTGAATGTTAAAGACTAAAATAACACACAGACAACTTCTTAAACAAGTGCAAACTTTTATTAAAAAACATAACAAAAGGACCACTATCACTGGTCCAGCAGCAGGACACAGAGGTCCTCCACATGGGCCGTCATGTCACGGCTAAAGGGCTGGATGGAGTCGTGTGGTGCACAGGAACCGGAGACGGACCAGGAGGAGTAGGATTGAAACGTGCAGGTTTAATAACGGATTTCATAAATGATAAACTTCACTCAAATACTTCTTTAAGTGACAGTTGGTATAAATTAAATAGAGTCCAGCACAATACTAATAACGGGCAGGGAAATCTGGAAACGTATACTTGGTGAGCCAGAGTACATAGATGAGGATCCGGAAGGAGGTTGATTTGATGACAGAAGAAATGGATCCGGATGACTGAAAGATGATGGAATGAATGAGTTGTATGAAGGAGGACAGCGGGAAGCTGTGCAGGGTAATTCTGGGACACAAGCAGGAACAAGCACTAGGTAGGACTTGCAGCATTGGTGTCAGGAGAAAACTTCCTTGTAGCAAGATGCAGGGAGCAAGGCACCAGAGTCAGGAGAGAAAGAGCCAGGATCCGGGAATCAGCTAGGAGCTGTGAATGACTCCAAAGACTCATTGCACTGACACTGAACAGCCTAGGCAGATCCCCTATATCCCCAGGGGATGGCTGCCATTGGCTGTCAGCACAGGATGAGGAGGGAACCTCCACTCTGGGCCAATCTGTCTCCTGCCCTCAACCAAGATGGCGACGCCGGCCTCCCGGCACCACTACTGCTGCCATCCCTACCCAGAGCTGCCGCGGCGGGCGCGGACGGGTGAGTACTGTACCCGCCGCGCTCCGTCGCGGCTACGTGTGACAGTACCCCCCCTTTTCAGGGTGACCCCAGGGCGCCTATGGGCCTTGTGCGGATTTCTCTGGAGAAATTGCTTTACCAGTTTTGGAGCGTGCAAATCAATGGAATCCACCCAAGAGTTCTCTTCGGGACCAAACCCAACCCATTCCACCAGATACTGGGTACGAGAATTGCGGCAACGAGAGTCTATAATGCGTCTTACCTCGAATTCAGCCCCACTTTCGGAGTTAATCTTGGGCGGTTTGGGAATCTTCTTTTGATAAGAGTTCAACCTTAAAGGCTTGAGGAGGGACACATGGAAGGAATTCGAAATCCTTAGGGAAGGAGGAAGTTGAAGTCTATAAGCGACAGGATTAATGACTTGGATGATAGGGTATGGCCCAATGAACCGGGGAGCCAGCTTCATAGAGGGCAGACGGAGGCGTATATGGCGGGTAGACAGCCATACCCGGTCTCCGACTTTCAATCTGGGCGCTGCCCTTCTTTTCCTGTCTGCCATCCTCTTGTATCGGGCGGAAGATTTAAGAAGAGCGGTGTGGACATCCGACCAGATTTTAGCAAAGCGTTGTAATGAAGTGGTTGCTGCAGGAACTTCGGAAGAGGATAATTCTGAGAAATCCGGAGATCGTGGATGTTTGCCGAATACTGTAAAGAAGGGGGTGGTTCCGGAGGAAGAGTGATAGGAGTTGTTATGCATATATTCTGCCCACGGGAGAAGATCCACCCAGTCATCTTGGGAAGACGAGACAAACAGTCGGATAAAGGCCTCCAAGTCTTGATTCACCCGTTCTGTCTGGCCGTTGGTCTGGGGATGAAAGGCAGTGGAAAACTTGAGTTTGACCTGTACCGCGGCACAGAGAGCTCTCCAGAACTTTGCAACGAACTGTACTCCGCGGTCGGATACAATCTCTTTGGGCAGTCCGTGAAGTTTAAAAATGGTTGAGATGAATAGCTGAGCCAGTACTGGAGCAGAGGGGAGACCTTTTAGTGGGAAAAAATGGACCATTTTCGAGAATCGGTCGACCACTACCCAGATTGCGGTATGACCTTTTGAGGGAGGTAGTTCGCGAATGAAGTCCATTGACAGATGGGTCCATGGTTCTGTGGGAATGGTTAGAGGGCGGAGAGGACCAGCGGGAGTTGTTCTGGGCACTTTATGCTGAGCACATCTTACACAAGAGGCAACGAAGTTGTTTACGTCGTGGCGGATGGTTGGCCACCAATAAGAACGTGACAGGAACATCAAGGTCTTTTGTGCTCCTGTGTGCCCTGCGAAGCGGGAAGAATGTGCCCATGACAATATTTTCTTGCGAAGTTCGGGGGGAACGAACGTTTTACCTGGAGGAGGAGATGGCTGTACGGTTACTTGGGCGAAGACCAGCGGATCGAGGATTGGACGAGGAGGTGTCTCTAGGTCAGAGGTCGTCTCAAAGGAGCGGGATAGAGCGTCTGCCTTAGTATTCGTGGTTCCAGGTCGGAATTTAATTTGGAAATCAAAGCGTTCAAAAAACATGGCCCAACAAGCTTGGCGGGCAGTAAGGCACTGAGCCTGTTTAAGAAAGGACAGATTTTTGTGGTCTGAATACACGGTGATCTTATGTCGTGCCCCCTCCAGAAGGTATCGCCACTCCTCTAACGCAGTTTTGACTGCAAGCAACTCCTGTTCCCCGATGGGGTAATTCTTCTCTGCTGGGAGGAATTTTTTGGAGAGGAAGGCACAAGGGTGTAATTCTTGATCCTCACCTTTTTGTGACAAGATGGCCCCGATCCCTTCCGAGGATGCGTCCACCTCGAGAATGAAGGGCCTGTCGAGGTCTGGTTGGAGGAGGATTGGTGCCGTCATGAATGCTCTCTTTAACTGCTGGAAGGCAGAGGATGCTTCTGGCGACCATCGGCTTGGATCAGCTCCCTTGCAAGTGAGAGCAGTGAGGGGAGCAGCGATAGTAGAGAAGTTCCGGATAAATCGCCGGTAATAGTTTGAAAACCCTAGGAATCTCTGAATTCCTTTGAGTGTTGTGGGGGCTGCCCAGTCTTGGATGGCTCTCACCTTCTCTGGGTCCATTTCTATCCCAGTGGCGGAGAGAATGTGACCCAAGAATGGAATGGACGTGACCTCAAAAACGCACTTCTCCAACTTGCAGAACAGTTGATTTTGGCGAAGACGTCGTAGGACTTCGGACACTGTCTGTCTGTGAAGTTGGAGATTTGGAGAGAAGATGAGTATATCGTCTAGATAGACTACGATGGAGTGGTACAGCAAGTCCCGAAAGATATCATTTACAAACTGTTGGAAGACAGCGGGGGCGTTACAAAGGCCGAAGGGCATCACCAGGTATTCATAGTGGCCGTCGCGCGTGTTAAAAGCCGTCTTCCACTCGTCACCTGGACGGATCCGGATCAAATTGTAGGCCCCTCGCAGGTCCAATTTAGTAAAGATTGCTGCCCCTCTGATCTTGTCGAATAGTTCTGCGAGAAGGGGTAAGGGATAGCGGTTTTTAATGGTGATGTCGTTCAGGCCCCTATAGTCGATACATGGCCGAAGACCGCCATCTTTCTTTTTCACAAAGAAAAACCCGGCCCCGGCCGGAGAAGTAGATGGTCGAATGAAACCTTTGTTTAAGTTCTCTTGAATGTACGAGGACATGGCCTCAGTCTCAGGTAGCGACAGGGGATAGATGCGGCCACGAGGAGGGAATTTCCCGGCCACCAGCTCTATCGGGCAGTCCCAAGGACGGTGAGGAGGCAGGGTGTCGGCACCACCTTTACTGAATACATCTGTAAATGAACGATATGGTGCGGGTATCGACAAGGGTGGAGCTGAAGAGGATGAAGGACAGTTACCCTCACGTTGTGGATGGGTCTGGTAGACCGGAAGGATCTGAGGAATGCAAGTAGACTGGCAATCTGTTCCCCAGGCCTTGACCTCCATATTGGTCCAATCGATGTGTGGGTTATGTTTGGAGAGCCAGGGAAGGCCCAGGACCATTTGGTGTGAGGACTGTGGAAGAATGAAGAATTCGAGGGTCTCTTGATGTAGAGCTCCTATGAGCAGTGTCACCGGGGTGGTCTGATGGGTGATTTGTCCACTACGAATTCGACTCCCATCCACTGCAGTGAGGACCAGCGAGTGATCCAGGGGTTGCACAGGCAGGGCATGTTGGGTAACAAAAGAAGAAGAAAGGAAGTTTCCCGCTGCTCCAGAGTCCAATAGGGCCTGAACTCTTTTTCTCCCTTGGGGACACACAAGGGTAACCAGAATGGTGGAATCAGAAGAAGAGGGAGATGGAAGCAAGACTCCTAATCGGACCTCCCTCGGGGAGATTAGGAGCGGTCGTTTCCCGGCCGCAGCGGGCAGGAAGCCAATAAGTGAGCTGAGGAGCCACAGTACATGCATAGATTCTCTCGCCGTCTTCGGGACTTCTCTTCGAGAGAGAGACGGGAGCGGTTGATTTGCATGGGCTCATCTGTTGACACCGCAGGAGGCGGGGTTGGTTTGGAGGCTGGTGCGACATTGGAAGGAAATCGAGGGCGAAGGCGATCAGAGCGATTCCTCTCAAGTTGGCGTTCTTGGAGTCGCAGATCGACTTTGTTACATAATGAAATGAGTTCAGCCAGGGTGGAAGGAGAATCGCGAGTTGCTAACTCGTCCTTGATGCGCCCGGCTAGGCCGTTCCAGAAGGCAGAAATGAGAGCCTCTTCGTTCCATCTGAGTTCGGAAGCCAGGGTTTGAAATTGTACGACATATTGTCCCACTGGGCGACTGCCCTGACGAATCCTTAGGATCTCCGTGGCTGCGGAGGACACTCTGCCAGGCTCGTCGAAGATGCGACGGAAGGAGGCCACAAATTCTTCATAGTTATTGAGGATGGGATCCGCACGCTCCCAAAGGGGGGACACCCACTCCAGGGCTGGACCCGCCAGTAGGGACACGATGTAAGCCACCCGAGTCTTGGGAGAGGGGAAATTGGAAGGCTGGAGGGTAAAATGGACGTCACATTGATTCAGGAATCCTCGACACCCCCTCGGGGACCCGTCATATTTACTGGGGGTTGACAGGTGTAGCTGGTGAGGAGCAGCTGGCCCAGGAGGAGCAGCAGGGGCCGAAGCTCCGGAGGTTGGTGCTGCTGAAACTGAGGGAGCCGCCTGAGGTGATGACAAGGTCTGGAGAAATTGAGCCACTTGACGCTGGGTAGTCTCTACTTGTTCCAATCGAGCCATGATGCCTTGAAGAACATCCGTCATGGAGGCCTGTGCTTCACCCGATTCCATCGGGTCAGTGCAAACTGTCACGGCTAAAGGGCTGGATGGAGTCGTGTGGTGCACAGGAACCGGAGACGGACCAGGAGGAGTAGGATTGAAACGTGCAGGTTTAATAACGGATTTCATAAATGATAAACTTCACTCAAATACTTCTTTAAGTGACAGTTGGTATAAATTAAATAGAGTCCAGCACAATACTAATAACGGGCAGGGAAATCTGGAAACGTATACTAGTGAGCCAGAGTACATAGATGAGGATCCGGAAGGAGGTTGATTTGATGACAGAAGAAATGGATCCGGATGACTGAAAGATGATGGAATGAATGAGTTGTATGAAGGAGGACAGCGGGAAGCTGTGCAGGGTAATTCTGGGACACAAGCAGGAACAAGCACTAGGTAGGACTTGCAGCATTGGTGTCAGGAGAAAACTTCCTTGTAGCAAGATGCAGGGAGCAAGGCACCAGAGTCAGGAGAGAAAGAGCCAGGATCCGGGAATCAGCTAGGAGCTGTGAATGACTCCAAAGACTCATTGCACTGACACTGAACAGCCTAGGCAGATCCCCTATATCCCCAGGGGATGGCTGCCATTGGCTGTCAGCACAGGATGAGGAGGGAACCTCCACTCTGGGCCAATCTGTCTCCTGCCCTCAACCAAGATGGCGACGCCGGCCTCCCGGCACCACTACTGCTGCCATCCCTACCCAGAGCTGCCGCTACCCGCACACCGCAGACCGGAGCCTGCACACGCTAGCCGGCGGCGGGCGCGGACGGGTGAGTACTGTACCCGCCGCGCTCCGTCGCGGCTACGTGTGACACGTCATCCGCCTCAGGTCCTCTCTCAAGCTCATGAGAGCCCCTCTCACTCCCTGGGGTGGCTCCTGGTAATCTGTGTGCATGACAAAGGGGGTACAACATTAATTATGCTACTCACGTACACCTTGTACAGTCAATCCTAAGTACCTACACCACAGGTCTTCAACCTGTGGCCCTCCAGATGTTGTGGAACTACATGTCCCAGCATGCCCTGAGGTTTTTTGGCATGCTCTTATAGGAAAAAATGTGGCAATGCATGTTGGAACATGTAGTTTCACAACATCTGGAGGGCCAAAGGTTGAAGACCCATGACCTACACCATGCGAAATCATACATACCAAAAAAACCTTATCCACTCTTGTATGTTATGTCATCAAATATATGATCATGATGCTGCCACCACACCCACACACTTGTGTGACATATACATTTCACTATCTATATATCAAAAACACAACCACACTTGAGGATCACTCACACTTGTCCTGGCCAAAGACTCCTCACTCAACTCAAAACATACACCCACTACAACATGCCACATTGACCCATACATATATACCTGCATGTTACTGCTTAATAGCTAAACTGCATGATAGATAGATAGATAGATAGATAGATAGATAGATAGATAGATAGATAGATAGATAGAATAGATAGAATAGATACCACAGGAAAATGCTCGGCTACTTCCTCTGCCCATTACTTCATGATTCCTTGTCACATTTGACACATAGGTGAAAGGGCAGAACTAATCCGCTTCCATACAACTAACAATTTCTAAGCTCAATCCATCATACATAATACCTTACAAAAATACATGACAACAACACGGGCACACTGGCTAGAGGGGGGCCCATGCAAACTGCCCACATGGGACTCCAGTATAAATCAGGCCTGCCCATATTCCATTGAAGTGTTTTTGTTGCTTCTATACAAAGAGCATCCATAAATTAACACTCATCACCTACATGAGCATCCAGTTTGCACGTTTGCAGCATGGGCCTATAAGACCAAAGTGTGTCTGTTGGAAGAAGAAAAATACCGACAGAATTTTCAAGCGCTCCTTCTATTCATATATTTCAATGTCACCCCGTCTCAGATGGTCCTGATGATGACTCGTGTGACATGGAAAGAGAGAAAACCATATAGTGTAATACCCTTAGGTATAACCTCTGATGTAAATGATTTCTGATGTCAAAAACCGTACCCTATATGGTGGTCCACTAAATGAAAGGTGGACAAATCACGCTCAGGTATGAGGGAGAAATGAACCTCCAAAAGATCCTCCAATATCCTCCAAGTTGTTTCACATAGAAAAACCAAAGATAGGTGTCCAAATAGTGAAATAACGTTTTAATAATTAAAAACATGCAATGTACAATTCTTTGGGTGTAAACAATGGACTCTCACCGGATTGATGTGTCTACTAGATAAAAGCAGACATACAGAGTGTGTCTGTTGTTTTCCATTTTTTGGGACTACTCTTTACTATATTATATGAAAATTGAATCAGCTGTGCGACATAACAACCTGTACCTAACTCACTAATGAAGCATTATGTCTACTTACCCCTGCCAGGCAGCTCCACCAGGTCGTCCTCCTCCACATTGGGAGGTGGTGGCACATCCTCCAGGGGTAGGGGCACCTCCTCCTCCTCCACTTCCACCTCCTGCCCGACCTCCTGTGCCTCCTCCGTATCCTCCTCTGTCACAAAACTGTGGGCCTGTGACTCCTCCTCAATGCCCACCTCTTGTCTGGGCTCCTCAATGGGCATCTCATCATTGCCCACCTCCTCTGTGGCCTCCGCACTGGCCACCTCCTGGGCCTCCTGACGGGCCTGTCTTGCTCTCTCCCGCGCTGTGGGTTAAACATACAAAATGGGTGAGTGTCATTTCACATTGAAATTACTCTAACAAGTACATCTCATAACCACATTATATATGTGTTATATATCACACATATAGTATATGGCTTTTCTATGTCATAAACACCCAATTGACCTCATGTAATATTAATATTAAATAATGTTAAAATGCAAACACTCAATGGCCTAGATGCACTAGCCTTCAAAAGTGATACAATGTAGAGTGATAAACACGCAGCCAATCAGATCCTTCCTGTCATGTCACAGACTGTAGTTGTAAAAGGCCAGGTAGGAGCTGATTGGCTGCCTGTTTGTTACTCTCCATTTTAAAAATTGTGAACCAGACCGAATCCTGGCCTCTGTCAATTATATGTATTTGCCCAAAATACTTACAGCGTTGCAGACGCCGCCTCAGAGCCTGTAGACGCTCCGGCTCCCGCCTCCGCAGGTCGGACCATCGCCTCTCCAGTTGGGCGATGGTCCTCCGCACATGTGTGCGGGCGAATATGCGGCGCCGGGCCGCAACATATGCCCGGCGCTTGTCCCTATTTGTAATGAAGGGGCCTGCCTGCCCCAGTCTCCTATCCATCACTCCTACCAGCGCCAGTAGCTCCGCAGTGGAGAAGGGTTCTGCACGCTGGTAGGAAGCCATTTTAGGAGTGGCACTAATCAAACTATCATGTGCTGTCATTGGTTGGTTAGAGTGATATTTGGTATTAACTTTATTGTTCATTTTTACACTAACAGCGTGTATGCGCCCGAACATACGGCTAACCCATTGCATCGCACCCCCATCCTAAACACACAGTCTAAACTAAGATGTAAACACATTATATATAATCTCTAAAATTCACCAAACATGGGTATAAGCACCTGATGAAATAGTCTGCATCACTAGACACTTACACCTAACTCAACAAGGTACTAAACAGCTATTTTAGAATGAAAGCTATGCCACAGAAACCTAGCAAATAGTGGCAGACCTTTTCCCAAAATTACGCCATGGTGCCATGTGTACACTTACCTTCTACTGGGCCATACTACAGAGGTGGAATGAGAAGTAGCTAGAATCCGGGCTGAATTTGGAGTGCTTTCACATGTGATTTGGATGCTAGCACTGATTACTTGTGGCTAAGTGGTGGACTGGATTGACATATGGAATGGGTAGTGTCAGTTGTACTACATAGCAAACAAGTGCACAGTACAGAAGTACATTCAAATATACATTGCATGTCTGACCGCAGTTGTATTTGGTCATTGGTGTTGGAATCTGCATTTAGAAAATAAATCAGACTTACTGAGTTTGCCAGGTTTTTGGGACATATTTTTCAACACCAAGGGGCGTCCCGTATGCGCCGCACGGTTGACGCTGGCGTACGGGACGCGGCCGTACGGAACGCAGGTTGCAGCTGATTAACGCCAATTACAGAAATAGTATTTAAGGTTGTCCTAGAAAGGCAAACACTTGTTGCAAACATGCCAGGCTCAGACTCAGAGGAAGACCAGGTGGTGCAGAATCTGTTGTCCCGCATGAAGGCCAACACTACCTATGTCCCCCTCAACCCAGAGGACCCAGCTGGCCCATCAACATCAGGCCAATCAGCAGCTGGGCCATCCTCAGCAGAATCATTGGGAACACAGCAGGTGGCTTCCCAACAGAGTAGCCAGCCCAGCACTTCAGGTACAGCAACCGGTGGGCGTGGCCGTGGCAGTGGCAGTGCCCGTGCCAGTGCCCGTGGCCGCAGTGGGGCAACACGGGAACCCACAACAAGAAACCTGGCATATGAACCGCGGGAGCTTCACATCCTGGTGACCCGGGCACGTGATTTAATTGAGTGTCCAGCGGTGAAGTTGACACACACAAGGAGATGGAAGATCTGGGAGGAGATAACGGCGGAGATTAATGCAGTGGCTCCACAAGTTCGACAGGCAGAGCATGTTAAGAAGAGGCAAGTACATGTGTGTTACATTAGAGTAGTACAAGTCCAGTAATGTTTACATTCAATATTAGATCTAGTTGGGCAATGGGTGTTCACGTTGCTTGGAGGCACAGACATGTTGGCCATGACATTGAATTGATAGTTATTGGAGGGTGAATGTTTTTGTATCTGCTAAGGGTTGGTATGAAAAATGAATATAATGTAAGGTTGGTGTCAGTAGGCACATGTTGTATTATGTATCATATTGCAATGGGTGCTACAGCAAACATGAGGAGTTACATGTATTAATATGTACACTTTGATTGCAGGTGGCACGACTTCAAAGGCAACCTCAAGAAGAAATTGACCGACCGGTGGCAACACAGCCAGACCTCTGGGGCTGGCCCCATGCCATCCAAGCTGGAGCTCACCCCCCTGGAAGAGATGGCCCAGTGCTGTATTGCAGTGGAGGAGGTCCGGGGGGTGAGCACTATAGACAGCGAGTCCCCAGCGGAAGTGATGGCTTCTACTCTTGAAGGTAATTATTTGCCAGGCCATAAGTAGATGTTTTAAATGTTGCATGGAATGTGTGGTAATTGGAATTTTCTTGTTCCACAGCATCGCCACCGCTTGGTCAAGATTCTCTTGAGGAGGTTGTGGAGTCTGTGCCACCTGGCCCCAGTAGCAGGCCCGTGCAGCAGCAGCCGGTGGGATTGTCCGCGGCTGAATTGTCCATGTGGGGCCGTGTGCTGGATAGTATTGTGCAGCAGGGAGAGTCAGCATTCGAGCGGGTGCGTAGGGCCGAGGAGGTGCTGCAGGGTTTGACCACCAGCCAGCAGCTTATTGCTGAGAGCCTGCAGGCTATGAGTGCCAGCCAGCAAGCTATGGCTGCCAGCCAACAAGCTATTGCTGGTAGCCTGCAGGTGCTGGCTGATCAAGCCCTGCGGCAAAACGACCTCCTCCTCCGCCATAATGAACTTATGGTGGAGCTAGTTACCAGCAATAGGGCCCTAATGTCACCCGCTTCGGGTGCATTACCAACGTCATCACTCCCTGCTGCCAGAGGGGGAAGAAGATCCACCCCCTCACCAGCATGTGCTCCACATGAGCCACCATCAGCCTCTGGCCGTGGACGAGGCACAAGAGCTGCTGCACGTGGCAAGGAGCCTGCCAGGGCCAAACGTGCTCGCAAATGAACTTGTGTCCCCATTAATCTCCACCGTTATGTCTTCCCAAATCTTCCATTGAGCTGTGTGTGTCAGCAGCCTGTGTCCAAATCCGTGCCCAGGGTCACCACTTTTGCCCGCGGTTCAAATATCATGTTTGGTTCCTCTGTTGCCCTGTTTCAGTGTGCTGTACTTGAAGTGTTGCTGCTATACTTTTGTTGTGAAGCCACCTGATGTGTTCCCAATGATTCTGCTGTGGCTATTTATTATTTATTATGTAATTTTTGTCCTGGTATGGTACCATTTGTTTTGTTATGTATTTTAAATTTGTGGCAAAGTTTGTTTAATAAATGTTATTTTGGCCCCACAAATGTCTGTATTAATTTATACATGCAGAAGTGGCATGTGTATTAGTATTAATAATATTAATTTGTGGGCATTATTTGCAGTGTAAAAGTGTGTGACAAGTGCAGCATGTAATGTTCCCTTTAAGCTGCAATGCTTCCAATTGTAGCAGTGAGAAGCGTGTAATTAACAAGTAATGGGTAAAGTATGTGATTGTATTGGGTTCAGGTGACATTGGTTGAGGTGCGTCCGTCCTGATTAGGCGTTCCGATTGCCTAGCGCATGACCGAGTGGTGTCCGCAAAGCAAGAGTAACCTTTTGGACACCGCACATTTCTTCCCTTTTTGTTCGCGTGCATTCGGCGTGCTGTCCGAATGCACGCCTACCAACATATGTGTACTCCCCCGTGTCTGCCCATGTTTCCACCCAGTTTAGCCCACTTTGAAACTACGCCCCTGTGTCATTCCGCATGACGCCCATAACACACCCCTATTGCCCGAATGTATGCGGTGCACATTTCTGTACGGGATTAGTGAGGACAAGTACGGAGACCATGCGTGGCACATGCGCCTAGCGATCGCCACGCATGCGCAGACGGCTAAAAAACGCCATCCGAAAGAATGCGGAAAAGTCTGCACCGATCAGAATAAGGGCCTTAATGAGCTACTCTGATAATGTTATGATAATACAGCAATAGAATGCAGCACCGGATCACTCTTCTGGACCATAACTCATCTGGGTACCTCAGAATGACTGCTGCAACTCCTCTACCAGGGTCAGGAAGCCTGCATTGGAGCATGTAGATAATGGTAAAAAAAATGAATGGCCTCCATTGCTATCCAGAACCAGGGTTCTTTAAACATACTAGCGCTGCATATTTTATGGCTTAGTTCATACATGTAGACTATGGTCCATCCTATAGGCCATTCCTATTTAGGATCAAAACTCTTTCTACACCTATAGAACATTTTGGTCCAAATGTAATAGGGTGTGAGAATCAGAGAGTGAGAGATTTTGGGAGAGTTTCCCATTTTGGTACTTGTGTATTATAGCGGAGCCCATCGCATCGCATACCATAAGGCATGCGATGGTATGCGATGCGACGCGATATCGCGTGATATTTTAAAATTGTATGACATTGTGTATGGCATACAATGCCATACAATGCGATGCGATGCGATTAAAAATGGTATAAGCACCCTAATGGGTGCTTACAATGTGAAATGCACCCCCACGCCACCCCCCCCCCACTATAAACGTGAACCCGAAGCTTGGCGAGCGCAGCAGTACGCGTCCTCCGACCTTTTCATACCCCCACTATCCACGTTGGCGTGGAGTTGAGAATAGAAAGTGTGGCAAGCACAGCGAGCCACCGAGCCCGAAGAGTGGCGAGGGGACGCGGATACCTTCACAGGTATCGGCGTCCCCTTGCGGGCTTCACAGGTATCCGGCTGCGCTCGCCACGCTTCGGGCTCGGTGGCTCGCTGCGCTCGCCACACTTTTATTCTCAACTCCACGCCGACGTGGACAGTGGGGGTATGAAAAGGTCGGAGGACGCGTACCGCCGCCCCTCGCGGGCTCGCTGCGCTCGCCACGCTTCGGGTTCACGTTTATAGTGGGGGGGGGTGGCGTGGGGGTGCATTTCACATTGTTAGCACCCATTTGGTTGCTTATACAATGTTTCATCGCATAGGGGGCAAAAAACGCATCGCATCGCATGCCATCGGGTGCATGGCATGCGATGCGATAAAAACATCACGCGATGTATATCAGGGGACGCCGCTATAATTCTCAAGTACCCCCATTTTTTTTAAAGCTACAAAGCTACTAAATTTACACTGAAAAAAACAGGTGGAGTTTGCCATGTAATTGACTGCCGCTCTAAAAAATGGGAAAACTCGCCCAAAATCTCTCACTTTCTGATTCTTATGCACTATTACATTTAGCCATCAGAGTGAGATTAAAGTCCCTGTTCTGCAGCTGCCCTTCAAATCATTTCTCCATCACAACATTTATAGTAATAATCCCACCACTGCCACAATATGTTCCTAAAGGTACATTACTTACATTGCAATATCAGTGAAGAATTAAGAACACAGCACAATGGCCCTTATTCTGGTTGGTGCGTATATTTCCTATTTATCTCGGAGAGGTCCGCACGCCACGCTGTGCGGACATCGTATGAAAAAACGCCCCCGGTCCTCCGCATTCGGACGGACTCACTCTTTAAGAAGAGGGCGTGTTTACGGACGACATCCAAACCTTTGCGTGTGCGGTGGACACACACATTTTCTGCACGGTCTTACAGCGTATGCATGGTCTTACCGCGTCAGAACGGACGGGAACCTGCCCGTACGCACCGATGCGGTGTATTTACGCACAAATCACCACTATTATCTGAACACCGAAATCTGTAACATGACCCACTTATGCAATTAGGCAACCTCATTAAAAAGGGATTGTTTTTAATAGTCATCTATTATTTCTCAAATTGATAATTAAACACTTTACTACCACTTTAGATAAACCCTTACATCATGCTAAGTTCAAAACATTCATTCTTTAAGCTGCAATGGTTCCAATTGAAGCAATGACAAGAGTGTAATTATTGAGTAATGAGTAAAGGAGTGGATTGTATTGTGTTCAGCTGAAATTGGTTGAGGTGCGCCCGTACTGATTGGGCATTCCAAATGCCTAGCGCATGACCGAGTGGTGTCCGCAAAGCAATACTTGCTTATGAAGACCGCATGTTTCCTGCCTTTTTGTTCGCGTGCATTCGGTGTGCTGTCCGAATGTACGCGTACCAGAATTAGTGCACTCCCTCGTGTACGCCCATGTTTACGCCCAGTTTAGACCACTTTGAAACTACGCCCCTGTGTAGTTCCGAATGACGCCCATATTACGCCCATATTTCCCGAGTGAATGCGGTGCACCTTTCTGTACGGTATTAGTGAGAACAAGTACGGAGACCTTGCGTGGCACATGCGCATAGCGTTGCCCACGCATGCGCAGACGGCTAAAAAACGCCATCCGAAAGAGTGCGGGAAAGTACGCACAGACCAGAATAAGGCCCAATGTTATAGAATGAAAAAGAAAAAAAAAAGGTTTAATGATACTTAACTAAGGTCTGTTCATAGATACATAAGCAGTGAATCCTGGGAAGACCCATTGCATTTAGATTAGACATCCATTAGACATCCAGATTCAAAAACTTGCAGACTGGACACTGTCAGTGTGGTTCCAGGAAATGCTGCAGTGCGTTTTTATACCCAATGGGGCAGTTGATAGGGGCATTGTCTCCCCAATTATATATACAAATAATACATACCTTAGTTGTCAACTAGTTATGGATATCAACAAAGAATAATATATTGGGTCTCTTATGTAGCCATGCAAGCAATACACCAAGGCCATTCGCCAGTTGTTGATGCCAAACTATTTCCTGTACGTTCAGCCAATTTCTGCTCAATAACATCTTTTTGCACATGTCAGTGTGTGATCAGCAGTTTTTCAACAAGGACTTGTTCCACAAGTTAGTTGGTAGAATGTTTTGCATACAGTATCTTCTTTGAAAGGCCTTTAGCTGTTACTGCTTAATACAAAGACATACACAGATTTACAAAGATAAGAATGTGACAAGATTCACCTACCCACTATAGTTAGCCACTGCTCGTACACTGTGCTTATATGAATCCTCATAATGATGGACAATCTGAAATGAATAACAGATGGAAGAAATGTGAGTGATAAAACTGAAGTCAATGGGACTTAGAATTTAGTATACCGAAGTTGATAAACATAAACAGAAGAGTCTTGACACACCAACATGGAATCAGAATTCCAACTTTGTACAAAGATTTGTAGGAGCAATGGTCTTAGTAAGATGGCATACAGGTGATGTCTCATAATTTTAACTGTACTGATCTTCAGCAGACTGGAGCATGCAAAACTCTTTTATATACAGTATGTCACATTTTAAAATGATCATTATCATCTGGTTCTAATATATGTAATATTGAAATAGACTTGACAGAATATTGGATGTAGTTATGCCAAAATAATATAATTCTTGACAAGTGGTTTTACAGTAACAACTGTGTGCCAAATGCAAGCCGGGAATGTGGCCGATTTAGTTTCAGATCATTATACTGTATGAATGGATGGAATATTTTTTCCCCATACTGTGTACAGACTAAAAATGATCCCATTTACTTGCAGTAGGCGCACCATTTCTGTTTTACATCCCATAGACAAATTAAACCACTTGGCCCATCTAATATGCCCTAAACACATGTACATGCAGACTCTCTAGATGTCTGGGGCTTGTCCAGTTTGTAGCGGACATGCTGGATGGGCACCGACTGATTCTCCGTTGTGGGCCAGCAGTTGAAATACTCCTTTCCTGCAGCTAATGTTTTTCAATAACTTTAATAGTGTGATTTTGTTTCCTCTGTTCACCACTTGGGTCTGTCCCATCCTTTGTATTCTATTGAGTCCCATTATTTTAGCAAAGACTTTAAGAATCAGGTATGATACCTTCACTACTCCCTTCTGAGGAAGATACTTAGTCCAGGATTAGGGAGTAACTCTTCAATATTCAAATTATGCAAGAAGAACTCGTCTAAAATGTATTGCCATTGTTACTGTTGATATGTGTGTACTGTTCGTGGTATACACTGAGCGGTTAATAGCAGACCCCAGAGGGATCATCATATGAAGTGTACCACCAGGGTTGCAAGTTTATTGATATTTGCAGATGTAGAGCCACAGTCACAGTACAGGTTGAGTATCCCTTATCCAAAATGCTCGGGACCAGGACAATTTTGGATAACGGATTATTCCGTATTTCGGAATATTTTAATATTTCAATGATGTATTTTGAAGTATCTTGCATTTATGCTGTATAAACACATAATATACACACAAATATATTTTATTACCACATAAAATACACACAAATATATTTTAATTGTTCAAAAAACAAGGTTTCAAAAACGTGCAACAAAATGTGTGTACTATCTCAGCACTGAATTTGAATGCCAAGCAATCATTGTCTTGCACATATATAGTGCCAGTTACATATCATCCCCAGTGATGCTGTGATGCTGTCACAAATGTCCCCAGTGAGTTTTTAGCAAAAAAATATTTTTTTTTCACTTTCTGGAATGTCCGTATTTCGGAATAATTCGGATAACGGATATTCGGATACGGGATACTCGACCTGTACCACTACAGGTAGCAGATGTAATGCAGAAACATATAGAGGACAAGGCGGTTGCATAAGTGCAGCGGTATGTGGGTAACATGTAATGTTCTAGGAGCTATGTAAAACTGCTTCGGTTTCTCTGCTGCTTTGGGCTGCCTCTAAACACTGATTTGCCATTTTTATCTTATTTTATTAGTTTGCCTGTTTTTATTTTAATGTAAGATATTTTTTCCAGAATTTAACATAGTTATTATTATGTTTTTCTGTTATCTACAAAGTAGTTGACTTAGTTCCTAATGATAGCTCCTAACAAAAGTTAATTGGGTTAGAATTAAGTATGAAAGCATTGGATGGTAGTATGGTATCTATGGGTCATGTAGTCAGGGGCGTAACTATAGCACCGCAGCCTCCGCCACCGCGGGGGGGGGGGGCGCTGTGCATGTGGGGGCGCCGGGGGCTGCGATGCTATAGTTAAACCCCCCCTCAATCCCCCGCAGACTTACCTATCGCGCTGGTCCCGGCGGCTCCGTTCTTCTGCTGAGGACCACCACAAAATGGCCGCCCCCATATAGCACACAGTTCTCTGAAACTGTCTGCTGTATGGGGGTGGCCATTTTCTGTTGGTCCTCAGCAGAAGAACAGAGCCGCCGGGACCAGCGCGATAGGTAAGGCTGTGGGGATTGAGGGGGGGTTTGCATGGGCGGCGGGGTAGGGGTGCTCGGCGGGGCGGCGGGGTAGGGGTGCTCGGCGGGGCGGTGATGGGGGGTGGGGGGCGCCCCCCCCCTAACAGCGGGGGGGCGCCCAAAACGTAGCTACGCCACTGCATGTAGTCATAATTTACAATGTTGACAGTTATGATAAGGACACGTTTGAAATGTTGACATTGAATTTGTAGGCACCTGAAGAATGTCAACATGTTCACAATGTTGACATGTTCACAAAGTCAACATGTCAAATGTCAAAATTCTGCATGAGAAGTGCTATTGCTAAGCCGCAGGCGGGAGGATAGGGAGGGTTAGGTTTATGCTATGGGAAGAAAGGTTAGGTTTCGGCACTATGGGGTGGATGAGGGATTAGAATTAGTAATACTCACAGCCAGAATATATTGCAGGATCTGTGAAAAGCCATCATGATGTCAACACTAAGGGGGATATTCAATGTTGTGCCACGACTGTCGGGCTGTCACGACTATCGGGCTGCCCCAGTCCCGTTCTCGGCTCGCGCGAAGCTAATTTTCGCAGGTGGGATTCAATATCCCGCCTGCTGAGCGCTGAAAAGGAGGCATGGCCATGAGAAGTGAACAGGAATCGGCAGTCCGTTCTCGGTAGAACGAGCCCGACTGCTTGTGAAGTCGGGCTCGTTCTGCCTAGATCCCCTGTTCAATGATATCAGGGAAGACAGCATTGAATAGGGCCCTGACGTCATTTCCCCCATCGGAAATGGTGACGGGAGATTGAATATTCCCCTAAACCTGAAAGAGAGCCCTGCAGTTGTTGGACCCACCGTACCAGATTAGCCAGCGATAGACCACCTGGAACCTTTTGTTGACATTCTAGCAATGTCAACATTTCATCAGTGTTAACATGAGGAATTTGAACATGGCAATATTATCTGTACTCATCGTTTCATTCAACATATTTTTTTTTTAAGGTAAAGCTATATGTTTTATTTTCTTCTTATGTTTAATTTACTTGTAGCCTTGTTCAGCAATCATGAAAGAGCAAGAGGTTCTCTGTGTAGAATAAACTAACATTAAACATGTATACAATGCAGTGATAATGTATACTGCTTACAAAGTAAATGGTCTAAGAGGTAACAATCAAGGATCAAAGTGCTTCATGATCATGTTTATAGAAACAGATTCCAGTCTCTTTTGTAGTTATTCAATGGATTCAAATCAACTATAAAGGTGTCTTCTTTGATTTTTTTTCTATGGTTCAATTAAAGATAAGTTTTGTAGTTATTACTCTGTTTGCAAAAAGATAAGTTAGGATAATGGTAAGCAAATAAATAATATAATACCTTTACATAAAAAAGGACAAGAAAAACCCTATTTATAAACATCAAACAGTCTCCCTGATGTTAAGTGTGATGTGAATCACAAGCCATGGGGATTCCCAGTAAGGAATATTAATAGAACTGCAAAAATAATATAAATACAGTATAATAAGCTATAATTGTTATTTGCACAAAATCAAACAAGCAACTATTGTAGTAGATGTTTAATTACAAAATAATTACTAAAAATAATGCGTGAAATATAGAGACTATTGATTTACATTTCTACAAAAGTATACAAAGAATAAAAAAAAGATCTGGTTAAAGGCCTAGGTCAAATTGCCACCAGCGAAATTTCAACTGCACTGGATCTGGTAATTGGTGGCTTGTTCTAAAGAGATGCTCAATTAAATCAAAGTAAAATACTGGTGCACAGCATGTCTCAAAACTAAAGATGTGTCTTTCAGTTTCCTTGGAAACGGAAACTATGTGAACTTATGGTTTCCAATTACTTCCCACCAGGCATGGATCTGAAATTAGGCAAAACATGCCGATGTCGGATCTCTTACATGTGTTGGATTTGATAAAAGTCGTAAGCCTTTTTTTTAAAACAGAGCACTAGAGGAAAGGGCATGGAACAGGCTGCCGTGTGATTAAGGGCAGTGGGATAATCTGTTACCATCAGACTCGACTCTACAATGAAGTATTGAGAGCTGCAGTGTGATTAAGGGCTACTGTGTCTTTTAATAATTAAGCACTATACTGTGACTTTGATTAAGGGGAATGGGACACTGTGTTGCCCTCAGACTAAGTGGCATCAGTAAGGACTGTGGGCTGCAGTACTGTGACTGTGTCAGTGTTATGAAAATTGTCGTTCTAAAAACATAAATTAAATGTATGTTGTCCAGATGTGTCCTGCTACATTGTTGCTGCGTTTTGCAGCTTAATATAACAGGATTGTGAAGCAAATGCAGTTTGGCATGCCATGTTCATTTGCATAACAGCCTGCTCCCATTAAAACACAACTCTACAGTATGTCATATTTTGGCAACAACAAAAAAGGACACATCTGTAGTTGAATCTTTTCTAAAAAATTATTTTCAGTAGGTGCCACCATTACTTAAAATAAAACATGTTATTGTTATTCAGACACCATACTTAAAAACTAATGTTCAAACTGCATGAACCCATTTATTCCCTCCCTAAACCATTATGATCAGGATCGGTTTACACCAGGTTGTCAGGCAAGAAATAACACCAAGCGTGCTGTTGAAATAAAACTCCAGGAGATCCCCTACAATATTAAGGGGTCTACCCATTTTGGCAGGGGATTTTGTGTACATAGTAGAAATCTCCCAGTTTTCCTCTTGCTTAGATACTGACACTAATGGGGCCTAGGTCATAGACTATCATTAGTTAGACAAAATTGCTAAGTCAAAATCTCCAGTGCATCTAGATAAATCTCTTGTGCATCTAGTCCAAATTGCTTAGTCAAAAGCGCTTACTCAAAATTGGCTATTAGCCAATATCTCACCCTGTGTATGGGGCTTTACTCTCTTTATATGCTTAAAAAAGATTTCACTAGGATCTCCTGGAGTATTCTGTAGATTTCTTCTGATGCATTTGGCATGTCTGTTGACTTACTTGGCACTCTATTCTAATCTTTCTGCTTCAATCCAGATCAATGGAGTACCTTCTGGGATGGTTCACATATGTATAGGTACAGGGTTGCCGCCAATCCCTCTGATACAGTATATGCCCATATAATTGACCCACTTGCTTCTTAGTTTATATCTTATCGCAATATAAGAGGTGTGCAAGTGGGTCATACCAATTCCGAAAATTCTCTCTTCATAATATATATTTATCTTGACAATCAAGGAATTTAACAATCACTCCTTGTGTCCACACTTGTATCCCATGGCAAAGATCCCCACTGTTTGAGTCTCCACTATACTATGGAATGGCAGCCAGAGAAGGAGATGATGAGTATGCAGTATTAGTGATGACTATCTCTTATACCTGGATTTTATAATTGTAAATGACTATTTTCACTAACATTTAGCGATATTGAATGGGTCCCTTAGTAACTTCCATCTTTCAGTGTATCTCTAAGTCATTTTTCCCAAGACCAAATACTCTGAGGCCCAAGTCATAATTAGAGACAATTTTTTTGTGACAATTACTCACCAAGTGGTGAGTGTGGAAAAGCAGTGATGAGGAGTATATACATATACTGGCATGACATGCTGTAGTATAAAATCCCCCTTTGACCTTTGTTTTTAATATATTTAATTTGAAATATCTATATACATTGTTACAAAATCATGTTTAATTATTTTTGTATTAGTCTGTCCTTATAGTAATTTGTTGTACAGTCATGTGATCAGGCTCTTTGCAGATGTTAGTCTTCTATCCATGAGTCAACTGGCAATTTATTTTCCTAACTCTTTTTGTGTCATTCAGTTTTACAGCACTATTTCAGGCTATAAGAGTATTTATTCCAGATGGCATGTTCCCCTTCTAGAAGCCAGAATGCAGGCCAACTTTTTATCCTGGACCAGTGGCGTAACTATAGCACTGCAGTCCCCGCGGTCGCCGGGGGGGGGGGGGGCGCTGTGCATGTGGGGGTGCCGGGGGGCTGCGGTGCTATAGTAATGCCCCCGCCCCCCATCCCCCGCAGGCTTACCTGTCTGCGCGTCCCGGCTCCCCTCCTGGCTTCAATCAATTCTATAGAGACGGACCACGATAAAATGGCCGCCCCATAAAGCAGACAGTTCCCTGAAACTGTCTGCGGTATGGGGGCGGCCATTTCATCGTGGTTCGTCTGCATAGAATTATTAATTGAAGCCAGGAGGGAAGCCAGGATGCGCAGACAGGTAAGCCTGCGGTGATGGGCAGGACGCGCAGACAGGTAAGCCTGCGGTGATGGGGGGAGGCCGGCGGGGAGGGGGGGGAGGCGCCCCCCCCCCATTAACGGTGGGGGGGGGCGCCCCAAACCAAGCTATGCCACTGTCCTGGACTCTACTTATTATCTTGAGGCTTGGTAAGATCATAGCAGTTAAGATTAATGTTATACCAAAAGGGATCAGACCCTCCCAGTAGCTGCTGCCCCTTTCTTCATTAGTAATATTCAAAATGCAATTGTGCACTTTATTTGGAACCATAAACACCCATGAATTGCAGACAAAACCCTGTGGAGGTTGGCCCCTGGAGGTTGAAGAGTTCTTCCTGAATTCAAACTAACTATCTGGAATACAATTTCTCCCATATTAAGGTTTCTTATGTTCCCCTGGCTCGACATTGAATTCATAAATCTCCCAGATATGATCTTTATGTGAGGCCACTTCTGCACACACAGGCAACCTGCATCTAAACTACTCCCCACTATAAAATGTAATACCAAATTTTTGGATTGCTACATTTTCCTCCATGACATCTCCCTTGACCCTTAGTTGGCACAATCCCATTTCATCCTGGATCTTTTACTACAATGTTCCATAATTGGACTTGGGTAGGTTTAAAATTCCCTGATGATTTTCATGACCAGGTCTGAACTCCAAAAAAAAAACCCTATCCCAGTTACTTTCCAGGACACAAAGTTTAACAAAGTGCACCTAAAATCTAAATATTTTTCAATGTTTAAGAAAAGAGGTAGAGATGTCACCTTTCAAACTGCGCTGGGCATGGGGAATTAAACTGGATTTCCTGGGCCCAGTCTGATGCCAGTGCTTCGTCAGTTGTCCCCTAGGGAGGATCTGTGTTCTGAGCTTCTGGAAATCTGCTTTTTCGACAGTGTATCTCCTCTCCAGCCTCCTGCTATTTCTGTTCCAGCTTCTTCTTCAATATCACATATCGGAGGCTTACCTCCGGAGCAAGGAGCGACCGGAAAGGTGCACATGCTGGGGGCTGACCAGACAGCTTCTTAGGAGGAGGCGACAGGCTGAGTCTTAGGTGCAGCTGCCGCCATCTTGCTGATGTTTTTGGTTAGTGCTGATTCTGGTGGCTTGTGCAGGATGCTGCTGACTCTGGTTTCAGCAGGTGACCTCTGTACAGGGGGGCACCGTGTTGGAGACCAGATCAGACCAAGTCTTCTGAGTTCCTGTGCTAATGGTTCAGTCCTCTCTCTTATAAGGAATCAGCTGCTCAGCCTCATTGCTAGTACTTCTAGTTGCTTACCTGTGTTAAGTGCTTCAGTACTGTGCCTCTGAGATTATTTTCGCTACGCTGGTCCAGTCAAAGTCACCTGTGCCTTGCAGTGCCCGCTTATTATCATTGTGGTCATCTGTTTGGCTTCTGGAGGTTACCCCGATGCTGGCAGCCCTTACATCCACAGCTACGTAAAGGCTTTCCATGTTTACAGCTATCATCTCTTCAGTGTCCACAGTTATCAAGTCTTCAGTATCCACAGTTCTTAAAGTTGGTGAATTATTCCGGATCCAGCTTTTTTTTCAATTATTATTATCTTCAGTCTGGTCCAGTGCCCTGGTAAATTATTTCGGATTCAGAGTATTTTTCAATTATTCTCTACATACACAGTCTTGTGCAGTCACCTAGTGATACTGAGGTATACAGAGGAACTCTTTCAATAGTTGTTCACCTGTTCCACGTTACCTGCAGCATATCCCCTTCTGAACTTTTCCAGTACCATTACATATATTCCTACCTCATTGATCTAGTGTCCTGCTCTGCGGTCATCTGGTTCATGTTCTTATCTTCTATGTGAAAGACTCATATCCTCTCTGCTGAATTCTTGTCACCATTTGTTAGAGTACTGCAAACCAAAGGTCCACAACTGAAGTCATAAAATACACAGAGTCTGACATTGTGAATGCATCTGTACCATTTGTGAGGCAAAAATAATTTGAGGTAGGAATGTCAACCATATAGGCGCCTCCTCAAAGTTACATAATTTGCAGCAAGTTCATGCAACATATGTACCAAATTTATAATAATGTATAAAAAGGTAAAAAAAATAATAACAAGCAGTCCAGTATTAGTTACCAGCGGTTTGTAACAGCACATGCCATCTTCACCCCCAATACCCTCATCATCATCAACCATCTCATTAATGATTAGTCTTTCCAAACAATAGTTTTAGCACTTTGGCCACAACAGTGGCAGTCCCTACCATTGGGGTGCTTGGCTTTTTTTCAATATCCAACATAAGGGTGGGTGGGAGGGTCAAAACTAATTTCCATCATGCACCACTGGACTAGATTGAACTGAAAAATATGGCATTGTCCCTCATACTCAGATTATATGGTGCATGTCAGATATGTACTACAAGAATTTGACTCAATTATAATGGAGGGATGAGGGGGTTAGCATGGGCAGTAGATCAGTCTCCTAATATTTGTGTTATTTTTGTGAGTGAATTTGTTTATTCTATATTATTCAATAAATTAATGCATTATTTTAACCATTCTCTACTAATAGGCTACTTGGCTACTAATATTGTATTCTTGTTTTATGGGCTTTTCTCTTAGTGCAGGCTTTCCCAACCACGGTCCTCAAGGCACACCAACAGTGCAGGTTTTAGTGAAATCCAGGCTCGAGCACAGGTGACTTAATTAGTACCTAAGTGATTCTGATTAAACCATCTGTGCTGAAGCCTGGATATCACTAAAACCTGCACTGTTGGTGTGCCTTGAGGACCGTGGTTGGGAAAGCCTGTCTTAGTGGCTGTAAAACAAATTCTTTGATTTTGGTGTTCTAAATTAATCAAATTAATTAATAAATTTCAAGCCCTGTCAGTAATCCTTGGCTGTTATTATTTACTTTTGTTTTATGGCTTTTATCTTTTAGTGGCTGCAAAACTTATTTGTGTTTTTTTTGTATTCTAAATTATTCACATTAATAAATGTCAACACTGTAGAGGATTCTTTGGCTATGAATATTGTACTCTTATTTGATGGCCTTTTCTATTAGTGGCTGTTAAACATAATCTTAAAAAAATTTTGTATTCTATACTAATCAAATTTAAAACATTTCAACTCCAGGAACTCGTGTATAATAACGTTGTCCACTTCTTTTATGGTCTTTTCTCTTTGTGGCTACAAAACTGATTCTTTGACTTTTTGTGTTCTAAAGTAATTAAATAAATCAATAAATGTATCAGTCCTTTCAAATATTGTCAGGAATTTTTTGTACATTGGACATACACTGTATGATGAGAAAATAGAAGTAATTGTTCAAATAATGATTTATAAGTAATACTTTCCCTTTTATAGTAGAGACTTTGTATTTAAATTGTTAGCAACATAAATTACTTTTACTTAAACATGATTACAGGTGAAATGCATCCTGGACCAGATATGAACAATACTTTAAATTCTAGATAAATGATTATTAAATAATACAAAATGTTGCATTTATTTAATGTGAAGTATCCATTTAATATTCATAATTAAATGTATAAACATAGTTTATTATTATGTTTTAAATTACTTTTTAGCGACAAAATATTTATACTTGAAATATTCTAAAAACATTTTAATAACTCTAAATTGCAATATTTGTGGTATTATGAAAGACCATAATAAATAAAAAAAGTTAAGCTTCCAAAGCACTTCAACATGTAAAGCCAGAAATTTAAGTTGTTTGAAGAATGCTATTTTGTACTCAGCCAACACTGTTATACTATAACAGACTTATATAGAAAAGAAACAGGTGTTAAAATGAAAATAGAGCCAAATAACAGTTGTAAAGAAAAATAGATTATACTGTGAACAGGCTTATAGTTTAATTTGGGAGATTAATGGGTATTTTGATGGTATTTAAAAGAGCCAATCAGCTCTTGGAAATATGTGTGTGTATAAAATAATATAAATAAAGAAGTCAAAAAATGGCAATGAAGCAAACCACTTAAAAACAAAAAATACAAATTAAAACCAATACAATCATAAAATATGACCATGTTATACTTTGATATTTCCTGTTCATAAACATGTACCTTTTACATTTCTATTAAACTTGCCCAATGGCACTACAAGCTTGAATTTCAATAATAAGGAAGAATTTGATGAAGTTTAAAATAATTTCACTATTTAAGAGCCTTTTTCAGCCCATTATATACTTTATATATTAAAAACCTAAGCATTTTAAAAAAGCTTTTCATATCCAACCAGAGGAATCTTGCTTTATAACTGAGCTCCAACACATGCAAGTAAAGATCAGTATACAGGTATTATATAATGTCACAGAAAAAGTTATTTTTTATTTTATCAATTTAAAATCAATTACATTTTTATTCAAATGAAGGTAATTATACAGATTTTACACAAAATACTTTTTAAAATATTTTCATTTTTATACTGTTTTGGTTTTGTTTATTGCTAATAAATTGACTGTTTGTACCTCTTAATTATAGGACATCTAGAAACCTTCTACAGTCCAAATTTCAAATAGAGGAGCCATACTAACTGCCACTCCAAGCTCTGCCAAGCATTGCCCGTCCAGACCTACTGGCACTTGGTGTGGCTCCCAAATTTAAATTTTGGACTGTGCTGCAACCATCACTGGTTGTGATCATAGCTTAGAAAGGAGAAGATAGAACATAGGGAACTATGTATTAATGGTTGTTATGAGGGAGAAGCAGTATCAGCGTTGTTATGTATGCTACTACTGCTTCTCCCCCATGTATGAAGGAGAAGAAGTGTGCTCAGTGACAGGGCTGCTATGTGCTTCTGTCATTATTGGAGCTGATATCTAGATGATGTAAGACCTTGTAAGAATAGCGAGGTCTTGTGAACACCGAGAGGAGCTGGCCACGGTCAGACAGAGAGAGTTTTGACTCCCTTGTTTCGGCAGACAAGATGTTAATACATCTTATCAGTAAGACTTCCTGCTTTGCCTCGGTAGAGTAGGTCTCATTGCAACAGTGGTCGGTGCTTATCGGCAGATTCTAGCACAATGTACTCTGATGTAATTTCTGTTTCAAATGCAAGGTCAGTTGTCAAGGAAATTTTCCTAGCATCCTCCTTTTATCCATGCCTCTCAAATCTCTGCTGATGTGGTGATGCAGGCCTGAATGACAACACTCAGTCTATTGGTACAAGTAAGTTTAAATAACTGGTGATACAGTATTTCCAGCTTTGGTCTAGTGACCTGTGCTGCTGTTCTTTATATTGTTTTCTTTATCCTGACCTTGGCTAGTTTCACTATACAGTATAACTACAATTTGTTTTTTGCCAATCCCGACCATGGAATATTTAACATCATTCTAATTGTCCCTAGCCTTTGAATTTGGCATTATTATTTTTAATTATTATCCGTTTGGATTTGGAGGTTTATATTAATACACTACTTTCAATCAGATATTAATATTGCTATATATTATTATTATTATTATTATTATACATTGTTTTCTGACAGATTCTACCACCAATGGGTTTCTATTATGTGAGCTGTGAATTTAGGTGAGGCCCAAGAAGGAGAAGTTTAGTACTTAGATATTGATGAAGGGGGATCACGTACATGAGTAGATCTTTTATTAACAAGAGCCAGAAGGATCATTAACAAATGTGTGCACCTTGCTTTAATCAGGTTCAATAGGGATGGCAAGGTTAAAAATGGTTTATCCTTAATGTTAGAGCTCTTGAATTCAATTCCCACCACAGCTGGATCTGTGTTAAATTTGTATGTTCACACTGTGTAGGTTACCTCTAGATACTTCGGTTCCCATCCACAAAGTATAGAAGCATGCTTGTAGGTTAATTAGCTTCCAATAAAATAAATCCTTGAGTGTTTGGTGGGGAATATAGACAATACTTTCTAATAGTATTGAGACTTCGGTAACAATCACCAAGGATAACATTCAAGCTCATCTCATGATGGCAGCTTTACCCTCTGCAAATATTTAAAATGCTTTAAGTCCTGTTGGAACCAATGTGCTATATAAATAGAGATACATGTTTATTGCTGTAAAAAAGTAGAAGAGCAATCAAATTTAACATGAAAAATCTTTGCCATAACAATACCAGAATTTCAGTAGCAACATGGTGTAGACCAAAATGTATTTTGTCTTCTTGGTCTTGATGCTTTGGATAAGTTTAATATAAATGATGATATTTTAACCATGTTCATATCCATGAATCCATGCTCACATCCTTAGCCCAGTATATGAAGGACTTTTGTAAATTATATATATGTATATCAGAGGCAGAGTATGAATTAGAATAGAAAGCGCAACACAGCCCCTTGCAGGCTCGCTGCACTTGCCACGCCCGGGCACGGTGGCTCGCTACGTGAGCTACCTATTCTATTTTCCCTCTATGGGGGTCGTGGACCCCCACGAGGGAAAATAGCCGGTGGCTGTCGGGAACCCGGCTGTTGGTGTTTTGACAGTCGGGATCCCGACGTCGGGTGAATGCCTGTTGGGATCACGACTGTCAGGACCCGGTCCGGCACCCCTTTTTTATATGTATTTTTTTCAATTACTTTTTTTTTTACTTTTGACACACCCTTTATCACTATTAGTTGCTTACACATACCCTACATCCTATGACACTTTACACTCTATTACATTTCACAACTATATTTTATGTATGTGATGCCCTGGGGTGGTTTTGCTGGACTGGTTCGGGGGGTGCCCTGCACCCCAGGCATGAAGCCATAGTGCTAGGGACCTGCTCTAAAGAGGTGACCTTAACGTGGTGAGCAGGTACATGTCTTTGGCCAAATGTATGCTCACAACTTCATAAATGAATTATAACAGGAATATATGTTAGCAGTAATGAGTGCATAGTGCACATGCAAACCCCCTCTGTCTTGCATATAGCTAAAAATCTCAGCAAGGTAGCACCTCTCATTACAGGGTGTGCAGTCTACGGCCCCCCCTCTTCCCATATAAACTAGTTGCATGTACCCTCTGTATTTAGCTCTTGGATTGCTTTACATGTTAATGACAGTCTAGCAAGACAATTCACTATTTTGCAACTTTTTAACAACTTAATCACTTCATAAGAGGAATTCATTCACAGTGGTTCATGGGAGAGCTTCATCCAGATCTGTTTGCAAAGAAATGGTAATGGCAAAGTAATGGCAAACATACAGTATAGAGCATATTTTGTGAGTTACATTAAAAAGTGTTAATTGTAGGAAAAAAAATTATAGAATATTTTAGACCACCCCATACTTTATAATATCCACTATACCCCTTTGGGATCTCTTATATATTTTATGGCAGGGGGTGCAGCATAATTTAATATTTATAATTAGTGAGATTCACATACAAAAGACCACAGCTGTAGCGGTGATGCCAAAACTGAAAAGGGAAGGTGTGGATATGATTTGGGTACAATAAAACAATTGTTCTGCTACAATACCTATGTTCTCTTTTGTATTGAGTGTGTTATTCCAGATGAATTTAGCCTTTCAGTTACTATTGTCGCTTACTGAAACCATGCACCTGTGTAGCTAAATAACCATTATAATTGAGCAAGATATAAGGCTACTGGAGTTTCTGTTTGCGTTTGCCAAATAAAAGAGAAGAATCTGTTATTACAAACGCCATTGTAATCTATGTGGCTAGTTTAGCAAAAGTAGTTAAGATTTAATACAATAAATCAATATCAAAAGGCTTTAACTTGTACAGGAACACAAAAAGGCTATGTTGGTCCTATAGTCTTTAATGTTTACTTATGATTTTAAATATTCTCCCAGCATACAGTATGCCGAAAGCATTCATTTTTTTTTTTGCTTTTTCTTATTTGATGATTTTAGAACAGTCAGCCAAAATAGGAACAAACATGAAAGCAAAAAACAAAGTCCACTTGTTTATTTAACTGCAAACTAAAACCCGCACTGAGATATCCTACAAAACTTCAATTGCATACATTGAGAAACTGTGACAGTATAACACAAACATACCTGATAATTTATAGCAAAGTCATAATATTACTGTTTTTCATTCTGCATTACTATTTCCAATGTCAGACTTTGTGAAACTCCATCATGAAGTAAATGGCAATCAGGCAATAAAGCATGGTATGATGCAGTAATGCTTGTGTATTTTGAAAGTCTTTTTACTTTAATATATACAGTAAGTGGAATTCTATTATCCAGACATTAAGGGCACTACTGTTAAATTACACAGGTCTGCGCTGGAAGAAATGTTTGAAAAATGTTCGTACCTATCCATAGATTTTTGCTGATTTCAGTAAATACCTTAGAAAAATTCATCATGTACTATACCGATTTTCCACAAAATAAAAATTACATTTTGTGATCTATTAATTTGTCTATTCTCATGTATAAACCTTTATGTTTTAGCCTTTGTACTTTCACAAATCTACAATTGAAGGATTGTTATTGGCTCCTGGAATCTCTTTCTTATGGTATAGAAAGAGAGGAAACTATTTATCTGTTGAAGTTGTGGAAGGACATGCTGAAAGTTTGTTTCAGAATTTTTGTAATTTGTATTGCTAATTTCAAATGATAATTTTTGTTGATTTTATTTGTGAATCGTAACAAAGCACACATTTGCCGTGATTACAAAATTTTCTCAATGTTTAACCTAAATTTGATTGGATCATATACACCAGAATTCCTGAAGTTTTAAACACAATTTCTAGTTGACAGAAAACTGCAATTAAAGAAACATTAGTTAGTCTGATATTAAAATAGTACACATAAAACAATCCCCTACTCAAAAATGTATAATAATAAAGGGATGTTTTATTCATATTCATCCGGCCCTCCGTGCATTCGCATGGAGGACCAATGTTGTGCATCTACGCATGTGTGTTACAGCGCATGTGCAGACATAGGATGCATGAACTTTCAGTTCGCCATGCCCATGCACCCTACAGGAGAGCGGCAAAGGGCGTGGGACACCGGGCAGAACCATTACCATATGGGAACACCCATCGTTTCATGGGCGTTCTCATGGTAATAAGGCCATGATATGGGTGCGGGGGGCAGGCAGCTGACAGCTGCCCCCCCCATATGAGTCCCAGCATGCACACGCATATGGAAGTGACTTGAAAGTCACTTTTATATGCGTGTACCTTCTACATATTTCCATGGTCGGCGACCATGGAAAGGTGTGGGTGTTTCCCACAGCATGCAAATGGATGAACATTCATTCGCAGCCTGCGAGGGGGGGTTGGGGCGGGCGGCCCGACATTCGCAAGGTGCAAATCAACCAGAATAACCCCCGTGGTCACTAGGTCTACAAGCATTAGGTCAACAGTCACTGTTGGACCACTGTCATCTGTGGACCACTATAGGTTGACAGTGACTAGGTCAACACATGAAATAAGTCACCGTGAATTAGATCCACATGGTTATTAGGTTGACACAAGCATTAGGTCACGTGAGTTTTTCATGTTTTTTTTTAAAAGGTTGTTTTTAATACTTTACTATGCAAGTGGGCATAGAGGGTTATTCTGGTTGATTCGCTCAAATGCAAATACGCATCCTTGCGAGTTAATCAGATCCTGCCTTGCGAATGGTGGTACACCGGCCCACCATTCGCAAGGCACGTAAGTTTGCACTGGCTGCAAATGGATGTTTTACATAAACATCCATTTGCAGCCTGCGGGGAACACCAAAATCATTCGATGGTCGCCAACCATCAAATGATGTGGAACGTGCACGCAGATCTACGCACACGGCCATGCAAACGGACCTGAATAAGGTCCATAGAGTGAGAATATAATAGTGCACAAAGCATGGGAAGCAAAGCAGGCCATGCGAGGGGACGTGGTACACTAATATGGTGTCCGTGTCAGCTAAAGTCGACAATGAAAAAATAGGGAAAAACTTGTGTAGACATTTTTCATGTCAAACTTTTACATGTCGACCTAATGACCATTTCGACCTTATTCATGTAAACCTATTTCATGTGTCGATCTAGTGACTGGTGACCTATAGTGGTCAACTTAATGACTGTCGACCTAAGTTCTGTTGACCCTATGACCCCTACCCATAATAAAAATCGTATAGTATTAAACAGCTGCATCTGGTACAACAATAACAGCAATGGAGATGAAGATTCTAAAAATGAATTTCATCATAGTATTGCCAGAATAATTGTAATCTAATACATTTATTAAAAAAATAATGCTTCATTTTTGGGGTCAGGATGATCACCCCCCCCCCCCTCCATTTTTAGTGGAACGAGATGGGTAAATGTGGCACTGAGGGTTTCTTTGGAATTCCTCTAGATTAATAATTATTAAAATATATGGAAATTGAGAAATATGTGTCAATGATCAAACTTTATTAAACTATAATATTAGAATTAGCGACATCAGAAGCAGATAAAACAACGACAGCTTAAAACAAGTTTGTCAAGAATTGCACCTTCCCCAAAAGTTATAAAATTCTTACATGAATTACATTTTGCTTCGGATTACAAGCTGCAAATAATGTATATAATATAAAGAAATTCCCATAAAGCTTAGCACGTGTGGAGATTTAATTACATACAGTATATGGAGAGTAGTTATGAATGTAGAAGGTTTTATAGTCTTAATATACTTTTATTGGTATAAATACCCAAGAACATATTGTATCACTTATATATATAGGAAATGTTTTTTAACTATAGAGAAATATACAGAAAACTCAATCAAAAATAAAGATTTATGGGTACGTAAAATGCCTGCCAACATTTTTATTTGGAATCTTCTTGCACTTGCAAGACATTCTCTGTGTTGCAGTATATACTTGTAACTAGCAACAAAATAGTAAATGCATAAAGCAAAATAATGGAAACAGGTTGTAGGTGAACAAAATTGTTTACATGACGTTAGGCTCAAATATAGATATTTTTTGCCTTAAACTACAATTTGAAATATTCCGCTTTGGAACATCTGTTTATCATTGACATTCGCACAGAAATATTTAGAACAGTAATATACAGTAATGCAAAATAATTTGGGGCTCAAAGTCCTTTCTCTAGCTCTCATAGCTGTGTGCACAGAAACTGTAAAATGAGCTGAGCATGTTGGTGAAAAAGGATTATTAAGTAAAGGGATAAATGCAGGATCTCTAAAAGGCATTTCCAAATGCTTGATTTTAGAGCAAGCGTGACAGCACATAAAGATGGCATACTGTTAATACCACTTAACAAGTTATAGTCTGTCACTATAAAACTGTCCTGGAAAAATAGGTCCAGGAACTCTGTATCTGGGGGTGGATCAATTAAATACAGGTAGAGAGAAAGGGGGTTATTCTGATTCACTGGCAAAGACAAATTCCTTCTCAAAAGGACAAAACCATTTGCACTGCAGGTGGGGTAGATGTAACTTGTGCAGACAGAATTACATTTGGGTGGGGTTTTACTTCAAAGTGAGATCTATATTGCAGTGTAAAAATAAAGCAGTCAGTATTTTCCCTGCACAGAAACAACATAACTCACCCAAATCTAAATCTATCTGCAACCATAATATCACCATTTTTACATCTGCACACAACTTTTACTATCACTGTTAAGCTGGGTACACATATGTACAATTTCATTTTTCTTGCGACCGTTCGATCGACCGAATACACGTTCGGCCGTCCGAAACATACGACTGATCTGCGCGTACACATATGTACAATTTTACTTGCGACGTCCGATGTACACCCGTCCAAACAATCGCAAGAAAAAGATTGTACCACCGTACACACTCTCCCGTTCTGGCTATTCGCACGATAAAAATGTACACAACATTATCATAATGGGCTGGATTAAAAGAGCATACCAAAACGAGGCGTGATCACGGAACAAAGAATCGTTCGTGTAGTACAGTGAATAGAGCCGTGACTATTCAGATCCATTGCTAGCTGTACAGGATATACGTACGTACGTTCGTCTATCGGTGCATTTGGGCCTTTTTAATTATGAGCTTGAGGAGAAGGAAGGCTCGTGCGTGCATTTTGGCTGCTATGGCCATTAGATTGCAGGCTATTAAAAAAAGAAAAAGGACCAAGAATCGGAGCTGCTGGACCAGAGACTGGCTTCTGAGGAGAGACACCTTCTCCCACATGCCATTGCTACAGGAGATACGGGAGAACAATCCTGATGATTTCAGGAATTATCTCCGTATGGATGACGCTACCTTCATGGAGCTGCTGACACTGGTTACCCCTTTAATAGAGAGAGAGGACACCTATTTCAGGAGGCCTATTTCTGCAGAGCAGAGACTGGTGGCAACGCTGCGTTACCTGGCAACAGGCAGGACCCTTGCCGACCTGAGATTCACCACCGCAATATCATCTCAAGCGCTGGGGTTGATAATACCAGACACCTGTGATGCCATCGTCCAAGTTCTACAGGACAAATACATGAAGGTAAATATGGAAATTACATACATGTCCCCCATATGTATAGCTGTGCACATACCTGTACCCTATATGTATATCTTTACAATGCCTGTTAATTTAATCTTTTACACCAGTGGGTGGGGGGTCATTTTGATAAGGCGGGTAATAGCTTTGAGGCTGCAATGGGGGAGGGCTGATGGGTCTAAAATCAACCCAACAGATTATTAATACGCATATACTTTTATATTGCAGTTTCCATCGACCAAGGAGGAGTGGCAAAATATTGCACGTGATTTCCGTGATCTTTGGAATTTCCCTAAATGTGGTGGAGCTATCGATGGCAAACACGTCAGAATCATGCCCCCTGCAAAGAGTGGCTCTTTTTATTATAACTATAAGGGGTTCTTCAGCATTGTTCTAATGGCCATCGCTAATGCTCGATACGAGTTTGTATTTGTGGACATTGGGAAAAATGGTAGAGTTTCAGATGGAGGAGCCCTGGAGAATACATTTTTCCATGACAAACTGAAAAAAAATGAACTGAATCTGCCAGAGCGGACTGAAAATGAGCACGGTTTGAACTTTGTTTTTGTGGCGGATGAGGCCTTTGCATTGCACCCTAATGTCCTTAAACCCTACCCACAAAGGGCACTGAACAGGGAACGACGCATTTTTAACTATAGCCTGTCACGTGCCAGGCGAGTGGTTGAAAATGCGTTTGGGATTCTGAGTAATAAATTCAGAATTTTTCACAGTGCCATCAATCTGCGCCTAGATAAGATTGACAAAGTGGTGCTGGCCTGTTGTGTGCTGCACAACTACATGCGCAGAAAAGCGGTGCACACACAACAACTGGGGGCTACAGTGGACGACAGCCAAGTTGTTGACGAGCCTATTGGTCTGACAGCTTTGGCAAATAATTTAAACACCAGAAATGCATCAACGCAAGCAAAGTTGTCAAGAGACGAGTACTTGAATTATTTCAATGGTGTTGGGGCTGTGGAGTGGCAGAATGACATGATTGCTTAAAAATGTACGTTTTTGTCATTGTAAATATATTGTTTTTTGGTGTGTACTAATCAATATTTTGCCAATAAAATTTGTATACTCACAGTTCCGCACAAGTTGTCCTCTGCGTCTTCTTGCAGCAAGGAGGGGGAGGTGGAGGCCGAATCACGGCAAGTAAGTGGTAGTACTCAGGTGCCAGGCATTCCTGGAGGGCACAATGCCACGACACCTGGAGTGCAGACTGTACCCAGTACTGGTGTTTATGTACTAGCAAGTAGTTGCTCCACCACACCTATTTCTATGCCAATTTCTCCTGGTACTTTTGTACAGTCTCCAGGAGCAATACATGAAGGTAAATATTGAAACAACATGCATGTACCCCATATGTATATCTTTGCCCTATAGTCACCCTGCATGGTAAATGATATTTTCACACGGACACCAACTAGATTAGAGAATTTTTAATTTTTATATAAATTATTAACTTATAAACTTATAACAAATATAACATAAATAACAAGGAAATAAATAATAAAGAAATACTTAAACATAAAAATATTTAAACTATATTATTAAAACAATAATGCAATTAAATAAACTATATAAAATACTCACATTTGCTGATAAACTTGTCCCACCCCATAATCCCCTGTATCCATCGCCGGTTGTGAAGGAGATGGACTTTCCAATAAACCAAGGAAGTGGCCACCAGGTGGACCTGGTGGGAGTGTATTAGCCGACGTTGCCGGTTGGTGCTGCCTTTGCCCAGTTGGTGGCTGGAAATGTTGGTACTGCGGATATTGCACCGGGTGAAATACCGCTTGTTGGGGTATAGGGGCAGGGCTGATGGGTTGAAATTCAACCCTAGGCAGAGGGGTCTCATCGGTGAGCCGTGTGTGCCGGGACAGAGTCCCCACACGGGCCCGGTACAGCGTTTCATAAAATATGCGCTCTACCTCCACCCTTGTAGCCGGGTCCAACTTTCGCAAATTGTCAGCCAATACACTCCCCACCCGGTCCGCATCATCCTCCTCCATGGTCATCAATCTGTTGGCAGACTCCAGGATCTTGGTGGTTGCCACGTCCGCAGCATCTGGAGTCTGCCTCGGCCTTTTGCGCCCTCTTCTTGATGGTGCTTCTGCTGGAGGTTGAGCGCTTGTTTGAGGTTCAGCGCTGGTCGTGGCGGTTGGTGTGGGGGTGGAGCAGAGGGCCGGTGAAGGCAGCTGTGATGCCACCTCCAGCGATGCCGAAGATTCCTCCTCGGCAAATAGCGATGGCTGTAACAAAACAAGATGATGTATCACTATCGATTTTTAAGACTTCCATATATTTTTATATCTACGCAGAAGAACGCAGCCCACACACCACCATGTTGCTGCCATGGATGAAAGTGAGCTAGTTGAAGAGGCGTTATGACTGGCATCTCTGGAAACTAATTATTTAGATACCAGACATACCAAATACTAATTTAAATACCAGAAATGCATCTATGCGTGCTAAATTAACCAGGGATGAATACATGCAGTATTTTATTGGTGTTGGCGCTGTGGATTGGCAGAATGATATTATTTCGTTAATTTTACACCACAAAAAAATATTACAATAATCCGCGCCAGAAAGACTACAACAGTGTAGATACCAGGGATTACCAATCCCAACCAAAAGTTCCAAATACAAAAAATGTGGTCAATGCACTTGCGATGTCTGAATATTGATCACTGTGTTCTCAGGCGGATAAGAGTATACCTCCACCACTGAGAAGAACCAGAATTAGGGCCACAGAGAAGGTCAAATTGACGATGTATAACCAAAAGGGGGGGTATCGCCCCCTGCAACTGACCTCTCTGTTGTGCCCAACAGAGAGGTCAGTTGCAGGGGGCGATACCCCCCCTTTTGGTTATACATGTTCACAATTTTTATACTGTACTTGTTGTTATATTTATCTTGTTTAAAAAAAAATATTTAAAATAAAATCCGTCTACTTACTGTGCCGCAAATGGTGTCATCAGAAACCTCTTGGTTGCACGAGGAGGTGGAGGGGGCAGGCTGGTCCCTTGCAGTGTTGCTGACCGATTCCCTGGGCAGCTCCTGGTCCACCGTGAAGGCCAGCAGGTCGTAGTACCACAGCCTGGGCACATAGACTTGGTCTGCCCCTGCCCCAGACCGCTTTGAGGACTCCACCTTATTTAGTTCTTTTTTAAAGATGGTCCTCATATTAGCAATCCGAGTCCGGACCCACTCTACATTTGCTGTGGGGTAGTATGTCTGGCTCACCCTTACCAGCTCCTCCAGAGCAGATAGCCTCTTCTGCCGATTGGAATGGTCTCTGGATTTGGTGTTCCAGAGACAATTCTGATCCCTGTAGGCCTCAATGAAGTCCTTCATAAATTCGACATTTTTTTCTGCCATGGTTGAATTTCTGTTCCAAAAAATAAAATAAAAAGGCATATTATTTTCTTGATACACAAAGCACACCATAAACCATTTAATGTACAGGTGTTCAGTCTGTGGGCCACTAGATATACTGTAGCTATAGTACAGGAGTTGAAACTCTGTGGGACATAGGATACACGGTCACTACAAGCCCCAGCATACCCATGGCCCACAGATTGAAGTCCCTGTCATAGAAAACTACACATTTTGTTTTAATACTCACCGAAAGAAATGTCGATAAACAGTCCGGAAAATTCGCAGCGCAGCTCCGATCACTCGAACAGCAACGACGGAATATTCATTCGTGCTGAACGTGGCTTGAAACACAGTGATTGGATGAGCGCAGGAATCTCCGCCCCACTCACGTGCTTCGCGTCACACAGACACGGGACATCAAGGAGCCATGTCGGAGGGTCTGGCGCCACCGCATATGGGGGAGACCAGTACAGCACCTTTGATTTCAAATTCAGCACTGATAACAACAGATAAAGAAATCGCTGAGAGACAGGACAACAAGGAGAAAAAAGTGACGCGCGCCTCCGCCATGTCATCTGCAGAGGTGGAACTGATGGTCAAAATGCTGGATAGAAGGGACTACGATTGTTCGCGAAAAACATACCCCAAGACAAATTATAGAAAAGAAATTATTATGCAGCGTGTATGCAAGGAGATAAAGGAGAAGTTTGGGAAAAGAAGGTCCAAATACCAGCTACAAAAACGGTGGTCGGACCTGAAGCACAAGGAGCAGGCCAAGCTCAAGAAAATTCGTGGAATTATTAAAAGAAGTGAGTACAATGCCCTAGGTGGCTTTATTAATATACTGTCTTGATCCATTACATTTTGTGTGTTTTGCTGACATGTTGCTTGTTTTTACTCAGAGGAAATCCAATCCAGGAGAAGACATGAGGAAGGCAGAGACAGGGCCTCCAACCTGAAAATAAAGAAGGAGAGTACAACAGGTAAGGTTTTGTACCAGCACACCAACACAACAACACATGTTTTATACACAAAACAAGGGGTAGTAATATGTCACTTTACCTTGTCACTATAGATAATATCCAGGCTGCGCAGCCGATGGAAGGGACCACAGAGGGCCACCAAGTGATTGCGATCACCAGCAGTGTAGATGGTGAGTGTATACTGCAAATCATCTTTATGGGATAGTGACGTATCATTTGTGGAAAGGTAAACATTTCTTTATCTGTACTTATTATAGATATCATCGAGATTTCAGATGTCAGTGCAGAGGGGGAGAAGAACACACCATCACCTGACACGTCCAGCGACGAAAGCACAATGCAAGAAAACATGACACAAGTCCATAAATGTCTACAAGAACTAAGCGGAAAAGTCCATACCGTAGCCCAAAAAATTACGAAAATCCAAAAAGGCGTAGCAGTAGTACACTCTTTATATGAAAAAATTTATAACGGTTTGCATTATAAAGTCAAAAAATAGTTTGTGTACTTTATTTTACTTTTTTCTCCTTCTTGTTTATTTGGAGGCCAGCAGCATGCACCTTAAAATGGTGCATGTCATGGCAAGCAGTCCCACGGCAGCAATGCATCACATGTGAGCAGGCCGGGATGTTCCCATGTGATGCGTTGCTGCCGTGGGACCGCTTTCCACTACATACACCACCATGTTCAAATGTGTTTTTATGTTTTTTGGGTGGGTGGGCGTTCCTGCTACACCTTCACACGTGGCACTTATGTCATGGCAAGCAGTCTCACGGCAGCAATGCATCACATGTGAGCAGGCCGGGATGTTCCCATGTGATGCGTTGCTGCCGTGGGACCGCTTTCCACTACATACACCACCATGTTCACATGTGTTTTTATGTTTTTTGGTTGGGTGGGCGTTCCTGCTACACCTTCACACGTGGCACTTATGTCATGGCAAGCAGTCTCACGGCAGCAATGCATCACATGTGAGCAGGCCGGGATGTTCCAATGTGATGCGTTGCTGCCGTGGGACCGCTTTCCACTACATACACCACCATCTTCAAATGTGTTTTTATGTTTTTTGGGTGGGTGGGCGTTCCTGCTACACCTTCACACGTGGCACTTATGTCATGGCAAGCAGTCTCACGGCAGCAATGCATCACATGTGAGCAGGCCGGGATGTTCCCATGTGATGCGTTGCTGCCGTGGGACCGCTTTCCACTACATACACCACCATCTTCAAATGTGTTTTTATGTTTTTTGGGTGGGTGGGCGTTCCTGCTACACCTTAACACGTGGCACTTATGTCATGGCAAGCAGTCTCACGGCAGCAATGCATCACATGTGAGCAGGCCGGGATGTTCCCATGTGATGCGTTGCTGCCGTGGGACCGCTTTCCACTACATACACCACCATCTTCAAATGTGTTTTTATGTTTTTTGGGTGGGTGGGCGTTCCTGCTACACCTTCACGCAAGCACCTGTATGTGATACTCTGTTCAGGTCCGACCACCCAAATAAACAAAGTGTTCACAGTATTTTTTGTCAGTATTTCTTAATAAATGTTAAGTGTTTATGCAGAACAATGAACATCACATATCTATCTATCTATCTATCTATTATCTATCTTCTATAACTATATCTGTCAGGAATGCACACACGATTATTTATTTCAAAAGGAATGCACACACAACGAATATTCTTTAACAGCATGGCGCGGAAAGTACGGGGGAGAAGACTTCCTGTTGTTTACATGCTGCGCTGATGGAGGGATGACGCAGCTAGTCAACACCCACATGGGCGTGCTGCTTTTGGGAGGAATGATCGCAGGAACGGGCTGCATATCGATCGAACGTGCGTACACATGTCACTTTTCTTTCGATATGGAGCCGTCCTGTCGGAAGAATATTAAGCAGCAAAGAACCATCGACCGACCGACCGTGGACGGCCAAGAGCGTTTTTGTCCGTTTATCGATCGCAACGAAGGGATCGGGACAGCGTACACATATATACAATCGAACGGCCGTTCGTCCGCAGATCGGAAGAACGGCCCGACGATTGTACATATGTGTACCCAGCTTAAATGCTTGTATTTGCACTGTCAGTTTTGAAAATGCACAGCTGTACCTCTAATGACTTCACCTCTCCTGCTCTTCCATTGATAGTAGGTGTCCCCCAACATTTTATTCTTGGTCCTCTTCTTCTCTATCTCTACATGTCCTCTCTGGGTGAGCTCATTTGCTCACTCGACTTCCACTATCACCTCTATGCTGATAATACTGAACAACAGCACAGCAGTCATTACCTGCTCTGTGATATGACCAGTGGGGGTGAGGACAATGCTCCCTCCTACCCCTAATTGTATTTTTTTTATTGAATGGCTATAGTCCCTCATTTGATGATAGCCAATTTAATAGAACAATATGAAAAACTCAGGTATTTTGCAAGGGTGTCCAAATTCATTAAAAGTCGGACATTTTTGGCTCCAAATAAGAGTAACTGGCAAAAAGATTAATCCAGGTGTTTTGCCCATGTCAAACATGCTACTGGTTGATTTAATGGGGTCCTAGTTAGAAACTTGGACACGAAACAGCTCTATAAAGTCGGACATATTAAGAGCTTTTTTAGGGGGGGGGGGTGAGTTGTATTCAGCAATGTTATCAGTCAATAAGAAGTACTCAACTACAATGCATTTGCGCATTAAACATTTTCTAAATTATTTCTAACCTTAAAAATCCAAAATATATTTTGATATCTCAAAGTATATCTGCAATTACATATAAAATATACTGTAGGTATGCTGCATATCATTTTAATCAGCATAACACAGTAACATAGTAATTAAGGCTGAAAAAAGATGTTAGTCCATTGAGTTCAACCTAACGTGTAACTACTGACTTGAGTAAGTCATATCTATAGGATTCTCTTTGTGGCCAAAAATGTATCCAGTTTTTATTTAACTTCATTAACAGCAGTTGCTGTAATCACCCCCACCACCAATGAGTTCCAGAAATTTACTGCTCTAATGGTGAAGAAGCCTCTTAATTCAGTACGGACATTCTTTTCCTCGAGCCTCAGTACATGCCCGCGTGTCCTAAGTATAGGCCTGTTAGTGAACATATCATCTCCCAGTTCCATATGTTTCCCAATCCTGTATTAGAACATACTAATCATATCACCTCTCAACCTCCGTTTCTCCAGTGAAAACATATTCAGCCTGGTTAGCCTATCTTTGTTTTCTAGTGATTCGAGACCTTTTATTAGCTTAGTCGCCCTTCTCTGTACCTGTTCCAATTCATGTAAGCTGCTTGGGTATCTAATTTGCATCACATTGTGAATAAGATGCCTTTTATAGGGAAAATTGTACAATAGTGACATGTGTTATTTACCCCTATGAAAAATTACCCCTAAAATATATTAATCCACTTTGCATGTTTAAAAATGGCAATTTTGCTATGTGTTTCTTTGTTTTCTACAATTCACTCATACTGACCTCATGTTTTTTCTTTAGCCTTTCTTAGCAATGAGCCTCATTCAGAAAGAATTGACCACCTGGAAAAAGAAAAGAAACACTTTGTTTCCTGCCACACCACCAAAGTCCTAAACTCCCAGCCCAGACTTACAATAGACAAAATTACAAGCAGGTGTACAAGCTGCTTGAGACTTCATGACTTCCAAAGCTTCTTTCAATGAGTAGTTACTCATTTTCATCAGTTACAAAAACTAAAAGGTAGTCTTTATTAATTTATTTTATTCATTACCAGTTATTTATATAGTGCATACATATTCCGCAGCGCTTTGCAGAGAATATTTGAACATTTACATCAGTCCCTGCCCCAGTGGAGCTAATAATCTATATTCCCTACCACATGTAGGGCAGCATGGATGGTGTAAAGGTTAGCATTACTGCCTCACAGCGCTGAGGTCATGGGTTTGATACCAACCATGGCCCTAACTGTGCAGAGTTTGTATATTCTCCCCGTGCTTGCGTGGGTTTACTCCGGGTACTCTGGTTTCCTCCAACAATCCATAAATATACTGGTAGGTCAATTGGCTTCCAACAAAATTAACTCTAGAATGTCTGTGCGTGTACATTTATTTATTATTATTTATTTATTAACAGTTTCTTTTATAGCGCATACATATTCTGCAGTGCTTTACAGAGTATAGTTTGCCCATTCACATCAGTCCCTGCCCCAGTGGAGCTTATAATCGGGTACAAAGAAGTTTTTTAATGTAGTCAAATGTCCAGCAAAAACATCATACAGGCATACTTTACTTTGATGTTTTTGCTGGACATTTGACTACATTAAAAAACTTTTTTATTTCACAAGGTTGATTTGTGAAATTAGAGAGTGCTCCACATTCCTCACCTACTGGTGTGGAGTACTTGGCACGTGCCACGGCACTCCAGACACAGATAGATGAAGTGGGTAAACTTCTTTTATTGAAGCAAAAATAGCAGACAGCAACGTTTCAATACCAGTGTATCGTCATCAGGCTAATCTAATACAGTGCACACTCACCTATTTAACAACCAAACACACCAGTGAATCTCCCGCCAGAAGCGTGCAGCGTGCTGGGGCCGCCCTATTCCGTGCAGTACTTTCTGAATGATGTCACAGTCAGCTGGCAAAAAATGTCGAGCAGACAGTGCATCATCTAGTCACCATGGTAATCAGAATTACAAATACAAAAAATACAAAAAATACAAAAAAATACAAAAAAATACAAAAAAATACAAAAAAATACAAAAAAATACAAAAAAGATACATATATACATACAGACACATATTACATGAATACATGACATATTGCGTGCAGGGGTGCCGAGAGAGGGGGGGAGCAGGTACAATTTACCCGGGCCCAGGCCTGTCAGGGGGGGCCCTGGTCTGGACACACAGGGTTTTTTTTTATTTGGTGGCAAGTACCCCCAACATGACCCATTCCATTAGGTACAAAATGCTCTGTTCCTGGACTTCCCTGCCAGTGGTAGTTACAGAGGTTGGACTCCAGCACAGTCCAAAATTCAAAGAGGGGTGTCACATCAACTGCCAGTGTGTCCAGGACGGTGATGTTTGGGGTGGCAGTATATGTGACCCCCCTTTTGAATATTGGACTGTGCTGCAGGCTCACATCTGTAATTGCCACTGGTAAGGAAGTCCAGGAACAGAGCATTTTGTACCTAATGAAATGGGCCATGTTGGAGGGTATGTGTAAATCCTTTGCAAAGAGCATGTAACGCCTGGCAGAGCATGTTAACCCCTGGCAGAGAATGTAAATCAGGGCAGACAGGTTAATCCCTGGCACAGAATGTTAACCCCTGGCAGAGCATGTTAACTCCTGGTAGAGCATGTTAACTTCTTAATATGCAATGAGCATTACAGTGTGTGGCATAACATGTAATGAGCATTATGGCATGTGGTATAATATGTAATGGGTGTGTGACATGTGTAATAGACATTACAGTGTAAATTTTTGCACGTGTATCCACCTTGGAAGCAGTGGTGTAACACTGGGTCCGCAGAGTGTGTGGGGATCTCCCTCCATGGGGGCCCCAGGAAGTTGTTGTACCGGGGCCCAGGATTTCTCTTGGCGGCCCTGATTGCGTGAATATATAACATACAATAAGAACCTAGGTGGATGTAACAAAGGTAATGTAAATATTGTACAAAGCAGTTACAATAGAGTTGCAGAATGTCAAATGGATACAAATTACACGCTCAACACGAATATACAATAAACCATTATATACTAAAAGCAAGTCGCAGCCTTTACAATAGTACTGCTATACCTGAGTGCTCATTCAGTCCCTTGGGGACCAGGGTACCCAGCCTCGCTATCCAACGAGCCTCACATCGCAATAATTGTAGCGCATGATTCGTACAGACAGGGGGGACATACAGTAGTCAATCATGCAATATTTTGATAGATGCCACATTGTGTTTAGCATTAATGAAATAATGAGGGACGGGTTGGTTACTAACACCGCTAATAAGGGCATTACGAATAGCTGAGCGATGTGTGGTCATATGGGTTTTAAATGAGATTTCCGTTTTTCCAATATAAGACAAACCACAAGGGCATAGTATTTTATATCTAACAAATGTAGAATTACACATCAGGGTATGTCTAATCTGGAAGGTTTTACCCGAATGTGGTTGACTGAATGTGCATCCCGGTATCATGAATCTGCAAGTGGTACACGTGCATCTCACACAACCGAGGACTCTCTGTTGCGGTCTAGCAGTTAAAGGAGAAGCATCTGATTTTATCAGTACATCCCTAATACTTTTGGAGCATTTAAAACTGTCCAGCAATTTAGTCTGAGGGAGTCCTAAGGTATAATCAGTTTGAATTATAGGCCAATGTTTGAATTATAGGCCAATGCGGACATTTTGCACAACTAATGGACTATTCTGATTATAGGTAGTTACCCAAGGTAGTTTATCACCCAATTTTTTTAGTACCCCCTTTAGGAACAATAAGAGAACTTCTGTCGAATGCAATAACTTTCTGTTTAGTATCCTGCAACATATCACGCGGATAGCCTCGCTGAACAAAGCGGTCTATGGTCAGATACAATTATTTTAACCCTCAGCAATTGGGAGTGCGGTAGACTCCATATGGTGGACCTCGGATGGCAACTTGAATATTCCAGGACATTACTTTTGTCAGTTGGTTTGACAAATAAATCTATTACAATATTACCATCTATAATTTGGATGGTGACATTCAAAATATGTACAGATAATGGACTATGAGTGTAGGTAAATTTAATTGGGCTATTGGTGGTATTATGCTTGTCAATAAATGTACATAGATCTTCCGGGGGTCCTCGCCAGAACACTAAAATATCGTTGATGTATCGATAATATTGGACAATACGATTGGCAACATTGGAGTTCTGAAAAAAGAGCAATTGTTCGAACTCAAACTTGAAGGTGTTTGCATATGAGGGGGCTACCGCCGCCCCCATAGCACACCCGGTGACTGGAAGATAAAATTTGCCACTATACACAAAGAATTTTTTTGTCAGAATAAGATTCATAAGTTCAAGAATAAAATTAATGTCAGGACCCTGATACAGCTCATTATGCATCAGAAAATGTCGCAGAGCAGCTAACCCCATAGCATGGGGAATAGAGGTATAAAGGGCACAAATATCGATGGTGTACATACATATGTCACCATCGAGTTGCGGTAAATTATCCAATTTATGCAAAAGGCTGGTGGTATCTAGTAGATATCGTGTATGTTTACAGATACACGACTGTAATAAACTGTCTATGTACACAGACGTAGGCTGCATCAATGATCCCCGCGCTGCCACAATGGGGCGTCCTGGTGGATCACTGATCGATTTGTGGATTTTAGGAGTACAATAAAATTGGGGTACCAATGGATAAGCAGGTACCAGAGCATTCATTAGTGTCAAAGATATAACATTAGCATCTACTGCAGCCTGTAAAGTATTACGTAACTCCAAAGCAAAGCATTTGGAGGGATCAGTATTAAGACATGTATAGGTAGTTACATCATTAAGATGTTTCATGACTTGATCATGGTAACGATCTATATCCATAATAACCAATGCCCCCCCCCCCCCCTTGTCCGCAGGGCGGAACACAAGGAATTTGTTGGCTTCCAAGTCTCTTAATGCCACACGCTCTTGTCTAATTAAATTATTATATACAGGTATCTGCAAGGCAAGAGCTGCCTGTACATCTACATTAGACATCCTAGTAAAAGAGCGAATTGAGGCTTTGTGTGACTGGGGATCGAATTTAGACTTAGGTAAGATCTTACGAAGTTGCTGTGAGATTAAATCGTTAGGATTGGGGCTAGCAGAAATATCACTAGAAATGGATGCATGCCCAGTTTTCTTGCTAAAGTACTCCTTCAGACGTAGTTGTCTAGAAAGTCATTGCTGCTCAAGTGTCCATTCAAAGTCATTGAAAAATGAAGAAGGGATAAATGAAAGTCCTTTTGATAACGCTTGAGACTCAGGGGTGGATAACATATAATAATTAACTCTTCGTTTGCCGTGGAGGTTTTCTTCCTTTTTTGGCGGTGGTTTTGTTCGCCACAACGGGTGTATTGGCATTGCAGGCATATGCGCCAGGCTTCTGTGCGAGCGCCTTCTCCTACCTGCGCTGTCGGTGTGGCTCTTGTATGGGGGGGGGGGGCAGACAGGGCAGATGGGGGTGGTTGGGGCGCTCCAACATGGGAATGCCCAGCATTTCGAGTGCATTCCCATGCAAACACTGGCAAACACATGTAAATGGCAGTGTGACACAGTTTGCCGAGGTGGGCAGCTGACATCCAAACACAAGCAGCCCAGCAAACAGGTCTGAATCGGGCCCATTATCACTTAATAAATTCTGTAGACAATATTACTTAATGTTGGATTAAAAATCAGTAGCAGTTTCCAAATCGCAAGTGCATAAGCCACTACTTTTGTCAGGCTGTGGAATTTGACATAATTTACTGTGCACCCTGATATTCCAGAATGCAGTTCACACGATGGACTTCTTGAGTGGTATTTATTTGGTGTTTTTTGTGTCTAATTTCACTATCTGGATAATGGAAGCAGTTTTAACTCTTCATAGTGTCAATTGGAATGGTCTTCCAATTCAAATACATTCTCACAGTGGTGCAGCTTATTACATAACTTTCAGCTTGTGTTCTTTCAGCAGAACTGCTTTGATCTCTATCTCCAATTAGTGATCAGAGAAGTCCTATTCGAGACCTTCACATATTCATAAAAATGTAAACACAACAGTAATTCTAGATCCTATAAAAAAATACCTGTACTTTAAAAATGCTCACAAAATAATGTCCTGTCTGTCAATAAAGTACAATAACATGCTCCGGGATACTATAGAAAAGGGTTGATTATGAAATGTCAACAGTCATAATATCATAACAATCATAATTTCAACATTTATCATTGTGCTCAAAGGGCACTGCCCATGCCCTCTCAGTGGCAAAACAGGGGCGTGACCTTGTGATCGCAGTCATTCCCACAAAGCCAAAAATCATATTTGAGTCCCAATAGCAGAATGTTGGAAGGTATGAAAGTGTGACATTTTATCCTGGAGGCCCAGAGGTGACTTACCTGCTCCTTGCAGCAGCAGCATCTCCAGTGGTGCTTTCTGGCAGTTATGTGACTATTACTTATGGGTCAGAAGTCTGATCCTCGGTTGTTTTGGTATTTCTCCCCAATCACTTATTATTAATTTCTACCCATATTCTATCTAGTCCTTAACCCTAACCTCCCTCACCAGCCGAACCCTGACCTTTCGCCTACAGCCTAAACCTAATGTTGACATTCTGACAAGGAGAAAAAACTGAAGCAATAGATATGCATATGTGTATAAATCTTGTTGGAGAGGTGACATGGGCTCCATGCTGTGTCACTTTGCTCTCTTGAGGGGTGCCACTAGTAATCTTGAGGTCTGGGACTGACCTTCAGCTATGCGCCGCTATAATACATCTGCCCCATTGTCCGTTGAGTGACAGCGCACCTTTACTGAGTCTGTTAGCACGACCTTCTCTGTGTGTGTCAACCTGCACTGCTGAGAGAAGGAAACTTGTGCTGACTGTGTCCTTAGTTACCTCAATGTGTACTGAGGAGATCCCACGCTGTGAGGCCGCCACCTGAGGAGATGGAGCCCAGCGCTGTCAGTGTGCAGAGGGGAGCTGTCAATAACCACCGAAGCTCCTGAATGTGTAGCGCTGGTGTGCAGACTTACCTGTCTAAAGAGACCTCCATTACCCACCATCCATCTACAGCAAACCCAGCTGCTGTATAGATTGATAAGTACCTGCACTATACACCTGTGTACACCTGCCTGTTATATACAGTATATCTGCTATTCTGCATACCTGCAAATTAACCATTTGATGACTGTTAACTCTGTGCTCATTACTATTAATAAACCTACATTCCTGGTTAAGCTTCCAAACAAAACGTGTGTCGTCTAACAACACCACAAGCACCGCTATATACTCTGCCAACAAATTTGTGTAAAGTAAATGCTCAGAAACTGAAGGGGTTTTTTTTAGCGCAAAATGAATATATTTTGTCTAGCCATATTTTTTGCAGCACATAAATTTTAATAGTGGACCATTACCATAGTACCATTTAACTTGGATTACACAAATCAGTTAAATTGTTGTCTATTAACATAATATACAACATTTAATGACTTAAATTCATTATTACCCTGAAACTAAAATGAAACTATTAATGTGTGTGTCTCTCCATGACAAGTGCTACATAGATCTGAATTGGGGTGTAGCCACTGTCTGAATCATGATTGCTTAATGCCTCAGCATGTTGGAAAGAAAAATATTGAGTTTGGCAATGTTGCTATAGTTACTGTATCGTGGTTGCAGCTGATAAGCATTACGATTATTATTCTTACATGTATGCTTCAAAATTAAAGTCTTTTACGTGATAATGTACTAGAGACCTACTGTACATGTTAATATAGGAAAACCACAAAGCACACATTTAAAAAAACACGTAATTATCTCTAAGCTTACTTCTCCATAGATATTGCCTGCTGATTGGCTAATTTCTACTGGACAAAGGGACTTATCAGCACCATGGAGAAGGTGAGAATGTAGTATGAGTGTGAAATAAAAGTTTTAACCATATAGTGTGTGTGTGTGTGTGTCTTGTAATATTTTATATATTTTACAGTGGGGGCACGGGTACCAGTGGGCCCTTAACTACCCAGGCATGCTGGCACTTGTGGTTCTCTAAGTGCCAGCAAGATGAGCAGGATAGTTGGTAATTTTATTCTATATTTACACAATCAACCTTGCACCTACAAGGGCGCGGAGGATAGCCCGAGGCGTCAGCCCATGCATAGAGGGGACTACATGTGGAGGTTGATGGTTTGGCCATGGAAACCCTGTGAAGCGTGTTCCACGGCTAGGGTGTTATGCCCACCTGGTTAAGCCTGATGATGTTGGTTCACAGAAATACGGGGAAGCCTAATTTTTTTTCACCAGTACCAGAACTAGCTCATAGGCCCAATGCAGGTCATACTGTTGGAGGTGGACTCACACACCATTTCTCTACACAGTTACACAAAGAATCACTGCACAGATCAAAATGATTTTGATCTGTGCAGGCTTCTGCAGAACATGCAGCTCACAGGCAGGTTTTTTTAATGTCTGCTTAATTCCAATGGACTTGCACATGACTAAACACAGTTCAGTGAAAAAGAATTTAAAAAAAATTAATTGTAATTTTTTATTATTTTCAATAATAGAATCTTGCAGAAAAAAAGAGATAAAATTAAATCAATACAAAGTATGCAAACGAGCATAATGAGCACAGAACGAGCATAATGTTACATTATACAAAATAACATCATGAGATAAAGGGGGAAATTTACTAAAGGAAATTTGTAAAAAAAATAGGTGTATTTGTATCCAGAAATACACTTATTTTTGACATTAACTATACCTAAAATACAGCAATTCGTAGTCGTATTGATGTGTTATCAATACGACTACGAATTGCCGTATTTTCGGGATAGTAAATGTCAAAAATAAGTGTATTTCTGGATACAAATACACCTATTTTTTTTACAAATTTCCTTTAGTAAATTTCCCCCAAAATGTCAAGTGTAATGTGATAAGAGCAGCAATGAAGAAAATAAAATGTAAAGTCACACATCTTAAAAATAATAATGAAACAGATCAGTCTATGGACTGAGAGGACACAAACCAGTTGCCTAGGTAGGCAAATTCCAGAATAAGTCAAGCATACAAGAATAGGGATGTATGGGGAACATCAGTAATAACTGTACACGTGAAATCATATTAATTACCTTCAAACAGATTGGTTTGGGGAAGTGAGTGAGCCACCTGGACCATATACGATCATATTTAGATTCTGCCTTACGAACAGTATACGGATACCATTCATGCTGTGCTGTTACATTAACCAGAGTCAGCCAGGCCTGAAAATCAGGAACTGTAGTGGCCATCCAAAGTCTCACAATACAAACTTGGCCAGTGTACAAAGATTTGCAGCATAATGTAAACTATATTTAATTAGGACATCATCATCTATGACCCTTAGACAGCAAAACCTTTATATAACAGCAGAGGGTGGCATACCAGTGTTAGGGCCAGATGTATCAAGTTCCAAAAGTGATAACAAGGAGAGTAAAAAACAGCAAATCAACTACTTACTGTCATGTCACAGGCTGGGTTTGAAAAATGACAGGTGGGAGCTGATTGGCTGGTTGTTGGTGTATTTTTGGCATAGTAAATGCCAAATATACGAATACGACTAAAATTTTGTATTTTATTATACAAAAACGATTTTTGTTTTTAGCCGTATTTGGCTTGGTAAAATGAAGCAACAGCATTTGAGGTGCTGGGAAACAGAGGAGTTGTACAAGCATGCATTAATGATGCAAAACAACAGAAACAGGGACATATGTAAATTACTTATACCCCTTTCAGACACTGGGCAGATGTATTAAGCCTGGCAAAGAGATAAACTGGATATAAAATGGAACTACAGTATAGTGCAGGGCTGGGCAACACTGGCCCTCCAGATGTTGATGAACTACACATCCCAGCATGCCTTGCATCAGTTTCAGCATGGCCACATAGCAAAACTAATGCAAAGCATCCTGGGATGTGTAGTTCATTAACATCTGGAGGTCCGGTGTAGCCCAGCCCTGGTTTAGTGGAAGGAGATAACACACCAGCCAATCCATCCTAACTGCTATATTTCAAACACAGCTGATTGGCTGGTGCGTTATCTCTTTCCACTATCTCCACTTCCTCTACAGGTTATATCTTCACCAGGCTTACTAAATCTGCCCCATACTCATCTCAGACCTGGGACACACAGCATGGGTGGAAGCAGAGCTTTTCTATACTTACCCCATTCACACATGGGTCTTCCAGTGACCTGGGTTATCTGGCATGCAGGGGACATTTGGAGATTATGTAATACCCCGATGCTACTGTTCCACCCTAATGGATTTCTTTTAGGTATGATATGGGTCATCAAGACCTGGTCATGCCTTTCACACCTAACCGAGGGCACTGACCTGGGTTGCAAAAAATTAACATCTTACAATTTAAGTACTTTAAACAGTTTCATATGACAATTGATCCATAACTGACTGCCACTGAACATTTACATGGGTGCCAAGAAGTGTTGGAAGTTATGGGTGGTGGCCCAGGTGCAAAATATTATTTGGTCCCCCCTCCTCCACCCCAACCCAAGTTCACAATATGCTCCACAATTCTGATAACTTTATTAAGAATGTCACCAATTCCCATAAAACATACAGCCCATAATGAAACGAAAAGTCCTTGGATCCTCCCACGTAACCTTATGTTTTATATTAAAAAGGACAATACATAGTTTAACAAACCAAACTCTTTGTCAACAGTAACTGCCAGTTTTGTGGCTTAAGTGCTTGTTTTATCGATGCCCCACAATCTAAGCTACCAATGGGGTTAAGGTGGCTAACAGTGTTGATATTCATTGTCACGATTGGAACACGTTAGACTCATCATCATCATCATCATCATCATTACCACACAATATTAGCTCATCCCAACGTGAATCCACCATTGCAGAAGACATTTTTGTTTGTTGTAATCAGTGACACAGGTCTTCTCTAAGAATTTGTAATTCATTTTCATTTTCTAAAAATTTTTGGAAGTAGCCTCTGATACCAATTGCTCACAAAGGGGGCAGCCTGGCGAAGAGATAAAGTGAAGATAAAGTGAAGATAAAGTAGAAGTAGATAAAGCACAAGCCAATCAACTCCCAACTGTCATATTTTAAACACAGCTGATTGGCTAGTGCTTATCTCCTTCCACTTTATCTCCAGTTTATCTCTTCGCCAGACTTAATACATCTGCCTCAAGGTTCCAAACTGCTAGCAACTGATGCTAGACTGCTTGTTATTATTTTACAGGATCTTTCAGATTTAAATTATTGACATGAACTCACTGCAAATGATAAGACAGGAATGATGTGCCTAGATTGTTACTGTTAGTACCTCAACTATCTTTGGCCTCACAAATGATGCCTTGACTTATACAGTAATATAATATACAATCCATCACTTTGTTTTACACCTGGTCAACTTCAAGAATACAATAAGAAAAAAATAATGTATTTATAGAAGATGGGTTGGCTGTATAAATCACACAGGCACCCAGTATGTAACATAAATCACTGAGTTAACATAATCAGAGCCGGCGCTACCCACTTAGCACTTCCTGCAAAGCAGGGAGGCGCCGTGCTGAAAAGGTATTCCCTGCTCTGCCAAAGCTTCCTGCGCCGCAGCACCTGTCATATGTTATGAGAGCGGGCAGGCAGCAGGACCACCCACTTTCCAGCATCCATCCTTTCCTACACTACACTACTGTCCCCTCTATACCCACCACAACATTATGGACCCCTCAATAACCTACACTAATCAAGTCTCTATACGCTACATTACAATGCTGATTCAGTCCTGTTCGGATAGTTGTGAATCAGCAGCCCTTCTGATTATTGAAGGGCCGTGCATGTAAACGAACCATGTGAAGGCTAGCCTTCACTGGCTGTACACAAGGTGATTGACAGCCATGCAGAGAAAGCTGTGTAGGCGCAGGGCCAGTGTGATCTGCTATGTCTGTCAGATTGACACATAAGCCGATCACTGTGTATAAAAATAAAAAAAAAACATACTCACCTACCAAGAATCCAGGCATCGCTCCTCTGGTGAGAGCTGCTGTTCTTTGGGGCTTCCTGCGGCCCAGTGATTGAGGTGCAGTAAAGTGCAACACAGCAGCTCACTTTACAGCACCGGAAGTCACAGAAGAAGGATTCCCTGAAGACTGGCAGCACTGTAGGAACTGATGACCTGGGGTTGGTGAGTATTACCAGCGGTGGCGGCAAAGTTGACAGCAGTAGTGAATGATTTGTACAGCATCAAGTTATTACAAAATGATGCCTTGGAAGTTTTAGTCCCTTTGCTAAAGTTAGAGTTTGACTGGCATCCCACAAGGCCATGTACCATCCCATGTACTACAGTACATTCCATTTTGTTGTTATAAACCAGACAAAAAAGTCACATGCTACCACCCTGAGGAGTCACCTAGCTTCTTGGAAATTCTTACAGCTCAAAGCAGCATCTGACTGCCTTAGCTACTCAGACAGAATTTCTCAGTATTGCTTCAGGCCATCCTAGAACACTGTAACACCATGCAATTTAAGACCTATAAAAAATAATTCCTTTTCGTATTGAGCTATTAAAGCAAATAATCATTTGATTATAATCAGCAATTCATTTGCATTCCTATCTCAGTACTGTACCTGAATATGTTTCATAATGTGTCAGCCTCACCCAGCACTGGATTGCAGCAGGGATAGGGCAGGGATCATTTATATGAATTAAAATGGGGGAAAAAAGATGGTTGTGATGATGTTAACCCTGTTTGTTAGGGATTTGCTTTGGAGGCTAATAAAGAATATCTCCCAACACTGTAGATTGCTGTGGTAACTGGCTTTCCCATACTACATCTTAGCAGACACACTAAATCATGAAAAATGATACATACAGTTTGTATAATGTAACCGCAAAGGGATGATGGGGAAATAGAAATTTGTCCATAGCCATGGAATGCCACATTGTATTTTTGCTATTGAATACTAGTATGTGCCGTAGGCTTACTGTACTGAGGGAAATTTAACTTTCGCCTGCAGACTCCATTGGAACAGTGCCTCTCTTAAGAGCTTCATAGATACATGATACTACAGTGGTTTAAAGAGCTAACTAATAATAAACACAGTGGGTGACATTTAATGGGATGAGATTTTTAGTCACTTTCCAAAATTGCACATTATTGCACTTTTTAAAATTGCTTTTTATTTCCAGAATACGCATATTTAATGAGAGGTGAATTTGCGGCAAAAAAGTGCGATAAAGTGCGATAATGGGTGATTTTTAGTCTTGTAAATGTGCGATTTTTAGTCATGAAAATGGGCGAATTTGAGGACATGTGCGATTTTTATGTAAAAACCTGAGCATAACCAGCCCCGGGCTCATTGAGCCAGATCTGGTTCCAAAAATACAGGGGACAAAAAGCGCAGGGTTCCCCATATTTCTGAAACCAGCCCCAGATTCTTGGATTGGTCCTGGTTCCAAAAATACAGGGGACAAAAAATCTGGGGGTCCCCCGTATTTTGAAACCAGCATTGGGCTCTAACGGGATGCAGTTAAAATCCCGGCGGTCGGGATCCCGGCGTTCAGAATCCCGACGCCGGAATCCCGACCGCCGAAATGCCGACACATTCTCCCTCCTGGGGTGTCCACGACACCCCTGGAGGGAGAATAAATTAGTGTGCCGAGCGTAGCGAGGCACCGTGCCCGCTGCGTGGCGAGCGCAGCGAGCCCGCAAGGGGGGGCGATCCACGTCCCCCCCTTGTCGGCATTTCGGCTGTCGGGATTCCGGCGTCGGGATTCTGAACGCCGGGATCCCGACCGCCGGGATTCAATACTGAATCCGGCTCTAACAGCCCGCGGTGTCATGCCACAACCGGTCCACACTTTTTACATAAGGTCCCCCGGCCTTGGATGGGGTACCTGGGGGAGTGGGGACACCCCCCCCCCCCTCCAATAAAGGGTTCTCCCCCAGGCTTTGCCCGTCCAGGGCTGAAGCCCCCCAGGGCTGTCACCGGCATCCGTGGGCTGTGGACGCCGGCCTGATAGGGTTAAATCATTCATACATAACATTGCTTTATACCGGTGAACTACAAGTGCCAGCAGGCCTCCCTCACATGCTGGGACTTGGTGAACCACAATACCCAGCATGCAGGGAATTAATGGGCCCGCTGGGACTTGTAGTCTACCTGTAAAAAGAATGTTAAAATAAAACACACACACAGAAAAGTACAACTTTATTACATGCACACTTCAATTTTACACCAATATACTTACAGCACCAGGGTCCAGCGCTGCCTCCCTCCTCCACAGCCAGCTCACCCTGCACTGACAGTGCGGTGAGCCGTCTTCCTCCATTGCTGTTAACAGCTTCTATAGCACTGTCCCTTTTCTATAGCACTGTATCTTTTTACACAACATTTTTTATTTGAGATGCACTCATATTTTGCGCAAAGTGTTAAGCAGGCCATCTAGTGTACACAAATATATTATTGGTTTATCCTGATACCTCTGCTCTATTCTGATGTAAAACTTGCACATATGCCACCGATGCAAAGCTGGGTGCATGGTTTAATCTATAATGGATGCAATGTAGATGGTTCCCTGGGTCCTAGGGGGATCACATTGTGCACCCTGTCCCATTCATGCAGACACCATTTTGCTAAAGATCTGCTCATATGCAGTACAAAAATCACAGGGAATATGGCATGGGTGCCATGTTCCCGGATACCTGCACATGCTCAGTAGACTCTGATACAGTACCAGAGTCTACTCAGGTAAGGGGGAGCTCACATGGAGACTACATGTGGGCCTCTTCTTTATTAAACAATACCTCCCTGGAAGCATCTTGCAATCTATGCAAACTGTGTCTTTAGTTTGTTGGGGAGGGGTACATTTTGGGCCATAAATTTTGGTGTAAACTCAGCATTATCCCAAAAGACTGGTGTTCTCAATGCCAGGATTTAGTAATGGTGCCTGTTCACTACATCCTATTGCACTCCAGATAGTGTTGTGGGCCAGAGCAATGTACATTTCACAGTAATAAAGTTTGATTTTGAAAATAATGATCTGCTGTGGTGATAATAAGTCTAACTAAGAGCAAAAGAAATTCATATACAATTTGCATAAAATATGTATATATGTGTTTGTGTTTTACTTTGATCCACCTATAGTATACACCTTTTCGGAGTGGGTGCCGGACGACTCACCGGCAGTCGGGATTCCGACAGTCATTACCCCGATGTTGGATTCCCGACCGCTCCCTCATGGGGGTCCACGACCCCCATAGAGGGAGAATAATGTGCCCGCAAGGGGCTTCATTGCGCCCCTCCGCGTGCTCTGCAGTCGGGATTCCGACATCGGGCTAATGACTGTCGGAATCCTGTGGGTGTGTTATACCACACCCTTCGGAGTGGTGCCTGTGAGTGATACATACTGTAGAACTAGTGTAAAGTTATGAATTGATAATGATGATAGATTCATTTTTGTATAGATTAAATGTTGTATGTATCGTAAGTTACTAGCTACTAAGATACAGCTAAAGAACTAAAATTGTGCTGCTCCTTTTTTGCTATGTTGCATTCATCCCTTATGAACCAAGCCTCATGTTTTCCATCTCTCATGTGCCTGTCAAAAAAGTGTTTGTTTTTTTGCAGAATATAAAAACAAAGGCTTATTATAGCAACTTTTTAAGGGTAATTGTATACAGCAGCCCTATATCAAGTAGTTCTAACTGTAAAACAGGTATCCTATTACCAGCAGTCATTTACCTGGTGTGATATGAAATGACAGACCAGCCCTACACATGAAGTGAGCTTCTGCATCTCCTCTTGAGGTTTCTTCCAGAGAGGAAAACTAACATTTCTGAAATATCCAATATTTAAACATCGGGGGTTAATCTAGTTGATTCGCAAGGCTGTGATTTCACAGACTTGCGAGTCCACCAAACCCCGCCCGGCAAATGGACGCCCACCCGCCGCCCCCTCGAAGTGCGGGTAAGCCCGCACAGGCTGTGAATGATGTGTTGCGTGCGCGCATATATAAGTAACTTTTATGTTACTTACATATGTGTGCACGCTGGCGCAGATATGGCTGGGCAGCTGACATCCGGTGATGTCAGCTACCCGCCCCCCGCACCAGCGTCACTGCCTCATTACCATGAGAACGCCTAGCGTTCTCATGGGAACGCCCATGGAACGCTTGGCGTTCCCATATGGTAATGGGGCAGCCCGGTGCCCCCCGCCCACCTCCACCCCCCACACGCCGCCATGGGTGCCTGCACCCGGCGAACCGAAAGTTTGCCATGGGTGCACGCACCATACATCTGCACATGTGCAGAAACCCATCTGGACCCAGATGCGCAACATCGGTCCAGGACCGAACAAACGTGAATAACCCCCATTGGCTGTAAAATAAAATATTAATTCTATTTGATTTCATTTTGTAGACAGCATAAGATGATATTCATGGTAACAAATTAAGGTAGAAATATAATTATGTTTCATTTGTTTGTTCACAGTGATAACCTTGTGTTTGTTTCTACTACTGTTTGTTAATCACTAGTTGGAAAAAATATTGAAAATCATTTAAGGCTTAAACAAACAACAGATTGCATTTAATTATTTGTTAACAAGCAGCAACAATTGTATTGATTGTATTTTATAAGCTGAATTAACCATTAAAAACTGTAAGTTAGCAAAGTGACTCTTCTTTTAGCTATTAGATAAGAGCCTGCAATTAGGTGAGTAGTTTTGAAGCCAAAGGCTGGTGTCAGGCCTGTAGTTTTCCCTACAGTATATTCATTTCCTAGTTGCACCTTTGCTGACACATTGAAGTGAAGGGTGAACAGTACATCACTGTAATGTTTTCTGAGCATAATCATTCTCATGTAACAGTCTACAGTGGCATAGTCCTATAGATTGTAAGCTTGTGAGCAGGGCCCTCCTACCTCTATAGGGTATGGATCCTTGGGTAGACAGCATGATGGTCAACAAGCATTAGGTCAACACCATTAGGCCGACATGCATTAAGGTCAACATGCATTAAGGTAGACATGCAGGAAGGTCGACATGACTGTAGAGCGACATGGGTTATAGCGACAGGGTCAATAGGTCGACACACAAGCATTAGGTCAAAAGGTTGACATGGTGTTTTTCGCATTGGACACATGGACACTGAAACGTAGCACCGCGTCCCCTCGCATGGTTCGCTGTGCTCGCCATGCTTCGCCACTATTTTATTCTCCCACCATGCCCTAGTGCAGGGCTGGGCAACACCGGCCCTCCAGACGTTAATGAACTACACATCCCAGGATGCTTTGCATTAGTTTTGCTATGTGCCATGCTGAAACTGATGCAAGGCATGCTGGGATGTGTAGTTCATCAACATCTGAAGGCCAGTGTTGCCCAGCCCTGCCCTAGTGGATGGTAGTGCATGAAATACCCCCTGTCGGCTCCAAAAAATGTGGAAAACCCCATATTGACCTTTTGACTGTCGACCTTCCCCATGTCGACCTAATGCTTGTGTCGACTAATGACCTTGGATAGTCTACATGACCTACAGTCCTACAGTCATATAGACTATCCTGCATGTTGACCTGCATGTAGACTATCCTGCATGTCGACCTTAAGGCATGTCGACCTAATGGTGTCAACCTAATGCTTGTCGACCCAATGCTTGTAGGCCTAGTGACCGTATCCCACTCTATATCAGTTTATTTCTATCCAGTCTGTTTTATCACTGTTGCTTCCAATTCTAAAGTGCAACAGAATATGCTGCGCTATATGAGAAACTGTAAATAAATAAATAATAGTCACCGCAGACCACATGGTGACATTGAGACGCTGGGTAGCTTGTGAGTGCTGGGAGGGCTATTGCTACACTACTACCTGCAGATACTTGTCTGCGGTCCCCAGGGCTGCTTTCACAAATTGTGGGGCCTGGGAATGACTAAAATGGGCAGGGCCCCTAAGGGGAAAGGTGGGTCACATAGGTAGATGGTGTGGTCCGGCAAAGGACAGGGTAAGTGGGTGTTTTGTGAGGTCTGCAGGGGATAGGGTAAGTGGGTGAGGTCCGGCAGGGGACAGGGTAAGTGGGTGTTGGGTGAAGTCTGGCAGGGGATAGGGTAGGTGGGTGAGGCCTGATAAGGGATAGGGTGCATGTCTGTGGGGCAGACGTTGTAGGTGGCAGGTTCAGGGAGTCTGTGTAAGCAGGTCTGGGCACACACTGCACACCCCCCCCCCCTCATACACCTTGCATCATTACCAGTGGCACACGCAGGGGGTTTCTGAGTACCCAGAAACCCCCCAGGAATCTAAGGGCCCTAGACTGAAAGCTGATGGTCCCCTCTTTCCATGGGTAGAAGGATTTTAAAAATCATCCCTTGGGAAACGGAGCTATCTGACTTCAAAGCAGTGGTCCCCATCCAAGTCTGTTAATTGTGCTTTCCAGTCAGATATTTCAGGTTCTGTCTGACTTAAAGTTTGTCTGAGGGTATATTCCAAATTCTGGGACTCTTCCCCTTTGATGGACACTAGAAGCTTGTCTCTACTGTGCCCAGAACCAGAGATATCAGCCTTCCAGCAGCTGGTTACTGCTCCAGCTCCACACACCTGGTATGTAGTTTTATATACTCGTTGGCGGATTGCTCCGATCCCCTAGTCCCAATACCATTAAGTAGGTGGGCTTCTCTAGTTTTCAATTCCATTAAAAGCTAAGAAATCTAGTACCGGGAACTAGAGATATCTTCAGTCAAGCAAGCTGTCCTCCCACCAGAAAATTATGAATAATAAGCCCACTCCACTATACACCCCTCCTCTGCATATTAAACATCCTCTATCACCCCTTCATTCATCCCAATGCCCCGTCTCCCACCTCATCTCCCAGCATCCAAGCAGTTAAGGGGTAATTAGTGGAAATTACTGATCCAGGCCCTACATGATGAGCGGTTGATATAATACTCCCCACCACCCACGGGACATCAAAGCATCCGCTCATAGGAAAGGTATGGGCCCCAATACATTGCTATGCCCAGGGGTCTACACTGCTGTTATGTATATTTATATATATATATATATATATATATATCTGCACATGGACCGGCACTCCCCTTCAAAGGATCACTGTCGCTGCGTGCCTTTGTTGACGAATATAGAGAACAGGGTTCCACTTCACCTCAGATCACTGGAACAAACACGTCACTGCAGCTTTTTCAAATAGATCAATTGCTTTATTTGACCTCGACGGGCCGTTTCGGGGTTACACCCCGTTTTCAAGAGTATCCTCTTGGAACCCTGTTCTCTCTCTCTCTCTCTCTCTCTATATATATATATATGTATATTATTATTATTTATATACATTTGGTCTTTCTATAATACTTTAACTGACCCGGCATATACTGGGTCACCTAAGTGTCCATCTCCGTGCTTTGCTCTGCCCCTCTCTGGAAACCCTTCTGAAAATCCTGCGTTTGCCCCTGATTACACCCCCTACAATATCCACCACCCCATTTCAAATATTTTACATTATTTCTACCCAAAGGCAGCTTACCTTTTATCTAATTCCCCTAGAATTAGCAGCCTTGGCAGTGTGCTTGCCCACTCTGTCAAAGCAGCCTGCTACGACGGGGAACAAGGAGTGGTCTCTCTCCCAGACTCCTGCTGCAGCCCACCAGACTTGTTGCCCAGGGCCAGCGCTGCTTGTCTGCAGAGCCTGGTATAGCAGTGAGCAAGGAGCATCTCTCTGCCTTCTCCTGCAGCCCCTCATGTGCACATTGGCTGGGGCTGAAAGCTGACAGCAGCAGCCTCATGCCAGAGGAGAGTGTGCAGGGCGGGTATGTGTCTGTCTGCTGTATCCTCCCGCTTGTGGCTCAGGCTGCCGCCGGCAACTGACAGGCTTTTTTTTTTAAACTCCTCCTCACCGGACACCTTTTTGTCCCCCTTTAGTCTAATACTTAAATTAGTGCCAGCAATTGAAAAATAATAATAACACCAATAATAATAACAGTAATAATAATAATATGTCCCCTTAGTCTAATATAATTATTTGATGCCTATAGTCTATTAATAATGATAAAAATAATAAGAATAACCTGTTTCTACTATAGTAATGATAATATATACTCTTTGTGCCATTCAGAGTCACAAACACACGCTGATTCATACTCTATGCCTCCCACACATACTGATGCACACTCTGTAACACACACACACTGACACAAACTCAGTGCCTATCAAACACAATGATGCAGACTCTACCTCACACACATGCACACCCTCTGCCTTTCACATACTGTACCATGATGCACACTTTGTGCCTCATACACACTAACACACAATCTGTGACTCGTATACACTGAAACACACTACTGTATATGCCTCACACACACACACACACACACACACACACACTATGGGTGAAATGTAATAGGATGAGAGATTCAGAAAGTGAGAGTGTATTCCATCCGCAGAGTAATAGGTGGATGTGAGGCAGGCCAGCCTGTGCGTGCTTTGTGCATGCTGTGCACATAGCGCACACTGACTGAGTAGCTCAGCAGCGGCCCTTCGGCCCATGTCCCACCGCACTCCCCCTCCCTCATTGCCGGCACAGGTACTGTGGGGGCATTTATGTATTTGGCACTGTGGGGGCATTTATGTATTTGGAACTGTAGGGGTATTTATGTACTTGGCACTGTGGGGGCATTTATGTATTTGGCACTGTTGGGGCATTTATGTATTTGGCACTGCTACCATAATTTTAATATTGGAGACAACTGTACTACGTAATATAAATTGGTATTATTTTGTGGCCAGGCCCCTTCCCATTGAAGCCACTCCCCTATATTTTTGGCTGGAGCACCCACCAGCAAAATCATAAGTCGGCACCTATGACTGAAATAACTGGTTCGTTTGGGCTCCCACAATAAAAGAAGCAATGCTCAAAATAGCGCATCATATAAGAAGAAGAATCTCAAGAAAAAGAAGAGGCGCAAGGTGGAATTACCCTCCCCAGGGATCTCAATATGTTTGTTTTCTTATACCTTTTAGAGCAGGGTTACCGACCCTCCAGTATTTACAGTAGCATGAGTCTCCCGCTTTTTCAGTATTTTCCCTGGATCCTCCCGGTTTTTATCTGCCCGCCAATAAACTGTGATTGCGCAAGTCACAAATTGCGGGGGGCGGGTGTCTCTGTGTGATATTGTATCACAGGCAGCAGCGCATTACGGAGAGTGGGAGTGGCATCAGGATCGGGAGCAGCCTTAGGAGAGGTAGCCATGCCCCCAAACATGATGTCAGCCGGTGATGCCACCCACATCACGTCCATTTGCAGACCTGCTCCCCCCCCTGCCTCACTAAACTCTCCCGGAGAGGGCAGCCAGAAAGTAGGTAACCCTGTTTTAGAGTGACAGGATTTCAAAGGGCCACATGTTTTATGGGCTAATTGTAGAATTTTTTTTCATGCTGAAAAGAAATAATGCATTTTTAGAATGTAACAGTATATATATATATATATATATATATATATATATATATATATATATATATATATATATATATATATATATATATATATATATAAGGACCGTTAGTAGTCTTGAACTTGCACATATTAACCCATGTATTCACATTAGCCCAAAGGGCCTTTGTGCTACTTTAGTATAGACTTGAGTGCTGTGTTTTCCAGGGTAAACGTTCTTGAAACAAAGGTAATTTTCAGTTTGAATCATGCTTGTGTATGCTGAATAATTTGTTTGTCTTGCCTATCTTGCGAGATAATGCAATGTATTGGCAGCAGCTAACAATCTTCACAATGAGCAATATTGGTTTCTATTACTCACTAGTACTCATACATACATACATACAAGTTATCTAATCCAGTGCAAAGAAAGCACCCAAAGGCTATGTAAGTAATATTATCAGTGGGTGTTACTGAACATGCAGGACTCCATTCAATTCTGCCAAGGAACTTAGTCAGAGTTAATGAACTTTAAACTCCGAGTTACACAAGCTGAGGTGCTTACCTCAACAAGCATAGTTTATATAATAGGTAATGTGATCAGACTGAATTTGAAAGCAGAGATTCTTGGGTTTATTATACACTATTTCATACACCATATTTTCTGAAATGATATTTATAGAACACACATGAAAACTATACAGAAAGTGTATAAAACTAGAGCACAGTATATAGGTGTGGTATAGCTCACAGACACCAACATTTAGAGATGTACTAGTTAGAGAATGATAAAAGTTAGACATGCATTAGAGATGCAGTAGTTAGACATGGACAAAACCTTAGACATGCATTCGTCCAACAGAGACAAAAGTAACAACACTCGTGTCTGCCCCCATTCTCCTTCAACCGGACATTAACATACCATTTGTTCTCGAAGTGGATGCATCTTCTGAGGGTGTGGGGGCGATTCTGTCACAAAGAGGAGAGGATCTGGAGCTTCACCCCTATGTTTATTTATCCAAGAAGTTCCTTCCTGCTGATAAAAATTACCCTATAGGGGAACAAGAACTTTTAGCGGTCCAATTATCCTTTGAAGAGCTGCGATATTTGCATGAGGGTGCTGCTCGCCATAAAATCACAGTCTTCTCCAATCACAAAAATCTTTCTTTGCTCTGCAATGTCCAATGCCTCACATCCTGTCAATCCAGGTGGGTAATGTTCTTCGAGCACTTCAACTTTCAAATTAAACACCGTCCTGGCACTCTGAATAGCAAAGCAGACGCACACTTTGATGCTACCTATGATACTGAGTCACAGTCTCAGACAAACCTCAACCCAGTACTCTTCGCCAAGGTAACTACACATCCAACCTCGTGGCAAGGTTCATTTCACTCAATCTTCGAAAGTAGTGGCTGTCTTGGGCCCATTCCTCTCACTTCTCTGGACACACTGGAGTTCAAAAGACCCTAATGTTCTTCCTACGGTCCTACGGGTGGCCTTCCATTCAACTAACTTTGTCGCCTCTTGCATCAAATGCGCTCAGCATAAGACTCCTCGGATATCTCCACCTGGCACTCTATTACCACTTCCAGTACCAACAGAACCATGGACACATTTGTCCATGGATTTAATCACTGAACTACCCCCATCAAAAGGACATACTGTTATTTGGGTGGGGATCGACAGATTCTATAAGATGGTCCATTTCTATCTGTTGAAGTCGTTCCCATCAGCATCAGAATTGACTCAACTCTTCATTGCTACCATCATCAAACTTCATGGCCTTCCCAAGGAAATTATATCAGACCGAGGGGTACAATTTGTTGCTAGATTCTGGAGGTCTCTATGCTCTGCCGTCCAGGTAAAACTCAAGTTTTCCACCGCGTATCATCCACAGACTAACGGTCACACTGACCGTGTCAATCAGGTTCTTGAAGCCTTCATTCATCTCTTTATATCCTGTTCTCAAGATGATTGGGTTGATCTATTACCCTGGGCAGAGTACACGCACAACAACTAGTATCACTCATCTTCCGTAACTACTCCTTTGTACACCGTATTTGGCAAGCATCCACGCTCACCCGATTTCTCAAGTTTTCCAACACCTGAGGTACCATCTGTACACCGTTTTGCAAAGATTTGGTCTGATGTCCATAATGCCCTTCTCAAAGCTTCTGCTTGATATAAAAGATTTGCCGACAAGAAAAGGAAATCTGTTCCTAGTCTAAAGGTTGGAGACCTCAATGTCTACTCTGCTCATAACTTACGACTCTATGTACCATCTATGACAGGCATGGCCAAACTGTGGCCCTCCAGCTGTTGTGAAACTACACATCCCAGTATGCCTTGCTATAGTTTTAGCAATCCGTAATAGCAAAACTGTGGCAAGGCATGATGGGAAATGTAGTTTCACAACAGCTGGAGGGCCATAGTTTTGCCATGCCTGTTCTATACCCTGGATCCAGTTGTCTCATTCATCATATTCACCTCTTTCACTGGATATAAATATAACCTTCATCATCACCTCAGAACAGACCACCTCCAGTCTCCATTAACTTTACTTACCAGTTACTCAAGTTTATCCCAAAAACTCCTCGCAGGACATGCCCTTTAAGTTTCTCAGTGACTGTTCTCAAAGAAGTATTTCAGTCATTTTTGTTACCCCAATATAAAATCCTTTATTAAACCTGCTCGCTTTAACCCGTCATCCTCTGGTCCGTCTGCAATCCCTGCGTACCACACGACATCATCAAACTCCCCTTCCGTGACAGATGGTGTTCGGTATATTAAGTGCATTGGCATGTCTGCTGGGTACACACCAAAACGATTTTGGCACAATCCCATCAATCTGGATCCAATTCAGACTGATTGGATGCAGATTGGATGCAGATTTGGTCAAAATCGTTTGGTTGGATCTGAATTGGATCTGAATCCGATCCTACCTGCTGCAGGTAGGATCTGTAAAAGATCCATTCATCTGAATACAGAGGGGATCGGATTGTATGCAAATCGCATGTAAATCATATGCAAATTGTATGCAAATCGTACGATACGATTTACATACGATTTGCATACGATTTGCATCCAATCCAAATCGTTTTGGTGTGTACCCAGCATAACTAATGCATGTTTAACATTTGTCAATGACTAACTAATGCATGTCTTACTTTTGTCTATGTCTAACTAATGCATGTCTAACTTTTGTTAATGTCTAACTAATGTATGTCTAAATTTTGTCAATGTCTAACTAATGCATGTCTAACTTTTGTTAATGTCTAAAGGCCCCCCATACATTAGGCCGACTTGTCCTTAGGACAAGTCGGACCCAATTCTCCTGTGAGCCACCTGGCATCTCCCCGGGAGGCTCACATACAATTTGTCACTTGATGAGCCAAATTTACATGTGATAAATCGCTTGCGATTTACCACATGATACGGGGAGCTGCGGGCGGTGAGGAGCAGGGGGCAGGCGGTGAGGGGCAGGGGGGCGCTGGTTATCCTCATCAGGGGGAGCAGTGGGGCGGGCGGCGGGTCCCTGAGCACTTAGCTGGCCGGGCTGGGGCGCAGGGAGCCGTGCAAGAAGCCACTGCCGTCAGCGGGAGCAGGGGGGCAGCGCAGAGTACCAGAGAGCCGGGCAGGAGAAGACGCTGCCGGGCAGCGGTGGGACTCGGGAGCAGAACACTTTTAAAAAAAGCCCATACAAACGCATAGGAAGCCATTGATTGGCTGAGACCTCAGCTTCCTATGAGTTTGTATGGGCTTTTTTTTAAGTGCTCTGCTCCCGGCGCAACTCGCGCTGCCGCTGCAGTGTCTTCTCCTGCCCGGCTCTCTGGTACTCTGCGCCGCCCCCCCTGCTCCCGCTGACGGCAGCTTCTTTCTCCTCTGCCCGGCTCCCTGCGCCACCCCCCTGATCCCTCCGCCCGGCTCTGGTAGGTCCCCCCGCCAGCTGCAGTCCCCGCACGGCTCCGGGCTGCACATAAGATTTAGAAAATCTTATGTGCAGCCCGTCCGACCTCCCGACTCCGATCCGATGCGCACAGGGCCGCGCATCGGGTCGGAGGGCATGTCTCCATATGCAATTTGTTCCGATTTTACGGCCCAATTCATCTGAATCGGGCAAAATCGGGCCCAAATCGCATAGTGTATGGGGGCCTTTACTAATTCAAGTCTCACTTTTGTTAATGTACAACTAGATCATGTCTAACTTTTGACAATGTCTAACTAATGCATGTCTAACTTGTGTCAATGTCTAATTAATGAATGTCTAATTTTTGTCATTGTCTAAATAATCCATGTCTAACTTTTTTTTAATCAACATATTGACTGTCTGACTAAACATTGTCTGTCAGCCGCCTGGAGCCTCAGTATAGAACTGAACTGGTTCACTTAGGACAGTGTGGCCAATGCTGCATAGCATATTCTCCCGCATAGCATATTCCCAATTTGATATTCATTTGAGTCCTCTGTCCATGTGTTATAGAAACACTCATTCTGCAATTATCCCATACGCATACACTGTAGCATTATACCCAAGGAGAAGTAGGCACCACACATAGGGACAGATGTATTTACCCTGGTGAAGTGATAAAGGGGGACATTTACCAAAATGGATTCGTAGAAAAAAGGTGTATTCGTAGGGAGAAATACACCTTTTTTTTACGAATTTGTATTTTCGGGATTTACAATCCCAAAAATACAACAATTCATATTCCTAAAGATGGAACATTCGTATTTGTAGTTACAAATACGAATGCCCTACACCATCGATAGGATACGACAGATTGGCCGCTAGGCCGCAAGGCGGCCAATAGCGGCATTCGGGAGGCGGAGCCGCACGATGTAAACACCGTGCGGCTCTCTGCTGTCCGGCTGGATTCGGGTGTTCGGTTTGTTTTTTTGCCAAGACCCTTACCTGGACTACGTCGCGCTGGGACAGGTGAGTAGGTTTTCCTTCCACAGCTTCCTCCATGGATTTCGTCGGACCCGGACACCGGACGCCATCGCCGACAGGGACGTCGACTTCAAGAAGGACGTCGACATGAAGAGGAACGCCGACACAGGACCGGAGGACATCAGGACCAGGGCTACCTATGGGAAGAAGATAGGTAAGTATTAGTATGTGTGTAATGGATGTATTAAAGTTTTATTTTAAAAGTGTGTCAGTGTGTTTTGTGCACTATTTTTTTAACTGTGGAACTACAAGTGCCAGCGGGCCCTTTAATGCCCAGCAGGCTGGGACTTGTGGTTCTCCAAGTCCCAGCTTGCTGGGGAGGCTTGCTGGCACTTGTAGTGCCACAGTAAAAAACAATAGATTCATCTTTTTTTTACACCGCTATCAGCTCGATGCCCACCGCCCAGGGGCATCGAGGACAGCACCAGGCTTCAGCCTGGTCAGGTAAGTCCTGGAGGGGGGGGACCCCTTCATTGGGGGGGGTCCCCACTCCCCCAGGGCCCCTGGCCAGGCTGACTGGTCGGTAGGGTTAATGTTTTGGCCGCGGGACCTTATATTATAAGTGTCCCCCGGCTGTGACATTACCCTGCTGGCTGGTTGTGCCTGGGGCTGGTTCTTAAAATACGGGGGACCCCTAGTCATTTTGTCCCCCGTATTTTGGGAACCAGCCCCGGACCTGGAGCCTGGGGATGGTTGTTAAAAATCGGGGATCCCCTATTTGTCGGGTTCCCTGATTTTTAATTACTGGCTCCTTCAGCCTGGTGCTGGTTTCGGCTGTGGGGGGGACCCCACGCCGTTTTTTTTTTAATTTATTTATTTTTCTATTTTTTTTTACACTCTGCAGCCTGCACGGATCTGACTGATCCGTGCAGACTGCTAGAAATAATTTGTATTAGCAGCCGTATATACGGCCGCTAATACGGATGGCTACACCATCGGAGGGTTACAAAGCAGTCGTATATGACTGCTTTGTAACTGACCCTCCGGAACACGAGTTTGCATACGACTTAAACAGTCGTATGCAACCGTAGAGAAAAAAACAATACGAAAAACTAGGTTTTTCATATTGGTAAATTTCCCCCAAAGTGTCTGGCAATAACACAGCAACCTCTAAGCTCCTAACTGCCATATTACAATCTGGGTTTGAAAAATGACAATGATGAGCTTATTGTCTGATATTTTATCTCTCTCCACTTAACACTTCTCCTTGCTCAATACATCTGCCCCATAATGTCATAGTCAGAGGTGTGCACGAGCTATATATGACTTGGTAATTCCATAGAAGCTGTTTTTTATGACCTAATTATGCAAAGCAGTTACTAGATCTGTGTCTCACCCTTCACTAGTGGTGACATGTTTTGTAAGGAGTGTTACTTATACAGCCAGAAATTATACTATTTAGCTAAATCAGTGTCAGTTTCTGCTGTCAGTTACAATGAACTAGGTAGACAAAATGTAATTTCTCCTGTATTGTTATATGGTTTCCCAGTTTATGTACTACCACATTTAACCCCAGAGGCATACAGGATTACTCAAAATGTACAGTGGCTAACAATGCTTTTATTGCACTTGTGCAGTGAAGCTATTACACAGTTTATGGATTATTTGCTTAATACAGTGATTATCAGTTAATCTGCATAATCTATGTCTTCTTCAACTAGCGTGTAATTTGAGATTTTCTCACCTCTCTATCTTGGCATACTGTATTTAAATGTTTTTTTTTATTTTTTTACCAGTATCTCATATCACCTTGGTACAATAATTATGAGTTTTGGAAAAAATACAGTAAAGTCAAATCCCTTCAATTCAACAAGAGAGATATTATTATTTATTAGTGTTAGATACATTTACAGTTTTATTTATATAGCAGTTTATCAGTGAGCATATGTAGATTTTGGAGAAAAGAAAGATCTCAAAGGTGCATTAAGATTCATACCTCATCGCAGGGATAATGTGTTCTTAATTTGCAAAACCATGTGCATTACAGCTGGGGCAGATGTAACATGTGCAGAGAGAGTTACATTTGGGTGAGTTATTTTGTTACTGTGCAAGGTAAATACTAGAGATGTGCACCAGACACTTTTGGGGTTTTGGTCTGGATTTGGATCTCCTTTCGAGTTTTTCCCAAAACCACCTTTTTCAGGGTTTTAGTTTTGTTTTTTGTTTTTTTTATCATAAAAACAGCTAAAGTCATAGATCAGGGGTGGCCAACCAGTCAGAGGTAAAGACCCGAAAAATATCTGTAGTCAAGCTAAAGAGCCAACAACATGCGCGCAAGGGTCTATTTGGAAGTAGGCCAAGCCCCATTTTTGTGTCTATTCCAAGCCAGATCCACAAAAAAAAAACACTGAAACAAGCCATATCCACATAAAATACACTGAAACAAGCCAGATCCACATAAAATAAACCGAAACAAGCCAAATCCACATAAAATACACTGAAACAAGCCAAAGCCACATAAAAGACACTGAAACAAGCCAGATCCACATAAAATACACTGAGACAAGCCAGATCCACATAAAATCAGGGTTGCCGACCCTCCCAGAATTTGCGGGAGTCTCCCGAAAATCGGGTCCTTCCTCCCGGCCCCCGGAAGGGTGGGCAACCCTCCCGGAATCAGGGGGACCCCCACTGAGCCCCCCGATCGCAGCATTTATATGCCGCAATCCGCGGGTCTCAGGGGAGGGGGCGGAGCTAAAACGGCACAATCGTGACGTATTAGCCCCGCCCCCTCCATGGATATCAGCTATTTAGTCTATTCCCGTAATGGGTGCGGGGCTTAATGACATCACGGTTAAGCCCCGCCCCCAAAAAATTGCTTCTCCCGGAGAGGATTTTCTGAAAGTCGGCAACCCTGCATAAAATACACTGAGACATGCCAGATCCACATAAAATACAGTCCACATGAAAAAAGCGATCAGCAGGATGCAGAAGAGGGCAGCAGGGGGAGCAAGCGGAAATGACCGGCAGCAGGGGGGAGCGTACCTGCCGCCTATGGAATTTACAGCTCCTCGGTTAGGGGGATGCCATGGTGGGCAGGATGCATTAACCCTGACCCGCCACGCTTTTTTCGCAGCACCATTCTTCCTGATTCCTCCTCCCCTGTTCTAAATACAATAAATAAAAATATATAAGCAAGCAGAATGGGCGGCACTCCCTGCGCTTTTTATATCATAAGCACATTTCAGGTGCATTTATTGGAGCACCTTTCATTTTTGTATCCTGACGAAAGGTGCTCCAATAAATGCACCTGAAACGTTGATAATTCATATGCTGCTGTGACTGTGTACTTATTATAAAAAATGCCGGGGAGTGCCGCCCATTCTGCTTGCTTATATATATTTTTTTATTGTGTTTAGAACAGGGGAGGAGGAATCAGGGATTATAGTGCTGTGAAAATACCGCGGCGGGTCAGGGTTAGTACATCCTGCCTACTGTGGCATCCCAATAACCGAAGAGCTGTCAGTTCCATAGGTGTCAGGCTCTCCCCCCCCCCCCCCCCCCCCGCTCACTACCGCTCGCTCCCCCCACTGTGGCATGGACTTCCTCAAGGCCCGCAACCGCGTCCTCTCCTCCTGTCATACGACAGCACCTCCCTCCTCTCATACGAGATATGATGTCCTGACATCACATGATACAGAGCGGAGTCGGCATAATGGGCTGCTGCCAATGCTGTGGGGAAGGCTGGGGGGAGGCTGCCGGGAGCCTCATCAATGTATGAGAGGGGAGTGGGAGCAGGAGTCGAACTTTAACAGGGGGAGAGCCGCATGTGGCTCGAGAGCCGTGGGTTGGCCACCCCGTCATAGATATTTTTCCCTACAATATTATTAATCTCAATAACATTCATTTCAACTCATTCACCCTTAGTAGTCCCTCAAAGTAGCAGACCCCCATAGTAGTAGTACCCCATAGTAGTAGTCCTTTTGGCAGAACCTAGAGAGGCCAATCCCGGGATTGGCGGGATCCCGGGATTTTGGCCTAAAAACGGCGGGATTTGAATCCCGGGATTGAGCCTTCCAATCCAGGTATTGTGGCATTAGTACCCGCTTGTAAAATACAGGCAGGCATACAGGCAGTAGCTGTTTGCAACAGTGTGGTATAGCGGCATGACAGCGGTCAGGTTGCGCAGCGTGACCCCTGACATCACGTCACGCTGCACAGCCCAGCCGCTGCCATGGTGCTACAGCACAGCACACTCTTCTGAACTCAATCACCTGGCCACGGGGTGTGATGCTTCCAGTCACCCACTCTCCCGCCCGCTGTGCAGCTCCCAGCCGCCCGCCCAATGTGCTGCTCCCAGTCGGCTGCTCACCCGCCTGCTGTGCAGCTCCGAGCCGCTCGCCTGCCTGCAGTGCATTTCCCAGCCACCCGCCTGCTGAGCTGCTCCAAGTCGACCGCTCGCAGAAGATGATGGTCCTGCTATTGCCTGTCAACACTGTGTAAGTGACAGTGCAGTGCAGGGCAGGGGGGGTAGGGAGAAATGGTGAGGGTGGTCTGCCTTTCAGTGAAGTGCAGCCTGGGCAGCTTGGGGTGGGTGTTTTTTTTATCAGGGAGGCCAATCCCAGAATCCCGGGTTTCAGCATTTTTCAATCTCCAATCCCAGGATTGAAAAAAGCCCCAGAATTGGCATCCCTAGCAGCACCCCTAAGATCTGGGTTGGCTCTTGTGCAGTCCTATACCTGTTGCCTTTGTGCCTGCCCATGCAATAAGCATGATTATCCCCCATTACTCTCTTCTTTGTATGCAGCAGATTTGCTAAGATATGTAAATGCAGCAGGAGGCTTCTTTGTTAATAGATGCCACCTGCCAGCTTCTGGGAACTCGTGTCAGTAATTCATGCAATTGCTTAACTGCGCAAACATCAGCATCGATTATACCTCTGAATTAGGGCAAGTGTATGGAAAGGCTACTGTATGACTTTCAAATCTTTTGCTAATATTTAGACTGTGCCAGGAAAAGTATACCCTAGTGTATGCCAGGAAAAGTCTACAGCCTTCATGCATTAGGCCATAACTACAGCTACTAAGATATATAACATATGGCATTTTGCAGTTTATAAGGTTCTTCATTTTATACACCTCCTCCTTACATGTCCAAAATTCAACACATTTATTGATCATAAAAAAGCAAGTTATCTACTTCTATTACATCCATAATTATTGTTATGTTTCTCTGGTAACCTCATTAATTCATTTTCACCTCCCTTATTACCAAATAATTTATCAGCAACTCCTTGGCTCGTGATGCGTGACTTAATATTCCGCAATTGCATTGCTCCTGACACCATAACAATGGCAACTGTTACTATGGGGAGATGTATGAGGCATTGTTATGGGGAGAAGTGCCTGGTATCAGCACACGTAATGTATTATGGGGCCCATATTTGATAAATGACAGGGGCATCCCCTGACAATATCAGTGCTACTATCTAAAAGATAGTATACTGATAATACAGGGCAATGATGAACAGTCTACATCGCTGACTGTTCCGACACCTGCAGCTATCGATTTCAACAGCTGCAGGTGGCATTGTCCTATCCTCCCCAGCAGGAACAGCGCTGTCCCTGGCTGTGGTAGCTGGTGAAGGGGGGGAGTGCTCTTCTGTAATGGTGATTGAGGAACGGCCCTAAAATGGTCTTACCATGTTTCCATTTCCCTCTTTGACCATATCCCCTCTTGTCTCCTCCACTACATCTCTCCATCTGCATGTTCCCTTTGAGTTCATGTTTGTTGTTCCTAGAGTAGTATAACAAATGGCTTGGGCAGTGGTACTGGAATGTAGGAACCAAGGAGGTCAAATGCAGATTAAAGTGATCACACAATACAGTATTAGGGTGCACAGTAATGGTGGTACTGGCAGAATACAGAACTGGGCTAGGACCAGTTAATACTTGTGGTGCTTCCGGTGGTAGACTCTAATGAGCATTAAGGCCCATACACAATGGGCGACTTTGAGTTGAAAGCAGCTTAGTTTACTCATCTCGAAAGCCACCCAGTGTGTACGGGGCATCGATGAGCGGTGGGCAATGATGCACACCTGCATCATTGCTGGCCCAGACACTCATTTGCTGGTATTACAGCAGATGAGTGGCAAAGTGGATGGAGTTTAATAGCGTCCTGCTATGGAAAGTCGTCCACCCTGGGGAAAATTGCCAAAGCGGGCGAAAAACGCTGTATGGACTGAGCATTTTTCATTCTATCAATTTTCCCCATCATCTCTCACCAAATACGCTGGGCAAAAATGCACAGTGTGTATGGACTTTTGCACTATTATAGCCTGAAGTTACTGAGCACCCAAATGGCAAGTGTTGGATGACAGGCTCACACAGGGCCTTATCTTCTGACAAAGTTCACTCTTTCTGACAAATTCCTTCTTAGATGCCAAAACCATGTGCACTGCAGGGGGGCAGATGTAAAATGTGCAGAGAGAATTCGATTTGGGTGAGTTATTTTGTGTCTGTGCAGGGTAAATACTGACTGCTTTATTTTTACACTGCAATATAGATCTCACTTTGAAGTAAAACCCCACCCAAATCTAATTCTCTCTGCACAAGTAACATCTACCCCCCAGCAGTGCACATGGTTTTGTCCATCTAAAAAGGATTTTGTCAGAAAGAGAACTAGAATAAGGCCCACAGTATGGGTCAGCTGGACTAGATGGTGACAAAACTATTACCAACACAATGTTACTGAATAAAAATGGTTTTGTGCACATAGTTACGTATGTAAGAAGCATGACTACAGGAGATAATTGTGTTTATCAAACTAACTACTACAGATAATTATGCAATTGAAGTTTGTGGAACCAGTTCCAGATTGATGCCCAGATGACATAAAAAAGGCCACTGACACTATTGGTTTGTGTGTCAGTGTGGAACAACATGTCTACTCTATTGTACATGGGAAGATGTCAACTAAAGACATGTGGACAGCGCTACAGGCTGTGTAACAAGTAGGAGGTCTCATAAGGAGAATACATTTAAGTGGTGAATTGTATAACACACAATTGAGTATACACAGCAGTGCGCTTGATGTTTGATTCTCAGCAACTAACATAATGGAGTGCAAATAGATGATGAGGAAATTGCTAAATCAATGTTGTACAACTTGACAGCAAAGTTAACCACAGACACAGCCACATCAAAGTTATTGCAGTGAATGTCCTGTGATTCGAGTGCTGAGATTAAAGCATTGCATATCTAGAGATAAAAATTCAGAAATTTACATTAAGTTCAATTGTTATAATTGTCACAAGAAAAGGCACAAAGATGCAATCAGAAAACAATTAGAGATGGGCAAAACGGGTCACCAAAAAGAGCTGGGATTCGGCGGATCAATCCGTGAAAAGATTCGGATCTTTTAGACTGGTCAGCGCCTCGCATTGAAAAAGGGTTAATTTCATAATAATGAAGCATAAAATGCCCTGTACTTAAATTTCTTCACAATCTTCGGGCTGGAGGGTGGGCTATAAAAATGAAAGCAAAAGAATGACGGCTCATCTTTTTGGGATTGGCGGCACAACCTTTACAGTGGTCCGTCCGGAAGATCCGCTTCTTTCGCGAACGCCCCATCTCTAAAAACAATTAATCTTATTCAAAGAAAGAAATGGCATGGCATATATGAGCTATAGTAGGCTGCGTTTTACAAATACATGTAAAAAAAGATTGGTACATTGATTTGGAGATGACAAGACATTTCAGCAGCAATGAGGAATGGTTTACCACATTAACCTAAAGGGATGCTATCACTATTAATATAAAACACAAAGATATGCAGCACTAAAACTGATAAATTAACCAATTGTCATTACAGTATAATATTGATTATGAAACTAACATCATCAATTGTGCGCACTGTATATTGAATAAAACCATTAAACCATTGCACTTTGAAGAAGCTCCCACTAGGCTACAGAGAAGTCCTATAATGCCCCTTATCTATACAGTCTTTAGTTCTTATTAACCTGAGAGGTTATAGGAGAAATAATTACCATTGATTAGCAGAGGAGTTCAAGTCCAGCCAGTTGGTGCCACAGATGATGTGCTACAATGCTGCAGGTAAATTGGATAATAAATCAGTTACCACTAGAGGATCTGTATGCTGGTTAGCTGTGCCCTCTTACATATATGATGGAGATGGCAATTTGAAAACGTTCTCAAGTTTTCCAATCATCATTTTTATTAGGTGGTTGCTGGGTCCAGGTCTAGTTCCGACTGACTGGCCACGTTCTGGGAGCAAAGAGGTACAGGTGTGGGGATCTCTGACACATTTTGCTGCGTCCCCATAAGCAGCTTTATCAAAGGTATCTTTAGTTGTTAGTCGAGAGACTGTGCTTATTGCCCATGCTGTCATTAAAGGAACTGTACCAAATAGTTACAAGAAAGCTATCAGTTGTGGATCATACTCTTCATATACTGAACTAGAGTGAGTATGAAAACTAGGCAACGTCAACTTGGATACTTAAATATCGGAAGCCGGCAAATTCCTTATAATAAAGAGGCCACATAAAATGAGGAGAGATTGGTAAATGGATAGATACACCCAGAAATCCCAAAAGAGGGAAAAACAGCACTCTTCTCATGAAAGTATATAAATCCAGAGTTTAATCCAATCAAAACTGGTGAGTGCTGTATTTCCCTCTTTTGGGATTTCTGGGTATGTAATTGGGAGTGCTGACTCATTACAGTACTCTCTAAATGGCACCCAAGTGGACACCTGGGTTAAAGGTGAGAGTGCAGGGCTTTTGGTTTCATCTATATATATATATATACATCCAATCCCAGTGCAGGAAACGGCACTCACAAGTTGAGTAAGTAGTTGCAGCATATATTTATGGTTGTAGGAGAACGTTTCGGGGTCTGAGCCCTGTCCTCAGCTCTGACCTACAGCAGGCACAGCGTGCGTCTCAGCACCCGGAAGATCAGATGAACCAAGTCCCCCGGCGGCTAGCAACAGGTTACTGCAGAAGCCCCGGTTGCAGCATCTAGGGGAAAAAAATTAAAACACAGGAGCACAGATAAACGTCACCAAACGGAATATACGTGTGCAGATCAGGGTACAGCAGGCTGCAGATGCGAAAGCGTCATAGCCAGCACTTATCACACTCACCTCCCAGGGAGCCCCTCCGATCCACCTCGCATTCCTATGTCTGGGCATTTTATCATCTGGGCATCACTGTAGAATACAAATCACAGACAACACATACGTACATTGTACACCTAAAGAGGCAAAAATACATCAAGCAGCCAAAATGAGTCATGAAAGATTAAACATATACACAGAGCTGAAATATCATTGATGGCAAAAATCACAAATCAGTATATGATAACTGGCATAAGTCAGATTACATAAGACTATTCCAATTTAATTTATCATTTAGTCCATCAGGTCGTATAGTACCTAGTTTAAAAATCCATGTGGATTCAAGGATTGAGAGTTTTTTGGCCCTGTCTCCCCCACGCATAGTTTCCTTCACATGATCTATAATGAAGTATTTTAAGGAAGAGATGGAGTGCCTAAAGCTTTGAAGTGGCGTGCAACCGGTCGTTCTATCAGCCTGCCTGAATTCGACAGGCTGATATCCGATCGGTGCATCGCCATACGATCCTGGAAAGGACGTGTCATCTGCCCAATGTAGTATAAACCACACGGGCAGACGATCACATACACCACATGAGATGTTTTGCAAGTTAAAACAAATCTAATGTCAAACATTTTGTCAGAATGCGGGTGTTTAAATTGTCTACAATACACCATGTGCCTGCATGTGGCACGCGAGAAGCAGCTATAACATTCCGGAGGCTTGAAATACGTATTGACTGGTTTATATATATATATATATATATATATATAGATAGATAGATAGATAGATAGATAGATAGATAGATAGATATTTGCTAAATACATTTTTTTTGTGTCCAGTCAACAGAAGACCACAGATAAAACCCAAATACCCATTTGAATTTTCCCCATTTCATTGATTTTACTTGTAATTTAAACATTTGTGCTTGTTTTCATTACAATTCTAAAAGATGTATAATTTTTAGTATTCCATAGGTAATTGTGACTTCCCTATATAGGACTATATACAAATATTTACATGCATTAAATGAAATCTGATTCAGCTTTTTAATCATTTACAGGGACAATATTTATTACACTTATTTCATTTAGTTCTGGTTTCGACTGTGCAAGAAGTAATTATTAGATTTTAGGTGAAACCAGCTTCAGGCTTTGGATTATACAAAAGTTGTGTATAATGTTGATTTGGTAACTTATTTACATTCATGGATTAATTTCTATAATCTGCTTGTCTTTGACATTTTGACAGGTGCCTGTAAGGGTTGGTGATTTGCTAATCCAACTGCAGCCTTTAATCAACTCAAATTGTTGCTTTTTATCCAAAGAAACTGTACTGTATGCTGGGATTTTTATGTAACAAGGCGAGAACATGTTTACTCTTTTCCTTCTTACGATAGAGATTCTTATTGATATTTTCAGCAAACCAAAAGTTAAACATGATAACAAGTAGCGTGCCATGAATTTATATTATAATAAAATACAGTGTTTTTATTCATAATCTACAAAGAAAAGAACACATGTAAGTCAATATGAGAATAACTGTTCACTCAATACTTGTTAGATAATAAATGTATTTACACGTAAGTAGGAACAACAGAATAGCAGAAGGGAGGACCGATTAGCATTTGAGGTCATAAAATATTACTTTTATTAGTAATTTTTGAGAAAAAGTATTTATTGTTATAATGCTATCATGTAGTGGAAATGTAAAATAATATGTAAAAAGAAAGAAAAAATATATGCAGTATATTAAGAATTGTCAGAAGAACTTGAATATTATACAATACAAAGTATCTGCATAGACCAATGAGTGTGATTCTATGGGCAGTATTCAATGTGAAAGTTCTCCGTGCATGGAGAGCGTTTTATTTCGCTCTCCATGCACTCTCCATGTTCCGGAGCCTCCTGCTCCCACTATTCAATGTTTTGAAGACTCGCCGCCACTCGCGGCGAGTCTTAACCCCTGCAGCGGACGAGCGTCCGCGGCAGGGAGCTGGCAGGGAGCCGGGGGACGGAAGCAGCCAGAGAGATTATAGTCTCCCTGGCTGCTCCAGAGGAATGTGGAGGGGAGGGGGGCTCTCCTGGACCCAGGCAGCACAGGCTGCCCCCCCTATAGCCAGCGGGGGACCCAGTATTCACTGCACCCGATCGTGCATATTAACGATCGGGTGCAGTGAATATATGAATATGTAATGAGCGGCTCGAGCGCTCCGGCCCCCTGCTGGCTGCACTGTGTAAAAAAAAAAAAAAAACATTTAAAAAAATATTTTTTTTTCAAATTAAATATATATTCATGTGCTATAAGCACATGAATAAAAATAACATGCCCCTTCACAGAAAAAAAAAAAAAAACAGATTTTTTGACACCAAAATTAAAAAAAAAAACCTTTTAGTTTAAAAGTTCACATTCCAGCTCTCCATCAAAAGATGGAGAATTTCTACACGGAGAGAGACGGCGAAAATCACTTAGAAAGACGGAGAATATTTCACATTAAATAGGGTTGCTCGCTTTTGGAGAGCAAAATGCTCCGTCCAAGGCGAACAAAGCACAAATTCTCCACAAAACACGGAGAACTTTTCTCATTGAATACTGCCCTATATATATATAAAACTGTAATATGCCACAATGTTTGCTATGAATATAGGGCCAGATTCATGTTTTTAAGTAAAGCAAACAAAAGCAAGTAACGTTGTTTCTTGAACAACAAATCATGCTGCCATGCACAGGGAGAAAATACACTTATTTTTTATTTTTTTGCTGTGCAGGGTGAATACTGACTAATTTTGCATGCAGCCATAGGTGTTTCTATAATACAAGGTGTGCTGTGAACATGGGCCCTTGTGTCCTGAGGGACCCATATTGCACACCCTGCACAGATATACATGACTTACTCCTCCGGGGTCCTGTGATTGGGTCCCTGTACTACAGACAGAAATGTATTGGAAAATTATATACTAAGGCTGTTTTTCAGTGCACTGGAGATGTCCCCAGCTGAAACCATGTTCTCGAAGACCTGCACCTAAACAGAAGTGTCTACTCACAGCCAGAGAGGGGGGCCCACAATGGAGGCTACACATGGGCTCTTTCCTCTCTTAAAACGCCCCGGCATGTAGCCCACAAGTGTAAGATAGCTTTCTTTTTAGTCTGCAATGTAGATTTCAGATTGAACACACCCTACTAAAATCTAACTCTCTCTGCACATGTTACATCTGTCTCACCTGCAATACAGTATGGTTTTGTCAAGTTGCTTGTTTTCATTTTTTTTTTTTGCTGTATCTACAAAGAGAGAGAGAGAGAGAGAGAGAGAGAGAGAGAGAGAGAGAGAGAGTATGTATACAGTACTGTTACTAACACTTTGCTCTATCGTCCATGATGCAACCCACACTTTGAAAATTATTTAAACCGCCAAAACATAACTCAGCAGAATGATTTATTCCAGTATAAAATGTTTATGTTTGCATTAAGCACATCGTTTCAATAGCACACATATTACAATCTCTTTTGACCCTCCTGATGACATTTTACATCTCTGTTAAAGTAAAAACATGCCTACAATTACATTCCAAACTTTTTTTTACTTCAAACGTACAGTAGTATGACTTTAATCTATATTGTATATGCCACTGATCATTTAGATTCATCATTAGCGGAATCATTTGATTCAATATTTTGAATCAAGTTTAATAACAATATGATATTATTGTTTTAATTTGCAACTCATTTCTTTAATAGGGTTTTAAGTGAACTCATCTCCATTGTCCTCAAGTCCTTAAGAATACTTTGACTAAAAATGATTTACTTTGTATGTTTTCTATGACATTGCACAAGTGTGTGTGTGTGTGTGTGTGTGTGTGTACAGATATACTACTGCTGATGAAATCATCACTAACGATGAAACGCATAAAGAAATTACAGTACACTGTGAATATCTTCATTAAGCTTCTTATAAGAAACTAGTTAAAAGCTCGTCAAAATGATGGCTCCCACAGATGGAACCCCTCTCAGCCATGCCACCAGCTCGCTATAGAGATGTTTTTGGCAGAGCTGGTGGATGGCGAGGAAGTGCGAGAGTCTCACTCGCTCGCGTGTCCCACTCAGCTGGACAGCAAGGAGCGGGGACTGGGTGCTTTCCTGTCTATCTCCGCTTCAGAGGGAGACGGGCAGAAAGCGTGTAGTGTGAGGAGATGGGCGGGGTTACGGGCAGGAAGCGGGGACATAGCTTCAGGGATTCCCGAGAATAGGGCATGCGCGCATCTTGCCCGCGGTCGCCTCTTCCTGGTGGACGGCAATAGAATCTAATGAGAACGGCTCCATCTGTACCTCCAATCTGTCTTCACATCTCCCTCTCTCCATATCCAGCAAGTTTGAAACAGATAATTTTGCTTTAACTTTCTGTTAAGGTGTAATTTGAAGAGTATTTAGCCTTTTATATATAGATGTGTTTATTAACATGTCCTACTTTCATGCTATAAACCCAATGGCTTACCAGCTGTATGCCTGACTTTTGATTTGGGAGCTTCAATTTATTTATGTATTTATTTTTGGAGGGGGGCTAACATTTGGGTTCTGGCTGTCTGGTACATATATATATATATATATATATATATATATATATATATATATATATATTTACAAGCAGTGGCTGTTTTTACCTATGAGCTGCAGGGTTGCAGCTACCCCAGGTAAAATCCGCCACTGAAGTGAAGCCAGATGCAGTCTGTGAGACTGCACTGGCTTTACTGTGACTGGTAGTGACTTCCTATTGGAAGTCTGACCTGCCAGTCACCAAGCAGTCTCATTGGGAGGTGTTCCCCATACCCTCCAACATGACCCATTCCATTAGGTACAAAATGCTCTGTTCCTGGACTTGCCTGCTAGTGGCAGTTATAGAGGTTGGACTTCGGCACAGTTCAAAATTCAAAGAGGGGAGTCAAATCAACTGTCAGTGAGTCCAGGACAGTGATGTTTGGAGTGGCACCCCTTTTTGAATATTGGACTGTGCTGCAGGGAAGTCGAGAAACAGAGCATTTTGTACCTATTGGAATGGGCCATGTTAGAGGGTATGGTTCCCTCCCTCTGGGATGCCTTTCTACGGTCTGTGCTTCTCAATCCACGATGGCGCATGCGCAGTACTTATATCGGTACTTTTTTTGCCAATCCCAAAAAAACAGATGGTTTCCACCCCCACGGGCCCACTTTTTGTCGATCACCATTGAAAGAACTAGTTGCAGGAGTTCTTCTCAGGTTGTCCTTTTGCATGCGTACTGTGAACCATATATACTTGTTTAATGCTTATATCATACCCTCCAACATGGCCCATTCCATTATTTACAAAATGCTCTGTTTCTGGACTTCCCTGCCGGTGGCAGTTACAGAGGTGGGGTTGCAGCACATTCCAATATTCAAATAGGGGAGCCACTCCAAACATCACTGTCCTGGACACACTGGCAATTGATGTGACCTCCCCCCCTCATTGAATTTTGGACTGTGCTGGAGTCCAACCTCTGTAAGTGCCACTGGCAGGAAAGTCCAGGAACAGAGCATTTTGTACCTAATGGAATGGGTCATGTTGGAGGTCAAGCAGCTATATTATAGCTGCTTGGATCAAAAATGTATACTTTTATGATTCATTTATTATTTTCACAGTTCGTCTAGTAGAGGGTACACAAGTGAGCTATCCACTATTTTTCTATTCGATTTTACTTATAGAAGCAACATCGAATAGAAATTTGAATAGAAAATCGAATCAGCATCGAATGGTTTTTCTACATTTGATGCAGATTCAATCCCAACTCCTGTGTTGTGTAAATCGAATAGAAAAATAGTTTGTCAGGCAAGACTATATAGTACAGATCTGTACTATATAGTCAAATCTAATGCATTTTGCGTACCATTTGATTCAATCCCGATTCAATCCCAATCAAATTTGGGATAGAATCGCAAGCAAAATTGCACTGTATGTACCCACTATTAGGGTTTTTTGTTTGTTTTCCTATTTAGTCAACATGCATTCCATAAAACAGAAACATTGGCACTTATTCAAATTTGAAAATAATAAATTACATTTGCACTAAGAATTGTTTTTGTTTCTACTCGTAAATGTGTGCAGCCTTTCATGAGCGGCATATGATAATTTCAATTACAGTTATATTAGTAATACAGAAATATTTTCTTTCCAATGTTAAATAGCTGCCAGTAAAGTCACATGACTGGTCGTGCAGCTCCCTCTTTTGGCAAAGACCACTTCACAAGATTAATTCACTGAATTCTTCTCCATCTGTGTACTACATTTCTTCCAGCACTTCTAGCTTGACTAGTTCAGTCAAATAAGAACTCCTGAGAAACCTGGAATTCATTTACAGACAATCTACTCTGCTCCAAGTTCGTGTCTGAAAGTTACAGTCTTTTCTATTATATGGTGCTAGAAAATTACAAAGATGAAAGTTTTTATTCCACTCATTAAAATTTAAATTTTTTGGAAAATTAATTCCAATTTATTGCCTTTTACCATATTTCATTGTCCAATTTTGTCAGCCAAACATCTGTTCTTCAACATCTGGAGTTTCTTTATTCTACCTGGAGACGTATGATTAAGCTTAGTAATATTTTAATAAGGACAGGTGTCCAGTCAACATAATGCAAAAAATCGAGCAATGTATTGTTCTGCGAGGGCGGTTTCAAAAAGAGAAAGACAATGATCTGTAGTTTGAATTAAATTAAATTGAATTCAATGATTTTATATTGCTAAGAGCTTGATATGGGAACAGTATTTTGTTGTACCACTATTATGAAAACCTTATGGACTAGGTAATAGAATAATGTCAGTATTATGATGCCACTTATTTTTGTACACACTGTCATAGCCCTTCTACACAATATGTCTTTCAAGGGCAATGTGAAAGCCATATAAGTAAATGAGGCAGGTCTGAGGGAGAGTGACAGATAATATGGGAGCATACTAGAGTGCATCTTTTAATAAGTGCCAATGGTCATTACATAGCTTACAGTTATATTATATGCCTGCTGGGAAATATTGGTAAAAGTGAAATTAAGCAAATCCCTTCTAAGCTCTGAGCATTGCTGTTCCTGGTAACTTACACACAAAGATTCAATCCTATGGGAAGCAAAGGCAAGAGTTCTAAGCTTTATCCAATGTGGCTAAATAAGAAGGTACTGTAAGGGTAAAAAAGTAGAAAAGAAGAGTCGTGTATTTAAATTGTTTAAGTTGGACTGTAAGGGGGACCCTGATACCATTCAGACGAGAGACCCATTTGGTCAGGTGAGTATCGGCGCTACTGCTACACTCGTGACATCCAACCTATTACATTACATATTTTACTGTAGAAAACTGATGCGTAAAGCAGAAAGCAGAAAATGACACTCCCAATAAGCTCAATAGTTTTCATTCTGCAGCAAGGAGCCGAGCTATCAGTTACCGCTCCTGATGTGATATGGTGTTTTTATCTCTACTTCATGTGACTTATGTATAGAAGGTTATGCAACGGATTACAGTTAGAAGATTTTCCCTCATTTTAAATAAAAAGTTTTCGGTACTTATGTATTATCTGGGCTCCCGTTTTTCTTATGAGACCGCGTCCCCTCGCGGGGCTCGCTGCGCTCGCCACGCTTCGGGCACGGTGGCTCGCTGCGCTCGCCACACTATATAAAATCAGCTCCATGCGTAGTTGGATAGTAGGGGTATGAAAAAATGGGGTGCATTTAACATGGGAGCCCAGATAATACATAAGTACCAAGTTTTCTCTTGTATTACAATTAGATTTCACATTGGATTACCATGAAAGAAGATTTTTTATTTTTTTAATCCAATTGGAAGTAAGGCTTTTTGGGAGTTTTGCCAATAAAAGTTAAGTTTATAACCATGTCTGTTTGTTTTATTTACATGATTTTACAATTTATTATAAGGTCATTTGGTTAAAAGGCCACTTACCCATATTTTGTAACCATTGAAGTCTAGGTTGACCAGCTGAGGGTTTCAATATTACTCCGGAATAAGAGCCGGGGTTGTGTGTGAGTTTGCTGAATCAAATCAGAGGATAAATATTAGTTCAGTTACTCCTTATTGTGGCAATCTTTGCCCTCAGCCATCAGCTAGCTGTTATTACTATTTGTCATGGATTTTTAAATCACTGCAGTGCACCAAAGAATTGAACGATGGGGAAAGACGGTACGTATAAAAACATGGACATAGAAAGTAAACATAATAAATACATTAAATTTAATTTGAAAATTAAATCTGATGCTTAGACATCTTTTTACTCTTTATCCCTCTTCCCCTCCAGCATCAGTTACTTTATAGTCCCTCAAGCACAGCCCAACTGTTATTGTTCCCCCATGTGTGTGGGTGTGTGTCCACCCCCATATGCATACATTCTCTCCTCCCCCACGGCATGCAGAGCATGTGTTAGTTGACCCGCTGCAGCTGATCTGCGCAAGTCAATTTATAATGTACAAAGGCGGAACTACCATTGGTGCAGCAGGTGCATTGCTCCGGGGTCCCTGAACACTAGAGGGCCCACTGCTGCCACCCAATGCTGTGTGGCATATTGTAAACTTGGGATGGGGTAAACTTGGGATGGGGTGCCCAAATTATATTTCTGCTCCTTGACCAACCACTCACAAGTTTTTCCACTGGTGCTATCATTTTACGCGTCCCCCCCCCCCCCCCCCCCGACCTGTTCATATCCCCCACTATCCACGCTTCGGGCTCGGTGACTCGCTGCACTCGCCACACTTTAGAAAATCAACTCCACACCGACGTGGATAGTGGGGGTATGAACAGGTCGGGGGGACGCGTAACGCGTCCCCTCACGGGGCTCGCTGGGCTAGCCTATCAGGCTGGCGTGGATAGTGGGGGTTTTTCAGGAACACATATCTGACAGGTACACTGACTAGGCTGGCCACGGGAACACTACGTTAGTTCTGACAGGGACGCTGACTACGCTAACTACGCTAAGCAGCCACGGGAACACTACGCTACTACTGACTACAATAACTATGCTGATTCTGACAGGGACGCTACGTTAACTACGTAATGGGCGCCGTGCTATTACACAAGTACAGAATGGATCTCCTAATCTACATGACAGGGAAACCAAGGGGCAGCACTTTGCATGTTATGCAACCTGGCCAGGTAACATACACATATGACAGTGCCAGGTAAGTGATTATACTAACTTGCAGACATACCTTGTTCTTTCAATTTTAGATCATATTGATGGAAACTGTAGCTCAGTGTCTTCTGTGATGTAGAACTTGTAGAGTACTGTAGAGTACTGTACCAAGCAGACCAGTTAGGGTGGATTAGATTGAACCTAGGAACCCTGCAACAAATACTATTAACAGAAGATAAACTCAGTGAAAGCATATTATCAGTTAGAACTGTGGCAACATTCTAATGTAATCAGTATGATCCAGCACACTGAACAAAATAATTACCGTTTTTCCATGCGTTGAACAAATGTTGGTGTATGCACACTCTAAATTGAATTTATATTTCTATTCAGTAAGGAGTTCTTCCACATAATATAATATCATTTTTCAGAAATAAAGATATAAACCATATTTCATTCACATTTCAACTAGATAAAGGGTTCCATTGGTACACTCGGGGGGGGGGGGGGGGGGGGAGGATGGGATCCAGTATACAGAAACCCCTCCTGACAAACTAACTTTGTGCTGAATCTGCCTGCCATAAGTCAAGCCCTGCCCCTATTGTAATACAATTTGCATGTTCCTCGCATTTGTACTACACGCAGGGGTGTGAAACTCGCACCCAGATGTTTTTACATTAACAATTTACAATTCGCACAATGGGGCTAATTCAGACCTGATCGCATGGCCATGAATTTGAAGTGGCAAGCGTTCAGTTAGGCCACAGCTTGGCTAGAGTGAAATCCCACTTGAAAATGAAGGTTATCGCTGTGCTAATGTGTGTCTATGGCTACACATCTATTTGCAGCCATGCAAATATGTCCAAAACCCATTGTAATAGGCTCACCATCTAAAAAAAATGAAATCATCCGAGGAGAAACGTAAACTTGCCAATATACCATATACGACAGGGAGTGGGAAGGAACAGCTAAGGTCCTGGCCTATGTTCATAACTAGTGGTTCAGCTTCACATGACGATCTAAGCCCTCCTCCTCCCACTAGAAAAAGAACAGCAAAGAACTGTGCATTTTTAGATAGTATCACAAATCCCCAAGGAGAGTCCCAAGTGTGTAGGCTGTTGTGATGACCTTCCCAACACTGGACAGGAAGAGTGGCTACTTACATTTGCACGCCCTCTGCAAGTGCTGGAAGGAGCACCCACAGTCCAGTCTCTGACATTTAAATTGCAAATGTCACTGTTTAAGGATATGGGTGTAGCTGGCGCTGAGGAGGAAGTTGAAAAAGAGGATGCTGATGTGCTTTGTTAAAAGCAGCTGCTGGGAGTTGTTCTTCATCCCGGAGAGGAAGTAGCAACACCAATAATTTCATTAAGCAATTGACCATCCAACAGTCCTTTGCAAGGAAGATTAAGTATGACAGCAGTCATCCTATTATAGAGCAGATTACTCAGGCCTTGACATCTACAGTATGTGGGTACCAAATTTCATCTGGATTCCACTTCACTAGGCAGGCTATACCCAGGATGTACAGAGAAGTTTGAAAAAGTGTCCTCAGTGTCCTGAAAAATGCGGTTGTACCCACTGTCCAGTGGTGTGCGGTGGGGTGAGACAGGTGAGGTACAGCCTTCCTGTGATACTAGGATATATGCCAGAGTTTTATATTTATAAAGTATGTCAAAAATACAAAGAATATTTAAAAAAACTCTGAAGTAAAAAGTCTATGGCAGGTGAGGCAATGCCTCACCTGACAACCTTTTCTGAACATCTCTTAACAAAACTTAGCGAATCTCCAGCAGTGTCATGTACCCACATATAATGTGTGCATATTTGGCTCTGGTACTTGCCAGTGACTCTTGAGCCATTTACCTCAACGCACGTCCCTGCCACTGTCCACTTGCCCACAGACATGTGGACAAGTGGTATATGGCAAACTAAGGACTATGTGACTGTGACTGCCTACTGGGTAGATGTATCACCTTCCGCAGCAACAACAGCAGCAGCACCAGTAGCAGGATCTCAAAACACCAGCTCATTCCAAGGCAGGCTATGTTATGTATGACTGGTTTCACTAAGAGGCCAAATGCCAAGAACCTTTTAGAGAAACTGAGGGAAATCATTGCACAATGGCTTGGCATGCAGGAGATGTTTGCGGTGGCCACTTTCGCCATTCTGTGACTGCTTGCTGAAAACTGGAGCACCAACAAACCCTCCTGAACCTGCCATGCAATCATCTTAAACAAAAGGTAGTGACACGACGGAACTCAACCCTCTATATGCTGCAGAGGATGGAGGAGCAGCAAATGGCCATTCAAGCCTACACATCAACCTATGACATAGGCAAAAGAGGGGGGATGCACCTGACTCAAGTGCAGTGGAGAATGATTTCTGTGTTGTGCAAGGTTCCCTAACCATTTAAACTTGCTACATGTGAAGTCAGTTCAGACACTGCCAGCTTAAGTCAGGTCATGCCCCTCATCAGGCAGCTGGAAAAAGGGAAGGAGGAGCTAAAAAGTAGCGATTTCGCTAAGTATGTGGGACTTGTGGATGAAGCCCTTCATTCGAGGGTGGTCAATCTGTAGAAATCAGACTACTACGTTTTGGCCACAATGCTTGATCCTTGGTTTAAAGCCTATGTTGTGTCTGTGTTTCCAAGTCTGCAGAGATGTAAAGACCTGCTGGTCAGGAGATTGTCATCTGACATCTGAAGCGGAATGTGACATGGCAACAGCTCCTCCTATATTTTCTACTGCAACTGTGGCTGCAAGGAAACAACTCAGATATCCTAACTGACCTACAGGCAGTGATGCAGGGCAGGCCGGAGCGAGTTTGAACATCTAGTCCAGACTGAAGGACCTGCCAAAAATTTCTGACATGTCTATTGTCACTGCATATGATGCTGCCCCCATTGAAAAAATGGTGAAGGATTACATTGGTGACAGCATCCAAGTAGGCATGTCAGACAGTCCGTATCTGTACTGGCAGGTTAAAGAGGCAATTTGGAGGCCCTTCTACAAACTGGCTCTATTTTACTTGAGTTGCCCCCCTCCAGTGTGTACTCCAAAATACTTTTTAGTGCAGCTGGAAACCTTGTCAGCAAGTGGCGTAGGAGTTTGCTTCCACAAAATGTGGAGAAGATGATGTTCATCAAAATTAATGATCAATTATTCAATGAAGACCAGCAATTGCCTCCAGTACTGAGAGTACAGAGGGACATGGCATGGTGGATTCCAACAGGGACAAATTAATACTCTGTGAGGATGAGGATGTACACACTGAACGGGATGAGGAATCGGAGGATGAGGAAACAACATTGTGCCTCTGAATAGCTAGTTTGTACAGGAAGAGATTATATGAAGGGTGGTTTTTGCTAAAACCAATCCAGATCCACAACACAATGGGAGATCCAGATCCCAAACGCAAAACATGAAAAGGGCACAGTGCACACTGCGATATATATATATATTGTAAATAAGAACATTTATTCTTTTAGTTTTGCATATCTTGAATAATAAATGGAACACCACTAAAAGTTGAAAAAAGGAGAATACTGAAATGATGTTCTGGAGTTGGTTGTCCATCCTCCCTTCACTGGCCCTGGCCCCTAGTGACTAGCCCCCTTCTTCCAAAGCTTTTGCATCTGATGATGATGTCATGACTGCTGTACAGAACTTATATTTCTCTGTTATTCATGATGTCGAGACGCTGACTTTTGAATCCAGACTAACACTAACTGCCTTAACATGGATTACTCTTTGTAGTGTTTACTATTGTGAATTTGGGATCACAAACGATTCAGGTACTGGATATAATTGAACATACTGAATATTAGTCTGGGCCTCTGGTGCATCGTGAATTCAGCACTGATATGAGAGGAAGAAAACAGGCTGCATGTGTATTCCTATGCTTCCACCAAAAACATGTTGTCGTAGTAGCTACATAGCTAAAATAGCACAATATTGGAAGAATTTTAGGAAAGGTATTGAAGCGTTCATAAACAGTGCACCATCAACACAATCCCATCCCCCTAAAAAAAATCTGCAGGCAAATATGACTACAGAATAATGACTTTGCATTATCTGATCTCAATATCTATCAGGAGGTCCCTCAGCTCCAGCGAATGCGGACTGTATTGCATCATGCCAATGATGTGACACATATACACCTTTCACATCTCAATCTCGATCCCAGGTCCAAACCGGCACAGACCCGGGTCCAGCGCTTTTACATTAAACCCGGTTCGCCCATTATACAGAAGTCAACCCGGGTTTACCCCATTTTTATATAACGGGTCAAATTGCCAGGTTGGTTGACCCGAGTTATAAGCTTTAGTGCTTTCATACCGCACCGGTCAGAGATGCAGTGTTAAAGGGGTAATACTGTAGTTAGTTTTGCTCTTCAACACAAACCAAATTTAATAAAACACTTATGGTTCTGTTTCTAAAATGTGCAAAAACTCTTTCTCAACAAAAATGTAACGTATCTTCTTGTCACTACTGGTACAGGAAGAGCTTTTATAAAATATTTCAATTCTGTTTCCTGAAATTTGAAGGAATATTGTACATGCATCGGTAATAACCCTGTCATGGTGTGTTAGTACAGTTCTCCTTTTTGTCTCTCAACCTACATAAATAATCAAAAGCCCATTAAGCCCAATAAATATATGCAGATCCTCGGGGACAGTTCAAAGTCACCCAACACAATGGGTCAAAGAAAGCCCATTTTACTAGTTTGTTTGGAAGTCACTCTAACAAACAAGAATCTGGTTTATGTTTTCTTTCTCCGAGATTGTTTTTAAACATAATATTTGTATTTCTTTTGAAATTATATGAATCTAATTTACAATGTCAAGGATAGATGTGAGGTAAAAAAAATCAAACTAGATGCATTTAACATAAAAGACAAAGCACAATATACAAAGTAAAATGATTTCCCGGAAGGATAAAAGCCTGGCTCCATATGCACCATACATTATTTTTTTTTTTCGATTGAAGGCATTTAATGTGAAACACAGCTAGACATCATTTGCATTTTTCATTTGTAGTATAACATAAACCTCAAAAATATTCAGTTTAACTATATTATACTACTACTATTTGTGGCCTGTCTTTTATCAGGTCACTAGCCACTCTCATCGCCTAACCCTGCCATTGTATGGTGTTGCAGCAGTGGGATCAGTGGCGGGGGTGGGTGGTCACATGACCTGGCTCCCACTACACATCAACATGACAGCCATTCCTGATTATTACATAGGTTTTGCCACAGTTAATAATGATAATATCTGTAGTTTCATGGCATTGTATTTTCTGTTTGCAATGCACAGCATATGTAAAGGTCTTTGAAACAAAGTACTTATTTACAAGAGTTTAAATATCAGAAACAAGTAAGTGTTAGTAGGAGGCTGTGTTGCTGCAATGTGAGAAGAATTGTAGATAATAAAAGTCTAATGCTGCTCCTCACCTCGGGGGAAGGGGGGCAGGGCCGCCGACAGGGGGGTGCCAGGGGTACAACTGACCCAGGCCCCAGCCTCTGGAGGGGCCCGAGCAGCTGCCCCCCCCCCCCCGCACCCACACAAATGCCCCCACCCGGCGGCCAGGCTCGCACAATACACAGTGAAGCCAGCTGAGCTCCGATCCTAGGATACAGAGGGGCTCGGCGCTCTGCAGGCTGATGCTGCTGCGCCGCCGACACCACTGCTGGGGGGGGGGTGCTGGGGGCCCGGGCTGAAGGTCAGTCCCGGGCCCCAACATTACAAGTGGCGGCCCTGAGGGGGGGATTCAGGTATTGTGCACACTTGCAGCCACTAGATGGCATCTGACAGTACAATTCAAGTGCAGCTCTGTTCGGGTGTGCACAGCTGCCGGCGCTGACATTACTGTTATGCTGTTCCAAAATTTTAAAGGCCTGATAATTAGTCTTGTAAGATTTTTTTGCATTAAAACTTATTTAAAAAATTCAACACACCTGGGAAATGTCATAAATTATCTGAAGCTAACACATTATTGGGGCAAAATGAAAGTGAGAAGCTTAAGAACAATTACTGGTAATAGCAACTCAGGAGAGGCGGATTTAATCCTCATGGTGCCCTAGGCAAGATACCAGTTTGGGGCCCTCCTCAAACAATCCATAGCATTATGTTTTTGCTGCTGATTGCAGGTGGCATCAATAGAGTACTTGGCACAGGCACAGTCTACTGATAAATGCTCAGCTGTTTGAACATCAAAATTGCGTACAAATCTGAATTAGGCTCTAGGTATTTTACAAAGAAGGCTTAATACCTTTGTCACATTTAATGTAAACTGACAGCCCACATACAGTGGATGAAACCATTTAGTGTGTCCAAATATATAAAATAAATGCATTGATATTCATCACAGCATATAATAAATTGATACAATAAAGTATTAATGACCAAAAATATTGAGCAATAAAAGAGAGAAAATGAAAAACATAAGACAAAAAATGAAAAATAAATATAGTCACAGTCATCCACGTGTATCTGACTCTCCACTATTCCCGGCAAAACAAGAAAATATATCATAGGGCAATAGGTGGGTCTGCTGTTAGAGTTTGTGGCATATACCATATATTACTAGTAAAAGAGTTATGAATTTGCATATGAACCGAGGTAGACAAGTGGAAATATAGCTCTCCCAAGTTTCTAGGAAACATTGCACTTGTTTTGTCTCTTTCCAAGACCACTCCCACCCATTCCATACAAAAGAGGTAAAACATTTTAGCCTTCAATAATTGTAAGGGTGGTGGGTCTGGATTTCTCCAAAATTGTAAAATCGCCTTACGTCTGCCAAGCTAATAGCAAGTAATAATTTTCTAATATCTTTGGTCATATGGAGATTATTAGGGAGAATTCCCAAAACTGCCCATTCTGGGGTTAAAGCCAGATAATTTACCAGATTCGGAATTGTATCATTACGTATCTGAATCCAAAAGTGTTTAATCAAAGAGCATTGCCATAATGGTCAGCTAGTTGATTTCCGCATTTCCAACAATTGCTATTATTCCTGTTAGAAACTGTCTGTGGGGGGACAGGTATGTTCTGTGCAATATATTTAATTACATTTCCTGATATCTTAAGGAGGAATCAGTTTTACATGCTTTAAACTGTGATATTAAAATATCATTAATGTCCAGGAATGGAAAGTGAGTTTTCCATTTAGCTATACCTGTAGAGTGTGAAGAATAGTCCAATGATACTTGAAAGAATTTATAGGCAATGGAGATAGCTTTGAGAATTGATTGTTCCTTCTGAAGTAACTTATCTATGGGGTTAAGCCAGTCCTTATGAGAAAAGTGTCTCGTAAGAGACCAGATATAATGTTGGGCCAATAGAAAAGCCATTGGATAAGAGCCCACAACAGGAAATTTCTCTATTGTCTCCTGGAATGTAAGCGGCCTCTGTTATGATAATCGACCAGACATCCTATGTTCAACACACCCCCCAACCTCCAAATATTAAATGGGTTATTAGCACAGCCTTCTTTGAAATCAGGATTATTTATAAATGGGAGAAATAGGGATTTGTGTGCGTTTATATTATGACCATGTCTTATTCCTGTCCATAGTTTTTTAATCGTCCATAATAAGGGGTTTTCTTTTATAGAAGAGGAGACTTCTTGTATATGCAAATGCAAGAATGAACTTAGATCTCCACCTTTCAGGAATTGCTTTTCTAGATCTGTGTTGGCACAATTATCTTGATTATGTAACCAGCCTTTGAGAAATCTCAATTGTGATGCCTGAGAGTGCCATAAAACCTTTGGGAAATTCAGACCCCCATTATCCACAGTTTGTTGAAGTTTTATTAATCCAATTCTCGCTTTTTACCCATTCCAAATAAAATGACGAAAGAGAAAAGTTAGATGCTGTAAATTTTTGGGTGAAAGCATATTAGGAACAGCTTGAGTCAAGAAAAAGAGACCATCTCGATTAGATTTGCTCTTCCCAAATATGATAACTTTAAAGACTTCCAGTTTTCCAATTCTGCAGCTTTTTTTTTGATTATGGGAGTAAAGTTAAGTTTGCAATTTGGCTTGCTGGATATCCGAATTCCCAAATAAGTAATAAAGTCAGATCTCCAAGGCAATGGAAGGCCCTCCAAACTTTTCCTGATGTGATCAGCAGAACCTAAATGGACCGCTATGGACTTGGACCAGTTGATGCAGTAACCTCACACATGGCCAAATGATTGTAAGAGTTGGAATATGTGGACTAATAATCCTATAGAATTCGAAATATCAAAGAACATCAAAGGAACTTTGGGAGTTTGGGCAGGTCCACTTGATGTCATGATGTCACACAGTAGTCATGCAATGCTCCTCTGGGAACATTTTGAACAGCCATGATATCTTTATGGTGCCTGTTGGGACCTGTGGGGCCCTAGGCAGGCACCTAGGTTGCCTTGTGGAAAATATGCCTGTTCAATTTAGAGCTATATGATAATTTCACATCCTTTGCATGCTGTGTATAGGCTAAAACATGCTAAAGCTGCAGGAAGTATTAAGCATATGTGGAAGGAAGAATGATATATATAAGTTCTAAAAAACAGCTCACAATTGGGAAGCTTATGCAAAGTAAACAAATTCACAGCACAGGTAAAAGTTCATATTAGGAGTCCTGAGGTGAAATTGTTGGTGGTGCCCCCTGCCCCACCTTCCATTTGCATTCACTACTAAACTCATCCAAAAAAACACCCTAGACATGCACTGGGCCCGGGTCATCTCCTAAGGAGGACATGGTCCTCCTTTGTGACTTGCTGAGCCCCCCATACAGATCACCGGTACAGGGATGCGCAAGCATATCACATGCTCACACGTCTATTGCCATGAATGGGGCAAGCAAGAGTCTCACACGTACGTGCGCCTCATTCGCAGTGCGCTGAGCCATTCACCGGGACCACGGCTCCATTTGTATACCATCCATAATCCCAACATGACCCATTCCAGGAGGGACAAAATCCTCTCTGCCTGGACTTACCTTATAATTTATGTTTGCATTCACCTGTGTTGAAATTTCTTTATTATAAATTAAATAGCTCAAAACAGATGATGCCAATCGTATATTAAGAGGGAAGTGCAGATAGAGAGCATTCTGTCCCTCCTGGAATGGGACTTGGTGGGAGAAAGTCACAATCTAATAAACACTCCTCCCTTTAGCTATCATAAGTGCTCCGGGCCACCGCAATATTTAATCTGACCCTACTCAAGAGAAAGTCTATCCCCATAGGTGCTGGCTATTGTGGGAGGGGCCATGCCTCCTGCAAATCAAGGCAGAGTGGAGGTAGGAGATGATCAGGGTGACCTGCCTATGCAGGAGATGATCAGGCTGCTGACAGAGGCGCTTTAAAGGTGCCTACACATGGTGCAATTTTGACTATATATTCAAAATTGCAAGAAAAGTTAGCCAAAATCGCAGTGTTTGCACTGCTTGCAATAACGATGCACGTCCCAGCGAGGTCGGTATCGCAAGCAAACATATAAAGTGCAGGCAAGACAATTTTGACTATGTTGCATACAGTGTATTTGACCATAGGCCAAGTCAAAATCGCAAGTACACAGTCAAAATCGTCTCCATGCACTTCAAGGGGAAGGGATAGTTAAAATCAGCCATAGCCAATATCTCACCCTTTAGTGAGGAGTTGGCCTGTGTGCAGACTCAGATTATGCCTGGTGGGGCAGTATGTTCAGATCTCATAGAACATGTTGGTGCCCACAAATTACCAGAAAATGTTCGCAGTGGCCATTTTCCCTATGGTTTTTGCAGCTCGGCAACTAGAGCCAGATCGCCCGAGAGGTTAGGTATAATTAAACTCCCACGCTGTGTGTGGCCTCCTGAACCCAGAGGCACATGGGCACAGTACATCTTGCACCCAGGGGGTTATTCTGATTCACTCGGAAAGGCACAATCACTCTCTACAATAGAAAATCACAATCACTCTCTAATGGACAATACCATATGCACTGCAGGTGGGGCTGATGTAACATGTGCAGATAGAGTTAGATTTGTTTGTTTTTTATTGTTTCTGTGAAGGGTAAATCCAGGCTGCTTTATTTTTACACCGCAATATAGATATCAGTTTGAAGGACACCCCCACCCAAATCTAACTCTCTCCGCACATGTTACATCAGCCCCACCTGCAGTGCATATGGTTTTGTCCATTAGAGAGTGATTGTGCCTTTCAGAGTGAATCAGAATACCCCCCCAATATAGATACCCCAGAGGGAGATGGCCAGGCTGCCCTCCCTGCCCACAGATAACTAGAGTTAAGCTGGCCATACACCTACAATACATACAATTTACATACATCTACAAATTGATTGTCAGATTGGGCTGGTTGGGACAAAAACCTGGTAATGTCTGAGTGACAGTTTTTGGCAGTTTTCCAACTTTTTTAAAGCAAGTGGTCAACTGTCATTTGCTCTTATCCATTACCACGTTTTTGTTCCAACCAGCCCAATCTGACAATCGATCTGTAGATGTATGGCCACCTTTTGCTGATTGGGAGATACAATCTCTCAACCAGATCTAGACTTGTGAACTCAGAATCAAGACATGGATTATATGATAAGTAATCAAGTGTGGGTGTTAGGATAACTGTTATTCATATACCTTCAGTGGCAGCTACAGTACTATCTGCAGTGGCGTAGCTATGAATTGGGCGCCCCCCCCGGGGCACCCCCCTTCCCCGCCCGCACCCCCTCCCCCGTCCGCAGCCTTACCTGTCTTGCTAGTCCCGGCTCCCTTGCTGGCGTCATTCTTCTGCTATGGAGACGGACCAACACAAAATGTCCGTCCCCATACAGCAGACAGTTTCAGACAACTGTCTGCTATATGGGGCGGACATTTTATTGTGGTCCGTCTCACTAGCAGAAGAATGACCACCACTGAAGACAGGTAAGGCTGCAGGCGGCGGGCGGGCCGATGGGCGGGCGGGAGGGGGCTAACTATAGCACCGCAGCCCCCCAGCGCCCCCACATGCACAGCGCCCCGCACGACCGGGGGGGCTGTGGTGCTATAGTTACGCCCTTGACTATCTGTGTTATTTAGTTGATAAAAGAGTCGTAAAAATAAAGCATACAAAATGGTAAATGAATGGAGAGATTTGTTATTAGATTGTAAGAAGATGTCATAAGACTAGCTGTTTAATTAACCATATAATGTCTGTGTGCGTGTACATGTGGTAGGTAATATAGATTGTAAGCTCCACTGGGGCAGGGACTGATGTGAATGTTCAAATATCCTCTGTATAGGGCTTTGGAATATATGTGCGCTATATAGATAACTGGTAATAAATAATAAACAAATAATAAAAAAAAAAAACTTATTTCACTTCTGATCTGGACAATGGGCCTCATTCATACCCTATCGCAGGGCTGTGACCAGATAGCCACTGCCCCACCAGAGTGAAAAACCCGCCCCTGTGCAAGCCTGCAAATGGGCTGCAATAATCCGAATCCATCCACAGCCCACTCACCATCAAATGATTTCCCCACTGTATGCAGTGTCTGAGTAGCCCTGGACTTATTCGAGGGCTGCAATGATACAGGCAGCTGATGTCAGAGGGCCTCTCGGAAAACGTGTGTCCACTCATGTGTTATGACACTCCCATTAAATGGTCTGGTGCCACCCCCGAACGCCGCCGCGCCTGTCAATCACCTTTCATATGGCCAGCGGGAAAAAAAGATGCTGTTTTTCATCGCAGGTGATCCTCGCACATGTGCAGTACAGTCCGTGCACATGCCCTGTAGTTCGATAATCGCTTGCAAACAGGTCTGAACCAGGCTCAATGTCCTGAATTATCTACTGCTAACACGGTATAACCAAAGTATGTGGCATAAATAATATTTTTCTGCTACTGTTGGCACAAAAACAGATTGTGAAACTGTTCCTTATGCTGCATATAGTTTTTAGTTTCAGCAATATACAAATGACAGTTGTATTAAGAATGTTATTTTAAAATGTACAGTGTTAGTAAGACCTTGCCCTGCTTACTCACTGGCAAGAGCTACAAAACTTACACTGTACCTTAAACTGTATTGATAACATTTTGCAAGATGAGATAAAGAGTTTATTATCATTAATTACTATAAATATGAAGTATTAAGCGTTGATAAGGCTAACACGTTGTTATCCGTATCAGTTTCTGTGTTCTGAAGACAGCCAGCATTACTGGGTGTGCGCTGTAATAGAGTTCAAGAGGCGTTGAATAAGCACATTCTGTCAGTGGTACATACAGTATAAACTCAAAGAGAAAAGTAGGGTATTTATTTACATCCATTGGGGAAATATACTAAGATTGCCAATTACGGCTGATCATGGGCGTAACTTGAACTGGGTGGGCCCTATAGCAAACTTTTGTAAGGGCCCTTCACCATTGTCAAGATAGAGAGAGTCATGGAGGAAACAGGGAATGAAGGATACCGTTATGGAGAGAAAAAGAGAGAGAGACAGAGTGAGGGAGGGTGTCTTCAAGAGAGAGGGGAGAGACAGGGGTGAGAGATGCTGCTAGGGAGTGACGGAGTGATAGAGAAGGTTTCAGGTAGAGAAAGAGAATGAGAGACTGTCTGTGTGAGTGAGCAGATGGAAAGAGTGAGGGGAAGTGTGGGAGGGAGGATGGGAGGAGAGAGAGGAGAAAGTTTCAAAAGTGATAAAATGGAGAGTGATAAACAGCCAGCCAATCAGCTCCTACCTGCCATGTCACAGACTGTGTTTGAAAAATGTCAGGCAGGAGCTGATTGGCTGGCTGTTTATCACTCTCCATTTTATTACTTTTGAAGCTTAGAGAATCTGGCCCATAAAGAGAAAGGGGAGACGGAGGGGGGATAAGAGAGAGTTGAGAGAAAAAGAAGGGCAGATGAAAGAGAGGAGAGACAGCAGGGGAGAGAGGAAGAAGGGGAGAGAGAGCAGGGGAGAAAAATGAAGAGATAAAAGGGGATGGGGAGAGAGAGCAAAAAAAGATGAAAGAGACAAGGTGGGGGAGAAAAAGGAGAGAGAGTGGGGAAGAGATAGAGGGAGTGAAAGGTGAGGTGTGCCATGTCTTCTGTGTGCAGAGGCTCCTGCAAGCAGCTTCTGAAGTGTGCACCTGTCTGTTAGGGGGTACGGGAGTGAGGTGAGGAGGGGAAAGAGAGGGGGAGTTGTGCAAAACATATTTCCCCCCCTCTCACCAGCCATCAGCTCTGGGTCTTGCGGTTCACTGGCTCTGTCAGTGGCAGGGCACTTCTCTTCTGCATCCATAGCCCGGCCCCTGCTCTCAGGGTCTCTTGCACGATGCGCAGGCAGCTGCTGCTCTACTGTGCCCCAGCTCCTGCAAGCAGCTCCTGAGCGCCGGGCGTCTGTGCCGACGATCTCCCCTAGATTTGCTGTGTGCTGTGCGCAGGGGCTCTAGCCGCCTCCAAGCATGTCTGGCAGCCAGCCAGCCACCAATCTCCTGTGCGCTTGATGTCCTGTGGGAATGGGCTCCTGCAAGTTTCACAGGCAGCCGCCAATCTCCTTCGCGGCTGGGTTCACCGCTGAAGAGAGACACTGGACAGCGGTGCAGCCTTTTCCCACTTTGCAGCAGTACGGTATATGGAAAAATTCAAAAGGGTGCAGGGGATAGCATTCTGGGCCTTCTGGCCCCCCAAAGGCCCTGGCCCCATAGTTACGCCACTGTGGCTGATCCTGTGTATGGCCAGGGTCGGCCATAATCAGATGAAAATAGGACCGGAGAATACATCAAATTTACAAAGCTGCTGTATTCTCTGTATTCATATTTTCTGATGGCGAAGTCTTTTGTATTTGGCTGCTGAGTTTCCCGGTAGCCAAATATGGATGAGGCTGAAGCATCACACGGGTCAGTCAGATGCTTCTCTGTGTGTAAAAAAAAATTGAACATTTTTTAAATAATTAAAAACAACGTTGGGTCCCCCCGCCCAGTTATAACCAGCCCCGGGCTCATTGAGCCAATCCTGGTTGCAGAAATACAGGGGGAATAATCAAGTGGGGTCCCTCTGTATTTCTTTAAGCAGTACCAGGCTCTTGGCTCGGTCCTGGTTCACAAATTACAGAGGACAGAAGGATTAACCAGCACCGGGCTCAAACAGCCAACAGTGTCATGCCACAGCTGTGCCACAGCTGTGGGGACACTTTTTACATAAGGTCCCCAGGCCAAAGCATGATCACTCTGGCTGGTCAGCCCAGGTCAATGTTCCCTTGGAGGTGGAGGACTCCCAGGGACCCAGAGTATTTTCCAGTTTTATTTTCTGCTGAATTAATGGCCAAATTCAGCAGTATGAATGATAGTAAATTTGTCCATCCGATAGAACTCTCTGGCCATATACAGCTGAGTTCTATCAATGTTATATTTATTCATACATCAAAATTCAGCTAAGCTTGCCATGTATAAATACAGTAAATGAACTGATGCTAATTTACCAGCCGTATTTTAAATCGAATGGGTAGGACTATGTGTATTCGTACCCATTCGATGATAGCAAACTTCCCCCATTATGGCAAGCGCTGTAACATCACATCTGGAGTCAGTCATTATTGAATACAGCAGTATAAACACATATTATGATTGTGCATGTATATGAACTATAAGACCTGATTCACACTGTGCATGTGCCAAAGCATCTTAGGGATTGATTGTCCTCAAGGATTGTCCTTGAGGACAATCAAGGAGCATTTATTTTCATGTGTCAGGCTGCCACTGCGATCCCGTAGGCAGAAAAAATGACACTAGTGTCTTAATTGCATAATCACTTTGCAATTTGAAATTCCGATTTTGACTATATAGTCAAATCGGAAGAAAAGTTATCACAAGTCGCAAAGTGTGTATACAGTTTGCAATGCCAATGCCGGGCCCCATGAAATCAGCATCACAAGAAAAAATATCTGTGCAGGCATGCCAATTTTTACTATATTGTATACAGTCTAGTGTTCTAGTATAGTCAAAATCGGCCAAAGTAAAAATATTAAGTAAATATAGTCAAGATTGTATAGTTCTGGGCTCCGGGGAGTTTAAAGGTAATGGCATAGCCAAATCTTACATAGCCAAAATCTCACCATGTGAATGCACCTTTTGTTGAATTTGTGTATTGAGGGCTGTTGCATTAGCATTTTTCACACATCCACAGCTACAAAATTCCCAGCTGCAGCAGCAATAGCGTACAAACATGAATCAGGCTCAGAGATTGTATACGTTTCTTATATTTGTATGGGTTAACTCACACTTTATAAATGTACTGGCAGGTTAATTTGAGTCTAACAAAATGAACACCGGAGTGTGTTTATGTGTGTACCTCTGCTGAAAAAGGGCCCCTCCCATAATACATTAGTGGGGACAGGAGACCAGCTACTAACCCCCCCGCCCCACCCCACACACCCCACCCCCCAGTTACCATATATCTGGTGATGTGAGAGATTTCCCAGAGTTCTATGGTGGCCTCATCCCAGCAGCCTCCCATCCCGATTAGCTGCTCCATGGGGGAAAAAGCAGAGCTCAGGCTCCTGAACACAGTTTCTCTGATGACTTTGCCATACTTTGGACTAATACTGAACACTTCCCTGTCCGGGCAGCACCATGGCACCATGTACCCCCAAAATCGGGTGCCGGGCAACTCACCGACAGTCGGGATTCCGACAGTCATTACTCCGATGTCGGAATCCCGACTGCCCCATCGTGCCTGCAAGGGGCTTCATTGCGCTCCCCCCGCTGTGCAGTCGGGATTCCGACGTCGGGCTAATGACTGTCTGAATCCCGACTGTCGGTGTGTTATACCACACCCGGAAATTCAGCTCTGTGGCCTGCATTCACCCACTCCTGGACTCTCTTTCAGCCTCTACCAATTTGGGCCTGAATTACCGGAGTCAAGAGGGGACAACTACAGAACCAAAAAGTGCAATGGGTGGCCCGCACCTGGGACTGTGTGTGTTTCTGACACCGTGTCACACTGTACTCCCACTCTACCCATGGTGGTGTCACCCTGTAGTTCCCCTCTCTGTAGAATTGGGCCACTTTTCAAACTTTTTTTTGAGCACACAAACTTTTAATTATGCCCCTGCAATAGGGGGAGGGTTAGGATTAAGCTGTAGGACTGGAATGTTTTGTTTAGGCTAAATGGGGGCAGTTAGGGTCATACATCATAACCAGCTCATTATATATGAGATCTATCTCGCTATATGCCATATCCATCTCACCATACATGTTATCTGTCTTATCATACATCATATGCAGCTCACCATACGTCATATCATCTCGTCATACATCATATCCAGCTCATCATACGTCATATTCAGGGAGTCGTAGTTTTGACTAGAATGGCCCCTCTTACATAGCCTTACATAGTAGCTGCCACTTCCAACAATACCGGATGTTACTGGTTATTAGCAGTTCATGCACGTAATGCACAGTGGGTTAGATATGAACCTATTCATCTAATGAAATTGGGCCCATGGAAAAGAACTGGAAAAAGAGAAGAAGAAGAACAGAGGGGGAGAAGAACAGGGATCAGGAGAAAAAAGAGAGTGAATACCTTGATAAACGTAAAGAAAAGTCCCCAGTTTTCAGGCTTACTAGCTAATTCTGGTTCTAAATGACAGTATAACAGCTATTTGGCTAAGCACCTGTTTCTTGAGCTTAAGCTGACAACAAACATCTATTAATAGCAAAAGTTTCCATGTACTATGTATCTATAAAATCTGAGAACAAACATGATTTGTAACTAGAATACACCCATTCAACATTAACCAAAGGTTTGTTAAACATATGATGAAGACGGCTCCAAGAACTGCAGCAGTTTCCTCATCCTTGGTGTTGGTTAATGAGTGGACAACAAATACATTTTTTTATACACCGGATTACTGTACTACAATACTTTGCAGGCAAACTTCTAGAGGCATACACCACAGGTTGTCAATTTTAGACAGATGTTCTCTTTAACCTACCGACCATACATCGAATGATTTCTCCCCTGCACACAAGGCTGCGAATGGATGTTTATGCAAATCATCCTTTTGCAGCCATGCGGGGGTTTGCGGCATGCGAGGGGGGGGGGGGCTGTGGCCGTGCAGGAGGTGGGCGGCATTTGGTAGACTGGTGAGAAATTTACAGCCTTGCAAGTTGACCAAGTGAATAACCTCCCAAGTTTCCTTGTCTAAAGGACCTCTGTTGCTACATTTATCTGTCACCTGCTGCTGTCAGCATTGTAAGCAAACTCACACCTTCCAGGGATCCATAACTAAACAAATGTGATCTCAAGATAAGGCCTCCATTGACTCCATTCAGCTGTGGAAATGAGCATATCAATATTTTAATATTGGCTAAACAAGTCTTTTTCTCTGGGGGAGAAACTGAAGTCCAATTTGCTATCTTATACTTTATGCTTTACAGAAAGAGTAAACAGGGTTCTATATTGTAGTTTGATTGCAGTGTGATGATTGCTCTGCGGACTGGAGACTGACTCATTTCAATCCTACTCATATAAACTCGTGGTGTGTGGTATATATTAGATATATACTTACATGTCATGTAAACAATATTATATTAAGTCATAAGTGACCTTACTCAACCTCTGATTACTTTAGCAAAGTGGTATATGCACAGGCCGTTATATTCATCAATAGAAGAAAATGTGCAGCTCATTTAATTTTAGACTAGTATACTGTAATCATGATTTTTGTATGGTGTGTTGTACGTTGTAGCATGGCAGCAATGAGGCAGGGGCAAATAGCCAGGCTGTGGTTCTGATGGTTGATTTCCACATTACTAAAGAATTTGTTCTCCTACAAGGCATTTTGTGTGCGGTTGTGCGGTTATGGAAAATAGAAGGCATTCGTGCTTTAATCATTGATAATCTAAGGTGGAGAGGTAGAACATTTCAGTAAGCGTCTGTGGTACACTGCCTATTACACATGCTTTGCTTACATTAAAACTAATACCCCTTTTACACCAAATGATGTACAATAGGAGTGATCAGGGCGCAATAATAGACGAAGGAGCGACTCCAATATAACAAAAGAACTTGAACAACCCAGACAAGTTAAATCGGAACTGCAACAATAAATAATAAGGAAATTGATGGAGAGCTGTCCGTAAATCTAGGAATTCGGTCTCTTCTCAAGAATTTCCCTCTCTTCTCAAGCTCACGTGAAGTCAGGTGTGTTGGAGAAAAAAAAAAGGAGAGAGAAACAAAAAAAAACAAAATGTGTAGGATTGTTTCAAAATGTAAATTTTACAAATACATTCAGAGGTCCCCGTGAACCATACCACGCTCACAAAGATTGGTGTGGTGATAAACACATAAAGGTTTCTTTAAGATGTGTTTTAGCCTTTAACAGATCCAGAGGAAAGGATGACAATGTACTTTTTCAACTCACATGTACAAACAAGTTTAAAAGCATATAAAGGTTTCTTTCTGGATCGTACCAAAACTCACAATTCAAAGCAAGATCCAAGACACATCAAGGTATTTTTTTCTTCAATTTCCCAATCAGGCCAGGAGCCAAATTTTAAGAAGAGGTTTTTATTGAATATGATTTAAAATATTAAAATGAGCACCATATAGGATTCCATAGAAAAACAAAGGGTAAAGGCAGTTGGTAAATGGACTAGAAAACGATTCAAAATGGACTTTTCCACTGTTTGTCTTTTTCTAAAGGGTCCAAAGAGTGCAGGTACCTCAATCGTTATCCTTAGGTAGTCCCAAAAGGTGCAAAAAATCAAGATATCCAATGCGTTTCGATTAGAAAATCATTTTCTAATCGAAACACGTTGGTTTCTGTGTCGAAATTCCGGATAAAAAAACGTGAAAAACTCATGTCGACCTTTTGACTGTCGACCTTTCCTATGTTGACCTCATGCTTGTGTTGATTAATGACCCTGTTGACCTAACCATGTTGACCTTCAGTCATGTTGACCTACCTGCATGTAGACCTTCAGTCACGTTGACCTTCATGCATGTCAACCTAGTGGTATCAACCTAATGCTTGTCGACCTAATTCTTGTCTATTCTAGTCTATTCTATGATCCATACCCCCCCAACCCTACACAACAAGCATATGTTACTCATAGACATCCTTAATTTTGTAAAGACAACAAGCATATGTTACTCATAGACATCCTTAATTTTGTGATATGCAGACTAGGGTGGTGCACCCCCAAATCCTGGCACCCTAGGCAGCTGCCTAATGGTAGAGTTGGCCCTGCTCCTCTCCTTACATTTAGTTTCATAGCCATCACCATCAATTTTGTCCACTTGCAACAATCCAATCAGCACTAAGGGCCTTATTCTGATCGGTGCGGCCCGATCAGAATATGCGGCCAGGACCGTGCAGGCGAATCCCCGCCTTCCATACGGATCGCCACCTCCGTACGTACGCGGATATGTGGCGGTCCGCATGAAAGTGGACGGGGATACGCCTCCTCCATCTTGGGAGCAGCCCCTGCATTCGATGGTCGCCGACCATCGAATGCAGGGCCGCACGCTCCACCAGCTGCCGCCACCCAAGACCACACGGACACTTGTCCGTATGAAATCATGTATGGGGGCGGGCAGCTGACATCCGGCGATGTCAGATGCCCGCCCCCTACACATGCGTCACGGCTTCATTACTATGCATACGCCCCGCGTTTGCATGGGAACGCCCATGAAACGCGGGGCGTATGCATAGGGTAATGAGGCTAAGTAGCCCTTCACGCCCCTCTCCGCCCCCTGTGCGGCGTCTGAAGAATACGTGCGGCGAAATCGCCTGCACATGCGCAGAGTGACCTCTGCACATGCGCAGACGATAACCATCGGCGGGACGACCGCATGCGGTAAAATCCGCACCGATCAGAATAAGGGCCTAAGTGATGCACATTGGTGAAGTTTCCATACACAAAGTTCTGGCACACATTGCGGCAGATGTATTAAGCTTTAACAAGAGATAAATGCAAGGGTGATAAAGAGATATAAACGTCCAGCCAATAAGCTCCTTACTGACTTTTTTCAAACACAGCCTGTAACATGGCAGTTAGCAGGTGATTGGCTGGACGTTTATCTCTCTTTATCAGGTGTGGTATGAATCACCGACAGTCGGGATCCTGACAGTCATTTTCCCGACGTCGGGATCCTGACTGCCTGGTCTCAGACAGCATGGCCAGCGCAACAAAGCCCCTTGCGGGTTCGCTGCGCTCGCCACGCTGCGCTCGCCACCTATTCTATTCTCCCTCTATGGGAGTCGTGGACCCCCACGAGGGAAAATAGCCGACAGCCGTCGGGAACTCGGTCGTCAGTGTTTTAACAGTCGGGATCCAGACGTCGGGTTAATGACTGTCGGGATCCCGACTGTTGGGACCCCGTCCGGCACCCCTCGTTATCACCCTTGCATTTACAGATGGCGCCGGGCTTGTCTTTGCTGGGGATGGCGGAGGACTCGCCACCCGCCATCCCCCGCCCCGCGCCATCTGTATGTCGGAAGGGGACGCGCGTGCACGAGGTGCACGCGCGTCCCGTTCCGACGGTGCTTTTCCCCGGGTCCCCGCCGGCTTCCCCGGGTCCCCGCCGGTCCACACCGCCCCCCCGCAGCCCCCCGCAGCCCTGCCCGTCTCCCTGAAGCTGGAGACGGGCAGGACTGCACCCGCCGCGCCGCCTCGCCGCCCGGCTATTGAGACGCTCGTGCATGGGAAACGCACGAGCGTCTCATTCAGCCAGAGCGCCAGATTGCTGGCGGATCGCCAGGGACACGGTCCTGGCGCTCCGCCAGCAATAATAAGGCCGGCGCTATCTGTATCTCTTGTTAAGGCTTAATACATCTGCCCCAATATGTTTGTTATATACAAGAACACATGCATCATACAAAAGTGACAAATTATCACTTGTCATTCTGCATTATATAAACAGTGCATTATAAAAGGTTTTCCAATCATGTCCCTTAATGCCCCAAAATGCTACCCACAGTAAATACAACTTTTAATGTAAACAGGATATCTATAATGGGTGTATGGTGTGAGTAATGGGTTTAGGGTGAGCAGTGCACAACACAGACCCTGGAAGGCCTATACCGCACAGGTTAAAGTCAGAGTCTACTGCGCTGCCAGAAAGGAGTGGGCCTGCACAGAGCCTATATGGATTTTCTCCTCTCTTAAAATGCCCCTGTGTAATATTTTTATTTTTGTGAAACAGTGTTTGTTTATATACAGATCTGAACATCGGAGGGCTGATGCAGGGGAACTTTGCTTGCAAAAAGCAGTGTTAAAATGCCCCAGGGAAAAATATGTAACATAGAAACATAGAATTTGATAAGAACCACTTGGCCCACTTAGTCTGCCCCTTTTTAAACATGTTACCTCAAACCATATTTGATCATTACTTTTTTGTAAGGATACCAATATGCCTATCCCAAGCATGTTTAAATTGTACTACTGTATTTGCGTCTACCACCTCTGATGGTAGGCTATTCCACTTATCTACTACTCTTTCTGTGAAGTAATTTTTCCTCACATTTCCCTTGAATCTTCCTCCCTCTAGTTTCAGTGCATGTCCTCGTGTTCTGCTGCTCCTCTTCCTGTGAAGAATGTCTCCCACCTGTACCTTGTTAAAACCCTTGATATATTTGAAAGTTTCTATCATGTCCCCCCTTTCCCTTCTCTGCTCTTAGTCTTTCCTGGTACGTTTTGTGATGTAGGCCATGCACCATTTTAGTTGCCCTTCTTTGTACAGTCTCTAATGTATTTATATCCTTCTGGAGATATGGCCTCCAGAACTGAACACAATACTCTAGGTGAGGTCGTACCAATGACCTATACAGTGGCATTATTACTTCTTTATTTTTACTGCTGATACCTCTCCCTATGCAACCAAGCATCTGACTTGCCTTCTTCATTGCTTTGCCTACCTGCTTTTAAGTCCCCTGAAATAGTGACACCTAGATCCCTCTCTTCCTCAATAGTTTCCATTATAGTGCCATTTATACTATATTTAGTCTTTGGATTTCTGAGACCCAAGTGCATGATTTTGCATTTTTTGGCATTAAACTGTAGTTGCCATGCTCTTGACCATTCCTCTAATCTACCTAGATCCTCAATCATTTGTTTTACCCCTCCTGGTGTGTCTACCCTGTTGCATACCTTTGTCTCATCTGCAAAAAGGCACATTTTACCCTCAATTCCATTTGCAATATCACCAATAAAGATATTAAAAAGCCCCGGTCCAAGTACAGATCCCTGGGGTACTCCACTTGTAACCTTTCCCTCCTTTGACTGTACTCCGTTTACTACAACTCTCTGTTTTCTGTCCTGCAACCACGCTCTTATCCATTCAACTATCTTAGAATCCAATCCCAAGCTTTCAAGTTTATTTAACAGTCTGCGATGTGGGACAGTGTCAAAAGCTTTACTAAAGTCTAGATAAGCTACATCTACAGCCCCACCTTGATCTACTTTAGTCACCCAGTCAAAATAGTCAATAAGATTTGTTTGACATGATCTTCCCCCAGTAAACCCTTGCTGTTTTGGATCCTGTAAATTGCTGGTTTTGAGATATTCTACAACTCTTTGTTTTAAGAGTGTTTCCATCAATTTCCCTACTACTGATGTAAGGCTCATCAACTCAACTGACAGTTGCTTACCTCTTCCTTGCTTCCACTTTTGTGCAGTGGGACTACATTCGCTGTTTTCCAGTCCTCTGGGATTACTCCAGTAGCTAGTGACTGGTTGAATAATTCTGTTATTGGTTTTACCAGCTCCACTTTAAGCTCTTTTAGTGGATGTATCCCATCTGGCCCCATTGATTTATCCATTTTCAGTTTTGAGAGTTCTGTGAGGACTTTCTCCTCTGTAAATGTACTTGTCTCTCCCTCACTTTTCTGAATATACTTGCAACTTAAATGTGGCCCCTTCCCCTCTCTTTCAGCAGTGAATACTGAGCAGAAATAATTATTAATATTATCTGATATTACATTGTCCCCCTCAAGAAAACTTCCACTCTAAGGGCCTTATTTTGGTTCATTCTTTCTGACAAAATCCTTCTTAGATGGGCAAAACCATGTGCACTGCAGGTGGGGCAGGTGTTACTTGTGCAGAGAGAATTAGATTTGGGTGGGGTTTTACTTCAAAGTGAGATCTATATTGCAGTGTAAAAATAAAGCAGTCAGTATTTTCCCTGCACAGAAACAAAATTACTCACACAAATCTAATTCTCTCTGCACATGTTACATCTGCCCCCCCCCCCCCTGCAGTGCACATGGTTTTGTCCATCTAAGAAGGATTTTGGGCCTTATTCTGGTTGGAGCGGCCGGGCCGTACGCGGACGTCCCGGTGTTTTTTATGATCTGCGCATGCGTACATTCGCTAATGCGCAGGCGCGACCACTCCACAGCGCTTACGGACGGGTCTCTACGTACGAAAAAACCTATACGCGAGTGTACGGGCATTGGGGGCGGCATAGGGGCGTGATGAGGGGAGCGGCCGAAATAATGAGGGAAAATGGGCGTAAATATGGGCGTACACGGGGGTGTGCACCAAAAATGAGCGGTGCTACTACCGCACGATCGCCTACAGCACCGTTCATTTCGGACACAAAACAGGCGGCCGCCAACCGCCATCTCAAACCACCCCTACAGATACCGCATGCCAGCGTGGGCCTGGGTTTGCTAATTTACGCTGCTTACTACCAAACACATACACCTGAATGTAATAACCAATGCTGCAGTCTATTAAGTCCAAACCATGATTTCACTACCTGCAAGCCACACACAGCACTCACACACATTGGAAGCTTATCTTTCCATACTTCTCTACATTTAAAGGTTTGTTTAATTTAAGGTAAGAATCTTTTTAAGACCTGCTTATATATGCTAAGGTAGGTATTTGTTAAACAGTTAGACACATTCACTACGTGCTTTCATAGACTTTACACAGTAGCACACTCAATCTACACAAGTCGACATGTGTCAACGTGTTCACTCTAATACAAACATAGGTTTTGTATTTATGATACAATAACATAAACCACATCTAACACCTACAAAGGATGTTTCAGCAATGTTTTAAGCCCATGCCCACTATTTTGCACATTAATTAATTCAATCAATTAATTAATTTTCATAATTATAGTTGAAAGGCAAGATTTGCAGGTCCATATATGTGAAGGGTATGTCAGCGTACACGGACGTACGCTCACTCTCACGAGCGGTGACATAAGCTGACTTTTCTATTGAAAACTATAGGGACCCGTCCGTGCAAGCTGGCGTACGCTCAGATAGCCGCAAGAAGTCGGTGGGAAGACGGACGAGAGACGTCCGTAAACGGTGGTGTACGCTCAATTGTACGCCAGTTGTCGGAGTGTAAGGGCTGGCCCGTCCGTGTACGTTGGCGTACGCACAATTGTACGCCACTCCCCTTCGACGTTGTTTCTGGCCGTACGTATGCGGCTGAGTTGTGGGTGGACTTAACCCCAACGGCCGCGTGCGGATAGCGTACGTTATTAGCGAACGTATGCACGTTTGGCCGCTCCAACCAGAATAAGGCCCACTGTCAGAAAGAATGAACCAAAATAAGGCCCTCTGTCTTCAGTCTAATTATTCCACTTTTTTGTTTTTCTCCTTTCACTTATATACCTAAAAAAAAGTTGTCCCCCCTTTACCCACTGACTGGGCCATTTTCTCTTCAGCCTGTGCTTTTGCACATCTGATTACCTTCTTAGCCTCCTTCTGTCTAACAAGATACACCTCTTTGTCCTCATTATTCTGCGTCTGCTTAAAATTTCTTAAATGCCAACTTTTTTGCTTTCACAATACTTGCTACTTCTTTTGCAAACCACAATGGCTTTCTTTTTCTTGTGTTTTTCCTAACTCTTTTGACACAAAGTTCTGTTGCTTTTAGAATTGCACTTTTTAATTTTTCCCACTTATCCTGCACTCCTTCCAAGTTCCTCCACTCTGCCAAAGAATCCCTTACAGAGTTTCCTATCTCTACAAAATCAGCCTTCCTAAAATCTAACACCTTTGTTTTTGTGTGTGATGAGTCAGTCTCTGTCTTTATTTTGAACCATACTGCTTGATGGTTACTGGATCCCAGATTTTCACCCACATTTATGTCAGATATTCTGTCACCATTAGTAAGTATTAAGTCTAATATTGCGTCCTTACGAGTGGGCTCCCTCACCAATTGCTGGAGGGATGCTCCTTGGTTCTCTCTCATTGGTAAGTACACACTGGCAAGGTGCAAGAGTGTACTATGCATGCACATATATGGCATGTTTCTGGTGATTTCCCTAATGTACAGGCACAGATCTTCTGGAAAATGGTGGCCATGCTTATTTCCTGGAGATATTTTGAGCACCAATACCAATCAGGTAATTATAATGTAAGGGTGCAGGTTGTTGTTTATATATCAGCAATTCGCTATCGGTGTTCAACCTCAACGCTATTAATCTCCCTGTCCCAGCATGCATTGTCTACAGTCCCTGTAACCTTGATTTTCTTCTCCATATTAATATTATATTGCAATATTGCAAATGTAATAGCACACATTGGCATTTCTTTAACGTGCTTCATTTGCAGTTCAATAAGACAACATTTCTTGACAATTCCTGGCTAATTACGGGTCTCCAGTAATGTATTTTTTAAAATTCATTGTTTAAACTGAACCATCCAAGCGTAATCGTTCATTGCTACATTTTTTAATCTCTTACTATTTGCAAATCTATCTAGAAACTGTTTATATCTCCGTTTATCATTCAGCACACCTGTTTGGAGAACTGGTTAGATAAGCAAGGGATATTCAATATTATCTGCATTTTTCTATTAGTAAGGTGTAAGAATGTGAAGGAGTTCATATCTAGTGCATGTATTTAAATAAGATAAGGGAATAACAGCAATTATGGAATGGGGCGTGCAATGCTAGTGGTCAATATGTAAAATCCCACCTGAACAGATAAGCACTTAGAAACTGTAAATCAAATATAAAACACTGGTGTGAAATATTCAGCAATGGATTTCTTTATCAGTTGCTAGCTGTTATCTGTATAGAAGTGAGAACACATGTTAACTAACATAAATTATTGTTCTGCTTTGCACTGGGACTTTTGTTTCTGCTCTCTGAATTGTTCTGCAAAAAGGGAAATAGTGTCAATAAGTACTATTGGTGTTGTATGGAAAGAAGATTGCAGGCATGAGTATCACAGTAATGTATTAACAATTGTTCTTCGGGTTAGTGAACTCGAATACAGGCAACAGTATTCTTTGTTTTAGATTAGCCCTGCATGTTAATGCCCCAAGGATAGGCAGTTATGCTAAATTGCCCTTGCAATATTTATTACCACTTTTTGTAATCTTCTGTTTCAGTGCTGCCTTTATGCTAGAGCTAAAATTATAATTGTATAAAATCAAAAACATTAGTACATTACACTACAGTATATAACTTTTTTTTGAATGCGTACTGCAATCTCTGGGCAGATATAGGGCCAGATACAGATGGGGCGCCTCTAATCCTTGGCCGGGGATCGCCAGCATGCCTGCGCTGGTGATCGGCAGCACATAGGCAATCCATTTGACTGGGGCGCGCGTGCGTCTCACACACATGTGCGTCCCAGTTTCAGGACGGTGCCGCGGCGGCATCCTGCCCGTCTCCTCTTTAGGGAGATGGGCAGGGATAGGGGGGAGGCGTTGTGGCGAGGGGCAGCGGGGGAGGTGGAGGTGGCACACCGCGGAGCCAGCTCTGTAGCCACAGTGCGCGCGAGAGTGTCTCATGCGCGTGCACCCCTGGCGAGAGCCGGCCGCTGACGAATGCTGGCAATAGAATAGCCAGCCCCTGCAAAGATGGAGTCTGAATATTTGTACAACATAAATGCAAGATACATCATTGAAATATAAAAATATTCTGAAATATGGAATAAGGGATACCCAACCTATATTTATGAAGACGCGGCTTGTTCAAACCTCCACTTCTCAGCCGGTCCGGCCTATTGGGGATATTCAGGAGAAGCATGCAGCATTTAATACTGAATGTTAGGACTGATTTAACTTTTCAGCTTCAACACATTTTTTTTTTTGTAACAATAGCCCTCAGACCTCATAGCTGGTACACCTTCAGAAACTTTTTTTTCTACCTACTTTCTTTTATTAAATGAAGTGTTCCTTTTTAATGATATAATTATAGTCATTAAAGGAAATGACTGGGCAATCAGTGAGCAAAACACTTTTGGAGTTTGGACTATATTTATTGCTAGGTGTAAGGTTATTTGGAGAAAAAAATAGCTTGGGTGTAAATGTTATACATAAATTGTAGCTTTATTTAGAGTGTATTATTACTCACCATATCATTAGCTAGCATACAGTATGTCCATCAGTTAGTATTATTATTGTAAATGTAAATGTAAAATTAAATTCTAAACACATATCAATAACAGTAGTTCAGTAAAGGAAATGTATTATAGTTGAATGAGTTTAACATATTAACTCATCTAGAAATAAAATTCATTTGAATTTCTTAATATAGTGTCATCCAGAAGGACGAATTCTATTGGATAAAAAAGTCCAACCTATAAAATCAGACTGCTTAGCAAAACAAATGTAGCCAATCACATAAACAAAAGTCATACATAATGTTTCATACATGATTCCCACAACTTTCTACTTAAACCATTTAGCAATTTTGGCAATAAAGGAATTGCTGGCACATACGATCTTACCTAAATATCTGGTGGAAGGAGGTAATCTTGGTTTCACCAATGCTGATGGAGATAGTGGGGCAGATGTATTAAGCCTGGCGAAGAGATAAACTGGAGATAAAGTGTTTGAAATATGACAGTTGGGAGTTGATTAGCTGGTGTGTTTTTCTCCACTTTATCTCCAGTTTATCTCTTCGCCAAGCTTAATACATCTGCCCCAGTGGGAGAAAAGAGGATGTTCGGGGAATGGAAGATTAGTGCCTCACCTGGCTACCTTTTCTGTGCATCTCTTATCAAAACTCATTGGGGCAGATGTATTAAGCCTGGCGAAGAGATAAACTGGAGATAAAGTGGAAGGAGATAATGCACCAGCCAATCAGCTGTGTTTGAAATATGTCAGTTAGGAGTTGATTGGCTGGTGCGTTATCTCCTTCCACTTTATCTCCAGTTTATCTCTTCGCCAGGCTTAATACATCTGCCCCATTGAATCTCCAGCAGTATATACTGCTGCACATGTGTATAATGCCGGCATGTACCCCATGGCTCATATATTGTGTGCAAATCTGTCTCTGGTATTTACCTCACCGCACGTAGTTGATGCTCAGCATGCATCAACCTTCTCCTAGTTCCTTATCCTGACAGTACCTCCACAACTACATATATACTTGATTTGTGTAAATTGCTAAAGCAAACACTGGTTGTTTAACTTGGAATGTTATAACAACTGGCACATGGGGCCAAATGTAATAGGGTGTGAAAATCTGAAAGTGAGAGATTTTGGGAGAGTTTTCCCATTTTTTTTAGAGCAGCAACCAATTATATGGCAAAATCATCCTCCTTTTTCAGTGTAAATGATTGCTGTTTTAAAAAAAAAATGGAAAAACCTCTCCCAAAATCTCTCACTTTCTTATTTTCATACCCTATTATGCCCATGGTTTTGTAAAAAATCATATCACTGTAGTAAAAAAATAAGTATGTATGTTTATTAATTTAAAAAAAAAAAGGTACTCTTTACCTAGAAGGGCGCTCATCGCGATTTCCCATAGGGAACAATGTTAAATGTCTCAATTGACCCGATTTTCCTGTTCAATGCCTCAATTGACCCGATTTTTCCATAGGAAACAATGTTAAATGGGCCACAGAGGCCAAATAGGCACCCTGAAGTGTGAAATGGCCCCCACAATTGTTAACGCCACCCCACGATTAACGTCAACCCGAAGCGTGGCGAGCGCAGCGATCCCGCGAGGGGCGGCGGTATGCGTCCTACGACCTTTTCATACCCCCACTATCGTTGAGTTGAGAATAGAAGCCCGAAGCGTGGCGAGCGCAGCGTCCCCTCGCGGGCTTCACAGCTGTCCGCGTCCGCTCGCCACGCTTCGGGCTCGGTGGCTCGCTACGCTCGCCACACTTTCTATACTCAACTCCACGCCGACGTGGATAGTGGGGGTATGAAAAGGTCGTAGGACGCGTACCGCCGCCCCTCGCCACGCTTTGGGTTCACGTTGATCGTGGGGTGGCGTTTGTGGGGGCCATTTCACACTTCAGGGTGCCTATTTGGCCTCTGTGGGCCATTTAACATTGTTTCCTATGGAAAAATCGGGTCAATTGAGGCATTGAACAGGAAAATCGGGTCAATTGAGACATTTAACATTGTTCCCTATAGGAAATCGCGGGCATCGCGTCAGTCGCATCGCACCCGATTTTTTAGTGCATGCGATGCCCGCGATGCCCGCGATTTTTTACTAACGATGCCCACGATCAAAATCGTGGGCGCCGTTCTAAGTAAAGAGTACCAAAAAAAATTCTCCAAAGGTATTATCAAATTATGTTTTGATTAAGCCAATGACAAAACAAATCCAATTGTAAATCACATTGGAATATCCTGGAGCTAGGCAAATAAATGTTAGTAAATATGAGTTAGTAAATATGAGGGTACTGTATGTTGATATAAAGGGAGGTAAGGGGGGAAATGTACTAAGCTGGTGATTCCCAAACTTATTTGAATAACGGCACCCTAGAAAATCAAAATGTTTTCAAGGCGCCCCTAGGTCAAATGTTTTTTATTGAGAAATTCAGAAAAAAATATTAAATGTAGTAAATTGTGTTTATACGTCACAATTATGTGGTAATGGACAAGATTTGCTTCTGTTTGTCCACATATATTATCAGGGGCGTAACTAGTACTTTGTGGGCCCCATAGCAAAAATTTTGAAAGGGCCCTCCCCCCCAAGCCAAAGGATTTGTTTTAATTCAGTGTGCTGTGAATAGGGCCGAGAGTAAGCTCCCAGGTCTATTCAATTCAGCACGCTATAATGTCAGAGAATGCCGGAACAAGTCAGGGAGAGAAAGGGGGGAAAGCCAGAGAGTGAGAGAGAGAGAGAAATAAAGGGCAGAGAGAGTGAGATAAAAAGGAGGTGTGAGAGAGGGTTAAGAGAAAAAAGGGCCAGGGGAAAGAAAGAGCAGAAGAGAAACTAGAGGGGGAGGAGGGGGAGATTAGGAAGGATGAGAGATGATTAGGTACAAGGATGAGTGGGGAAGATGAGGAGGTGTAGGCAGAGCCGGATTAAGCCTTCGGGGGCCTGTGGCACTTTAAAAAGGGGGACCCCCACCTACTTGTCATTACTTGCTGCAAACTGCACGGGAGAATATTACACTGTCAAAACACAGAGTAAAAGCAGTTTAAACTTGGTCAATGGTCAACTGCAGGGGGGTTAATATAAAAAAGTATATACACTGCATGAAAAGCTTGTGTTCGTCCCTCTGTACCTTACTCTGTAGGAGCCGTGACAGGCTCGGCGCTGCCTCTGATTAAGAACCCTCCCATGACAAGGCAGCTGCTGCTATCCTTCATGGGCCTGAGAAGCATATGATGAGCTCCACCAAGCAGAGCTCAGCACAAGCCTCTCAGCCTCTGACCTCTTGTGCAAAGTCTTATGGGACTTAGTCAACTCCCAGTAATGCATTGCATATTTGTGCAGTCAGTGTGCCTTGACTCCCAATGCTCAGCACCATTAATCATTGTCACATTGCCAGATAGGTGAAGCTGCAAAACTAACCCACTCCCATGCACAAAACCATTAGCTAAAAGAAAATATATGTATATATATTTTTTAAATACATGCCAACCACAGGGGGCCCCTAGATAGAGGGTGGCCCAGGGGTACTGACCCCCTGTGCCCCCATTATAATCCGGCCCTGGGTGTAGGACAAGGAGGAGGAAGGGGGGCAATGATGAGAAAGACAGGGGAGAATGATGAAGGGGGGGCGTCATGGAATAGGAAGGAAAACAGGTTGTGATAGCCATCACTTTTCTCCTCATAACTACAGCCCCTCTCCCTGCAGAACAGATAGGTCTGTGTATCAGTAAAATCAGTAAAAGTGGTGCTTGTACCTCTGAGAGTGGGATTGCTCGCCAGTCTCCTGCTCCCCAGTGGCTGGCTGCGCCAGGTCTCCTGCTCCCCAGTGACCATGCTGAGTTTCCTGCTCCCCAGTGGCTGCACTGGGACTTATCTCCCCAATGACCAGCACTGTCTCCTGCTCCCCAGTGGCCGCGCCGGGACTCTTCTCCCCAATGACCGGCACTGTCTCCTACTCCCCAGTGGCCGTGCCAGGAATCTTCTCCCCAGTGACCGGCACCATCTCCTGTTCCCTGGCATCTGCGCAGGATCTATGTTCCCCGGCGGTAGCAGGTCTCCCATTTGCCGGTATCGGTAGCTTGTCAGCTCACTCTCAGTGGCGCTGGGTCACACCAGCGCTTCAAGCCCTATAACTAACCCGTGCACAAGACAGCAGCGCAGTCACTACCAGCGTGGCAGTATTTTGAAAAATAAATAATAATAAAGAGGGTGCAGGGGATTGCTAGCTTTGCGTCGGGGCTCCCCGGCGGCCAGGCCCCATAGCAGCTGCACCCCCGGCACCCTCTATAGTTACGCCACTGTATATTATGATTTGCAGCTACCAGTACGTGTTTTGCCTGTTACAGTGACCATAAATAATATGAATTGATCCTAGTTCACCAACCCGAGGCACCCCTGCAGGTGTCATGAGGCACCCCAGGGTGCCTAGGCACACAGGGGCAGATTTATTAAGCTCGGTGAAGTGATAAAGTGTCTGGTTTTTATCACCAGCCAATCAACTCCTAACTGTGTAGTTACAGGCTTGGTTTGAAAAATGACAGGTATGTCATTTGCCGTGATAAAAACCAGACAAGTTATCACTTCACCGAGCTTAATAAATCTACCCCAATAGTTTGGGAACCACTGTACTAAGCAAAATATGCCTAGAATTGGCGTATTTGTATAAGTTAATATGCCTCTTTTAGGCGTATTCGCATTTTCGGCATTTACTATGCCGAAAATATGTCAATTTGTATTCGTATTCATGACACATTCATATTTAGGAATACGAATGTATGCATAATTGATATAATACCACTAGGAATCATCGTTCATTTGAATGGTGATTCCTAATTTACTAAGCGGCCATATGTAATATTCAGCCGCTAACATTGCCAGCAAAATATGCCTGGAATATACACTTTATATTCCAGGCATATTTGGCAGAAGCCTGCACGGATCAGTCAGAGGATCAGTGTTAAAGAAATGAAAAAAATGAATAAATCATTTTTTTTAATTGGCGTACCCCCCCCCCCCCCCACATCCCCCATTGCCATAACCAGCCCCAGGCTCAAACAGCCAATCCTGCCTTAAAACAATCAGAGAACCAAACAAGTAGTAGTAGTAGTAGTAGTAGTAGTAGTAGTAGTAGTAGTTCGTTTATTTATAAGGCGCCACAAAATGTGTGCAGTGCCGTACATACCAAACATAAAAACACATTATAAGGTAACGTACCGGGTGTGATGATAAAATGCAGCATAAATAGGGGTATAGCTGGCAGAACTAAAATCAGCATCAATTCTGAAGTAGGTGTCGAAATTGTCGAGGAGACTGAAGATGAAGTAGAGGAAGGGAAGAACAGGGCCGGAGCGCTGGTGAGGTGAAGAGGTAGGGTGAGTACGTGAGGAAGGAGGACACTACTCATAAGAGATAACAGACTAAAAGGAGGTGGGTGGATGAACAAAAAACAATAGGAATAGTAGGAACGAATGGAGGGGTAGGGTAGGCAGGATAGGAGGAGCGAAAGAGGTTAGGAGGAGGAGGGATAGGCTAGTCGGAAGAAGTGGGTTTTGAGGGAACGCTTGAAGGAGGAAAGGGAATCATAAAGCCTTATGGGTGGCGGGAGGTTGTTCCAGTGCAGGGGGGCAGCGTGAAAGAAGTCTTGGACACGGGAGTGGGAGGAGGTGATTAGGTGAGAGGTTAGGCAGTGGTCGGTGGCGGAGCGAAGAGGATGGGAGGGAGTGTGGATATAGATCAGTGAAGAGAGGTAAGGAGCGGAGGAGGAGGAGAGAGCCTTATAGGTGGTGGTGAGAAGTTTAAAGAGAACTCGGAAAGGAATGGGGAGCCAGTGAAAAGATAGACAGAGGGGTTGGAGGCGGAGGTACAGCGGCAAGAGAGGAAAATGATCCTAGCAGCGGCGTTAAGAATGGATTGGAGAGAGGCGAGAGGTGGCCCGGAGAGAAGGATGTTGCAGTAGTAAAGGCGGGAGATGACAAGAGAGTAAATGAGAATTTTGGTCGCGTCAGTGGAGAGGAAGGGTCTGATGAGTGAGATGTCGCGGAGGTTGAAAGCGAAAAGACTGTGAGAGAGCAAGAATGTGGGGGTGAAAAAGAGGGAGTCCCCTGTATTTTTTAAAACCAGCACTAGTCTCAAGGACCAGTCCTGGTTCCCAAAATACAGGGGACAAAATTATTAGGGATCCCCCATATTTTGGAAACTAGCATCAGGTCCAACCAGCCAGCAGGGTAATGCCACAGCTGGGGGGAGACTTTTTATACAAATCGCACCGGCCAAACCATATACCCCTGACCGGTCAGCCTGGGCAGGGATCCTGGGGAAGTTAGGACCCCCCTCCAGAATTTACCTGCCCAGGCTGAAGCCGGGGGCTGTACCTGGTGCCCCTGGGTGATGGGCACCAGGCTGTTGGTGTGAAAACAGATTAAAATATTGTGTATTGCAGTGAAACTATGAGTCTTAGCAAGCCTGGAGAACCACAAGCATGTGGGGCATTAAAGGGCCCAACTTGTAGTTTCAATATGGATTGTCTTCAGGACCAGTGGACTGATGGATACCTACCTACAGTAGGAGCCCATCTCATCTATCTTCCTTAGGCCGTGGCTCACCATGGCTAGCCATGGCTATCCTATTGTTCTCAGCTGCAATACAATACATAGAACAATAGAGTAGGGGATTAGCAGAGTAATCCAATTACTCACTTCTATCCTATTATAGAGATAGATGGCAGTGGCTCCATCTGTACATGTCAAGGTAGGTAAGTATCAGTATGTATGAGCTATGGATGTAATAAAGTTTTACTTTCATTGTTTGTATGTGTTTATTTCACTATTTGTGTTGTTGTGGAACTACAAGTTCCAGCAGGCCCTTTAATGCCCCGCATGCCCGGGACTTGTGGTTCTCTAAGTCCCTGCATGCTGTGCAGGCTTGCTGTGACTCATAGTTCCACATACACAATAGTTTAATCTGTTTTTTTATACCAATATCAGCCTGGTGACCATCGCCCAGGGGCACCAGGGACAGCATCGGGCTTTAGCCTGGGCAGGTAAATTCTGGAGCGGTGGACCCCTTCATTGGGGGGTCCCCACTTTCCCAAGATCCCTGCCCAGGATGACTGGTCAGGAGGTAAATACTTTAGCCGGGGGGACTTGTGTATATTGTCTTCCCCCGACTGTGACATTACCTTGCTGGCTGGTTGGGCCTGGGGCTGGTTTTCAAAATACGGAGGACTCCCTATTTCTTTTGTCCCCTGTATTTTGGGAACCAGGACCGGCCCTTGAGTCTGGTGCTGATTTAAAAAAATACAGGGGACGCTACTTGTTTGGTTCTCCGATTTTATAAAACCAGCACCGGCTCTTTGAGCCTGGGCCTGGTTATGGGCATTTTTTCTATTTTTTAACACTGCAGCCTGCATGGATTTGACTGCTCCGTGCAGACTGCTGACTCGTATTTGTATTTAGCAGCCATAAATATGGCCGCTAATTTGACTGCCCACACCATTGGCCAAATACGAACCTGTAAATATGGCAGATTAGTAAATCTGCCCTATTTCCAAATTGTATTTCAGCAATAATGCAGACGTTAGCAGTCATACTGATTTGTATTAGGAATACCAATATGAGTCATATTCAGGGGCGGATTGGCCTGCCGGGAAACTGGGCATTTTCCCAGTGGGCCGGCTCATTTAGGGTAAATTGCTGCAGCTTACCCTCCCTGCTGGGCTGCGGACCACCATCTACGCGGTTAGCGGCTGCAGCACTATGCCCTTATTCAACATGGCCGCGGCCAGCCTCGGTCGTCCAAATGTGAAATGGCCGCGGGAGGGCTGGTGTGCATGCGCGGCTGCACACAGCGTCTCCCGCGGTACATGGAGGAGGACGGATGATGGTGGCTCATGTGATCCGGGCAATGGCTTACAAGGTATTGTTCCTCCAGCATCCTGCGCAGCCACTGAAGTCGGGCAGCATGTTTTTCTCCCTGCTGATATCTGTTGAGTGTGTCATGGGATGGGTTGGTTTTGGAGGATGGCTGGTGCTACTATCGGAAAGGGCAGTGACTGAAATCCCATTTCTGCCTGTCTACCCACGTACCTACTTGCCCATTTTCCTTTATGTCCCCCAAATAGTCTCCTTCATCTCTCTCCCCAGCTGGTGTGCTGGTTTATTTTTTCCTCTTTCTTTCCCCTTCTACCACCAAATCCTATCCCATCAATCTGTTCCTTCTTACAGTCCATCACTGACAACCTCTGTCACCACTCTGCCCAAAATCTGCTGTTCACCTGTCTCCCTGTGTTTGAGTGGTGGCTGCCCAGTACAAACTCAGCACCTGATGTTATCTGTCTACTGCTAAACGTTATCTTGTTGTGATGGTCCTGAGATAAGACCTCCTGGTCTTGGGGGCAGATGCTGCCACAGGACCTTCTGGGAGGGATCCAGGTGCACTTGGACATCCACTCCAGATGTTCTGTCCACAGCCAGCCACTTGCTTGTTCTGTAGGGGTGAGGGGCAGATACTCCTAGGATCAAGACATTGTGAAAAGGAACCAGATGTACCCCATTCCTGGGTGTGTGGGGCACTTTAATAACAAATGTTATTTCTTTAATTTTTTTTTGCCAAAGTGTACAGTTTTAATTCATGTAACACTGACCATTGTAGGCTACAAAATTCTATTTTATATGCTTTGGTTACCACGCTAACAGCTTACGGTACTTTGCCAGGACTGACTCTTATTAGAGCCTTTAGGCAGGATTCAGAGTCCCAATCAATCCGCACGCAATGCCAGTATTCGTGTAGTTGTGCATTTTTTGGTGGGGGGGAACTGGGCATTTGTAAAAAGTCCTAAAAAATCCTATGGTGGATTCAAATGCGCTGTTGGTGTCGGGACAGACAGTATCAGCAGTAGTGAAGCGGAAATGTAATTGATGTTTCTTGGTGGTGACTGGGAGGTGGCTAGAAATGCATCCATAAATGGTCCATTCACCATGTGTGATAGGAGTGTCCGCGGGCATGTTAATTCAAGCAGCTGGTACAGAAGTCCAAGGTCAGATGGCGAAACTGCACCAGCCCTGTGTTTCTATGGTGTGAATGATGGTGGTTGTAAGAAAAAACAAATTGGTAAGATCAGGAGGATGGCACATGTGCATTAGAAAGCAAAGACTCCCAAAATTTTATTTCTCTGTGTAGTGCCATCTTGCCGAAGCCAGTGGGAACATGGCGCTGAGAGGAGGGACCTGCTACCAGAATCACGCTCAGTTTGCTGAGGGGTTGGACAGTAGACCCAGGGGTTCCAAAACTATTTTGAATCACGGCACCCTAGAGTATCAGAATTTTTTCAGGACACCCCTAGTGCAAAAGTTTCTTATTGAGAAAGTTAGAAGAAAAAAAACATTAAATTAAGTCAATTGTTTTTATATGTGATCATTAGGGTCAGTTATGTGGTATGGGACTAGATTTACTTCTGTTGTACACATATTGTATGACTGGAAGCCACAAGCACCGGTTTTGCATATTACATTTACCATAAATAATTGTAATTAATCCTGGACCACCAATCCAGGGCACCCCTGTGTGCCATGGCAGACAGTTTGGGAACCATTGATCTATACACAAACATACATATGGAGTAACTGGGAGAGGGCCTCCTGCCTATGTTGTACGTAGATGGAAAAAATTGGGGTTAGGGTTAGTTTATGGGTTATAGAGTTTAGGGATATAAAATTAGTGGTGTTTTTGCACATTATCTTAGCTGTTAGGGTTAGTTATGATGCATAATGTGTTTAAGGGAGGTGTCCCATACTCAGTGTCCCACAGTGGTAGTGGGGTGGGGGCAATTGGGAGAGTAGACCCCCTGTCACCCCCCTGTCTCTATCTCCCCAGCCCCACAGGCTGCAGAATAGACGTTATGCGCCTGAGGGGCTGGGGACATAGCCAGCAGCTCAGAAAGCCACTAGCCATGTCCCCACAGCGGCGAAAAATGGGGCATGGCCTTGTTGAAATAGGCCACGCCCCCATATCGTTAGGCCACCCCCCAGAAAAATTATGAACGCCTCCGGCGTGCAACAGGTCCTCCCTCCATTAGGGCTGCTTCGAGATATTTCCCGGGCTGGTTTTAATTCCCAATCCGCCCCTGGTCATATTCTTAGTAAATTTCCCCCAAGGAGTTTAGTTAGTACAGGAGCAGATAACCAGTAACATGGAATTATAAAGTGCCCGCAGTATCTCAGCACATACTGATATTGTTAGTGCAACTCAGCACTTACACAGAGCACTCGGGAAACAGTGCACCATGTGCATCTCTAACAATACTTGTGATGATGATAATGAAACTGAGATTAACCCCTTCCCGACATTTGACGTACATTTACGTCATGGCCGGGATGTACTTCCCGACACATGGCATAAATGTACGTCATGACTTTAAACTGTCACTGCGTCGCGAGACGCAGTGACAGAGGGACGATGTCTGCTGTCCCTGACAGCAGACATGTCCCTGCATGCCCAGGGGGGGCTGCGATGCCGCCCCCCCGTCGGCGATCGCTGTGATTGGCTGTTCAGTGTGAACAGCCATTCACAGCGTTTTCCTGTGTTACCAGCGAATCAGACGCTCGGTAACACAGGTGTCAATCACCGCCGGGCGTCAGGGGGCATGAGGGGGTCATCGGTGACGATGACACCTCACCCCACCCTCACCCCACCTGCCCCCAAGGCTGTGATTGGTCCGTGGGACCCACGGACCAATCACAGCCAAGGCGCGACATTTAAACTAACGGTGACTGCGCTGCAGACGCCATTCCGGTCTGGAATAGCGTGCAGAACGGTCACCGTGCCTGTCTGCCGTGATACCGACCTGATCCTTGCCTAATACTTACCTGATCCTTGCAAATACCTTACCTGATCACCTGATCACTGCTTGTAGCGTGCTGGACGCTTCCTGGATCTGACTTCTTGGGACTTCCTGCTGCTGCTGCAGTGTGATAGAGAGATAGAGAGAGAGATAGAGAGAGATAGAGAGAGATAGAGAGATAGTGACAGAGAGAGCTATATTTTGTGTCTGCTACCCCCCCTTTTTGGGGGTGCAGGGGTTTAAATAACTGTCAGTGCTGCTGCTGCAGTGTCATACAGTGATAGATAGTGATAGATAGTGATAGATAGTGAGAGGTAGAGAGATAGAGAGATTTGTGTCTGCTACCCCCCCTTTTTGGGGGTGCAGGGGTTTAATTTTATATATATAACTGTCAGTGCTGCTGCTGCAGTGTCATAGAGTGATAGATAGTGATAGATAGTGAGAGATAGAGAGATAGAGAGAGATAGTGACAGAGAGTGATAGAGAGTGTATATTTTGTGTCTGCTACCCCCCCTTTTTGGGGGTGCAGGTTTTTTTTATACATATAACTGTCAACTGTCAATAACTGCTGCTGCTGCAGTGTCCTAGAGTGATAGATAGTGAGAGATAGTGAGAGATAGATAGAGAGATAGAGAGAGATAGTGACAGAGAGTGATAGAGAGTGTATATTTTGTGTCTGCTACCCCCCCTTTTGTGCTGATCAGTATAACTGTGCTGATCAGCAACTTTTTGGGGGCGCAGGGTTTTTTTTTTTTATATATATACCTGTCAGTTGCTGCCAGTTGCACTGTCAGTTGCACCAAAGGTTGTGCACCTGCTGCCCCTCACTGGTAATCAGTGTCGCATCACTGATCACCTTTTTTGTTTTTGTGTGGTCTTTTTTTAATTTTTTTTTTACACACACTGTGATTTTGTGGGTGTCCTGTGGCCACTGTGCGCTGATCAGTGACGTACATCACTGATCAGCTTTTTCGGCACAGGGTTGATCTATTTTTTTTTTTTTTTTGATCAAATTCCTGTTGCCTTTGAGCGCTGTTCAGTGACGGACGTTACTGACCAACATCTGTGCTCAATTTTTGGCGCAGGACCTTTTTTTTTTGTTTTTTTAACCCCTTCAATTTTTTTTTTTTAACCCCTTCAATTTTTATTTTTTTTAACCCCTTCAATTTTTTTTTTTTTGTATAAAGTATTTTTTTTTTCTGCACTACATACACACTACACACTACATACCCCCCGGGTTGAAATAAAGTTTGTACCCCCCCCTACACTATACACGTGTTGAAACATTTCACTACCAGTAACACAAAAATAAAAATGGCATCCCAAATGTCATCCCAAATGTCATCCCAAATGTCATCCCAGTCATCCAGAAGAATGTATTCAGTGGAGGAGGCATATGCCATGCTTGCCTCTGACTCTGACACAGCCAGTGATGCAAGCGGGGAATTTGAAGGATTCGTCTTAAGCTCCTCTTCCTCCTCCGGTGATGAGGGACCCCCTCAAAGACGCCCCCGTAGATCAGCTGAGACCCCCCCCCCAATAATTGATCTAGTATGGACCCCACCACCAGACAATTTTGAGCCCCAGGTTCCTGAGTTTTTGGCCATGCCAGGAATCCAATTTGATTCCACAGGTCTCAGAGAAATTGACTTTTTCAAATTATTTTTCTCTGATGATTTTATAAATTTAATGGTGGACCAAACTAATTTATATGCCCAGCAGTTTATTGCTCAAAACCCCACGTCATCATTTGCTAGGTGGACCCCTGTAGATGCAGTAGAGATGATGACGTTTTGGGGTCTGGTGTTTCATATGGGCATAGTAAAAAAGCCAGAAATTAGGCAATATTGGAGTACAGATGTTCTGTACAGCACCCCATTTTACCGTATGGCCATGACCCGGACTCGTTTTGAGACAATTCTTAAATTTATACATTACACCGATAATGCACAGTGCCCACCCAGAGATGATCCCACCTTTGACCGGCTATTCAAAGTCAGGCCGGTCATTGATCATTTCAGTGCCAAATTTGCAGAGATGTACATCCCTGAAAAATGTATTTGCATTGACGAGTCCCTTATACATTTTAAAGGAAGGGTTAAATTCCGCCAGTACCTTCCCAGTAAGAGGGCAAGGTATGGCATAAAAATGTATAAGCTGTGTGAAAGCACCTCAGGGTACACCCACATGTTTAGGGTATATGAAGGGAAGGATTCAAGAATTGAACCGCCAGAATGCCCCCCCTCCCTCGTAGGTGTTAGTGGAAAAATTGTCTGGGATTTAGTGCACCCCTTCCTGGATAAAGGTTATCACCTCTATGTGGATAACTTTTACACTAGCATCCCCCTGTTTAAGGCCCTTGGTTCAAGAGGTACAGCAGCTTGCGGTACTGTGCGCAAGAACCAAAGAGGCCTCCCAAAAACGCACATTGCCCAAGTACTGAGAAGGGGTGAAAGCAGGGGAATATGCACCGAAAATATGTTGTTGGTCAAATATAAGGACAAGAGGGATGTCCTTATACTGACAACAATTCATGGAGACAGTACCACCTCCATCCCTGTACGAGGTACCACTACCCACACCTCAAAACCTAATTGTATCCTGGATTACAATAGGTACATGGGCGGAGTGGATCTTTCAGATCAGGTACTGAAGCCGTACAGTGCCCTGCGGAAAACAAAAATCTGGTACAAGAAGGTGGCCGTGTATATCATCCAGATGGCACTGTATAACGCTTACGTGCTATTCCGTTCTACCGGCCAGAGGGGGACATTTATGCACTTTCAAGAGGAAGTCATAAAGGGCCTAATATTTGGGAACCAGCAGGCAGAGGGCCCCAGTACTTCTAGTACTGGCCCCCATATTGTACCAGGGCAGCATTTTCCTGATGAAATCCCCTCCACTGGAAAAAAGGGCAGGACACAAAAAAGGTGCAAAGTTTGCTATAAAAAGGGAATAAGAAAGCAAACTATTTTCCAGTGTGACACTTGCCCCGACAAACCCGGCCTATGTATAAAGGAGTGTTTTAAAATATACCACACATCTATGGATTATTAGGTTCATAATTTCACCGTGCTTCGGGGGTCTTGCTAATGCCACATAGCACCCACCATTCATTCCACCAGAATCTGAGCCGCAAAATCCAAAAATCACTCCTTCCCTTCTGAGTCCTGCCATGCACCCAAATGGTATTTTTTGGTCACATGTGAGGCATTGCCGTACTCGGGAGAAATTGGGGCACAGATTTTGGGGTGCTTTGTCTCCTTCATACCTTCTGAAAATGAAAAATTTTGAGCCAGAACTGCATTTTTGTGTAAAAAATGTAATTTTTCATTTTCACTGCCCACTTGTATCAAAATTGGTGAAACCCCTGGGGGTTTGAAATGTACACTATACCCCTAGATGAATTCCCTGAGGGGTGTAGTTTGCAAAATGGGGTCACTTGTGGGGGGGTTCCACTGTATTGGTGCTTTGGGGGTCTTGCTAATGCGACATAGCACCCACCATCATTCCACCAGAATTTGTGCTGCAAAATCCAAATATCACTCCTTCCCTTCTGAGTCCTGCCACTTTTTGGTCACACATGAGGCATTGCCGTACTCGGGAGAAATTTGGGCACAGATTTTGGGGTGCTTTGTCTCCTTCATTCCTTCTGAAAATGAAAAATTTTGAGCCAGAACTGCATTTTTGTGTAAAAAAATGTAATTTTTCATTTTCACTGCCCACTTGTATCAAAATTGGTGAAACCCCTGGGGGTTTGAAATGTACACTATACCCCTAGATGAATTCCCTGAGGGGTGTACTTTGCAAAATGGGGTGACTTGTGGGGGGGTTCCACTGTATTGGTGCAACATAGCACCCACCATTCATTCCACCAAAATCTGAGCTGCAAAATCCAAAAATCACTCCTTCCCTTCTGAGTCCTGCCATGCACCCAACTGGTATTTTTTGGTCACATGTGAGGCATTGCCGTACTCGGGAGAAATTGGGGCACAGATTTTGGGGTGCTTTTTCTCCTTCATACCTTCTGAAAATGAAAAATTTTGAGCCAGAACTGCATTTTTGTGTAAAAAAATGTAATTTTTCATTTGCACAGCCCAGTTGTATCAAAATTGGTGAAACCCCTGGGGGTTTGAAATGTACACTATACCCCTAGATGAATTCCCTAAGGGGTGTAGTTTGCAAAATGGGGTCACTTGTGGGGGGGTTCCACTGTATTGGTGCTTGGGGGGTCTTGCTAATGCGACATAGCACCACCCAAAATTCCACCAGAATCTGAGCTGCAAAATCCAAAAATCACTCCTTCCCTTCTGAGTCCTGCCATGCACCCAACTGGTATTTTTTGGTCACATGTGAGGCATTGCCGTACTCGGGAGAAATTGGGGCACAGATTTTGGGGTGCTTTGTCTCCTTCATACCTTCTGAAAATGAAAAATTTTGAGCCAGAACTGCATTTTTGTGTAAAAAAATGTATTTTTTCATTTTCACTGCCCACTTGTATCAAAATTGGTGAAACCCCTTGGGGTTTGAAATGTACACTATACCCCTAGATGAATTCCCTGAGGGGTGTACTTTGCAAAATGGGGTGACTTGTGGGGGGGTTCCACTGTATTGGTGCTTGGGGGGTCTTGCTAATGCGACATAGCACCCACCAAAATTCCACCAGAATCTGAGCTGCAAAATCCAAAAATCACTCCTTCCCTTCTGAGTCCTGCCATGCACCCAACTGGTATTTTTTGGTCACATGTGAGGCATTGCCGTACTCGGGAGAAATTGGGGCACAGATTTTGGGGTGCTTTGTCTCCTTCATACCTTCTGAAAATGAAAAATTTTGAGCCAGAACTGCATTTTTGTGTAAAAAAATGTATTTTTTCATTTTCACTGCCCACTTGTATCAAAATTGGTGAAACCCCTGGGGGTTTGAAATGTACACTATACCCCTAGATGAATTCCCTGAGGGGTGTACTTTGCAAAATGGGGTGACTTGTGGGGGGGTTCCACTGTATTGGTGCAACATAGCACCCACCATTCATTCCACCAAAATCTGTGCTGCAAAATCCAAAAATCACTCCTTCCCTTCTGAGTCCTGCCATGCACCCAACTGGTATTTTTTGGTCACATGTGAGGCATTGCCGTACTCGGGAGAAATTGGGGCACAGATTTTGGGGTGCTTTTTCTCCTTCATACCTTCTGAAAATGAAAAATTTTGAGCCAGAACTGCATTTTTGTGTAAAAAAATGTATGTTTTCATTTTCACTGCCCAGTTGTATCAAAATTGGTGAAACCCCTTGGGGTTTGAAATGTACACTATACCCCTAGATGAATTCCCTGAGGGGTGTACTTTGCAAAATGGGGTGACTTGTGGGGGGGTTCCACTGTATTGGTGCTTGGGGGGTCTTGCTAATGCGACATAGCACCCACCAAAATTCCACCAGAATCTGAGCTGCAAAATCCAAAAATCACTCCTTCCCTTCTGAGTCCTGCCATGCACCCAACTGGTATTTTTTGGTCACATGTGAGGCATTGACGTACTCGGAAGAAATTGGGGCACAGATTTTGGGGTGCTTTTTCTCCTTCATTCCTTGTGAAAATGAAAAATTTTGAGCCAGAACTGCATTTTTGTGTAAAAAATTTAATTTTTCATTTTCACTGCCCAGTTGTATCAAAATTGGTGAAACCCCTGGGGGTTTGAAATGTACACTATACCCCTAGATGAATTCCCTGAGGGGTGTAGTTTGCAAAATGGGGTCACTTGTGGGGGGGTTCCTAACTTTTAGCATCTTATGGTGCCTAGAAACCTACATGGTGCCTAAAAAATAATCTCATAAAAAGGAGGCTCCAAAATCAAGTAGGTGCTCCTTCTATTATGAAGCCTGTGGTTTGGTCACCGTGCACACTAGGGCCACATATAGGATATTTATGAAAACAAAATAATTGGGGGAATCAATTTTTAGTCACATTTCTCTAGTAAAATCTTCTGTGTTCCTTAGAAAAATGTATTAAAATTGCAAATCTGCAAAAAAAATGAAATTTTGAAATTTCACCTACACTTTGTTTTAATTCCTGTGAAACACCTAAAGGGTTAACAAACTTCCAAAATGCTGTTTTGAATACTGTGAGGGGTGCAGTTTTTGAAATGGTATCATTTATGGGGGTGTCTCACATACAAGTCCCTCAAAGTCACATCAGAACTGAACTGGTCCCTAAAAAAATCAGTGTTTGAAATTTTCTTGAAAATTTGAGAATTTGCTATTCATATTGTAAGCCTCCTAGTGTCCAAAAAAATGAAAAGGAAGTTGAAATAATGATGGAAACATAAAGTAGACATATGGTCTATGTTAGTTATTAACTATTTTGAGTGGTATGATTATTTGTCTCACAAGCAGAAAATTTAACATTTTGCAAATTGCTAAATTTTCCATTTTTTCACGATATTTTGGTATTTTTCACAAAAAAACACAGACTGTATCGACCCAAATTTACCACTAATTTGAAGTACAATGTGTCACGAAAAAACAATCTCAAAATCACTGGGATAAGTAAAAGCAAAAAAAAGTTATCCCCACTTAAGTGAGACATGTCAGATTTGAAAAAAAGGGCTCTGTCAGGAACGCAAAAACTGGCTCTGTCAGGAAGGGGTTAAAATGTTTTAGAGTAGGTGTGATGAACATGACAGGCTATGGGGCATATTCAATTTGCCAAGTAATTTTTTGCAGTACAAATTACTGCAGACCTCGCAACCAATTTTTATTACTGTGGCTATGGACACTCCCAATACTTACAGTATTCAATTGAAAAAAAATGAACCACTTTTCCTTCAAAAACCTGCAGGGAAGCAAATATTTATTTAATTATTCATTTATTTACAGTTTCTTATACTATACTGTAGCGCTGCATATTCCATTGCACTATACAATTGGAAATAATTGATTAAGCAAATTGATTAAGCAAACTGGGTAGAAACAAACCGACATAGAGGTAGGAGGGCCCTGCTTGCAAAAAAAAAAGGTGCTGGCACTGTCTTTGTGAAGCCTGGGCTCTGCCCAAGAATGAGCCACCATGCCCCTCCATGTCCTGATTAAACCACTTGGGGATCACATAGATGCTGGTGACCCCCCCCAGTCTAGGTACAGGGTGCTGCAAGAGGATGTCACACTGCAGCACCTACCTTCTGTCTGTCAATGTGGAGAAGCCAACACTTGGCTGAGGACCACCAACCCCCCATCACTCTGATTGCCCCCCCCCCCCCCTGAATCCGCTCATGGACCATGTTCAGATGGAAAATGGCAAACCCCAGGGTAGTTTGCCTAGAACCAGGTCTGCCAAGAGGGGGAGGGAGCGGGTACTATTTACCCGGGCCCTGGCTTGCTGGAGGGGCCCGGCTGGGGCGCTGGTCTGACCCCCACCCTTCCCCCTTCGTCCCTTCCGGGCAGCAGCACACACCTACAGCATGTGCTGTGCTGACTGCAAGCTCAGCATGAGCGTCTCACTGACAGTGTGAGAGCTCATGCTGAGCCTGCTGTCAGCACAGCGCATGCTGTAGGTGTGCTGCTGCTGGTGAGGGGAGACGACGACAATAACACTCCCCACTCGATTTTAGAGAGTTTTTTCTACCCCTACCAACCATTTTGGGGGCATGGCCTCATCATGGATGTGACCACACCGCCTGCAGTTAGACCACACCTCCAAAATTTTACCGGGCCCGGCATACCTCTCGGCGGCCCTGTCTGGAACCACTGGAGGTGTTACAGCATAGAGACACTGAAGTTAGCATTTGCACAATGGTGTCCACCTCTGAGTCAGGCCCTGTTTGTACAATTACAGTATGTACTGTATACTGTAAGAAACTTATTCTTATAAATGCCTCTGATAAGGTCAGTTAGGATCTGTACTGTAGAAACTACTAATTACAAATGCATAAAGAAAAACTATAGAAAAAAAGAAGAACATTCCATAGTAAAAATTGCCATATGGGCAGTTTTGAAAGTTACATACTGCAGTAAATGCTAACTTTCCCATTTCTCTGACATGCCATAATACTGAAATAGTACAGCCGCCTATGAAATAAGTTTAACAACTCCCAAGGTTTTATTAAACATTAAAATGATACAGATATAGTAAAAGTCAGCATTGATTATAAACACTTTAACAAAATTGTAAAGAATACACAGGAGTATGACAAAAGTTTATGTAATACATTTTCCACCAAAAAGTTAAAAGCTTCAACTGTGCACCAGCGACTAGGGAACAGGAGGATGGAGAACTGATTGTGTTCCGAGCCACAACTAGGGGTGACTGCCAATGGGACAGAGGAACCTACAGCTCAAGGTATAAATATAAGAATAGGCCCAGCATCATGGCAGCATGATCAAGACTTCTAGTTTTCTTCCAAAAGTATGCAATTTATGTATTCCTCAAATTCTCAATATAGACGTTTGAAAATTTTTAGTCTCACTCCCTTATGGCCCTTAATATGGCTCTGGTTGCTAGTGCTGCCTCCCAGGATCCAGGCCCCAGGGGGTGGCGCTGTTGCTGCATTTGGCTCGCAGGATGCATGGAGCTGTTGTTCGGGCTTATCATGAAAGATAAAACCCTGCGGTAAGTCTCGCTGCTAATTGAATCTGCCCCTATTCACAGCAGGAGTTTTTGCAGAGGCCGGGTCAAGGACATACAAAGTTATAGGAATCCCCTTGGTGGCAATGATGTGTTGTTACGCAGACTGATCTTCTCCTATATACAGCACAACTTTCTTTATGTCACACATTCTCTCAGTCCTAATGTAGACATCCACAAGGTTGACATTGACAAAGGGTTAATATTCACTGGGTCATCATCACAGACAAAAGGTTGACATAAGCAAGAGGTCTACATAGCAATGACAAACACATGAAAAAGTTGACATGAGTTTCTCCAGATTATTAATATTTTTGGACCTTTTCATAGAAACATAGAATAGAAACATAGAATTTGATGGCTGATAAGAACCACTTGGCCCATCTAGTCTGCCCCTGTTTAAAACATGTTACCTTAAACTACATATGATCCTTATTTTATTGTAAGGATATCAATATGCCTATCCCAAGCATGTTTAAATTGCTCTACTGTATTTGCCTCTACCACCTCTGATGGGAGGCAATTCCACTTATCTACTACTCTTTCTGTGAAGTAATTCTTCCTCACATTTCCCCTGAATCTTCCTCCCTCTAGTTTCAGTGCATGTCCTCGTGTTCTGCTGCTCCTCTTCCTGTGAAGAATGTCTCCCCCCTGTACCTTGTTAAAACCCTTGATATATTTGAAAGTTTCTATCATGTCCCCCCTTTCCCTTCTCTGCTCTAAAGTATACATATTAAGCTCTTTTAGTCTTTCCTGGTACGTTTTGTGATGTAGGCCATGCACCATTTTAGCTGCCCTTCTTTGTACAGTCTCTAATGTATTTATATCCTTCTGGAGATATGGCCTCCAGAACTGAACACAATACTCTAGGTGAGGTTGTACCAATGACCTATACAGTGGCATTATTACTTCTTTCTTTCTACTGCTGATACCTCTCCCTATGCAACCAAGCATCTGACTAGCCTTCCTCATTGCTTTGTTACATTGCCTACCTGCCTGTAAGTCCCCTGAAATAGTGACACCTAGATCCCTCTCTTCCTCAGTAGTTTCCGTTATACTGCCATTTATACTAAATTTGTTTTTTTGAGACCCAAGTTGAGATGCATGATTTTGCATTTTTTGGCATTAAACTAGTTTAACATCTATGTGGAGTCGGATTGGGAACTGTAAAGTGTGCGGTAGCGGAGCTAGGCTCCTGACCCGAAGCATGGAGAGTGACGTAAGGCATACAGGGGTAAAAGCTACAGTAATTTGGGGTCCACGTGCTTAGGTGTCGACATTCACACCAAAAAAATGTGAAACACTCATGTTGAATTTTTCATATGTTGACCCTTTGCTTGTGTCAGCCTTTTGCTAATGTCTACCTTGTGCATGTCAACCTTTTGGTGTCAACCTACTGACTGTTAACCTACACACTATCTTTTGATCCTTATCAAGTTATTACTTCTCTACTCATTGCTTACTACTAGCCTTCCTATTCATCTTCTTTTCTGTATGCAGTACATACCTGTAGGCAGAGCCGGCGCTCGACGCCCAGCAGATCCTGCAAAGCAGGGTGGTGCCGGGCTAAAGAGGCGCTCTTCTCCCCGCTCTGCAACACTGCTGTAGTCAGCTGTCCAGCTCCTGTCTCTCAAACTGAACAGGAGTCGGACAGGCAGCTGCGCCAATAGCGCTAAGCGCGGCGCTGACAGCGTGCAACGTGGCTCCGCTCCATCCTCTACTCCCCTGCCTCCCCACTGTGTATACCTTCTGTGAGTGACAGGCAGCCACAAAGCAGTGTAGCTGTCCAATGGCATGTGTAGTTGCAGCCTGCAGCTCAGTGAATGGCTGGCTTCAGGCTGCAGAAAAGGAAGAGGCAGGATATGATGGGGGACATTTACCAAAATGGATTCGTAGAAAAAAAGGTGTATTCGTAGGCAGAAATACACCTTTTTTTTACGAATTTGTATTTTCGGGATTAACAATCCCGAAAATACAACAATTCGTATTCCTAAAGATGGAACATTCGTATTTGTATTTACAAATACGAATGTCTACACCATCGATAGGATACGACAGAAATCACCATTCAAAAGAATGGTGATTCCTGATTTACTAAGCAGCCGTACTGATAATACGGCTGCTAAGTGGTGTAAAACACCCACGCAAATACGACAGGAAAATACACCTTGCTTTCCCTGTCGTATTTGCTTTAAGCCTGCACGGATCAGTCAGATCCGTGCAGGCTTCAGTGTAAAAAAAATAGAAAAATTAAATAAAAAATAAAAAAACTCACCTGGTCCTGCGCTGAAGAAGTCTTCTCTTGGTCCGCCGTAATCCAGGTAATGTTCAAGCTGTCGCCGGTCCCCGCAGTCTCCGCATCGCACTGAGGAGAGATGCTGAGATATTTCATACTCGGCGCCTCTCCTCAGAATGAATTCTATTGGCCGCCTAGCAGCCAATCAGGAGCCAAGAAAGTCGGCTCCTGATTGGCCGCTAGGCGGCCAATAGAATTCATTCTGAGGAGAGGCGCCGAGTATGAAATATCTCAGCATCTCTCCTGAGTGCGATGCGGACAGTGCGGGGACCGGCGACAGCTTGAACATTACCTGGATTACGGCGGACCAAGAAAAGACTTCTTCAGCGCAGGACCAGGTGAGTAGGATTTCCTTCCACAGCTCCAACATGGATTTCTTCGGACCCGGACACCGCCATGGACCTGGAGGACGACACGGACTGCCGACATGGACCTGGAGGACGACACGGACCGCCGACATGGACCTGGAGGACGACACAGGACATCAGGACCAGGGCTACCTACGGGATCAAGAAAGGTAAGTATCAGTATGTATGTAATGTATGTATTAAACTTTTATTTTCATTGTGTCAGTGTGTGTTTATTGTACTATTTTTTTAACTGTGGAACTACAAGTGCCAGCGGGCCCTTTAATGCCCAGCAGGCTGGGACTTGTGGTTCTCCAAGTCCCAGCTTGCTGGCACTTGTAGTGCCACAGTAAAAAACAATAGTTTCATCTTTTTTTTTACACTTGAATCAGCCCGATGCCCACCGCCCAGGGGCATCGGGGACAGTACCAGGCTTCAGCCTGGTCAGGTAAGTCCTGGAGGGGGGGACCCCTTCATTGGGGGGGTCCCCACTCCCCCAGGGCCCCTGGCCAGGCTGACTGGTCAGTAGGGATGAATGCTTTGGCCGGGGGGACTTGTATAAAAAGTCTCCCCCCCCGGCTGTGGCATTACCCTGCTGGCTGGTTTTGCCTGGGGCTGGTTCTTAAAATACGGGGGACCCCTAGTCATTTTGTCCCCCGTATTTTGGGAACCAGCCCCAGAGCAGGAGCCTGGGGCTGGTTGTTAAAAATCGGGGAACCCCTATTTGTCGGGTTCCCTGATTTTTAATTACCGGCTCCAGGCTCCGTCAGCCTGGTGCTGGTTTCGGCTGTGGGGGGGACCCCACGCCGATTTTTTTATTTATTTATTTTTCTATTTTTTTTTTACACTCTGCAGCCTGCACGGATCTGACTGATCCGTGCAGACTGCTAGAAACATTCGTATTAGCGGCCGTATATATGGCCAGCTAATACGAATGGTTACACCATCGGAGGGTTACAAAGCAGTCGTATCTGACTGCTTTGCAATTTCCCCTCCGGAACACGACTTTGCATATGACTGAAACAGTCGTATGCAGCCGTAGGGGAAATACCAATACGAAAAACTAGGTTTTTCATATTGGTAAATTTCCCCCGATATGGGGACTTGGGAGAAAGAAACCCGGAGCAGGCACCCGGTGAAAAAGGCAACACTTTTACTTTTAGCAGTTACATTTTTTTTTAAATAAGTCACTGAATGTGACTGCATAAGCCATATATATATATATATATATATATATATATATATATATATATACATACAGTAAATACACACACACACAGATGCATGTATATAATGTATGTGTATGTATGTATATATATATATATATATATATATATATATATGTGTATGTATATTTTTTTAGTTTAGTATAGTTTTTTTTCTTTCAGTGCCCCTCAGCAGCCACGATTTGTGAGGTACCCTCCCCACGCTGTGCTCCAGCCCCTGTTCTCCTGGCCAACAGATTCCCCCTTGCACGACAGGTTCCCCCCTCCTGCCAGTGGTATCCTGTAGGCAGTGGCATAGCTACAAATTTTGCTTCCCCTTGACAAAAGTTCTGCTTAAGTGCTGCTTAAGTAGGCGGCAGCCCCCGCCCTGCTGTTAGGACAGCACTTCCCGGAGACCCTATCGGTGCTGGCTCCCCCAAGCTGCCACATGGCCTGCAAGACCAACAACCCACTGTCTATTATACATAATGTGCTTGCCTCTTTGCCCCTGTAGCTCTAATAGAACTCTAGAAGCAGCCATGGCATTTTATTCTCTTACTGATTTCCTGGGCAAGTACCAAACTCCCCACAATCTCCTGTGGACATAAGTGTAAGGGGTATTACTCCTGTGGGAATTATGTGTGGCACTACTTCTGTTGGCATTATGTAGCATTACTACTGTGGGCACTATGGGCCTTATTCTAGTTCACTCTTTCTGACAAAATCCTTCTTAGATGGACAAAACCATGTGTACTGCAGGTGGGGCAGATGTAACTTGTGCAGAGAGAATTATATTTGGGTAGGGTTTTACTTCAAAGTGAGATCTATATTGCAGTGTAAAAATAAAGCAGTCAGTATTTACCTGCACAGAAACAAAATAACTCACCAAATCTAACTCTCTCTGCACATTTTACATCTGCCCCCCTGCAGTGCACATGGTTTTGTCCATCTAAGAAGGATTTTGTCAGAAAGAGTGTACTAGAATAAGGCCCTATGTGTATAAGGGGCCCTACTGTGGGTTGTAATGTGAATGAGGTATACTACTATTTTGTGCAATATGAATCACGGGCACTTCATGCTGTGTAATGTGAATAAGATTGTACTTTTGACATTTGAATTGGGGGTACTTTTGTGTGCACACCCTTTTTGTAGGTGCAAATTTAAAATTTGCAGGGAAACACCAAACACCCTAGCACCGGCCCTGCCTGTAAGTAATATGCTATTTACTATCTTATACTCTGTTAACGTTATCCTATATTTAAAATGTATTTCCTGTTCTGATCACCACTCTGTCCTCTACTCTATTTTGAGTCTATCCTTTTTGTGTCTTTACTCAGTGTCGTTCTTCTCTCTTCACTTCCACTACTGTACAATTACACTTCTTTTCATTCCCTTCTTTTCTATAATGTTCCCCCCCCCCCAAATCTTCTCTCTCTCTCTCTCTCTCTCTCTCTCTCTCTCTCTCTCTCTCTCTCTCTCTCTTTCTCCCTCTCTCTCTCTCTGTCTTTCTCTCTCTCTCTCTCTCTCTCTCTCTCTCTCTCTCTATTTCTCTTTCTTTCTTTCTCTCTTTCTTCTCTCAGTCTCTCTCTAAAATTCTGTGTCTTCAGTGCTTAATTCAGACCAGATCCCTGGGCTGCTAATTTTTAGAGCTTTGTGATCATGTATGTGACATGCCGTTGGGTCCAATGTGCAATCGGACCCTGTGGTCGCACCAGCGGGACATAAGATGTGTCACAATTAGACCCATCAGCAGCACATCGCGGGTGCTTTTACCACCCAAGATGTGTTGGACCGATCCGTAGGTATGTCCCAGCGGTGAAGCACCACTGTCACACATCTATGTGCAGGGGCGGACAGCAGCGAGGTCTGGGCTGCGTTGAGCGCCCGGGAGTGATCGGGCAGTGTGCGTGAAGCGCTGAGCTGCAGGTGCCAGGTGTTCTTTTTTTTTATCAAAAGGCAGGCTGGCCGTTGATTGGCTGAGAGTGCTCTCAGCCAATTAACAGTCAGCCAGTGTTTTTATTTTATTTTTTTAATTCTGCTGCTGCTGGCAGCAGATCCGCTGAACGATTCCCGGACACTTCTGTGCGACGGAAATAACTGAACACTGTATTCCAAGTGTGGTCTCACCAATGCCTTTTAAAGAGGCACTACCACATTGGCATCCTTTGGATCCATTCCCCTTTTAATGTATGCCAGTGTCCTGTTTACTTTTGCTGCTGCACTATTACCCAATTTATCAACGATGATGACCTCTAAGTCCTTCCCCACTGCAGAATTCACTATAATAGCCTATAAGTAGCTTGTTCATTTTAGTTCCCATAATAAATTACTTTCCATTTTTCAATGTTTAACCGCATTTTCCACCTTTCCAGTTTAAAATTTCCGTGCATACCACCAGCAGGTAGGTGTGCGCCAGTGGTGCCTCCAGCTGTGCACCACTAGTGCACCACCTCTCGCAGCACCCTCCTGTTGCTCCCCCCCTTCCTGCTGCGCCCCCCTAGACCTCCATGCTCCAGCATTCGTACGCCGGAGCTCCGCTGCCACTGCTCCCACCGCCATTAGCACTGCGGTGGCAGGCCCCACTCTGGGAGGTTCGGGGTGGCTCAGGAGCGCTCGAGAGTTCGGGGGCCCGTGTCACCCCAAACCTCCCTGAGCGTGGCCTGCCACCTGGTCACTGATGCACTGCGAATGGCGGCAAGGAGTTCCGGTGTAATATCAAAGAAAAGAGGGGCGAAGGTCAGGAACGGGGGGGGGGGCAACAGGAGGGGGGAGTCAGGACTGACTGCTGCCCTTGAGTGGTTAATAACCTTTTATGAGGCACTGTGTCAAAGGGGGTTGGGATCATTTGGTCTAAAGCATGTTGGTCGACAAGCATTAGGTCGACACCATTAGGTTGACATGGTTCTAGATCAACATGGGTCAAGGTGGACATGGGTCTAGGTCGACATGGCTTTAGGTGGACAGGTCATTAGGTCGAAAGAAGCATTAGGTCGACATGATCTAAGTCGACAGTCAAAAGGTTGGCATGGGGTTTTCACAGTTTTACCCGAATGTCGACACGGACACAGTTTGAAGTGCACCGCATCCCCTCGCAGCTATGATTCGGGCACACTATTTTATTCTCACACCACGCCCTAGTGGATGGTAGGGCATGATATACCACCTGTTGCCTCAAAAAACAGTGAAAAAACCCCATGTCGACCTTTTGACTGTCAACCTAGACCATGTCGACCTAATGCTTGTGTCGACCTAAAGCCATATTGACCTAGAACCATGTCCACCTATCTCCATGTCGACCTAATAGTGTCGACCATCATGCTGTAGACAAAATGACCGTATCCCGTCAAAAGCTTTAGCGAAATCAACAGATTTCCCTAAGTCTCCTACTGACTTCTTCATGGAAGAAGGCATGATCTATTTTTGACGAACCCATGCTGAGCCTTACTTATCACCTTCTCCTGTTCTCTGAAATATTGGATACTATTTCTTATTATTCCTTCTAATATTTTCCCCACAATGGATGTAAGGCTGACCGGTCTATCATTTTCAGGGTTCATTTTGCTACCCTATGTTAGCTATGCGCCAGTCCCTTGGTACCATCCCCGAGTTTATTGATTCCTCGAATATCAGATATAATGGTAGTACTATGACAGAACTCAATTCTTTTAGTATCCTAGGGTGTATTTTGTCCGGGCCAAGAGATTTGTTACCATTTAGGTCCTGTATATACACTTGATTATTTCCTCACTCAAACATACAGTTTGGGGGCAATCAAGAGGTGAGCATACAATCTGTGGCAGAATCTCTGAAGATTATTCCCTTGTAAATACAGAAGCAAAAAATCTATTACCATGGTACCCTTATGCAAAGCATCCTGGGATGTGTAGTTCATTAACATCTGGAGGGCCAGTGTTGCCCAGCCCTGTTCTATTACCATGGTACCCTTATTATTTTTTAGTGGGCCAATATTTTCCTTCCTTAACTATTTCCCGTTTATACTGTATAATAGAATTGTTTGGGATTAGATTTGCTATCTGCAGCTATTTTTCATCTGTCACTAATTTAACCATTGTTTGTATTTTTACATTTCTCATTACACTCTTTATATGCTACGTACTTGTAGGAACACCTAAATGCTATGACATCACTACCAGACAAAACAGCAGAGGTACCGTTGCTTTGAATTTGTTTAGAAAAATATTTCCTGCTCGGTTTGGGGTTTTCTGTGTAAAGGAAAAGAATGCTTATTTTTAAAAGAACTACAGGATATAACAGCATTGGTGACAATCACAGCACAATCAAAGGACCTTTGTGGCATTATCCGATGGAAATGATATTGTTGTTACCCTCTCTTTGAAGCATAGTCGTATAAAAGCTTGAATTGAGTTACTCTCAGCATGTCCTTCTTAGCACAAGTTCCATTTTACTAATTTATTGTTATTGCAAGAGCAACTATTCCAACAACATGAGGAGCTTAAAGTAAGGCCATGTGCCACAGCACACCTATAATTAACTTCATTGGATAGCAGAACAAGTTCTTTTATTTCCAGGTTTAAGATTTAAAAGAAAAATAAAGAGAATAATAGGGTGCATTCACCAACATGATATTCTAAACAAAGAAAATAACATACTGTAGTAACCAAAATGTTAATCATCTTGAAGAATAATTCAACACTTACAGTATAAACTGTTTTACCAAGTTATTCTGAATACTACAGTACAATGTACAAAGTACAATGGTTTTATATAATACATTTGCTTTTAACTGTGTATCAAATATATGTTAAGGCAGATGCATCGCGTATAGGCCTAGGCCCTCTGGAAGGGCCCGGGCAGCTCATTTTGCCCACGGCATAAGCTACGTTATCAACGTAGGCTGTCACCGTGAAACTACACAAGTAACCAGGCCCGCCAACAGGGGGGTCTGTGGGGTCTGGAGTCCCGGGCCCTGAGAGAGAAGGAGGCCCTGACCTGGTCCTACAACGATTAACATTGAATAGCTCCTTACCGGGTAGCCATCTCTGCCCCTACTTTCTATCCCCGTGGTGTAAGTATCGGCTCAGCTGCAGGCAGACTCTGCTCTGGTCCCGGACAGCATGGGCTGCTGGGACATGTAGTTTTTTTTAATAAGTATCTGCCAGCCAGACACTTAACAAAAACTACATGTCCCAGCAGCCCCTGCTGTCCGGGGACAGAGCAGACCAGACTAATGGATGCCTTTAGCAGTTCTCACTAGTGAGAGCTGCTGCCCAGGAGTCAGGAGGCGTCACTGTGGTGCATGAAGATCATGGTGCACTAACTGCCTGTGCGGATGAGGGGAGGAGGACCCAGCAAGTCACAAAGGGGGTTATTCTGGTTCATTCGCAAGGCTGCGAATTCGCAGCCTTGCGATTCCACGAAACCACGCCCGGCGAACGACCGCCCCACCCGCCGCCCCCTCAAAGTTCAGCTTCGCCCGAACAGCTGCGAATGGATGTTTTGCATAAACAACCATTTGCATGGCTCGGTAACCGCCCACATATTTCGATGGTCACCAACCATCAAATGATGTTTAGCGTGCACGCATATATAAGTGACTTTTTAGTTACTTACATTTGCGTGCACGCTGGCGTGGATATGGGCGGGCAGCTGACATCCGGTGATGTCAGCTACCTGCCCCCACACCCGCATCACTACCTCATTACCATAAGAATGCCCAGCGTTCTCATGGGAACGCCCATGGAATGCTGGGCGTTCCCATATGGTAATGGGGCAACCCGGCGCCCCCCACCCATCTCCGCCATGGGTGCGTGCACCCGGCGAACCGAAAGGTCGCCGTGGGTGCACACACCATACGCCTGCACATGTGCAGATACCCACCTGCGCAGACGCGCAACATTGGTACTGCGTGCGAATGCACGCAGTACCGATGTGATCTGCATGAGGCCCAAAGACCCAAAGAAATACTGCAGCAAGGATCTCCCTGTCAGCCCCCACCACACTGATTACTGGTATTATACTCCCTGGCAAGCCTACTCAGCGCCTCTCTCACACCGCCAGCGCCAGCATGATCCCCTCTCTTTTGGCGGAGAGGGGATCATGCTGGTGCCAGCAGAGAGGCACTCCATCTGTTTGACACGCAGGAGCGTCTCAGATGTTCCAGGAATGAGACGCTCCTGTGTCTGAGTAGCTATTATGGCAGGGTACATCTACCCTGCCTACAGGGTTAGGGGTTCTGTAGCGCCTTTTCAAACCCCCACTATCTACAGCAGCCCGAAGCGTGGGGAGTGCAGCCAGCTCTGCGTGGGGATGCGTTACACGTCCACCCGATCTTTTCATACCCCCACTATCCACATCGGCATGGAGTTGACTTTATATAGTGTGGCGAGCACAGCAAGCCACCGAGGCCGAAGTGTGGTGAGCGCAGCGAGCTCCGTGAGGGGACACAGATTACATGTAAGGCTGCACTCCCCACGCTTCGGGCTGCCGTGGATAGTGGGGGTTTGAAAAGGCGCTAAAGAACCCCTAACCCTGTAGGCAGGGTTGCTGTACCCTGCCGTAGTAGCTACTCAGACGCTTTACTGGAGCATCTGAGACGCTCCTGCGCGTCAAACAGATGTAGCGCCTCTCCGCCAGCGCCAGCATGATCCCCTCTCCACCAAAGAGAGGGGATCATGCTGGTGCAGGCGGTGTGAGAGAGGCGCTGAGTAGGCTTGCCAGGGATGCCGGGGACAGAGATGCAGTTCCCGGCAACAGTACGGTAGTTACTTGTGTAGTTTCATGGCGGCAGCCTACACTGATAACGTAGCCAGGGGCGCTTAAGTGGCAGCGGGAACACTACGCTACTTCTGACTGACTACGCTAACTACGCTGGACGCTACTAATGTACACTGATTCTGACAGGAACGCTATGCTGACGGCGTAACTGCCGCTGTGAAACTACACAAGTACCTTAATGTGTTATGAAAACACATCCACTCGCATGTCTCGCAGAACGAGAAATCATTCGATGGTCGCCAACCATCAAATGATTTCTCCTGGACTCGCAAATATTTGCGTGTGCTGGGATGAAGACAGGGTGGGTGTTCGTCACGGGCGCATTTACATGGGAATGGCCAGCATTTACATGGGAATGGCCAGCATTTGCATGGGGACGACCATGAAATGCTGGGCATTCCCATGGTCTGCCCAGAGCCGAATTTCCCATTAGGCACGTGAGGCACCGGCCTAGGGGCGGCACATGTTTGGGGGCGGCACTTGGATGCCTGTGATAGTACTGTCAGCCCAAAATGTACCAATAACTGCAAAATATCCACTGTACTGTACTATATTCCATCTTAAATAGAGTGTAAATGGATAGGACATGCAGATACTGCCCCTATAAACTGTCCTACTTAGTAAACATTATTGTTGTGCCTAGGGGCGCCCTCCTCCCTAAATCCGCCCCTGGGTCTGCCGCAGCCACAGCCCTGTGCGAGCACCACGCCGACTGTGCAGGTTTGTGAAGACACTTGCATAGAAGCCCTGCACATGCACATATGAAAATATGCGCATGCGCAGGTCAGAATCCAAATGGATTAGAATCTGCCCCATAGGGCCTAATTCAGACCTGGTCTCTGGGCCGCTAAATTTTGGAGCCCTTCGATCAGGTATATGCTGCCCCTCCAGAGTAAAATCCCAGAGAATAACCTCAAACCTGTGAATTGCTTAGCAGGGCTACGGTATTAGCTGGATTGGTGATAAGCTGCAAATCCATTCACAAGTCGCTCACCGTGGAATGATTTTTCCACTTTGTGCAGTCTGTGTGTAATGGTTTAATCCACTGTATGTGGGCAGTCAGTTTACTTTAAAAGTGACACATGTATTAAGCCTACTTAGTATCTGTCTGCAGGCCCGCCGCCCGCTGCTCTCCCACCCACTGCTGGTGTCTGTGTCCTGCAGTGCTGTGTGTCTCTCGTCCCGGCTGTGCGATCAGCCGATCACCAGTCCTCCTGCCGCAGATGCAAGCTTCTCTGGGAGCTCCCTCCAGGCTCCAATAAACATCAGGTCAGCAGTACAAAGGGGCGGGGCTACACAAATCGAGGGGGCGGGGTTACACGGACGGAGGGGCCAGGGGTAAGAGGGAGCAAGACTGTTCAAGATGACACAGGAGAGGATAAGCTGCAAAGTGTGAGTCTACTATGTCGGCAACTGATGGGCATGTGTATAGGTAGCACTATTAATGTCGGCAACTGGTGTTAGCATGTGTGTAGACAGTGCTACTAATGTCAGCAACTGGTGTGGGCATGTGTGTAGACAGCGCTACTAATGTCGGCAACTGTTGTGGGCATATGGTTAGACAGTGCTACTGCTGTCGGCAACTGGTGTGGGCACGTGTGTAGGCAGTGATACTAATGCCGGCAACTGGTGCGGGCGTTATGTATAGGCAGCGCTACTATTGTCGGCAACTGGTGTGAGCATGTGTTTAAGCAGTACTACTGTCGGCAACTGGTGTGGGCATATGGTTAGACAGTGCTACAAATGTGGGCAACTGGTGTGGGCATGTGTGTAGACAGCGCTACTAATGTCAGCAACTGGTGTGAGCATGTGTGCAGACAGCGCTACTAATGTCAGAAACTGGTGTGAGCACATGTGTAGGCAGCGATACTAATGTCGGCAACTGGTGTGAGCCTTATGTATAGGCAGCGCTACTAATGTCAGCAACTGATGTGGGCATATTTGTATAGGCAGTGCTACTGATGTCGATAAATTGGTGTTGGCATATGGTTACACAGCGCTACTAATTTCGGCAACTGGTGTGGGCATGTGTATAGGCAGTGCTACTGCTGTCGGCAACTGGTGTGGACATATGGTTACACAGTGCTACTAATGTCGACAACTGGTGTGAGCACTACGTATAAGCAGAGCAACTACTTTTGGCAACAGGTGTGGACATTATATGTAGCATGATGTGTGTGTCAATGTCATATGGGCATTATGGTGCATGGCATATTTTGTAAGGGGAATTACGGTGTGTGGCATAATGTGTAATGGGCATTATGGTGTTCTGCATATTGTGTAAGGGGCATCATGATGTGTGGCATAATGTATAATTTGCATTACTGTGTGGTATAATGTGTAATGGGCATTGAGGTGTGAAGCATAGGGCCTTATTCTGGTTGGTGCGGCCGGCCCGTACGCGTACGTTCCGGGTTTTTTGATGTTCTGCTCATGCGTACCATCTCCAATGCGCAGGCGCGAACACTCCACAACGCTTACGGACGGGTCTCTCCGTGCGAAAAAACCTGTACGCGAGAGTACGGGCATTGGGGGCGGCATAGGGGCGGGATGAGGGGAGCGGCCGAAATAATGAGGGAAAATGGGCGTAAATATGGGCGTACACGGGGGTGTGCACCAAAAATGAACGGTGCTACTACCGCACGATCGGCTAAAGCACCGTTCATTTCGGACACAAAACAGGCGGCCGCCAACCGCCACCTCAGACCACCCCTACAGATACCGCATGCCAGCGTGCGCCTGGGTTTGCTAATTTACGCTGATTACTACTCAAACACATACACCTGAATGTAATAAGCAATGCTGCAGTCTATTAAGTCCAAACCATGATTTCACTACCTGCAAGCCTACACACAGCACTCAAACACATTGGAAGCTTATCTTTCTATACTTCTCGACATTTCAAGGTTTGTTTAATTTAAGGTAAGAATCTTTAAGACCTGCTTATATATGCTAAGGTAGGTATTTGTTAAACAGTTATACACATTCACTACGTGCTTTCATAGACTTTACACAGTAGCACACTCAATCTACACAAGTCGACATGTGTCAACGTGTTCACTATAATACAAACATAGGTTTTGTATTTATGATACAATTACATAAACCACATCTAACACCTACAAAGGATGTTTCAGCAATGTTTTAAGCCCATGCCCACTATTTTGCACACAATCTTTGTATAGTACCCAAAATACAGACCTGTACCACTATCTGATCTGCTATGAATTGGATTTTACTACACTCTGGATGTAAGATGCCACCAATCACATTATTGCACTCACATCTCTCTAACAAAGGATTCCTACATCTGCTTATGACACTGTAAAATCATATATATGTACAAAGTTAAACATGTTTGTCCACAAGCAATTTTATTATGTTTGGCCGATTCACACATCTTTTTTTAGGGAGGACACATATGCATTCCTACACAAATGTCCCTTTTGACCCTTGTTTGTCTACCTCACCCACTCCATGAGGAAAGCATTGTTCTGGACCTGCTTTTACCTACTAATGTAGGAGCTACCTCACCTGCACACAAACTGCTTTCTCACCTATTAAGTTGCTCTGCACATGTGCTGACACAAACTAATTAGCAGGGAAAAGTTGGATAGGAACATGTGAATGGCCATGGAGAGGGTTACACATGGGAAACTTCTACCACACTTCAAGAAATGCTCAAAAATACCCTGGTCAGTAAGTACACATAAATGTAGTATTTTTTTCACACAAGAAATTACACATACAACAATTGTGTTTTAATTGGTAAAATAAATTTATTTGCTGTTCAGCATCACAGCTTATTTGACACTTTAATGTCATAAATCAAATAAACAAATAAAATATACACAAAAATAAAAAAACAGCCAGAACAAGAGGTTGCATATCTCCAAACATGTGTTACCCTGCAAATGCAATAGTGAAAGAAATGGGGACACCAGAATACGTACTGCAACAACCAGGGTGAATACTAAGCAAGATACACACCACCAAAAATTTATCCTGCATTTGTAGAGGTCAAAATAAGAACTTTAATGCCCATGGCACGAAAATGGATCGATGGCCAACTCAGGAAGTGGATGTCCAGTGCAATTTAAACATTTGGGGTCCAACCACAGAGGAAGTGAACCAGGTCTCATTATTTGGGCCCTTTTTTCCCCTTTTTAGATGGGGCCTTGGGGACAGGGGCCTTTGGCTCAGATGGCTTGCGCCGTCTTCCCCTAGTGGACACAGGAGGGTCAGCAGAGGTGGAAGGTTGGGGAGCAGCTTGGGGTGGGCCAGCAGATGGGGGATTGTCCCTTAGGGACCTGGCGGTGGTCAGCAGCTCCGCAAGAATTTCATTCTGGCTGCTGAGTTGTTGGGCAATGCTTTGCATGCCAGCCGCCAGAGTGTCATTCATGCGGTTGAAGACCTCACACTGCTGCCTGTTTGTGGCCTTCCAATCCGCCAGAAATTCCCCAACCTGCTGCTGACGGACCGCAGCATCCACCCCTTGCTTCTCGATCCTCTCCAGCATCACCATAAAGCTGGCATCCCATGTGTCCTGTGGCTGGGGGTGTCGTCTTGGTGGAGGCTGGACCGGTACTTGTGAGTTATCCGGGCTGCCGATTTTTTGATTGTATGCCTTAAGTTAAGGCATACAATCAGATGCGATGCGATACCGCATCGCATCGCATGCGACCATCGGATGCGATGACCCGATTTTTCCATAGGAATCAATGTTAAAATTGATTGAATTCCATTTTAACATGGAATTCAATGGGAAAAAGGGGTCCTTTTCATACCCCTACTATCCAAGTAGGGGTAGGGGACGGTATTCTGTGTCCCCTCGCGGGGCTCGCTACGCTCGCCACGCTTCGGGCTCGGTGGCTCGCTACGCTCGCCACAGGTTTATATCCAACTCCATGCCCACTTGGATAGTAGGGGTATGAAAAGGACCCCTTTTTCCCATTGAATTCCATGTTAAAATGGACTCAGTCCATTTTAACATTGATTCCTATGGAAAAATCGGGTCATCGCATCGCATCGCATCCGATGGTCGCATGCGATGCGATGTGCCCGATCCGACCCGATTTAGAAATCGGCAGCCCGGATAACTCACAAGTACCGCTGGACCACTTGCTCCACCTGTGGCTCTGCAGAGGAAGATGCTGCCGGTTCATCCTGGGTTTCTGCTTCTTCTAGGATAATAATTGAAAACAATGTCACCATCACATACGCACTAAAAAATATCTTTCAAAATACAATGCATTACTGTGACTTACCAGCAAAAGCAGCATCAAAGACCTCCACCGGGAGCTCACTATCCATATTGGATATCCCCCTGACCTCGGCCACATCAATTACATCCAAGGCCTCCTGCTCCAGGGGGGTATATTCCAAGGTGTCTGGCATAGGCCCCCTCCCGGTGGACATGCTGTGGTTGTACCGGTCAGTCATCTTCCTCTTCAGTGTCGTTTTGAAGTCTGTCCACCTACAAGTTTAAAAATACAAATATCACCATGAGATATGTGCACCACTGTGCTAGTGAACATCATGACTACGTTACATTTCCTAGTGTGGGTGATCTTATGTTTTTTAGCCATATGTGTCCCACACACACACATTAATGTCTCCATTAGGAGGCATTTAAGTGTCACATCTCATTCATTAGGCCACTAAATGCACATACATAGATCACTATGCAGAATTGACATCATCCATGGCCAAATTATGCACCTCCACCTGTTGTGAAACTACACATTCCACCATAGCTTGACAGTGTGGTTATTATGGAGTAATTTAACTATGGGATGGCATACTGGGATGTGTAGTTTCTCACCAGCTACATGTGCACAGTTTGGTCATTCTTGTTTCAGTAGCATCATATGGAACATGTTACAACAACTCTTTCAAAAACACACTTTCTCTTGTCCCATCACATACTTCACATACTTCACATGAGCAGAACTGTGCCCATAACCTCACATCACACCAATGGTGCATGTTTCATATATAAATGTGGGTTATTAGACATGGTTGTGTTCACATGTGACATTGAAGTGTAGCACTATCTACAAACACACCTTTCTATTATTCTCAAAACATACATGTAACATATGTACACACATATGACATTATCAGGGGGACAAACACACTTGCCTTTTCTTCACCGCTAGCCAATCTCTGACCACTGGTGACACCTGGTTCACTTCCTCTGTGATCTTGTCCCAAAGGTTTCTCCTTGCACTGGCACCCGGCTTCCTGGTTGCCAATTCGATCCATTCGCGTGCCCTGGGCACTAAAATTCTCAATTCTGCCTCTACAAATGCAGGGTTTCTCTTTTTGGTGGTGGTATCCTGCTCAGTCCTCACCCTAGATGTTGCAGCTCGTTTTCTGGTGGCCCCAGTTCTCTCACCATGCACCTGCTGGGTCACACCTGTTTGGAGAGATGCAACCTCTTGTTCTGGCTGGTTGCTTCGCCCTTGTGGAGCTGGTGGAGTTTGAACAGGGCCTGTTAGTGAGGGGCCCGCTTGGTCTTGCAGGCTACTTCTCTCTTGGGCCCTCCTTCTCCGCTCCTGTTCCCTCTTCTGCAAAGCTTCAAGCAGGGATTCTGCTGTAGCTCTCTGTAGAGCGTCCTCAGCTGCGGAATCATCTGAGCTAGACATGTTTGCAGCAATTCTGGCCTGCATCTGACTGAATATTTATATGGTAATCTCCCGCCATGAACAAGGGGGCGTATATTTTTCCCCGCAATGTAGTAGCTAATTTACGCCGATATTTCCCGGCGATAATTCCCGCTTAAATTACGCAGGTCTCAACGCACCTGATCATTCACCTGTATATGCACATACACAGGTTGTGGAGCATTGTGTGCTACATGGTGAAATGTGTGCACCTGTCATTCCAATGATGAGTGTTGTCAGCTGGTATCTGTTGGAGTTCGTGTATGCTTTCTGAGTCACATTTCAAAACATCACGTTATAATGCTTTCCTTACATATGTAATGAGTATGAAATTGTCATACACCAACATTTTGCATTGTGCCTTTTTTAGCAGCGTATTTATTAGTAGACGGTTGCGTGTATTATTTTCAGCACACTGTATATACAGTACGTCTCTCTATACATTGAAAGCATGCTGTTGGTTATGGTGTGTGTATATCAGAACGGTCCGCGTAAGTTTCTATTCGCATCCAGTTTGTTAATGTAAGAAGGATTAATAAAGTTAATACTAAACAAACAATTTTTTAGACCAATCAGCAAGCACCAAAAGTGATATATGTACCTGCAATTAATAACTGCGCCATTGCCAATATGACTTCAACCAGGGCTAGCGCGTTTTCTACCCAGGAGCTGGTGGCCTTGGTTGAGGTCATGGACCGGCGCCTGGGGCCCAGGGGCCCATATGTGTCCAACATGGACAAGCGGCGGGCATATAATGCTGCCCGCCGGATAATATACGCCCGGACCGGCGTACAGAGAAGCCTGGCACAAGTCGAGCGGCGCTGGTCTGACCTGCGCCGGCGCCAGCCAGTGATGCTGAGTTCCATTCGCCGCCATATTGCCCGATGTAAGTTTTTATTAACTAGTATGTCTGCGTTTTTTTTCAATGATTTCTGTACTTTTTATAAATATGTTCATGAGTATGTGGGTGTATATGGGTGTATAGGGGGTGTATAGGGGGTGTATAGGGGGTGTATATGGGTGTATAGGGGGTGTATATGGGGTGTATATGGGTGTATAGGGGGTGTATATGGGGTGTATATGGGTGTATAGGGGGTGTATAGGGGGGGTATAGGGGGGGTATATGGGGTGTATATGGGGTGTATATGGGGTGTATAGGGGGGGTATAAGTAGTCGCTCTGTTTTTGGGTGTAGCATATCAATTAGTTAGCATGATAAATGTCTGAAATATAACAGCAATGATAATTTGTAAGGTTATGAGCATGACTAATGTGAATTTTTCTTTCCCCCATTTTTATGAAACCCAACCTTCGATTTCTATGCCATCAACATGAACATTTCAGCACGGGCAAGGGCATGCATGGAAGCCCGGGAGGAGGCAGCCCGGGAGCAGGCAGCCCGGGAGCAGGCAGCCCAGGAGGAGGAAGAGGAGGAGGAAGAGGAGGAGGAAGAGGAGGAGACTATGGGTCCTGCTGGTGACCACCAAATTTCTACATCCCCTTCCACCAGCCACTCCCCTACCCCCACCCCCTCCCCTACCCCCACCCACACCCCTACCCCCACCCCTACCCCCACCCCCTCCCCTACCCACACCCACACCCCTACCCCCACCCTACCCCCACCCACACCCCTATCCCCACCCCCTCCCCTACCCCCACCCCCACCCCCTCCCCACCCCATTTCCAACCCCCCTACACCTCTCCACCACCCACCCCCAAACCTCTCCAATCCCCACTCCAACCCACTACCTGTATCCCAAGTCCTATCCCATCCCCCTTGCTCCTGACCCCCCCAACCACCGGACACCCAACCAGCGGCGAGCAGGATGGCTCAACTAGCCGTAAGTAAATAATGTGTCTAATGTTTACCTACACATTTCTACACATAAACAATCACAACAACCACATATGTGTATCCAACATCAACATTAGTTGCAACATATCACTGCAGGGCGACCATGAGGTGTGGCCTGTCCTTCTCCAGGAACAAGGGTCCCCTTGGTGGTTTTTTGGAGTGTGGCCATGGCTCACCCCTTGAATAATTGACATAACAGTACATCCAATGAGATATCCGACATTAGTGGTGTTGTAGTTATGTGGGTCCAGGTGTTGGGTAACTCCACTTCCCAGCATGATGTGCAACATTAATTTATAGATTGTTTTGTTCATAGTTGTGAGGCCATGCGGATGCATGCTTTACAAACATAGCTTTAGGCCTATAATTTGTACTGCAATGTCCTAAATTTAAAATAGTAAGGAGTGCTTAAGCCGCAACAATGTCATAACCCTTAAATAGCACAGCCTAATTGTGAGGTTAGAGGTGAGTCCCCCAAAACAAAACTACCAATTGGGATACAGCATACATTCATCCAAGAAGGAGGAATTTATTTAATGTTATGTAATATGTACAGTATGTGTGTGTAAACATATAAATTTTTAGTACTGTGTTTACAGCAGACCCATCTTCAATGTAGTTGAAAAATGTATGTGGCCTTCACACTTAACTCACAACTTGGTATTATGTTAAAATACAACAAACATTTGTGTATATTATATATTAATTATTTTTTTTTCCCTTCACTACAGACACTGAACAGCACCAGGAGGAGGTGGCACGGATTATTAGGGAGATCTTCCTGACCCTCCTCTATTTACATATACTTTTTGCCCAACTGGAGGCCCGCATTTAATTTTTAAAAAAAAGTTTTAATGTTCGTTAAAAAAAATAAAAGTTTATGTACAGTTAGAAGTTGCCTGTGTTGTTAATCATAAATATGTTATAGGGTTTGTAAGGGCAGGTACATACAGATGTGTAATGTAAGTTATATTTGTAATTTGAGGTGAGGGGTAACGATTGCTGTGTGAATGTGTTTGTTTTTGAGTTAAATAACACATAGTGAAAATGCATGAATGTTTAATGTTGTTAGATTAAAACATCACACATAACATCAGGGTAGGTATACATGTTACACATTTCGGACAAACTAATTATGGACATAATTTAGTACATACACACAAACACCAACATAAATTTATTTAAAAGTAAAAGCAATGTGGGGACACATAGATAGTGATTAAAATGCCACATTAGAACATAACAAATATACATGTAATGAGGGTTAAAATGTTGTGTAATTAGGGCCTTTATTAAGGTAGACAACTGAGTTAATAGAAAACAATAATTGAATAACAATTCGAATAATTAATAAATTTTCTTAATTATAGATGAAAGGCAAGATTTGCAGGTCCATATATGTGAAGGGTATGGCAGCGTGCACGGACGTACGCTCACTCTCACGAGCGGTGACATAAGCTGAGTTTTCCATTGAAAACAATAGCGAGCCGTCCGTGCAAGCTGGCGTACGCTCAGATTGCCCCAAGAAGTCGGTGGGAAGACGGACGAGAGACGTCCGTAAACGGTGGCGTACGCTCTGTTGTACGCCAGTTGTCGGAGTCTAAGGGCTGATCCGTCCGTGTACGTTGGTGTACGCTCAATTGTACGCCACTCCCCTTTGACGTTGTTTCTGCCCGTACGTATGCGGCTGATCTGTGGGTGGACTTAACCTCAACGGCCGCGTACGGAGAGCGTACGTTAATATGGAACGTACGCACGTTTGGCCGCACCGATCAGAATAACCTCCATAATGTGTTATGGGGATTACGGTGTAATTGGTACTTTTATGTGACCACGCCTCTTCCCCATGAAGCCACACTCCTACATTTTTGCGTGCGCCTACGGTGCAAACTCTCCCTGATTTTTCATTCATGGCACCAAAATAGGCTAGTTACATCTGTGTAAGGTGAATAATATGGTGCTACTATGTGCTGTAATTTGGAGTGTAAGTACTTTTGTGTGGCCATTCCCCTTCCTTGTGAGTTCACACGTTTTTCTTTCCGTGTGCACTGTCCCTTTGCAAAACTTGGGTGGACACAAATTTATAGTTTGCAGGAGGGCGCTCATATATATTTACACACCCAGGGGTTTATTCTAGTTCATTCTTTCTGACAAAATCCTTCTTAGATGGACAAAACCATGTGTACTGCAGGGGGGCAGATGTAACATGTGCATAGAGAATTAGATTTCGGTGAGTTATTTTGTTTCTGTGCAGGGAAAATACTGACTGCATGATTTTACACGGCAATATAGATCTCACTTTGAAGAAAAACCCCACCCAAATCTAATTCTCTCTGCACAAGTTACATCTGCCCCACCCGCAGTGCACATGGTTTTGTCCATCTAAGAAGGATTTTGTCAGAAAGAATGAACTAGAATAACCCCCACAGTGGGGGACATTTACTATTATTACGACTTGTTAGAAATCGTATTCGTAGTTTGTATACGAATCCACACGACTGGCATCGTGTGCGTATTGCTATTACGTTTGTGTATTTGTTTTGCTAATTTACAAAGGCGCCGTATCTTCCCAATACGCATGTTTCGATGGCGTATTGACTCATATTTTGTTGCCGTATTTCGTATTCGTATATGTGTTGTTGTGCGTATTTTCTTACAAATCGTAGTTCATTGTACGAAACGTAGTACAGGTTGAGTATCCCGTATCCGAGTATACATTATCTGAATTATTCCAAAAACCATACATTCCAGAAACTGGAAAAAAATAGTTTTTTGCTAAAAACTTACTGGGGACAACTGTAACAGCACTACTGAGGACATGATATGTAACTGGCACTGCTGGGGACATGATATGTAACTGGCACTACTGGGGACATGATATGTAACTGGCACTACTGGGGACATGATATGTAACTGGCACTACTGGGGACATGATATGTAACTGGCACTACTGGGGACATGATATGTAACTGGCACTACTGAGGACATGATATGTAACTGGCACTGCTGGGGACATGATATGTAACTGGCACTACTGGGGACATGATATGTAACTGGCACTACTGGGGACATGATATGTAACTGGCACTACTGGGGACATGATATGTAACTGGCACTACTGGGGACATGATATGTAACTGGCACTACTGGGGACATGATATGTAACTGGCACTACTGGGGACATGATATGTAACTGGCACTACTGAGGACATGATATGTAACTGGCACTACTGGGGACATGATATGTAACTGGCACTATATATGTGCAAGAAAATTATTGCTTGGCATTCAAATTCAGTGCCTGAGATAGTACACAAATTTTGTTTCATGTTTTAAAAACCTTGTTTTTGAACAAATAAAATATATTTGTGTGCAGTTCATGTGGTTGATGTGTTTATACAGCATAAATGCAAGATACTTCCAAATACATCAGTGAAATATTAAAATATTCTGAAATACGGAATAATCCGTTATCCAAAATTCTGCTGGTCCCGACCATTTTGGATAAGGGATACTCAACCTGTACTATTTTAAGTGCGTAGTAGGTACAAATACGACTCGTAAAATACTGCAAACCGAAAGTCGATTCGTGATTGGCAACAAGTGCAAATTACAAACTGTGTGAGTGTTCTCTCAGTGACCTATATAGACCCCCTACAGGCCTCTAAACTCTTGTGGGTTAGTCAGGTGTTGTGTGGAGAGTGTTGCTGCAGTTTGAAGATTTCTGAGTGCTGTTTAAGTCATAGGTGTCCAAACTTTTTGCGACAAGGGCCAGATTTGGTGAAGTGTAAATGTGTGGGGGCCGACCATTCAGCCTGACATTCTTTGAATCATTAATCACATCAGAATGGTCCCCACCCCCCCCCACTCTGCCCCCATTCATTCTATGTCCCCCAGCCTGCCCCTTCACTGTATTTCCCCCAGCCTGCCCCCATTCACTGTATGTCCCCCAGCCTGCCCCTCCTTCACTGTATGTCCCCCATTCACTCTATGTTCCCCACTCTGCACCCATTCACTCTGTCCCCCAGCCTGCCCACCTTCTCTTAATGTCCATCAGATCAGTGCCTCTATTCATTGTATGTCCCCAAGCCTGATCCTTCTTTACTGTATGACTCCCATTCACTATGTACCCCACTCTGCCCCATTCACTGTATGCCCCCCAGCCTGCCCCTGCTCCCCATTCTCTGAATGGCCATCACTGCCTCCATTCACTGTATGTCCCCCAGCCTGACCCTCCTTCACTGTATGTCACCCACTCTGCCCCCTCCCTTCTCTGTATGTTTCCCAGTCCCTTGTGTGAGCCAGAGGACGGAGAGGCAAAGCAGGAACTGCAAGGACAGGAGATGCTTGGGCTCCTACTGCTGCCCTCCTCCGCTCTGCATGTTACTGGAGCAAGCTTCCCCCTTGCTGCCCCCCTCCCCAAATACTGCTGTCACTGTGATTGAGGAGTAGGGTGATATACAATTGCAGCAGCAGGGGTAGGAACCCAAACACATCTGACTGTGGCGGCCGGCACCTTCTCACTGCAGCAGACAGCAAGGTAAAGGTGCGTTCGCCGGGGCCCCACCTCTAGTGTCCTGTGCTGTTCATCCACCATCCACATCTGATGCTCTGCCCGCTTCCAGCTGGAGGCTGCGGGCCGCTTGAAATGACAGGACGGGCCGCAATTAGCCCCCGGGCCTGACTTTGGGCATGCCTGGTTTAAGTGTTTAAGTAGTCTTGTCTTACTGTTGTGGTTGTCTTGTTTAGCAGTTTGTCTATTTTTTTGTCTCAGTCAATATTTCATTTGGTCTTCAGTCTTTATTTGTGTGTGTATGTTTGTGTGTGTTTGTGTGAGAGAGATATAAGGACAGTAGGGTGTTAAGTGTTTTTTCTTTCTATTGTTTGTGTTTGTTGTGTGTTAGGCTTGATTTAAAGTTATGTCTGACAGTGAATATAGCCAGATGGGTGAGGAGGATTGGGAGGACCAGTCTTTGTTGGCTGAAGATGAGGCTGCTGGTGAAGGGTCAGGGAGAAGGTCTAAGAAAGTGCGTATGTCAAAGTTTAGCCATGGGGAGAGCATGGCCCTGATGAGGGTAATACTGAAATACCGCCATCAGATGTTTGTCCATAAGGCACAGAAGGTGTCGGTGGCGCGTAAAAATGCTGTGTGGGAGCAGGCTTTGAGCAAGGTGAATGCTGAGGGGAGTGTTCGGCGGTCGGTGGATAATTGCAAGAAGCGGTTCTATGATGTGAAGAGACGAGTAAAGAAGAAGATGGCTGATGAAGCTAAACAGCTGCGCAAGAGTGGTGGTAGGGTACCTTCCACCATTAAATATAATGAATATGAGAAGATGATGATGGAGATGATACCTGCTGAAGTAATCCAGCCTCCTGGTTTGGTTGACACAGACACACGCCGTGCTGGTAAGTAGTAATGGTCCCATGTATTGAGTTTTGTATAGAAGGCTAACATTGTGTAATTGAGGAGTATGTGATAATTTAGTGTATTAATAAAACTTTTTCACTATTTCATACATTTCCTGTTACCTGGCTGGGGTGTGGCTGTTTGCTGTATTGCTTGTACAACAGTGTGGTCTGTATAGCTGTGCTGATATGCAAAATATACAAGTGCTATAAATACCACAGAAAACAGCCACACCCCAGACAGGGAACAGGAACAGCATGGGTTTTACAAGCTAGGAGGTGATCGAATGTTGAATAAATAGAGTACATTTATTATGTCTAGATTGCCTATAATATGTAATGTTGTTATGACCAACCAACACAAAATATACTTATACATAATTTTGAAGCTTCTATAACCTTGATGGCTAGCCTTGACATTGCCGCTGTTTTTGCACTACATATCCCAGCATGTTTGTATTTTTACATATAAGTTTGGTCATTTCAAAATCTGATGACGACCATGCTGGGATGTGTAGTTCAACAACAGCACCAGTGTGAAGGGAAGGCAGTTTCTGTTCCCTGCCTGGGGTGTCACTGTCTGCAGTGTTGTTTAGAGCTCAGGTATAGTTTGCATATCTGCGCTGATATACAGACCACACTGTGCTACAACCAATTCACTATGGGCGTAATTGAGATCTGGGCTCAGTACAAATTAGTGGCCAAAATGGGCAAAACCATGTGCACTGCAGGTGGGCCAGATGTAACATGTATAGAAGGAGTTACATTTGGGTGGTGTGTGTTGACACTGAAATCTAAATTGCTATGTAAAAATAATGCAGCCAGTATATACCCTGCACACAAAAAAATACCACACACAAATATAACTCTCTCTGCACATGTTTCATCTGCCTCACCTGCAGTGCACATGGTTTTTTGCATTTAACAAACAAAATTCTACTGACCTCAGATCTGAGTAAGGGCTTATGACTGCATGGGTGTTCCAAGCTAGTGGATGGTAGAATTTATATTATAATTAGGACATATTCAATATATATGTTAACATATTTTGACATGTGTATATATATTTTAAAATGTCATACATTTTTACAGCTGCTTCCCAGCCATCTGCAACTATATCAGTGCCACCTAAGGATGATGGTGATTTAGCAGGTATTTTTAAATTGATCAAATAAGTTGCTCATTTTGGATAATTTATGGAAACCCCTTTTTTTTTTTTTAATTGAGTTTTTATTTATGAGAAAAAAGACAAACATTTTAAAACATACATTTGTTACATATAATACGCAGGAATTTTATGGACTTTACAACACACTTCGACTCCATATAACAGCTTTGTAAACGATAGACTCATATCACGTCAAATGGGGAACACCTCTCTATTTCCTAGATCTTTTCTTACTGGATGGAGAAATACATATATTCTATTTCATCTTAGTGTTTACACTTAAATACGCCGTTACTCTAACGAATAGACTATCTTACACACACCAGATTTCTCTACCGAAATGCTGACCGTCGGTGATTATCACCTATCTTCCTATTGCTTTAGATAGATATTACCATCTATTGGAACTTAAGTTAGTCAACTGCCTTATTACCTTGTGAATTACCTCGGGCTGAATATTTCTATATTTAGGCTTTAACGCGTATGGATCTTATTTCTTGTTGGGAAAAAAAGACAAAAAGAAAACAGCCTACAGATATTCTCGTTACTTCTTTTGAACAAAAACCTATACATTTAGTGACTTTCTATGCTTGTATGCCTATATAATTATACTTAATAAGATGACTACTAAATAAAATAAAAAAAAAAAAAAAAAAGACAAGTAGTCAAAGAGTGTGCTACAAAAATCGTGACTCGCCCACCCCCTCCCCCCCCCCCTTATGTGGCAAAATAAATACATAATTACCTTAGTCCTCTCTACTTCCATATGACACTATTAACACGTTAATTGCATAAATATATGTATCCCTTATTCCCTTTTCACCACCCCCTGCCCATTATACTATTTTACTGTGAGACAGTGAACTTTCCTTGTATCTTATAATATCCTGAACTGTGCCATAATTCCCAAATTGCCTGAAATTTAGTGCTAGTACCTCTTGTGGCGTATGTAAACTTTTCGTGTTCATAGGTGACATTCACCAGATTGATCCATTCCTCTATTGCGGGGCCATTCCCTGCCATCCAATTACGTGCTATAATTACCTTAGCCAGTGACGTAAGATTCAAAAGAAGTGTTCCCAATTCTCCAGAAATATTTTCTCTATACCAGAGTCCCAATACCAAATTTGTTACTGTGAGGACATCCCTCGATACCCCCATACCACTAATGATCTGGCATATCTTTTCCCAGAAGTAATTCACCTTTTTACACGCCCACAAAAGGTGCCAAAATGTAGCCCCATTCTCCCCACATTTTGGGCATTCATCTTTTTTTGATCCATCTATTTTATTCAACCTAGCTGGGGTTATGTATGTCCTGTGGAGTATATTGAACTGTACTTGTTGAGTTTTTATAGAGTTGGTTGCCTTTTTTGGGGTGGCTAGTGCCCGCTGCCAGTTATTTTCATTTATATCTGGAATATCTCTTATCCATCTCTGTCTAAGCTGAGATAGATCTGTCTCGTTAATGTTGGTCATCATGTACCCATACAGTTTGGTAGTACGCTTTCGAGGCTTTAGTTGTTGGATAAATTTTTTAATCGGGGCTTCCTCCAGCCACCCTTTCCTATCTGCACTGTACTGGGTTAACGCGCTCCGAACCTGAAGAAATCTAAAGAACATATGTCTCGGTAATTCAAATTCAGCCTGCAGATGCTCAAAGGTTTTAAACACTTTATCATGGTATAGTTGACCTACTGAGGATATGCCATATTGCAACCATAGTTTCCCACCTTGCTGCTTTCTAATTTCATGTGCTGTTGTCAAAGACAGAAAAGATGCTTCTGGATCCACTCCATCATATCTGTCAAGTTTACAAACAACTCTCCAGATTCTAATGGCTTGATTTATAATAGGGGGATATTCCCTGGATGTTCTATTCAATAGCAACAACTGTAGCGGAGTGACATTCCTATCCACGCTTTCTACTAGGCTACTCAGCTCCTTAGTTGATTCTTCCATCTTTACCCAAAGATTTAAATGTACCATTTGAGCCGCATAGTAATAGTTTTTAAAATTCGGTACAGCAAGGCCCCCTTTTTCCTTCGTTCTCCATAGAGTGGATAATTTGACTCTAGGTCGTTTATTACACCATATGAACGAAGTTATTATGCTGTTTATATTTCTAAAGATATCATTTTTAATATATATTGGTGAGTGTTGGAGTATATACAGGATTTTAGGTAATATGATCATCTTGACAAGATTTATACGGCCAATAAGCGTCAACGGGAGTTTTATCCAACACTTACATTTCTTCCTCACCTCTGCCAGAGCTGGGGATATGTTTTCTTTTACGAAATTTTCAGGTTGTCCTGATACTTCGATCCCCAGATATTTGAATCTGGATACCTTTGCCAAGGGGGTATATGTACAAATGTCGTCCACCTTATCCTCACCTATTGCCAATAGGTGGGATTTACTCCAATTGATAGTAAGCCCGGAATATTCCCCAAACTGCCTGATCTGATTAGTTACCCCCTGTAGCTTCTCTCCCGGTCTGGCCAGGCCAACCAAAAGGTCGTCTGCATATAAGGAGATTAAATCGAGTCCCCCATTGACCCCTGTCCCTTGGCAGTTCAGCCTTGATCTTAATAGACATGCTAGGGGTTCGATGGCTATTGCAAATATGTATGGTGAAAGGGGGCATCCTTGACGGGTCCCCCTATTCAACTGAAATGGGGTAGATGTATAGCCATTTATGGAGATTCGTGCGCTTGGGTTCCTATACAAAAGCCGCAGCCATTTAATAAAAGTAGGTCCGAAGCCAAATGCCTCGAGGGTAGCCCAGAGGTAGCCCCATTCGACGGAGTCAAATGCCTTGTTGGCATCAAATGAGGCCAACACGGCATCTAACCCCGCCCTGTTAGCATACTGAATATAAGAGAATGCCCTTCTTATGTTGATCATCGTGGACTTCCCCCTCATAAACCCTGTTTGGTCAGGGTGGACTACACTTTGAATGACCCTACTCAATCTGTTTGCCAACACTTTGGCGATTATTTTTGCGTCTGTTGGAATTAATGATATTGGTCTGTATGAGTCCACCCTGCTCAAATCTTTGCCCTTTTTTGGAATGACTACAATCGATGCTTCTGCCATTGATGGTGGCAGTTCATCCTCTGTCATCATATTTTGATATACAGAGACTAATCGTGGGGCCAATGTTTTCTCAAACTTTTGAAATACCTCCCCTGGTAGCCCGTCCAAGCCTGGGGCTTTCCCCAGTGGCAGGGTTCTGATTACATTTTCCACCTCTGCGATTCCCATTGGGGCTTCCATAAGGCTCCTAGCTTCCGCAGATAATTGTGGGAGCTCTATTTCTTTCAAGAAGGTCCCTATTTCCTCCTGATCCCTTACCAAATATGACTGATACACTGCTTTATAGTGTTTCACGAATTCATCGACTATCTTGGGGGTGGAGGTCAGAATTTCCCCTGAATCTGTTTTTATTTTGGATATGATATTTGACGGTCTGTCCTGTCTTGTTAGATAAGCTAAAAATTTTCCAACTTTATCTGAACTCGAATACCACCTATGTGAGCTTGATATGAGCCTACGGCTATTTACATCCTGCATATACTCCAACCACTCATCTTGAGCTTTTTGCCAATTATTCCAATCTAGGTCAGTTTTGCTAGATTGATATACTACTTCTAGCTGTATCATCTGTGCCTCAAGATTACGTGCTCTCTTACGATGTACCCCTTTGAGGAAAGAGATTTTTTTAATAAATATTCCTCTTAGGAAAGCTTTAAAAGCATCCCACATAAACATATTTGAGGTGGACCCCTCGTTGGATTCAAAAAAGACCATCATTTCCTCTTCTATCTTGTCCTGATTAAACTGTGAAAGCCAGAATGGTTGTAGCTTCCAAGATCTATACCCCACAGATTTCTTATGGAAACCCCTTAACAAGTTTGTCATCATGTAGGGCCTTCTAATCAAGAAACACCACCACGCCCTCTTGGTCCAATGCAGATAAGGCCACCCATTGAGATAGTGGTCACTCCACCAACCCCAACCACACAAGAAGCACCTGTTGAAGGTAAGAATGCAAAATATTTAAAAAAATAGTTGAAGCAATTTTTTATTTAGGAAGTGTTCACATATATTTACATGTTCAAGTGTTAATTGATTTGAACCATTTTATCACAGTTGCGGATATGCCACTTGAGGATGTGCCACTGCAAGATCTGCCTGTGTCTCAGGAGACCAATCCACAGCTGGATGAGGATTAAACATTTACACTGAATTTAAGGCCACTCACACCAACACCACCACAGCTTCAAAGACCTGAAATAACGCTTGCCCAATTCAGCCCTCACTCTCCTCATTTGCCACCCAGAGATTTCTTCAAAAAATTGGGGAACACACCATGCTGCCAGTGAGAATGCACTCAATCAACAGTCTGCAAATTTGCTAAAGATAGCAACCCAGAACCACCGCATTTACCGGGGGATATCACGGATGGGGTCACAGGTTAGTGACTTGAATGGCTCAGTGGTAGAAATTCATAATGACTTTGTTCGATATTCGGACAGACATCTTGTCATCATGGAGGGGATGACACAACAAGTTGGCACATTAGTGCGGTCAGTGGAGGGGTTGGGACAGGCAGTATGTGCAAATACTGCAGCACTAGCATCACTCCTGCAGTACCACAGTGGGCAAGGTGCACAAGCATCTTCTGCAACCCCAACCATCACCCCAGTACAAAATCGTTATAGGCGCTCAAGCCGTCCAAGAGCCTCGCAAGAGGAGCCTTCTGGCTCTGCAAAACCCCGCTGATTTTTTTTTGTTTACATTTGTGGTGGGGTTGCGGTTGAGTTAATATTGCTGGTTGTAATGGTCATATTTTTCCATATTATGTGCAACATTGTTAGCGCAAGTTTTTGTTATTTAAATGAAGAAGCAAATGTTACAAGGGTGCGTCTTTTAATTATTTCATATATAGATATATCTAATCTCACATATATTGCATTCTTTTTTTAAATTGTGCACATATAAACAAAAAATATTTGCAATAGCTTATTATTTTGGACTAGTAGTGACTAGTAGTGCCATCGACCACATATAATGCACCATGGTTGCACATCTGCGCCCTCTGGAAGGGGGGTGCGGGTATATCAACTGCTCCAGCGAGAAGGGGGGTACGGGCATACCCGCTCATGCAGCGGGGGGGGTTAGCGTGCTGACCCGCCACTCCAGGCGGGCATAGCCACTACTGCGTCGGGTGGGTTGCAGAGCGGCTGTTCTAGGGGTGGGGGGTGCTTGCATGCCCGCTGATTTGGGGGGGGTGCGGGCAGACCTGCCGCTCGGGGGGGGGTGCGGGCAGACCCGCTGCTCGCGGGGGGTGTGGGGGGTTTGTACAGGCAGACCCACTGATCCTGGGCAGGCGGCGGTGCAGACCTGCTGATCCGGGGGATTGGGAAGGGGTGCGGGCAGACACACTGATCCTGCGGTTGGGGCGGTGCCGACCTGTTGGCTGTGGTGTATAATGGTGGATGGTAGGCGTGTGCTGTAGCCTTGGCTGGGGACGGTGTTTTCCAAGGGGGTGGGGTGTGTATAATGCTTGTCTATCCCTAGGGGGGGGGAGCGGGTTTGTGTATAATGCTGGGCGGGGGGGGGGGGTGTCCTTAGGCAGAAACTTTGTGTGTATAATGCTGTCAATCACTCTTGTAACCCCGCCCAGCATTATACACACAAGGGATGAGTGACAGATCTGGGTAAATATATAAGAGATTCATATACCTACAGTAACAGATGGTACCCATATTGATCTCTCACATCAACAAGACACCATACATTTTTGCTATATATATTTTGGAAAACAACTGAATTTTGATTAAAGGGATACTGGAACCCTTATATTGGGAGGGGGGAACCAAGAAAAAACATGGAGGGAGCTTTTTTGTAAATACATAGTCACCTCCAGCCAAGAGGTTAATCTAGCCATCTACCTGTTAGATTAAACAATCCAGCTATGGCTACTTAGATGTCAATAGGATTTTTAATAATATTTATTCTCTACTGCCTTAGATGTTATTGATCTCTATAATATCGTTTAACCCTTTAGGAGTTATTGGGGCAGATGTATTAAGCCTGGCGAAGAGATAAACTGGAGATAAAGTGGCAGGAGATAATGCACCGGCCAATCAACTTCCAACTGTCATATTTTAAACACAGCTGATTGGCCGGTGCGTTATCTCCTTCCACTTTATCTCCAGTTTATCTCTTCGCCAGGCTTAATACATCTGCCCCAATGTGCCAAGCCGGAAAATCCAGTATGCTTACCTGCGGCATAGTGTTCCAAATCTGTCTCCTCCCCTTTTGGTTGTTTTCCCAAGTTCTATGGCTCTCCCCACAATATGTTCAAGATTTATTTTTCGACATCTAGCTATATGGCTAGACAGTGGGTGTGTTTTGACAGCTCCTAAGATGTTTCTCAGATTTTCCATATACTGAAAACCACACCCACAGTCCATGACATAAATAATATATGAAGTTTTCCAATTTATGAAATCCCTCATTTTGACTGTTTCCTTGGTAGAGATAGACGTAAATGTCTACATTTTTCTTTCTGCGTATGCACATGTCAAACATCTGGAGTCTCCACATCTGTGGTATCCTAGGTTAATCTTGTAACAGTAGTTGTGTGTTCTTTCTAATAATATTTTTTATCTCTGATGCACATCTATCATATTGCATTGTAAATAAGATATATTTATTTTCTATATTTTCTAAAGTTTTTTTGCTTTGTGTATTTTGAATTAATAATGTATTTCTGTCTATTTTCAAGGTTTTGTTGTAGGCTTCTAATACCAATTGTTTAGGGTATCCCTGTTCTATATTACATGAGATTGCTAGCTTTTTTTTTAAATGATTTTTATGCTGGGCAGTTTCTTTGACTCTAATTAGTTGACTTTTTGGTATATTTATTTTCCACATTGGGGCATGTACACTTTTAAAATTATGATATCTGTTTTGATCTACCTTTATTATGAAGGTTTCTGTCTCCAACCTATTTCCCTTGGCGGACAGTTCTATATCCAGGAAATTATTTTTACTCGCACTATGAGTGTGAATAGTGTAAGGCCATATTTGAGTATTGAGAATGAGTAAGGCCATATTTATTCAAATTTAAACTTTTTGTAAATGAATCAAGTGAATTAAAATCCCCATCCCAAATAATAAACAAATTGTCAATATATCTGCCATAAAGGACCAGGTTTGCCCCAAATCTCTCACCCCACACATGTTCCTTTTTGAAGGCACACATGTAGAAGGGGCAAACTTAATCCCCATGGCAGTACATCATGTTTGTAAATAATATTGTGAATCTAAAAAAAAAATTGTGCTCTAATATAAATGTAATTTAATGTGTTATCAGTTACTTCTTGATCACTTCTATCCCCAGTTCGTGTGTGATATTATAGTAGAGGGCCTCTGCATCACAGGTCAACAAGTTATAATTCTCTTTCCAGTCTACTTCTCTTATCATATGTAAAAAATATTTTGTATCCTTAATGTAGGATCTCAGACTCTACTTGACTTTGCAAAAAATAATCCACAAAAGCCAACAAATTATTAGTGAGTAACCCAACACCTGAAATTATAGGCCGACCCGGGGGATTGTGCAGTGACTTGTGAATTTTAGGGAGAACATAAAACATGGGAGTGATTGGATGTAAATTAAATAAAAAGTGAAAAGTTTCTCTGGATATATCTCAGTCCGCTCTGCCACCATAGCCATGGATCCTGGACTTATAGGAGCAGCCTCAGCTGTAACGGGCAAGAGCTAAGTGGTAAAAATAAGGTGGAAACTGACAGAGAATATCTGCCTTCTTATTTTAAAGCTTGGAAACGTCCCCCCTACACTACAATGATTATTGGGCAACTACCTATAGTTGAAAAAAAAAATTGGTATTAAAGCGCTACCTGGGCTGCTAATTGAATTTTCTACAATATCAAAACATAAACAAAGTAAACTAAATCCAGGAGCTACATGTTCACTGGCCAAGATGTCACAGAATGATATTGGTAAGTTTGGCCAGCGGAATCGCCAATACAGTCGTCTAGTGTGTATGGGCTTTAGCCTAACCCTGCGTGTATTTAAACGAATCCAATGTGGCATATGCATTTTGCATGTGCCCTGGCTTAAATGGAAGGCAGTGGCGTAACTATAGAGGATGCAGGGGATGTAGCTACCATGCAATTCAACTGCACCCTCTAAATTATTTTCATTGTTTTACCATGAACTACTTCTTTGGGATCCAGCAGTGCACTTACTGGGAGGGAGTGAGGGGGGTGGGAGGAGGCGGGAGCCAAAGCCACTGTACCGGTAGAGAATCTGGATGCAGTGTAGGTGGTGTGCAGCTAATGGATACGCACTGATTGTATGCCAAGTCCATCAGCCAGAAAGAAGGGGATGGGGGGCTTTTAAGATTTAGCTATGGAGCCCACAAAGTTCTTAAGACGCTTCTGGACTTGGCATACATAAGGAAAAGATCCAGTAAGAAAATAGTATATAAAGATTAGTCTTGATACAGTAAGTTCTCAGACACAATTATAACACAAAAATATGTCCTAAAGTAATATCTGATAAATAATACCAATTGCATCTTAAAAATATCCTTCTGCAATTATGATATCCACTGTATAGGCATTTTTTTTTATTTAACAAGCAAGTCTTTGGATGTGTTTCAAAACGATTTGCCTTCTTAATTAACCTTTTAATTGTTTTAACACAATGTCTGCCAAGCCATGACCCTGAGGCTGTCTGGCATAGAATGTAACAAGATAAAGCCTAAACTCCTGCAAATGTTTGACATTTCCAGCTAGCAAACTGTGCCCTTTATATGACCGTAAATTGAGTAAAACTTTATTACTGGAAAAACATCAAGCTTTTAATTTCCTACCTCATTGGTAAGCTTAGCGTCCTCATTATACGGGTGAAGTTTTACCTCTTGTTGTTCATTGGGCTTTATGTCCACAAAGAACTGCATGCTGAACACTGTATTTCCCAACATGCTGCTGAGGTGTATGCATGTGAATACCTCTTATGTACAGGGTTGGACTGGCACACAGTGGTAAAGGGGAAAACCCAGATGGGCCCCACTTCTTTGGGGCCCACCTCTTCTTGGGACTAGAGTGTGTTTTCTATAGTGCATTGTCATTTTTAATCTAGTACATTACCATGCATGCACTAGCAGCATTTGCACAGACGGTGTAATTGTTAGCAGAACTGCCTCAACGCGCCAAGGTCCTGGGTTCAATTCCTATCATGGTCCTTACTGTGTGGAGTTTGTATTCCCTCCAGATTTCCTCCAGATTCTTCGGTTTCCACCCACAATCCAAAAATACACTGGTAGGTTAATTGGCTCTCAATAAAATTAATCCTAGAATGTGTGTGTGTGTGCATGTACATGTGATAGGGAATATAGATGATTGTAAACTCCATTGGGACTGATGTGAATGTTCTATTATTCTCTGTAAAGCGATGCTATATAAATAACGTGGGTACTTCTGTAGTTTCACGGCGCCAGTCCCCTTGCGGGGCTCGCTTCGCTCGCCCGCGCTGCGGGCTCGGTGGCTCGCTACGCTCGCCACGCTATTTAAAATCAACTCCATGCCAACATGGATAGTGGGGGTATGAACTATCCATGTTGGCATGGAGTTAAGTTACTTTTTTTGACATATTTCGTGGCGAGCGTAGAACCCGGAAGTAGCACGGCACCATGCTGGCGCCGTGAAACTACAGAAGTACCATAACGTGTAATAAATAATAATAACTAAATATATATAAAGGGGCCCAGACAATGGACACTCTAAAGCAGTGGTGGCCAAACCTGTCCTCAAGGTCTACCAACAGTTCATGTGTTTCAGGCAGCCTGTGGATCTACAGTAGGAATGAATGCAGCATGTTTGAAAATGCTACAGTTAGTAATGACTACAGCTGTGCAGCAGCTAGGTGATTTGGAAAACGTGGACCGTTGGTAGATCTCGAGGACCGGTTTGGCCACCCCTGCTCTAAAGGATAGCAAAGCATTTGTGGCAACTGGCCACACCCCCACTTAAGACTGACCACATCCCTAAATAAGGGTCCCTATCTCTAAATTCCCCAGTGGGCCCTTTATGCCATAGTCCAGGGATGGGGAACCTTTGGCCCTCCAGATGTTGTTGAACAACACATCCCAGCATGCCCTACTACAGATTTGCTATTTGGCCGTGCTAAATCTGTTGCAAAGCATGCTGGGCTATGTAGTTCAACATCAGAATGGGTCCAAATTTGTGCCTTCCGAGTGATACTTAATCATTCCCATGTGTATAAGCGTCGGTACTACTATAGGCATTATGTGTATCAGCAGCACCACTATTGTGGTCATTATGTGTAAACAGCGCTAGAAATGTGGGAGTTACATGTATAAGTGACATTACTACTGCAGGCTTTATGTCTATCAATGGTGCTACTGCTGTGAGCATTATAGGTATATACTACTGCTGGGATTAATATGTCTATAAGGGGCACTACTACTGTGGCCATTTTGTGTGTAAGTGATCCTAAGACTATGGGCATTATGTGTGTTAGTGGCTAAACTACTGTGGGCTTTATGTGTGAGAGGCACCACTGTGTAGTGTAACTTGATTGTGAGGTGCTACTACTGTATGTAGTGTAATGGGAATCAGCAGTAGCGCACGCAGGGGGGGTTTCTGAGTACCCAGAAACCCCCCCAGGAGTCTAAGGGGCCTAGCCTGACAGCTGAGGGTCCCCTCTTTCCATGGGTACAAGAATTTTAAAAATCGGCCCTTGGGAACCGGAGATATCTGACTTCAAAGCAGTGGTCCCCATCCAAGCCTGTTAATTGCTTCCCAGTCAGATATTTCAGGTTCTGTCTGACTGAGAGTTTTTCTGAGGGTATATTCCAAAAGCTGAGACTCTCCCCCTTCGAGGGACACTAGCAGCTTGTCTCTACTATTCCCAAAACCAGAGATATCAGCCTTCTAGCAGCTAGTTACTGCCCAGCTCCACACACCTGGTATGTAGTTTTATATTCTCGTTGGCAGATTGCTCTGCCTCCTGAACTCTGATCCCCTAGTCCCCAATACCATTTTTAATGCCATTAAAATCTAAGAAATCTATTTCTGGGAACTGGAGATATCTGCAGTCAAGCAAGCTGTCCTCCCACCAGAAAATTATGAATAATAAGCCCACTCCACTATACACCCCTCCTCTGCATATTAAACATCCTCTACCACCCTGGAAGTTACAGTATGTATCAGGGCCCCTTCATTCAGCCCAATGCCCCCTTCTCCCACCCCATTTCCCACCATCTGTGCAGTAAAGGGGTAATTAGTGGAAATTACTGATCCAGGCCCTACATGCTGAGCGGTTGATATAATACCCCCTACCACCCGCAGGACATCAAAGCTTCCCCCACCCCTGGAGGATTGGTAGGGGCCCCAATACATTGCTATGCCCAGGGGTCTACACTGCTGTTGACGCCCCTTTATGTATATATATATATTATATATGTATGTATATATATATATATGTGTGTGTGTGTGTACTTTAACTGACCCGGCATATACTGGGTCACCTAAGTGTCCATCTCTGTGCTTTGCTCCGCCCCTCTGGAAACCCGCTTCTGAAAATCCTGCGTTTGCCACTGATCAAGGGCACTATGTGTGGTGTAAAGTGAATAAGATACACAGTAGTACTGTGTGGTGTAGTTTGAAATAAGGTACTATTGTGTGGCCACTCCACTTTCGTGTAAGAACACATCTTTTTTTCAGTGTGTGCCTCCATCCCTTTGGAAAATATGGGAGGGCGCAAATTTGTAACTTGAAAGGGGTGGCAAGTACCCTAGCATAACTACTGTCATCATCCATAATAGAGTCATCTACCTATTACGGACAACACTTGATTAAACTAACACGCAGTAAGAGATCTTCCCTGCAACATTGCAGCTATTAATTCAAAGTTGGACCCATATATATGGATCCATATATAAAACACTATATTATTATGTTACAGTCTAAATAAAATGTGTTTATGTGTGATAAACAAACCAGGTCCATTCTCCTAAAGATGGTTTTCCTCAGAGGTGCACAAATATCTATTTAAAACTTGGGACTGCTACAAGTGTAGAATATATATCACTATTACACAGCTGCTGGCTTATAGTATATCATGCATCAAAATGTTTACATACTTAGTTTAAATTAACCTGTAACTCCAAATAAGTAGCTTCTAGTTTGATTGAAATATTTTATAATACACATTAAATGATAAATACTATGTAACGAGTCCTCTCAGTCTAAAGTTTGGTGCACACGAGGGGATATTTTAAACAAATTTGGCGATAACAACATGACAAACTCGTAAAGTAATCATCCAGTGTGTACCCACTACATCAATAGTGATGCACGCTCCCCTGGGTCGCTAGCAACAGCTTACATCATGCATCTCAATTGAGGGATATCCCAAGAGATGCCATGCAGCCGACTGCAGCATGGCCCTGCTCCCAAACATACAACATCTAGCAAGGACCCACTCTGAAGACATTCGGAGGCAGGGAAGAGACAGCCATGATAAGCATTCTATAAAACAGAGGGGTGTCAGCCTCATTTTTTAGTCATGTTGAGGCCAGAGTATGCGTCTTCCAATGCAGCTACTCTGGCCATGTTAAAACTCTGGCCATCTTGAGTAAGCTGAGGGTTACTCAGAGCTTCAATGGCCCCGTCAGCATACAAACATTGGCCATTCTGACTAACTGAACAATGCTGACACACATAATCCAATCATCCATACATTTTGAATGCAACAGCAGATCAGAAAAGCCATCGGGAGGCATCTACTGTATTAACTCTTTGAGTTCTAACGTTGCTGTGAGCGATCTGCTAAAAATGGCAGCATTGATCCTAAGACTATGGGCATTATGTGTGTTAGTGGCTAAACCACTGTGGGCTTTATGTGTGAGAGGCACCACTGTGTAGTGTAACATGAATGCGAGGTGCTACTACTGTATGTAGTGTAATGGGAATCAGGGGCACTATGTGTGGTGTAAAGTGAATAAGATACACAGTAGTACTGTGTGGTGTAGTTTGAAATAAGGTACTATTGTGTGGCCACTCCGCTTTCGTGTGAGAACACATCTTTTTTTCAGTGTGTGCCTTCATCCCTTTGGAAAATATGGGAGGGCGCAAATTTGTAACTTGAAAGTTTAATGTAGATGATCTCTATATCTGTCCCTTTATCAATATAAAGAATGTGTATTTGATCTGTTGCAATATGTATTGAAATAAGAATACTTAAAATGTACAGAATAGAAACTAAATTAAATAGAGACACAATGTTGTTGAGTAATTGATTCATTTAATATAATATAACTTTTGCTGTGGACACCAACGTTTTGCACGCACTCTGACATGCACAGTAAAAGAGACAGTTGGACCGACCATGGAATCCCAAAGGACATAGGGCCAGATTCTCTAAGCTTCAAAAGTGATAAAATGGAGAGTGATAAATAGCCAGCCAATCAGCTCCTGTCTGACATTTTTCAAACACAGTCTGTGACATGGCAGGTAGGAGCTGATTGGCTGGCTGTCTATTACTCTCCATTTTATCACTTTTGAAGCTTAGATAATCTAGCCCAGAATCTTGACAGATCCTAAGGTTAGGGTTAAGCACTAGGCAAAAGGTTGTAGATAGGCCGCAAGGGAGGAGATGTTTGGGTAGATTGTGGGAGGGGAAGTTAGGGCTAACCTGTGGTGGGTTATGGCTAAGATTAGGTGTAGGGTAAAAATACTTACCAGAATGTGTTGGGATTCTTTTCATCGAATTCCCTCTGTCGGTATTCTGACTGACAGGATCATCAGTGGGAACAAAAGTTTGCTGTGACTACTGATAAAACGATAAGCAATGCATTTATCTGCATGCAAAAACCGAGGCATGAGATCACAAAAATCTATTGCATGCCAGCATTTTTGCAGCTTTAAAATTGTTAGATTGTAGCGCTCAGCGCCTGTCTCCATACACTGTCTAGTGTAAGGCTCACAGTCTGCCTTGTCCCCTTGCAGCAACGTAGCTAGGCGTCACCCTGAGTGACAGCTCGCTTAAGCGAATAGCAGGGCAGAGACCCCTGACCCTGCTGGCAGCGTACCTTTCCTGTTAGGAAGTCCCCGCGTAGTGTGTGCCTCAGAGAGAGCGTGTGTGACTCCATCCATGCTGTTTGTAGCTCCACGTGCACCGGAGCGCGTAAGAGCAAGCCCCGCTGTAATCCCGTTACAAGCGTGACCTTTGCACAGGGAGATCCATTATCATTGGCAGCAGCGACGACTGGGAGAGATACCGCCAGCGTAAACCAGTTGATAGCCATTAACCCTGCATAAGCCAGACGCTACAGCTAAGTAACAACCAGACACTGTGATTGCCAATGTACCAGTTGTATTACTGCCTGAAGTTAACTGCATAAGTACTGTTGTATCCTACAAGCCTGCCACTTGAATAAATCCTTCAGTTGGTTATATCTTCGGAGTGTGTGTTTAACAACCACCCTGCACGTACTTATAGACACTCTTCCAATAGGTTATGGGCCCAGCACGTCACGTGCGCGAAGATTAACCCCCTAAAGACAAAGTGCTAGCGCAGTACATAAAAGAACACAAAGGAATTATTTCTGAATTGCCATTTGTGGAAGAGTTAACGAGAATGCACAGTACAGGGCATAGCATGAACTTTCCAAAGCTCAAGGGCTCAGAGAATTATACTACATGGAAGTTTGCTATGGAAATGCAGCTTAAGAGGGAGAAGCTATGGAAAGTCACAATAGCCCCAGGAGATAGTCCAAACCCAGAAGAGGTAGACAAGGCCATTGGCACAACAGGCCTGGCTGTGGAGCAGCATGTTTATTCTACTATCTGTGGGAAGGAGTCCGCTAAGGACATGTGGACAACTCTACAAGGTGCTTATGAGAATAAAGGCTTAATGAGAAGGATAAGTCTAAGACGCACACTGTATGGAACAAAGCTGAATGCATGCAAGGACATGAACGATTATATTGATAAGATACTATCGATAGCTCAGCAATTGGCATGTGTAGGAGCAAAAGTGGATGAGGAAGAAGTGGCGATGGTAATGCTGCAGAACTTGACAGAAGAATTTGACTTTCTGGTTGTCGCACTAGAGTCAAATGAAACCAAGCTTACAACTGAAGTTGTGAGAGCCAAGCTACTACAGTTCCAAGAGAGAATCCACAAGGATGCCATGACTGAGGGTTCTGCCTTAGTAGCAAAGGGTGCGAAACCCAAGAAATGCACGTTCAAATGTTATGTGTGCCACAAAGTAGGGCACAAGGCTTCAGAATGCAGGATGAAGAACACTAGTGGCATGCACAAGCGGCATGACAAGAAGAACGAGTCAGCACTGAATGTAACAGACAAGCCAAGGAGGGATCTCTGGTACATGGACTCGGGAGCCTCTAGACACTTCAGCTGCAACAAGGAGTGGTTCAATTCTTTAACACAGTGTACACCCACAACAGTTACCGGGATTGGTGAAAAGGTCCTTACTGCATCAAATGTTGGGACAATCACAGTGAGACTAAGAATTGAGGGACAGACAGTAGTCACAGATATTCAAGACGTCCTGTATGTACCAGAATTGGGAAGTAACCTCATCGCTATCAGCGTACTCGAGGCAAAAGGCTACAGAGTCCAGTTTGCAAAGGGCAGGTGTATGGTGCATAATGAAAGAGGGACTGTAATAGCTTCAGCAACCCGATGCAACCAACTATACGTCCTAGACACAGATGAATGCGTAGCTTTGGCAGCCTCTGCTGAAAATGAGTCGATGGAACTCTGGCACAGACGTTTGGGACACTTAGGATATGATAATGTCCAGAAACTAGCTGATGGGATGGCAACAGGAATCACAGTGAAAGACACCGGAAGACCTGTGTGCGAGAGTTGCATAAAAGGCAAGCAGACCCGCAACCCATTTCCCAAGTCAGCGAGCAGAGCAGAAACACAGTTAGCTCTGGTGCACACAGATGTGTGCGGACCAATGGAAGAGGAGTCAACCAGTGGTTACAAGTACTTCATGACTCTCATCGATGACGCCACAAGAATGACACACGTATACTTCATAAGGAAGAAAAGTGAGGTGATCAAGAAAATTGTAGAGTACAAGAACCTAGTGGAGACTCAGACGGGCCTAAAGCTAAAGGTCCTGAGATCCGACAATGGGGGAGAGTACGAAAATGGAGAAGTAACCGACTTTCTAAAAAGGCATGGCATAAAGCATCAGCTGACGATGGCCTATACGCCTGAACAGAATGGCGTAAGTGAAAGGGCGAACAGAACAATCGTTGAAAGAGCACGAGCGATGGTGAATGATGCTGGCCTAGAGAAAAGTTTTTGGGCAGAAGCTGTATCTACTGCAGTATACCTGAAAAACAGAACACCTACGGTGGCCGTGAAAGGGAAAACCCCCTTAGAGGCCTGGTCTGGGAAGAAGCCAGACATCAGTCATCTCCGTGTCTTTGGGAGCAGAGCTTATGCGCATATACCAAAGGAGAAAAGGAAGAAACTTGACCTAAAATCAAGACAGTGCATATTGCTAGGCTATTGTGAGGAGAGCAAAGGATACAGACTCTGGGATGCAGAGAACAGAAGTCTTCTGAAATCAAGAGATGTGATATTTCAAGAAACAGCATCACCCACAAAAGCAAAAGAACCAGAAAAGCAAGCACTAGTAGAGGTGTGTGAAATAGAAAGCATACCTGAAACAGAAAATACTGAAGAAGGAAGCGAACCAACGAACAGAGCTTCTATAAGGAGAAACAAGGGCATACCAGCTAGAAGATATGAGGAAGAATATGCGAATATTGCTTTCAGTGAACCTCAGAGTATTCGAGAAGCGAAAGCGTGCAGTGATTGGGAGAAATGGAAATCTGCAATAGACACAGAGCTATCAGCACTGAGAGAGAACGATACTTGGACCATAGTAGATAGGCCAAGCAATCGCAAGACAGTCAAGAACAAGTGGGTCTTCTGCAAGAAGTTAAATTCAGACGGAGAAGTTGCCCGTTACAAAGCCCGCCTTGTTGCTAAGGGATACACACAGAGATCCGGAATTGACTATGGGGAGATATACTCACCTGTTGCGAGGTATAACACTCTCAGGTTAGTAATTGCAGTCGCCACCTTACAAGACTTACTGCTATACCAACTAGACTTCGACTCAGCGTTCCTAAATGGAGAACTACTTGAAGAGATCTATATGGAATCGCCAGATCATTATAATGAGGATGAACTTCAGACAGAAAAGGTGTGTCTTCTGAAGAAATCCATATACGGCCTGAAGCAGAGTGGTCGTTGCTGGTACATAAAATTGGACACAGTACTACTTGAAATGAATTTTATTAGATCAGAGACTGACCACTGCCTTTATCACAAAACTCTGGGAGAAAAGTTGTTCATCATAGCAGTCTATGTGGATGATATACTTATAGCAGGTCACGAAGATCACATTACAAGTGTGAGAGATCAACTAAAGCAGAGATTCAAGTTGAAAGACTTAGGTCCAGCCAATCATCTGTTGGGAATGAGAATTGTTCAAAACTTGCAAAAGGGAACAGTCACAGTCGACCAACAAATGTACATCGAGGCAACAATCTTGAAGTATGGGATGGCGGACTCCAAGTCAGTAAATACACCAATTGACAAAAGCATCAAGATTACAAAAGGTATGTCACCAACCACACCAGAAGAAGCAGAGGAAATGCAAGATGTTCCTTACAAGAGCGTGGTTGGAAGTCTTATGTATGCAAGTATTGGAACCCGTCCAGACATCACTCATGCAGTCAGTCGGGTGAGCCAATTTGCAATAAATCCTGGAAGACAACACTGGATCGCAGTGAAGAGGATCCTGAGATACCTAAAAGGTACAAGTTCCTTGAAATTAAAATTCGCCAAGACAAGCAATTCAAATTTGAAAGTCTTCTGCGATGCCGACTGGGGAGCAGATGAAGATGATCGTCGTTCCCACACCGGTTACCTGTTCACACTGGCCGGAGCTGCAGTTAGTTGGGCGAGTAGAAAACAACCAACCGTTGCTCTCTCAACAACTGAGGCCGAATACATGGCTCTTACAGAGACATCAAAGGAAGCACTCTGGATCAAAGAGACTTTGTGTGAGTTAGGTCTACTTTATGAAGAAGAGACTATCAGTATCGCATGTGACAACAGGGGAGCAATAGATCTTTCCTGCACCACCAAGCATCATGGAAGGTCAAAACACATCGCGATAAGACACCACTTCATCAGAGAACTAGTGGAGAACAAGTCCATCGATGTTGAATACATAGCAAGTGAACAGAATGTTGCTGACATGCTCACTAAAGGACTGTCGTCAAACTTGCTTATTAAGTTCGTGAAGGACTGTGGACTTGTCTAAGTTCAAAATGTTGATTTGAAGTTTTGATGTTCTGAATGTCTCTTCTCTCTAACCATATTTTCGGTTACAGGTATCACAAAAGGACAAAGCATTGTATTAAGTTCTTTTATGTAGCCGAAGACAGCCTTGAGCGAGGGGGAGTGTTAGATTGTAGCGCTCAGCGCCTGTCTCCATACACTGTCTAGTGTAAGGCTCACAGTCTGCCTTGTCCCCTTGCAGCAACGTAGCTAGGCGTCACCCTGAGTGACAGCTCGCTTAAGCGAATAGCAGGGCAGAGACCCCTGACCCTGCTGGCAGCGTTCCCTTTCCTGTTAGGAAGTCCCCGCGTAGTGTGTGCCTCAGAGAGAGCGTGTGTGACTCCATCCATGCTGTTTGTAGCTCCACGTGCACCGGAGCGCGTAAGAGCAAGCCCCGCTGTAATCCCGTTACAAGCGTGACCTTTGCACAGGGAGATCCATCATCATTGGCAGCAGCGACGACTGGGAGAGATACCGCCAGCGTAAACCAGTTGATAGCCATTAACCCTGCATAAGCCAGACGCTACAGCTAAGTAACAACCAGACACTGTGATTGCCAATGTACCAGTTGTATTACTGCCTGAAGTTAACTGCATAAGTACTGTTGTATCCTACAAGCCTGCCACTTGAATAAATCCTTCAGTTGGTTATATCTTCGGAGTGTGTGTTTAACAACCACCCTGCACGTACTTATAGACACTCTGCCAATAAAAATGACCTTTAGTGCATTCACACAGCATATGCTACACTGACTTTTCAATGGTTTCCAGTTTGTTTGTTTTATTAGCTGTTGATCAAAGAAGTACATCCAAGTCTGGGCTTTCAGAAACATCATCGGCTTCATCAAAAATGACTGCAGCACTTAAAGGCAGCTTCTTAATGTGGTCCAAAAGAAAAATTCAAATGTTTATATTAAATATAAACCAATATTATTTTACAGAATATGGAGAACATTTCTGGTTAGTTGTCACTCGTGTGTGTGTGTGTGTGTGTGTGTGTGTGTGTGTGTGTGTGTGTGTGTGTGTGTGTGTGTGTGTGTGTGTGTGTGTGTGTGTGTGGGCTTGAAACATAACTACTATTGAAATGTATTGCCACTTGTAGTTCTACAACAAAACAAAAAGTGAAAAAAAAAACAGACACATTTGAATAATAAAACTTTAATTCACACTACAAACATCATACTATATCAAACATATACATATATATGGATTCCAACGTTGGCCGTCCTCTTCTCCACAAAAATCCCATTGGTATTGTCGAAAGAAAATATACTTACCAAGGCCTTCAGTGTACAGTAGATTGCATCCTCTTCGGTCTGTAGTAGACCTTTAAGGGGTTTAAAAATAAGAAAGTGCACACCCAGCTATCGTACTGGGCAAACCGCAAATGTTGGTTTACATTTGCGGCCTCAAGGAGAGCTCTACTGCTGATTGGCTGGGGGAAGGCCAATCCCCTGTGTTTTTTCACTATTTGTTTTGTTGTAGAACTACAAGTACCAGATTATAACTGTGTTAATCTGTGGCAACAAACAGGGGGAGTCCCTCAATGAGCCGATTTACCTATGGGGCAGCCTGTGGCTAGAAGAGGTTAGAGGGTGACTGACTGGTGGTGTGGGTGTGTTAGAGGATAGAGGGTGGCATGTTGGTGTGGTAATGTTAGGTGATAGAAGGGGGCAGGCTGCCATTGGTGGCCTGCCAATTTAAATTTCCAATCCTTATATGACACAGACTCAGAATCAGGCCCTATGAGGAGGGATTCTGCCCCTTCAATAGACCACACCCCCTCAACCGACCCCACCTCCCTTATATTTTCCTGGCTGCTTTTCCATCCCAATCTGCCCCTCCACAGCAAAACTTTGATTATATTTTACAGACTGCCCACTATACTGCCCAACTTGCGCCGGCCATTTGTAACCCTATTAATTAATTTGTCCTGTGTAAGAACTCAGTATTGTATGTATTGTAAGCTTAGTCTGTCTGTTCTTACCCAATTATGTGCTATTACTGTTTTAGTCCAAATTGTAAAGTGCAGTGGAACATGCAGTATGCAGGCGCTGTGTAGTTAATGTTAATAAATATTGTTTTTAATAAGCACACTAATTAGCAAAACAGTGTATCTGATCCATTATTACAGGCATCCTCAAACTATTTTGCTCTGGGACCCCATCAGACAAATAATTACGGGACTCCACCAAAGTCCTCCAGAAGGTCATCACATCACATGTGTAGTCAGCAGACAGCACATACATGGCAGCATTGTGGAGGCACAAAGTGATGGGAGGAGACTAAAATAACAGACAATTCAACAGATGTCTCGGACTCCTTGTATCACTGACTGAGATTAGAAAAGTCATCACCCTGATGGTCAGCAACATGGAGTCGCGACCCCATGCTGAGAAGGTCGGGACCCACAGTTTGAGAACCGCTGCATTATTACATAGCTAGTATTGGATCTTCATATGATGCTTGTTTGAACATATTTACATTGTGTATGCAAATTGTACCTGTCCTGATTTCTCATGTTATTTGTTACCTGTAAAGGATATAGGCCAGATGCAATAAGCTTCAAAAGTGCAATCAGCTCCTGTCTGACATTTTCAAACACAGGACCTGATTCTGGTTTATTTGCAAAAGCAAATTCTCTCTTTAATGGACAAAGCCATGTACACTGCAGGTAACATGTACAGAGAGAGTTAGATTTGGGTGGGGTTTGTACTTCAAACTGATATCTATATTGCAGTGTGAAAATAAAACAACCAGTATTTACCCTGCTCAGAAACAAAATAACACCCAAATCTTACTCTCCCTGCACATGTTACATCTGCCCCAACTGCAGTGTACATGGTTTTGTCCATTAGAGAGAGATTTTGCTTTTGCGAGTGAACCAGAATCAGGCCCAAAGTCTGTGACATGGCAGGTAGAAGCTGATTGGCTAGCTGTTTATCACTCTCCATTTTATCACTTTTGAAGTTTAGTGTATCTGGCCCTATATATTTTAATCTTACAATTTTTCTCTTTTACGTTTTTTCTCTTTTACAATTTTTCTCTTTTATTATTGTTGTTCCCACCTGAGTTACACCCAGGGCCGGTGCAAGGCGAGCCAGGCGAGTCGGGGTGGGGGCGCCCCGGTGCCGGGGGAGGGGGGGGTACCTGTCCTGCAGCGCTGTGTATTTAAAGCTGGCGGCGGTGGCAGAGAGGGGTCCCTGCAGTCAGCGAGCGCTATCCACCGGGCTATGCGGAAGCGCTTCTGTTGTGAAAACACTGGCCGCACGGCGCATGCTGATTGGCTGAATCTCAGCCAATCAGCGTGCGGACAGTGTTTTCACAACAGAAGCGCTTCCGCATAGCCCGGTGGATAGAGCTCGTTATTTCTTATTGACTGCAGGGACCCCTCGCTGCCTCCGCCGCCAGCTTTAAAAACACAGCGCCGCAGGACAGGTACCCCCGCAGCACGGGGGGCAAAATGCCGCCCTCCAGTGGCCGGCGCCCTAGGCAAATGCCTAGATTTGCCTAGTGGTGGCGCCGGCCCTGGTTACAGCTAGTTAAAAACTACTAAGCAGAAATTACTGTTTAATTTGGGCTACACTACATTAACATTTATAGAAAACCAGGATTGCTGACCTAAGGGCAGCCAGCTCCAGGAAGTAGGGGGCCGGCCTGTTGGTCATGTTACAATAGGGGGTGGAGCTGGGGTAGACCAATACAAATAAATACACGAGTGGGCATGGTCACTGCTATTGTTGAATTGTGGCCATGCCCCCTCTGTTTAATGCCAGTATTTAATGTGGCTATATTGACCTCATATATATATATTTGTATTTAATTTTTATTAATGGATTAAAATATATGTATTCATAGTAATAGCTCTTTCTTTCATGTGTAAATTTGTATATGTTTATTGTATTTTTTCAATTGTATTCTTTCAATTATATTTTATGTGTAAAATTGTATTACTGGTCATAGCTTATGTAGATATAATGGCTAACAGCTACTAGGTAACAAACATGTTTAAATTGAATGTAATTATACAAACATGTTAAGCATTGTCAATTACTAGGTTAGGTATTTAAGAAGTAGACCTAACAGTAATAGATACACCCCCTGACGAAGTCCAACTAGCGACTAAACCGGTTGGGCGTATTTCTTCTGTGACGCACTGGTGGAGTCGGGAGTCTGACCAACGGGATGCTGGGAGCTCTGCGGCTACGGTGTTGAGTGAGAGACGACCACCCGCTCCTTGTATTTGATATGCTGGCAAGCTGTTCTTCGTAAACTTATATGTACGTGAGCTGCTATATTTTTATAAAGTGAATTGAATTTTACCGCTCATTGTGCGCCTGTCTCCTGTTTCTTCACACATATATATATATATATATATATATATATACAGTATATATCTTTAAAAAATATATTTTTTGACTGTTTACATACCAGCCCTATCTGTTCAATATATATATATATATATATATATATATATATATATGAAAAAGAAGGGTGAGATGGGCGCCTCCTAGTCAGGGCTGCAAGTATGGCGGTACGGGGTGGTACGGCGTACCGGTAAAACATATTGCGCCGGTACCCCGTACCGCCATAACAATTACTGCCCCCAAGTGCTCAATGCGCATGCGCGCATATGAAAGTGGCGGGGGGCGTGGCCTCCGCCGCCCCGCCACAGCTGATTCCCATCTGAAGGGAGGGGAGCGCATTGCGCGTCAGTCCTTCCCCTCCCTGTGTCACTGACTGGGCTGTCAGCCAATCAGAGCTCGCGGGCTGGCAGCCAATAAGGAGCCAGCCCGCGAGATATTAACTGACAGCCCAGTCAATGAAGCCGGGGAAGGAGAGACACGCAATGCGCTCCCTTCCCCTCCCCTCAATATGGTAAGCGGGCCACTGTTTAAAGCAGGTGGGATCAGCTCTGTGTAGCTGCTGCTAGTCCGGGATCACTGGTTGACTCCATAGACATAGCAGTACAGGGTGCTGTAAAACTGATGCCGAGGTCACTCTACTCGCTGCTGGGCTGGCTGCTGCTGCTTCCCTACAGTCCTGCCCTCATCTCTAACAGGAAAACCTTGGTTATCACTCAGCCACTTACCCCTTCGCATGCAGCAGAGACGAGCAGTCAGAGAACAAGCTCCGCCCCCTATTAGCATGTTCCCGGGAGGAGGATGCAGCAGCAGCAGCAGTGCTGCAAAGTGGACTGTGTGAGTACACTATCTATTATTTTAGGCTCCTGCTTTAAGTTTAGAGCTACAGTACTAAGAAGTTGTTAGCAGAACATACATGATGACACAGTCCTATACACTACACTGTTACCTCCCATGATATTGGGGATTGCTGTAGTGACTACTGCAATCCCCTATATCCTGAGTCTGAGAGGTAAGTAACCTCTGAATGTTATAGCAATTAAAGCTGTTGGAAACTAGGTAGAGAATTGAATGTGTCTGATTTACTGTTTTTCATGGTTTATTGGAATGTAAATTCTCTGAAATAAGCACAACAGTTAGTATTACCTACTGTACTGTGCAAGTGTCTGGTTAGTTCCAGCCCTACTGTAGGTAATGGAGCATTGCCCCCTGATCTGCACAACATAAATGCCTGGCATATATTAGTTTCCTACAAAGTTATCTTCACTCCTCCCTTATTATTATTATTATCAGGCCCAAATCGGATGTCTGACATCCAATGCAATGTGCGTCCTATGCGCATCGAAGGTCAGATGGGCTGCACATAAGAGAAATCGTATATGCAGCCATCAGCACCCTTGATGTATTGCATCCGATCCCTAAATGCAGAAGCGCTGCATAGAAGGGGCGCTCTTGCCACTCTACATTCCCAGCAAAAGGCAGTACAATTTAAAAAAAAAAAAAGAACATTCAAAAGAATAAGCAGGTTCCGTCGGAATGGGAGGCAGCTGATTGGCTGAGGTGACCTCTCTCAGCCAATCAGTACCCATCCATTCTTTTAAATGTGTCTTTGAATTCTTCTGCCTCCCACCTTCAGCTCCCCAGAAATACTACGTGTGATAAATCGTATGCGATTAATTACCACATCGTATGTGAGCCTCCAGGGAGAGCTGCCGGTGGGGCTCCGGGAAAAAAGGGTCCGACTTGTCCTTAGGACAAAGACAAGTGAGGGGGCCTTAGGAATATGTAAACTGCTCACTTCACTCACAATTGAATATTCACATATTTGTGGGAGTGATGGATCATGTTTTTGTGCCTCCCACAGTACTAAATTAAGCCTGCAATGTGAGAGGGTAATTTACTAAAATATGTATTGATGAGGTTTTCAATTTTGCTTTAACTGAAAAAAAGTGATCTCCATATACTTTAGATGATTTCTTTACTATCATTGTAATTCCTTTTTGGACCAATTGTTGGTGGCAGTAGTGATATGGACATTGTAAATCCAGTCAGCCAATCAGCAGATAGCCCACGAGATATGATTGGCTGACGGCCCAGTTACACAGTGAAGGAGAGACGCGCAATGCGCTCTCCTCCGAAGGGAAGCAGGTAGCGGCGGCGGGTGACTGGACCGTGAGAGGAGACCTCAGAGACCCGGCACTGGGGTCTTATGTGTGGTACGTACTGTGGGGGCATATGTGTGGCACTGGGGGCATAGTATATGTGTGGCTCTGGGGGCATACTTGGCACTGTGGGGGCATATCTGGCACTGGGGGCATATATATGGGGGCATATCTGGCACTGTGGGGGCATATAAGTAATGGGCATCAGTTGTGCGGCAGCGGTGCAATGAGCATCATGGTGTGGGGCATAATGTGTAACGGGCATTATGGCATGGGTCATATGTTTTGGGTGTGTGACGAGTAACAGGCATTACTGTGTAAATTTTGGCCGCGCGCCTTCGGCGTGTAATATCCCTGTTTGCAGTTTTGCAGTTTATCTGGCTCCTGCACTTTGATCCTGGCCCCTACATTTTGTGTGGAGGATGCAATGCACAAGTCCAAACAGAAATGTCATCGTGTTCTAAAGTTTTGTCATGTAGCCACTCCCCCTCATGTCATATGACCACACCCATAACCACGCCCTAGCCATGCCCATTTTCGCCGCGCGCCTTCGGCGCGCAGCACAGTACCACTAGAACATTTTTTCTACTTGCACCACTGCTCCTAGTGTAGTATTTAAGAATATCAGTGGGTGTCCCTTCACCACATTGATACACAAACGGCACCCCGATGTCAAAAGATGTACCGTATATAGTGGTCTTAAACCACTTTTTATGAGCGTGTTTCAAATCACAATCCCAGGTATCCCCCGGTCTTCTTTCCGACCTCTCTTTCTCTTTATATTATCCTCTCCTCGGTGATCCACACCGCAATGTTAGTACATATACAAGGGGAGGGAAAAAGAGGGAAGCAGACTAGTGTGATACAGTCTAACAATTTTAATAGACACCGCACATGACACAATAAAAATTCGTACAATGTTAAAAAAGATATAAGGCTTATCTGGTGGTCTTTAGGTGATCCTTTCAACCCTCCACTGCAGACTTAGATTAGGTCCCCTCAACGCGTTTCATCCCACTGGACTTCTTCAGGAGTGGTATTTTTAGAAGGCTCCCTGTCCTCCTTTTATAGTATGGAGGCTAACTAGCTAATTAGCTATGGTTTCCCGCCCTCCTAGGTCAATTTCCTGTTTTTTGATATTGGAATATATATTAGTTCCCTAAATCACTTGAGCACACTGTGGTTTTCTTAATGCTTCTATATTCACATTCTATATTTATATATTCACATTCTATAGTCCTTCAGGATGCTAGAAATCTAGTATATGAAGGGTCTAGTTTTAAATGAATAGCAGCATTATACCGGCTTTGCCAGAAGGCAAACAACAAACCAACATTACTTCATTATAACTGCATTATAACCACAAAACTTAAGAACATTATGTGGCCTCAACTCACCTTTGCCCTGAGAACATCGGGATCAGGCCCACCACCCCTATGGCTGAGAATACCAGGACTACCCATCATGGTGAGCATGGAGCCGTGGGGGGAAAGAACCAGGGCCAGCCTATGGGCGGTATTCAATGAGCCTGATTCGCCATGTTTTTATGGCGAATTTGTGCTGTTTGGCGAATTTTTGACTAAAACGGTGAATCACCCTATTCAATGACCAGATGGCGAATACATTTGAAGGTTTTTTCGCCATGATTCACCGAGTAGCAATCGCTATCTTTTTATGGTGAAGTGGAATGTGAACTTTTAAAATAAAGTGTTTTGTCTTTTACATTTGGTGTCAAAAAATCAGGAGGGGCATGCTATTTTTATTAATTTTTTTTTTTTTACACAGCAGCCAGCAGGGGGCGCCGGAGCCGAGCCGCTCATTAGATATTCATATATTCACTGCACCCGATCGTTACATATGCACGATCAGGTGTAGTGAATATACCCGGTCCCCTGCTGGCACCCCCGGGGGGCAGCCTGTGCTGCCTGGCACCCGGGGAGCCCACATACGCTCTGGGGCAGGCAGAGAGACTTCCATCTCCCTGCCTGCCACCGTCCTCAGGCTCCCTGCGGCATCGCCGCTGGAGCTCATATTCGCCGGTCAGGGGCAGGGAGCCCCTGACTCGTTGAATACCGGAGCCGGCGAGGCTCCGGAACGTGGCGAATGTGCAGCGAATCCTAAACAGGATTCGCTGCACCTCGCCGGTATTCACATTGAATACCGCCCTATGTAGCAACACTTCCCTCATACTGGAATGTGCTCCCATTTGCTCATTTCCACCTGTACTGCTCTCATGAGACAAGGACATTTCTGACTATGGATATTATTTCTAAATATTTCCCTTTCATCAGTCCCCTGCAAAGGTGTGTTCATGTCTTTTTTCCCCCTCTCCACCCCTGCATCATACAGACGGAGCCCCTCTCATTCAATCACGGCACCCGCCAGAACGTCCCCCAGTCTCTCGGCAGCTGGGTAGCGGGAAATTGCCTGTCTCCACTTTGGGGAGATGGGCAGGGTTAGGGGAGGGGTCAGGGTGGCAATGGGGATCGACGGTGTTGGTGGGGGAGGCGGCGAATGGCGGCAGGGAGCTCTGTTGCCACAGGGCGCGTGAGCATCTCGTGCTGGGGGCTGGCGGGGGCTGGCGATAGTTTCGGCAGCCCCTGCAATGATGGAGCCAACTCCATCTGTACATCTACCCCACCATGTGATATTTCTGTAATGTGTACCTCCGCAGATTGCACACCCTGCCAGTGCTGACCTATGCAGTGCACCCAAATGGCTGCCTCAGATGGTTTCTCTGTGGGCAGGATGTGGGTCACATGGATGTTTCTGTGCAGGGTTTATCATACTACTACACAAGTATTTGCTTTCCAATATATGCATTGGGTCCTGGTATGGCTCGCCTCCTACAGTGTAACCTTCGTAGTGCGCCCACCATGGCTGCCTCATCTGGTGCTCTTGTGGATGGGATGAAAAGTACATGAACCTGAGTCTACACTGAAATCCCCCATTTTATGTAATTTCTTCTAGGGGTGAACTATTCCACCCAGGGTAATCCTACGCAGAGTGCCTAAAATGGCTGCCGCACCTGGTACCCTGTCAGGGTGGAGTAAACAACCCATGGAAGTTATTATCCAAAATGCTGCACCAATCCTGCTTTAGGCTTACTGTGTGCTCAAGGGTTTCTTTTGTCTGTGACTTGTCTGTTACTGTACTACCAACATCCTCTGTATTATGTGCATTTGTTTATATGTCTGTAAAGCACCTTGAGTCCTGTTGGAGAAAGTGAGCTATATAAATAACACTTACTATATTCTGAAAGTGCAGTGGATAACTGCTTCACTATAAATACAAGAGCTCGTTTCATTTGTCATTTCCCCTTGATGAAGTCACTTAAGCTGGCCATACACTATTGCGATGTCTCACAGCAGTGTATGGCCATCTGATCCCCCTTGAGACATTGTATGTATCGCATGCACTCTTTTGACATGTGATGTATCCAATGTGACCCCTTCTCCGCCACCGGGGAGGGGTCGGAGGTCGGTCCGGCTTGCACCTGACCACGCAGTAGATTGGATGGGATGTCAAACACATGCGATTTGGGTGGATTTCACTCACTATCAGCCTGATCCATTGGAATCGGGTGAAATCGGCAGTGTAGGGCAGCCATTAGATGGTACGCATTTCTACCTGTTTATTTGTGGAGACTTGCTTGTTTCTTAAGATTTTTTATTGTAATGTGTAACATAAATTATGTTTTATTGTTATATAACCAGTCTCAATATATATTTTAAACTAGACATTATTGGTTGCTATTCATATCCTAGCACTACTGTATAAATACTTTGTTTTGGACTAAGCCACCGTTTACTGAGGATTGAGCTGGCAACCTGTAGAAGAAAAATCAGAGTGTCACCCTGAGACATAATATACATTCTCCCAGTTCAGCCGTAGCCTCTGGCCCTTACTATCCTTGTTTTTCAAAGTCAAAGGGGTTGAGAGCAAGGGGTTGTGACCCCAAAACGAGCCGTTGAGGCCATGATACAATAAAACTTGCTCACATTGAAAAATTGCTTAAAATGATTAATTATGTAGGAATTTTTTTATCATAATATTGTTTCCATGTTTCATTTACCAATTATAAGTACATCAATTCACGATGATGGTTCACGTTCCAATTATGTGTTATTTATATGTGCCCAGGTACTTACTGTATAATATTATTGTCATATTAGATAACCCTGTGTACTCCCCACCTACCATAAAAAAATAAATCCTATAGTGTACTTTAAATAGAAAAGTAGAGGAGGGGCTAAATCAGTATCTTGCTGAGAGCCCCATGAGGCCAGTGTCCATTGCTGAGAGCCCCATGAGAGCCATCATGTGTGTGTATATATATATATATATTCTTAACACCTTAACAAATCATGTAATTATATATATTATACATCTATACTAAATTAATTGGTGTGCAAAAATGGGTTACTTAATTAGAACTATAGCCCTTATTCTAGTTGACTCGGTCGGATGCGTATTTTGGACGGCCTACGAGTGTTCTTACCCCCGCCTACCGTACGGATTGCACAGACCGTCCGAATGCGGTAAGACACCGAGCAAATGGACCGTGAGTGGATGTTTCATGCGAACACCTCCCCATCTGTGGGAACCTCCACCATTCTCTGATGGTGGCCGACCACCGAATCATGGGCCGAGTGGTCAGGAAGCCCCGAGTGCTCCAGACCACTCTGACATTTTTCCATGTGAAAGCAGGGATATGGGCAGCCAGCTGACATCCGGCTATGTCAGCAGTCCGCCCCCCACACGTGCGTCACGGCCGGATTACCATAAGTATGCCCAGCGTTTTCATGGGTATGCCCCTCACCACCCCCTGCTTGGATGGGTGGAGAGGGGCATACAATCCTTTTCTGCACAGAATTCACGCCGTGTTCGGACATGCGAGGAATTCGCACGAGCGCAGAAAAGCCTCTGCACATGCACAAACAAAAAGATTGGCCGTCCGACCGAAAAGCAGCCATCTGACTCAATCAGAATAAGGGCCTATGTGAGTACAAGAAATAAAAGAAACCTTGTGCTGTATACTGTTTGTGCTGCTTGAAACAATTTAAGAACATTAATATCAATATTTACAACCAGCAACAGGTACAATGTTATAGGTACTATGTGTAAAGGCAGGAACACACTAATTTACTTGTTACTATGTTAAAGGTTTACATACTGTATAGATGCTGCTATTTGTGTGATTATTGTTTCACTGTCTTTTCATCATACTTGAATGTATGTCTTGTTTTGTGACAAAAACCATGATTGTTTTCTAAACCCCCTTACTTTTTATCTTCTTTGTATAGTTACTGTTTTTAATTTATTATACAGGTTGGGTATCCCTTTACCAAAATCGTCGTGACCAGAAGAATTTTGGATAACGGATTATTCCATATTTGGAACATTTTTATATTTGAATGAGATATCTTGCACTTATGTTGTACAAACACATGTAATACACACACAAATATACAGTATATTTTTTCTGCATGAAACAAGGTTTTAAAACATGAAACAAAGTTTTTATACTATCTCAGGCACTGAATGTGAATGCCAAGCAATCATGTCCTAGCACATAGGGCCTTATTTTGGTTCATTCTTTCTGACAAAATCCTTCTTAGATGGGCAAAACCATGTGCACTGCAGGTGGGGCAGATGTAACATGTGCAGAGAGAATTAGATTTGGGTGGGGTTTTACTTCAAAGTGAGATCTATATTGCAGTGTAAAAATAAAGCAGTCAGTATTTTCCCTGCACAGAAACAAAATTACTCACCCAAATCTAATTCTCTCTGCACATGTTACATCTGTCCCCTGCAGCGCACATGGTTTTGTCCATCTAAGAAGGATTTTGTCAGAAAGAATGATCCAAAATAAGGCCCTAGTTAGCGCCAGTTACATATAATTTCCCCACTAGTGCCAGTTACAGATGTAGCCAGTAGATTTTTATAAAAAAAATAAAAAATAAAAGTACATTTTGGAGACTATGGTTTTCGGAATAAATTGGATAACGGATATTTTGGATAAGGGATATGCAACCTGTAGTAATGAAATGTGCACAGTGACAAGACTCTTGCTATGTAGAGAGAATATTAATCCCAGCATCTGTTATTCCGTTCAGCAGCAAATAATATGAATGAAAATTATATTTAAAATCTAGCAACTACATTAAGGATTGCTATAGCTGTAACTAACTTTATAACAAGGATTTCCTTATGATCTTATCATGATAACGAGACATAATATTACATTCTAAAAAATGTGATATTTAATATGAGAGATTCTAGTTTTGTCTAGACTGCACCACATTGAAATAACCACTGCTCTTATGTTCACAGGTTCCGTTTTACCAAATCTCAAAAATGTATGCGGTTTACCAAACTACTTATGGACTAATTACTTAATGAAAAACAGATTCAAGTGAAACTACATATACTGTAGTATGCGCTAGTGTTTTCCTGAATGGTGCAAATAAATATTTGTGAGTGTTCTCCGCTGACATCTAGTGGTAACATGACAGAAGGGAATATCAAGAAACAGGAAATATTTAACCTATTGCCTGCAATCAAAATTGTTTATTTAAATAAAGTTTTGATCAGATAAGAAGCCAAAATAATACATATTCACAAAAAAAACTGATATGTGCAGTATACAATGGATAGCTCATGAAGTTTGTGATGAACATAATCTAAAAAATATTGAAAAATGTACATTTTATTTAACTTTCCATTTAATAATGTGTAGTTACAATGGGTGAGATTTAATAGGATGAGAGATTCAGAAAGTGAGAGATTTGGTGAGAAATCTCCAGCTTTTTTAAAGCGGCAATCATTTACCCTGCAAAACCAGTTTGATTTTGAAGTGTGAATGATTGCCGCTTTAAAAAAACCTGGAGATTTCTCACCAAATCTCTCACTTTCTGAGTCTCTCATCCAATTAAATCTCACCCAATAAGTGCAGGTTATTTATTTACTTATTTATAGTTTCATATACAATGCAGCATATTTTGTTGAGATTTACGGTACTTGTGAGTTATCTGGACGCCCGATTTTTTGATTGTATGCCTTAAGTTAAGGCATACAATCAGATGCGATGCGATGCGATATCGCATCGCATCGCATCGCATCGCATGCGACCATCGGATGCGATGACCCGATTTTTCCATAGGAATCAATGTTAAAATGATTCCTATGGAAAAAGGGGTCCTTTTCATACCCCTACTATCCAAGTGGGCATGGAGTTGGATATAAACCTGTGGCGAGCGTAGCGAGCCACCGAGCCCGAAGCGTGGCGAGCGAAGCAAGCCCCGCGAGGGGACGGTATTCCGTGTCCCCTCGCGGGGCTCGCTACGCTCGCCACGCTTCGGGCTCGGTGGCTCGCTACGCTCGCCACAGGTTTATATCCAACTCCATGCCCACTTGGATAGTAGGGGTATGAAAAGGACCCCTTTTTCCCATTGAATTCCATGTTAAAATGGACTCAGTCCATTTTAACATTGATTCCTATGGAAAAATCGGGTCATCGCATCGCATCGCATCGCATCGCATCCGATGGTCGCATGCGATGCGATGCGATGTGCCCGATCCGACCCGATTTTGAAATCGGGCGTCCGGATAACTCACAAGTACCAGATTTACAATTGGAAACAACAGGATAAAACAAACTGGATAATAACAGACCAACATAGAGGTAGGATTGCCCTGCTCGCAAACTTACAGTCTATAGAAATGCATTTCTTGTTTATATACAAATGTCCCTTTAAAAAAAATTGCTTTACTGTTATACATACCCAGGATATACTGGGACAAACATGTGTTGTCTATCTCCACAGGTACTTTCTTTGGGTCCACTGATCTCTTCTCTGGTGAGTGCTGCTGGTCTTTGGGGCTCTGCACTGCTCCTGTGAACCTCGGTGCAGTAAAGTAATTCTGCAAAGCAGCAGCTCACTTTATGGTGAATGCAGGAAGTGACAGAAGCAGAGAGCCCCTATGACTAGCAGCCATCCAGGAGCTCCGATCACCTGAGCAGCAGTGAAGGGAGGTGGGTTTGTGGTAAACAAAAGGTTGGTCGACGCGGCAGGGAGGGGTGCCGGCACATAATCATGGAATTTTCCCCAAAATTACCCCGATAACGCTGCGGAGAGCCATAAAAGGGACTGAGCTTCTGCCCCTAAAAGTGCTAGAGCAAAATAAGGCAATGTTACAAAAACACATTCTATAAGGACTTAATGGATAATGTCATTTTATTACTAATGTGCAAACAACCTTTTTTAATTGTTACAGAATTTCCAGTTTCATGACTCCCAAATCTTAAACTAGATTACACTATCGCCATTAATTTCAATACACCACCATATTTGTCATTTATTTTCACGGAAAGACGGATTTAATTAATGGTTGCCGTACATAAATTAATCAAACTATTATTGTAAGGGATGTCTGCATTCGATTACAAGACATGAGGCATGTTTGGGGTCATTATTTTATGACCCCAGACGCTGCCCGGCTGAGCGGCTGTATGCGGTGCGGGTGGAGGAAGATGTCAGTTAACATGCACCGAACCACTGAACTACAGTGCAGTGAGCCCTCCCTCCTGCCCGCTAAGCCAGACCTCCAGCTCTCCCTCCTTCCCTGCTCCCAACTACAGCCCCCCCAGTGGCCGGCGCCCTAGGCAAATGCCTAACACTGCCTAGTGGTGGCGCCAGCCCTGCTTACAGCATCACGCCCTCTGGCACCTGCCTTATCGGCTGTGGGTTCACCCTACAGTAAAATAATGACCCCAAACATGCCTCATGTCTTGTAATCGAATTTAACTCTTGTGGGATCACCTTGACAGATGCTTTTCAAGAAGAGAGAATTATGAGTAATAATCATCTGTGGGAGGTACTGTAAGAGAAGTGGAGGACACTTGGAGCTGACATTTTGGAAAAATTGGTAGCTAGAATGCCCCAAGTGTGCACTGCTGTGTGTGCTGCTAAGGGCATGTACTTTAATAAAAGCAAAATATAAGTAAATCATATTTCCAATTGTTTGAAAACCCTGTCAATGATTTCAAATTTGATAACTCCACTTCAATAAATACAGTATTCAATACATTTATCACATCATTTATTTTACTTGTTTCCCTCATTGAAAAAAAGAATCACAAATATGCTGGTGTATTGAAATGATTGTCCTGTAGTGCATATGATTTAGATATTATGTTATAATAAAACAGTTGTATTCACCAGATATTCTTTCTACCTCTATTTACTGGGGCCTCAAATCCTTCAGTAATCCAGACTTGCTCTGTACTATACTAGTGGTCTGCTTTAGCTTTTGCAGGCAGCTGTGTTGGGTGTGACTCTTGCTAGTTACTGTGCATTCCCACTGCATGTGAATGGGAACCTGGCAAGGAAAGGGGCATCAATATAGGTGGATCTAGGGGTGGGGTGGGGTCATCAAGGCATCCCCCATACACACACACACACACACCCATGGATATCTTAACATATGAACTCAATGGACAGCTGGCCAAGGGGCCCCGATATTTAGGGGCCTTCAAACTGGTATGGATTGGGTTGTGGGCCTTCTTGGGAGGCAGTAGTGAATTACACACAATCAGAGCAGTCACAAAGCTTTTTTTCCTGCTTTCCAGCCTGCAGCTAGATAGCTGTCAGCATGCTCAGTGGTGGATGACTAGAGCTATCCAATCAGAGTACGACAGCCATTCGCTGTATGGAAGCAAGCAGAGGGATGGTATGGTACCACAGGAGAGGGGCATGTTATATATATATATATATATATATATATATATATTTTGCTTACATTTTTTCCTGTGAATGGGTGTGAAGCGGCCCCAAATGCATTGCTTTGCCCGGGTCCTACAAGGCTACTAAGAAGGCCCTGCACACAACCCTATCCCTATCCTTGATTTTGGGTACTTTAGAATCCGTGTGCTTAGATGTTAAATATAGAGTAATATAAGAGGCATGCCCCTCTCTGGTTACATGAGATGTCCTAAGTGGTGTTGGCATCTCATCCCTTTAAAACAAAACATATTCTGTAAAAAAAAAACATGGTTTAGTGGCTGTCTGATAGAAACCAAGTAAGATTTCTTGTCTTTATTTCACAGTCTAATTGGTATGAATCATATGTGTATTTCATTGAAGGAAAGGGCCACTGAGGATTGTACTACTGTCCTCTGACGTGACATTCAAACAAAAACAAAAACAAAAAAATGTAAACTATTAAATAAATCATAAGAAATATACATTAATAAACTTTTTTTTTTAAAGGTGACTACTGTAATTATCAATAATTGCTAAACGTTTCTGCTGCACATGTTATCCTGTCACTTTTCAGAAGTAACCCATGTTTATAATGAGACTACTCAACTGTCGCTGTGTCTAGGTTAATCCCCCCGTGTTCCCAGTAGAAAACATTATGGTTTACAGTATATCCTGAATACGATGACTACACATCATTGTCAAATACTGAATAAGTGTCTGCCTACAATAGTAAATTTGCAGCTAAATATAAGTGAAATAAGTATTTTACATATACAGAATAAGAATAAAGTTTCAGTGCTTAATATAAAATAAACTAAAAGAATATAGATTTTAAACTTGGTTTATCCATTCAGAAGCTGTCATGATACTGCTTGTGTTTTTTTTTTTTTTTTAAGAGAAAGAACTGGTTCTGAGATTGTATTGGTGTAGCTGGTTTTAATTTCCTATGTCACTAAATTGCTTTTCCTGATTCCAAAATAACTGAACATTTTGTCAAGTTTGTGTTATTTCAGTACTAGAAAATGATATACAAATAGAACTGTGGGTGGTCTGCAGGGGACTTTTTGAGCATGACCTAATCTGTAGTAATTTGCAGTTAATCTATAGGTTGAATTTCTAGATAATTTAAGAAGGGAAATTACATTATTATTGGATGATTAACAAGTTCAGTGGTAAGGTGAGCACAAGAAGTAGTTTAAGTCACTGCCACTTACTGAAATCCAAATGAATAAAATGTACATCAGACAAAATAAACGAACACAGTAATAACATATTTATTAGTGAACTGACAAATTAACGGTATCAGACATTTATTGCAACACACCAATCGTTCAAAATTAAAATTCATGATGCACAATTTGATTTTATGAAAAGTAACTTTTTAAACATATGTGTTTTGAAGCATGCAGTATTCAATTATTGCATGGCACAATTGAACATGCTTGGAAAATGTCCACTGTTCTGGCACCAATATGGAATACAGAAAATGTTAGGATTAACCCCTGTTCTATAGGGATAGAACAGGGAACTATAGCAAAAAAGTACCTGAACCAGTTACAGGACTATCCAGAAATAACAAATTAATAATATTAAACAAAAAATATGACTCAGGACTGACATGAGTAACTGACAGCAACCAGGAGGTGAGGCTACATATCACATGACCCGGATATGAGTGGAAAATGGGAATAACAAAAACCAAGCTGTGACCAATGTTAGGAAAAGGTCACAGCACCCTACTCTCACAGCTAAATTTATTGTTTCCCATAGCAGCCACTAGAAAACTGTAGTGCTAAGACGTCACCTTTAACAGCCACTTTTGAAGGGGTGATTTAAGTCCGCCCCAACTCTGGTGCTGCTAGGTCTTACAGGGAGACAAGGCACCAGTGAAATCTTAGGGAAGACACAAGGCACACACAACAACAATAGTGACCTTGTAGCAGATAATAAACGAGCACCAGAAGCAACCTTGTTGCATACAAAAGAACATTAGCGATATCATCACTCCCTAGAAGAAGGCCCATCCAAAGGCCGAAACGTGTTGGAGAGAACAACCCCCCCCCCCCCCCAAACACAGTAAACCACCATCAGCCAAGGAGGAGAGAGACGGCCAGAGTCGGACAGTAACAGGCGCAATCACCCGCCAAAACCGGAAGCCACCCACCAGCCGCAGAACGGAAGGAGGGACATGGAGGCAGCCACCGGGGAAGAAGGCACCAGCAGGTGTGGTGACAGCAGCAAAAGTGCGACTGAGCGGGAGTAGGTGAGTAGGCGGCTCTGTTGGCAGGAGAGTGAAGCAGCAGGTGACTAACCAGTGCCAACTGCCCCCCGCCTCCCTGTCAGAAGAACCACACTAGAACCACCAGGGATGACAGGCAGTGGAGCAACCCACAAGGTGAACGGCGCTGACCTGGCCACCTAAGGAGCACAAGGCTCCTCCGGACCCGCCACCCCCAACCTGGCATCAGTGTTAGCTGCACGTCGCAAGCTCCCCCAACCCGGCATCAATGTCAGCTGCACAGCGCAAGCTCCCTCAAAGCCCCCCACTACTCAGGGAGAGAGAGACAACCGCTGAGGACCACCACTCCCCGAGTACGACCACAGACCGACCGTGCAACTCACCAGGGGAGACAAAAGCAATGTCAAACCCCACCTGGCAGCCCTCCACCCACCCCAGCCCCCTACACACCCCTACCTATTCCCGCCAAGGAACGCAACAACTATAAGCATTGTGTCTATAAGAATTACTGTATCGCATTTCATTTATTTATTCATTCATTATTTATTTATTTTTATTAAATTTATGTTTTGTTCTTATACGTGATTTCCATGACTGCATACTTGACCTGTCGCACTGCATGTAAAGTTTATGTAATGTCCATTTTTTATCATGAGTAAAGCTACTATTGTTATTGCACAATACCCGATATTTGTCAATCTTCACTCTTACCCGCCATCACCTGGCAGGCTGCAAACTACACCCACAAAAAGGAGCACTACAATCCTTTTTGTTTATTCATCCACTCACGCCGTGCTTGGTCAAAGGCATGTGCCGCTGCTAGCCCCGAGCAGAGCACAGTGCGCGGGTAACCCCCACAAAACTTACACAGCTAGGAGCTCAGGCTGGCAAAATGAACCAAGAAGCTGTACCTTGTGTAGCTAATGTTGAACATTCACAAAGAGCTAAACAGGAGGGGAGCAGCTGGTCAGAATCCCTAATGAAGAGTAACCAGCTAATGAGATATCCAGTGCAGGTGGACTGCTGCACAGAGAGAAAACCCAGTCCAGGTTGCTTAGCAACAGCTTAACAACAAAACCACCAGCAGCAGCATACCTAACAGGAAAGATGATGGAGAATACATATTTGCTCAGTTGACAGAATATAGCAGCTTTGTACCTTCATTCAAAACAAGTTAAGACTATTTACTTGTGGGATAAAGAAGGTTTGATGTATGAAACCCCAGGAATGTTTATTGGAAGTTATACCTGAATACATCCTTGCAATTGCATGGATAACAGGATTTATAAGGTTTTATTGTACATTTATTGAATGTATGACTGTCCCTGCCTGTCTCTGCTTCAGGGAGACGAGCAAGATTAGGGGGGCGCTCAGGGCAGTGAGGGCGACGGGGGCGGCAATGGCGGGGGAGGATCCTGGGACCAGAGGCAGGCTCCGTTGCCCAGGGGGCAAGTGAGCATCTCGTGCGTGCGTGCCCCCTGGCGGGGCTGGCGTGATGTCGGGGCTGGCGTTAGAAAAGCCAGCCCTGCAAAGATGACACAAGCCCCATCTGTACTCTCACAACTAACTCTATTGTTTCCCATAGAAGCCACTGGATACCTGCAGTGCTAAGACTTCACCTTTAACAGCCATTTTTGAATGGGTGAATCAAGTCTGCCCCAACTCTGGTGCCACCAGGTCTTACAGGGAGATAAGGCACCAGTGAAATCTTAGGGAAGACAAGAGGAAAACTAACTAAACTTCAAGGCTGCCTGAAAAACTAAGGAAAAGTGAGCATACAAAGCACACAAACACTAGAAGCGACCTTTTTGCACACACAAGAACAATAGCAATCTTGTAGCAGATAAGAACCAGAACTGCCACTAATAAGCAAGCACCATAAGCAACCTTGTTGCATACAAAAGAACATTAGCGATCTTGTCACAAAAAAGAACCATAGGCGGCCTTGCCGCTAATAAGCTAGCAAACATAAAACAAATAACCCAGAAACAGAATATACATATAACAATATATAAACAGAAAAACTAGCTGCAATGTGCAGAAGGCCCACATAACTCACAATACCCGGAGTAAGTGATAGGAGATGCAGCTTGCTGTATTGGATTTCAACTGCAGGTGTAGAAACTCCAGATTTGGAACTCAGAAAGTGAATACAGGCTGAGGTATGCCAGAAACAAGAGGCTGGGCCGCAAACACACGGCTAGGAGCTCAGGCTGGCAAAATGAACCAAGAAACTGCACCTTGTGTAGCTAATGCTGAACACTCACTAAGAGCTAAACAGGAAGTATCACCGGCGGGGAGCAGCTAGTCAGAATCCCTAATGAAGTGTAACCAGCTAAAGAGATATCCTGTGCAGGTGGACTGCTGCACAGAGAGAGAACCCAGTCCAGGTTGCTTAGCAACAGCTTAATAACAAAACCAGTAGCAGCATTCCTGACAGGAAATATGATGGAGAATACATATTTGCCCAGTTGACAGAAGATAGCAGCTTTGTACCTTCCTTCAAAACAAGTTAAGACTATTGTAGGATAAAGACCATAAAAAAAACCATCTTCTGATAGATTGCCTCACTTGGGTTTGATGTATGAAACCCCAGGAATGTTTACTGAAGTTATAACTAAATACATCCTCGAAATTGCATGGATAACAGGATTTATAAGTTTTTTTTTTATTATAATAACAAACAATTAAAATTCATCTATACAACAATTCATATTGGAAAAGTGCGGCGTGCATATAAAGTGCTTTCAGAAAACGGGGATTCAAACTTGCATACCATGGTGGCTAGTGGTGTGAAATATATATGAACAGCAGCTCCTAGTGTGGTATGTTTGAATAATTTAATTAACAGATTCCTTCACCATGGGTCATCCTATAGATGAAGGTGTACACTTCATAAAGATGGTTACCTTTGTAACTTTAAAATGATGTCCCACGGTTATGCAGTCATCTGTCTAGGTGTTCTTCCATGTGATATTCACACCGTAAGTAGTCCCATACTTATGTGGTCAATCATATAAGAGGAACAGAAACACATATGATTGTGTACTACTACAGGTTGAGTATCCCGTATCCGTGCATCCCGTATCCGAATTATTCCAAAAACCGTGGTTTTTGGAATAATTCGGTTTTTTTTTTTTTTTTTTTACCCCCCCTAACCCTCTTTTCATACTTACCAAGTCCCCGAGCGTCCACAGCAGGCCTTCGGCATCTTCTCCAGGCTCTCCAGCGGTCCCAGGAATGCATTGCGCGAGTGTGTGCGCGCGCCGGTGACGTAACTGCATTTTCGTCAGGGCAGTTACAAAAGTATTAAAATCTACTCACCATTTAAGTGCTCCCCTTCCCCTCGGCGTCTGTGCGTGCAGTGCGGCAGCGTGTCTGCGGCGGCAGCACGAGATGACGTCACACCCAGTGCGCCCATCACCATAGAAACATATATACAAACTGCAGGATAAATGATACATGACATATTCAGAATGTTGCAATTGCACAATAGTAGTAAACATGATATAAAGCAAAGAACTGTACTATAATCAGGACCATTAGACAGGATTGTTACAAGAAACAATTCAAACCCAGCGTTTCGTTCAGACCATGTGGACTAAGCGTATTAAGTAAATAGATCCAACGAGATTCCTTCTGCAACAGCAGTTTGGACCTGTTACCACCTCTAGCAAGGGGTGGTACATGGTCAATAATTTTGTGTTTAAATGCTGTAGGCGAATGCCCCATCAGGGCATAATGCCTAGCAACCGGCTGCTCACTAGTTCCCTTCAACACAGCATTGCGGATCGCTTGCCTATGCTGTGCCATTCTGACTTTAAATTGGCAGTCGGTTGCTAGGCATTATGCCCTGACGAAAATGCGACCAGCATTGAAACGTTGGTGAACAAGGCATCTGTGTTGTGTCTTTCTTTATCCGAGTGCCGCCATCCCACACATGTCTATATATATATATATATATATATATATTTATATGAAGTCCATATATATGGTGATCTCCGTGAACAGTGAAGCAGACCAGAAAGTTTCGTCCAATATCTTGTTTGTTTATTATCCTTCAGATTTGTCACCGGCAAACCCATGAGAAATGCGTTTCGTCTACAGCGACTTCATCAGGTGTAACATCATAAATTCTTCTAAATATCGGTAAACCACTCCTTGCTTTATCTCTATATAGTGGAATAAGAGCGTATAATACGCTTAATAGCACACCAGTGTATGAACACCTATAAAATTCTAGGAAAAAGTTTTCCTTCCCTGTACAGTGCACCTCTCAATATGAGTTCTATCTCCAACAGGGAAGGACAGCAGGACAGCAGACTCGAGTCTGCTGTCCTTCCCTGTTGGAGTGGTTTACCGATATTTAGAAGAACTGGTTTTCTTCCCGATATTTATTGGAGAAGTAATTTTCTTCTTTTTGAAAAAAGAATTTATGATGTTACCCCTGATGAAGTCGCTTTAGACGAAACGCATTGGGACATTTCTCACGGGTTTGCCGGTGACAAATCTGAAGGATAATAAATAAACAAGATATTGGACGAAACTTTCTGGTCTGCTTCACTGTACACGGAGATCACCATATATATGGACTTCATATATAAATTCTAGGCGCCATACCACAATTGCACTTTCTGTTGTTTTTTCTGTCCCTTAGCCCTCTGGGTATTTTGTGGTAAGGCAGCCATTGTTATAGACTCCTAATTGGATTGTATATATAGCGCGTAGAGGATTATTGGGTTTCATATATATATATTTAACACACATATATATTTTACTACAAAGCATGGTGCGATCAGACCTTTGAGCTCAGCTTATACCTTTAAACCATTTTTTAAATAACAGCACCTGTAGTCAGAGAAACATCAAGCTGCATGTTCATGGAGCAGGGCGCCGCTAATCTGTCACCAGAGAGTGACTTAGATTAGCGAGCGCTAAAAAAATCATTCAATGTCAGCGACCATCGAACGATTTCGGGCACCCACACAAGGCTGCAAATGGATGTATATGCAAATCCTCCATTCGCAGCACTGAGAGAAAGATATGCGAATAGCGGGTGCGGGTGTTCGGGTGAACGGCAGGCAACGCTACAAGTATCACAAAGCAGCAAAATAACTGCTTTGCGAGCCAACCAGAATGAGAGCCAAGATGCATAATGTAATCTACCCAGCACAGTGTGTATAAGGGACTTTACATGGCATAATCTATATGACGTTATGCGTATGATGTACTCTATCATGGCATAATGTGGGTAAGTGGTTCTTCTGTGCTGTCATGTGTATGATTTGAATTACAGACACTAATATGCAGTGTAATGTGAAATGGTAGTATTCTGTGGCCTCACCCCTACTCCATGAAGCTATATATTTCGTGTGTGCCTTCTTCAGGTTCTGGGTGAAATTTAATAGGATGAGAGATTCAGAAAGTGAGAGATTTGGTAAGAAATCTCTAGTTTTGTTAAATCGGCAATCATTTACACTGCAAAACCAAATCTCTCACTTTCTGATTCTCTCACCCTATTCAATTTCCCATTCTATCTCTATTTGAAATATTGTGAAGAATGGGTACCAATTCTCTTTATGGCCTGGGCATCCAAAATGTCTAGTTAAGGCTGTAGCCATCTGTGCAAGGTGTGATGAGCCTCGTTACAGGAGAAAAGCAGTGGACTGGTGTCTTCCTGCTTACTTTAAACCTCCTTCAGTGACACCAGTCAATCAGAGCTGAACCAGGAAACTATTATTTATTTATTTATTTACAGTTTCTTATATAGTGCAGCAGATTCCGTTACACTTTACAATTGTAGACAGTGATAAAACAAACTGGGTAACAACAGGCAGACTTGAGGTAAGAGGGCCCTGCTGCAAGCTTACACTCTATAGGGATATAGGAGGGAAACACAAGGACAGGTACCAGTAATAGCATAGCTTGTAGGTTCAGAAAGGAAGCTATATAATACATAAGTGCCTCAGAGGGTTATGCGTATGGAACTTAAATATGATAGGGTTGCCTGAAGAGGTGAGTTTTCAGGGAACGCTTGAAAGTTTGGAGGCTAGAGGAGAGTCTTATTGTGCATGGAAGGGCATTCCATAGGATGGGAGCAGCCCGATGAAAGTCCTGTAATAGTGAATGGGAGCTGGTGATCCGTGCAGAAGAGAGATGCAGATCATGTGCAGAATAGAGTGGTCGAGAGGAGAGATATTTTGAGATAAGTAAAGAGATATAAGCTGGTGCAGTATGGTTAATTCCTTTATATGCTAGCAGAAGGGTTTTATATTGAATACGGTAAAACACAGGAAACAAATGAGGGGACTGGCAGAGCAGATCTGCAGACGATGAGCATCTTGCTAGGAAGATCAGCCTAGCAGCAGGATTTTGAATGGATTGCAGTGGAGAGAGTCTGTTCTTGGGAAGACCAGTTAGGAGACAACTGCAATAATCAATGCGGGATATAATGAGTGTATGGATAGGAGATTTAGTAGTGTCTTGTGCGAGATAGGGTCATATTTTGGATATGTTTTTTAGATGCATGTAACATGATTTGGTGACAGATTGAATCTGGGAAACAAAGGACAGTTCGAGGATGACCCCTAGTCAACGAGCTTGTAGATTGTCGAGTTGTCAACAGTGATGGAGATATCAGGATGGTAACTGTTCTTAGCTGTGGGAATATAAGTAATTCTGTTTTTGAAATATTGAGTTTGAGGTGGCGAGAAGACATCCAAGATGAGATGGCAGAGAGGCATTCAGAGACTCGAATGGGTACCAATTCTCTTTATGGCCTGGGCATCCAAAATGTCTAGTTAAGGCTGTAGCCATCTGTGCAAGGTGTGATGAGCCTCGTTACAGGAGAAAAGCAGTGGACTGGTGTCCTCCTGCTTACTTTAAACCTCCTTCAGTGACACCAGTCAATCAGAGCTGAACCAGGAAACTATTATTTAATTATTTATTTATTTACAGTTTCTTATATAGTACAGCAGATTCCGTTGCGCTTTACAATTGTAGACAGTGATAAAACAAACTGGGTAACAACAGGCAGACTTGAGGTAAGAGGGCCCTGCTGCAAGCTTACAATCTATAGGGATATAAGAGGGAAACACAAGGACAGGTACCAGTAATAGCATAGCTTGTAGGTTCAGAAAGGAAGCTATATAATACATAAGTGCCTCAGAGGGTTATGCGTATGGAACTTAAATATGATAGGGTTGCCTGAAGAGGTGAATTTTCAGGGAACGCTTGAAAGTTTGGAGGCTAGTGGAGACTCTTATTGTGCATGGAAGGACATTCCATAGGGTTGGAGCAGCCCGATGAAAGTCCTGTAATAGTGAATGGGAGCTTGTGATCCGTGCAGAAGAGAGATGCAGATCATGTGCAGAATAGAGTGGTCGAGAGGAGAGATATTTTAAGATAAGTAAAGAGATATAAGCTGGTGCAGTATGGTTAATTCCTTTATATGCTAGCAGAAGGGTTTTATATTGAATACGGTAAAACACAGGAAACAAATGAGGGAACTGGCAGAGCAGATCTGCAGACGATGAGCATCTTGCTAGGAAGATCAGCCTAGGAGCAGCACTTTGAATGGATTGCAGTGGAGAGAGTCTGTTCTTGGGAAGACCAGTTAGGAGACTACTGCAATAATCAATGCGGGATACAATGAGTGTATGGAAAGGAGATTTAGTAGTGTCTTGTGAGAGATAGGGTCATATTTTGGATATGTTTTTTAGATGCATGTAACATGATTTGGTGACAGATTGAATCTGGGAAACAAAGGACAGTTCGAGGATGACCCCTAGGCAACGAGCTTGTAAATTGTCGAGTTGTCAACAGTGATGGAGATATCAGGATGGTAACTGTTCTTAGCTGTGGGAATATAAGTAATTCTGTTTTTGAAATATTGAGTTTGAGGTGGCGAGAAGACATCCAAGATGAGATGGCAGAGAGGCATTCAGAGACTCGGCCCAAAACCACTGGTGACAACTCTGGGGTTGATAGATAGATTTGAGTATCATCCGCATATAAATGATACTGAAATCTGAAAGAGCTGATGAGTTTGCCAAGAGAGGAGGTATAGATTGAGAAAAGCAGAGGACCTAAGACTGAGCCTTGCGGAACTCTGACTGACAGAGGTAGTGAAGAGGAAGTAGAGTCAGAGAAGCGAACACTGAAAGCACGATCAGATAGGTAAGATGTGAACCAGGAAAGGGCTGTATCATTAAGTGCAAACCTAGGGAGTGCAGTGTTTGTATGAGTTCAAATGCAGAAGAAAGATCTAGAAGAATAAGTAGTGAGTAATGGCCTTTAGACTTGGCAGTTACCAGATCATTCACCACTTTAGTCAGTGCTGTCTCAGTGGAGTCTTGGGAACGAAAGCCTGACTGAAGCAGGTCTAATAAGGTGTGAGAATTAAGAAAGTGTGTGAGGCTAGAGTAGACAAGTCTCCCGGTAGCTTGGAGAGGCATAGGAGCTGAGAGATAGGATCATAGTTAGAGCGAGAGTTAGGGTCAGAATTGTGTTTTTTTCAGAATGGGAGTACAGGGAAAGTACCAGTAGTAAGAGAGAAATTGCAGATTTTAGTTAAGGTTGGGATAAGAACAGGAGACAGAGTTTTAATGACTTGTGCAGATATATAAAAAAGGGGAGAGGTAGTAGAGTAGGAGAATAAGAAAAGTGTGGAAACTTCCTTTTCATTTTTGAGCTCAAATGAAGACAAAGTGCCAGATGTTTCAGGTGGGGAAGAAAGAGGATTAGAGGTTGTGGAAGAGTATTCCATTTCTTCTCGGATGTAATCAATCTTGTCCTTAAAGTAGGATGCAAGTTCTTGTGCACTGATGGTAGCAGGTGGGCTTAGGGTTGGTGGCATACAAAGAGATGAGAGATTGTAAGTACATTTGTTTGGCAGTGTCCAAAGCAGTAGGAGTGGTAGATAGACTTATATGTGAGGAAATCAGTCAGATTACGAGATATATGCCATTGGCGTTCTATTTTATGTGACTAAGTTGTCTTGTCATTTTGGTGTGCCACGGCTGGCATCTAAGCCTGCGGGGGGTGTAATGGGTAGCTGGAGCCACTTCATCAAGGGCTGTTTCAAGAGTATGGTACAGGTGGGAAACAGCAGAGTTGGGAGAGGTAAGTGTTGTAATTAGAGAGAGCTGTTGTTGCAGAGAGGTGGAAAGTTGTGGGAAATTAATAGCATTAGTATTTCAACGGTTAGAGTAGGCATGCATGATTTCTGTGTCAGTGAGCTTGGGGTAAGAGAGTGAGAGGGTAATAAGATTGTGATCAGATAGAGGGAAGGGAGTGTTAGTAAAAACAGAGACTGAGCACAGCCTGGTCAAGGCAGTGGCTTTCCTCATGAGTATAGGAGTTGGACCACTGGGAGAGGCCGAGAGAGGAGGTTAGAGAGAGGAGTTTGGAAGCCTGCAGAGATTTTGGACTGTCAATAGCAAAAATGAAGTCCTCCAGGACGCTGGTGGAGATGTTAGAGGATAAGAAGTTGGGGAGCCAGGCAGAGAAATCTTCCAGAAATTGAGATTTGGGAAGCCCAGGTGGGCAATAGATAGCAGCAACATGCAGTGAGAAAGGGGAAAAAAATAGAGTGTACTACAAATGATGTGAATGTGAGTGAAGGAACTGGTGGTAGAACTGAGTAAGTGTAGGATTGTGACAGTAATATACCTACCCCACTTCCTTTGCAGTTACCAGGTCTGGAGGTGTGGGTGAAGTGGAAACCACCATGTGACAGTACTGCAGGTGAGGCCTTGTCTGATTGTGTGAGCCAGGTTTTTGTAATGGCCAGCAGGTTGAAGTTGTGAGAGAAGAAGAGGTCGTGGATGGATGTTAATTTATTGCAAACAGAGCGTGCATTCAATAGGGCACATTAAAGTTGCTTGGTGTGTGGTGGGAGGCATGTGATATTTCTGAGGTTAGCTGAGTTTCTATAAGTCTTGGAACCAGTTAAATCTGGGTGGGACAGGTGTTTGGGGCCTGGGTTAGGTGATATGTCACCAGTTAATAAAATTAGAAAGGAGAGATAGATTTAGGTGGATGTTTGTGGTTTTTTTATATTGGTGGTGAGATGTGGATGTGAAAGTACATGTAGAGGAATAAGTAAAGAGCTCATGATTTTTTAGAAGAGGGGAGTGAATAATTGTCATGCCTTCAGCATAAGTTTCTGTTGTGTTCTATTGTTTCTCTGTTTTGCATAATCCACTCCTTCCTGTGGTCAGTACAGAGCTACTGTATGCTAGGTAGTTTGTCCCCCTTAGCTTTCTGTAGCTAGCTAGCTAGCAATGCATTCTGGGACAAAGAGGATCATCAGGGGCCATATTAAGTTTCACATGTATGCAGACAGACACAGCTCACATGGTCCAGCCTGATACAGCATTCGATGGTGAGTTTATCACTCAAAACTGTGTCACCCCTAACTCATTTAGGCAGTTATGTATGTTAGCAATACCAGTTACACTCTAGCATATACCTTTTACCCATAATGTCAGGATGTATGCACAATGGGCCTTATTTTGGTTCATTCTTTCTGACAAAATCCTTCTTAGATGGACAAAACCATGTGCACTGCAGGGGGGGCAGATGTAACATGTGCAGAGAGAATTAGATTTGGGTGAGTCATTTTGTTTCTGTGCAGGGAAAATACTTGCTGCTTTATTTTTACACTGCAATATAGATCTCACTTTGAAGTAAAACCCCACCCAAATCTAATTCTCTCTGCACAAGTTACATCTGCCCCACCTGCAGTGCACATGGTTTTGCCCATCTAAGAAGGATTTTGTCAGAAAGAATTAACCAAAATAAGGCCCAATGTTATGTGTACTGCATGTTTACCTTGCATTTTTCTATGTGCAGATTGTAATTGCATGTTTATGTTTTATTTACAGTTTTACCCAATTCATTGTATATGCAACTTCTCCAATTCATTGTATATGCAACTTCTCCAATTCATTGTATATGCAACTTCTCCAATTCACTTGTATATACACCATCTAATCAATCATCGCATATATATATACATGATCCCTTTACTGGATAATAAATACCGTTCTTCAGACATCGTATATCAAGATCGATTATTGAAAAGTAAAGGAGGGTTATGCTGTAGGTTTCGAATTTGCCAAGCTGCTTAGTGAGAGACTGAACAATAATAGAAGAGGCAATATGCACAGAGTGGTGAGTGTCAGGGAGATTATAGGATGAGTGAAGTTTAGTGAGAATTTCATGTACTTAAATGAGAGGTAGCAGTTTGGTGAGCATGATGATGATTGCGTGTATGGTAGAGGCAGTGTTAGGTAGAAAGGATATGTATAATAAAGATGTGTAATAACAAGTATTGGTTTTACCTTGCTTGATGTTGTTGTTCAATGTATTTCAACTGTTTTTTTAACTGTTCTTTAAGAGTATTTGCTACTTTGTCATTTCTACTTCGTATATTTCTAACTAGACAACTGCCCTGAGACTGAGGGGTGAATTTATGAAGCTTGGAGAAGTGTTATCTATCCCCATAAAGAACATTATGAGCAAGGTGATAATGGTTCAGCCAATCAGCTCTTACCTGTCAATTTCCATATTGTAGCTGATTGGCTGAACCATTATCACCTTGCTCATAACGTTCTTTATAGGGATAGATAACACTTCTCCAAGCTTCATAAATTCACCCCTCAATGTTCATTGCTGCAGATAGTGGCATATAGTCTAAAAAAAACAGTGTTATTTATTAACACAGTAAGAAAAGTGTCCAGAATACAGGAGACATGGGCAACTTACCTTGCATGTTCTTCCCACTGCTCCTCATATGAAGAGGACACTACAATTTGGGCAGCATGGCCAGGGCAGGGACAGATTTCCAGATACCCCTGTCTGCGGCATGTTGATGGACAAGGGTCAGATGGAAGAACTACTGCTAACAAAGGCATATACTGCAGCATGTGCCCAGTCCCAAAGTTTCTTCTCCACTATTAATCACAGTAAATATACTGTACCTCCGATCACAGGAGGGGTGAGGGTCCCTGAATAACATAAAACAAAGAACAGATTTCAACAACGGTACCATGCAAGCTCTGCGAAAACATTTTATACCAGCATAAGAAATATTTATGACTAGAGCCCTAAATTGATTTATGCATCTAAAATATAAAAATCATGAAATTCATAGAATTTGCCTAGTTCTCTTGTAACTTGTCTATTGTATATACAGTGTTTAAGAAACCTCCACATTTGATCACAAGTACTGTATCATGAAAACTGTATTGCCCAGGTACTTTTTAGTTGGGTCATAGCCAAGGTATGAATATCTGTGCTACTGGAGGGTGTGTGGCCAGATCACCTTGATGACATGGCTGTGCCTCCATAGTGGTTCAGTATATATTTCCATGACATTGGTGTATTTGTAATGTCAACATGCAGATTTATGGGAGTTTTCGGGGTGCACGGCTACCGATGCACACAGGAGTCCCAATTAGCAAGGCTCAAATGTTGGGAAGTACTGTATATAACCCTTCCCCTAGTGCCTAAATCTTACCTCCCCTCCCACAACCTAATCCTAATACTCTGATCATTGCAGAATGTCTACATTTCACATATAGGCATTTAACATGTCAACATTATGAATATGTCATCATTATGCCATATAATCCATTGTGGCATTTCAACAATGCCACAATTATATAATTACTGGATACGCCTAGCAAGACCCTCAGATAATTTTTTGTATAAATGTGAAGGTAATCAAAAACATATTTAAAGAATCCATTGATTTACATATCTAGGCAATAGGCAAAATAAAAAAAAATAGGGGGGGGTGGGGGAGGGGGAGGGGGTGGGGGAGGGGGAGGGGGTGGGGGTAGGGGTGTGGGTGGGGGTTGGGGAGGGGGTGGGGGTTGGGGAGGGGGTGGGGGTTGGGGAGTGGCTGGTGGAAGGGGATGGCGAAATTTGGTGGGCCCCAGCTGGACCCATTGTCTCCTCCTCTTCCTCCTCCTCTTCCTCCTCCTCTTCCTCCTCCTCTTCCTCCTCCTCTTCCTCCTCCTCGTCTGGCTGCTCCTGGGCTGCCTGCTCCCGGGCTGCCTGCTCCCGGGCTTCTATGCGTGCTCTTGCCCGTGCTGAAATGTTCATGTTGATGGCATAGAAATCGAAGATTGGGTTTCATAAAAAAGGGGGAAAGAAAAATTCACATTAGTCATGCTCATAACCTTCCAAATTATCATTGCTGTTATATTTCAGACATTTATCATGCAAACTAATTGATATGCTACACCCAAAAACTGAGCAACTACTTAAACCCCCCCCTATACACCCCATATACACCCCATATACACCCCCTATACACCCCATATACACCCCCTATACACCCCCTATACACCCCATATACACCCATATACACCCCCTATACACCCCATATACACCCCATATACACCCCGTATACACCCCATATACACCCCCTATACACCCCATATACACCCCATATACACCCCCTATACACCCCATATACACCCATATACACCCCCTATACACCCCATATACACCCCATATACACCCCATATACACCCCCTATACACCCCATATACACCCCCTATACACCCCCTATACACCCCCTATACACCCCATATACACCCATATACACCCATATACACCCCCTATACACCCCATATACACCCCATATACACCCCATATACACCCCCTATACACCCCATATACACCCATATACACCCACATACTCAGGAACATATTTATAAAAAGTACAGAAAACATTGCAAAAAAACGCAGACATACTAGTAAATAAAAACTTACATCGGGCAATATGGCGGCGAATAGAGCAAAGTAACACTGGCTGCCGCCGGCGCAGGTCAGACCAGCGGCGCTCCACCTGTGCCAGGCTTCTGCGGACGCCGGTCCGGGTGTATATTAGGCGGCGGGCAGCATTATACGCCCGCCGCTTGTCCATGTTGGACACATATGGGCCCCTGGGCCCCAGCCGATGGTCCATGACCTCAACCAAGGCCAGCAGCTCCTGGGTCGAAAACGCGCGAGCCCTGGTTGAAGTCATAGTGGCAATGGCGCAGTTATTAATTGCAGGTACATATATCACTTTTGGTGCTTGCTGATTGGTGTAAAAAATTGTTTGTTTAGTATTAACTTTATTAATCCTTCTTACATTAACAAACTGGATGCGAATAGAAACTTACGCGGACCGTTCCGATATACACACACACCATAACCAACAGCATGCATTCAATGTATAGAGAGGAACTGTATATACAGTGTGCATAAAAGAATACACGCAACCGTCTACTAATAAATAAGCTGCTAAAAGGGGCACAATACACCGATTTCCATGGAGAGACGTACTGTATATACAGTGTGCGGAAAAGAATACACGCAACCGTCTACTAATAAATACGCTGCTAAAAGGGGCACAATGCAACATGTTGGTGTATGACAATTTCATACTCATTACATATGTAAGGAAAGCATTATAACGTGATGTTTTGAAATGTGACTCACAAAGCATACACGAACTCCAACAGATACCAGCTGACAACACTCATCATTGGAATGACAGGTGCACACATTTCACGATGTAGCACACAATGCTCCACAACCTGTGTATGTGCATATACATGTGATTGATCAGGTGCGTTGAGACCTGCGTAATTTAAGCGGCAATTATCGGCGGGAAATATCGGCGTAAATTAGCAACTACATTGCGGGGAAAAATATACGCCCCCTAGTTCATGGCGGGAGATTAACATATAAATATTCAGTCAGATGCAGGCCAGAATTGCTGCAAACATGTCTAGCTCAGACGATTCCGCAGCTGAGGACGCTCTACAGAGAGCTACAGCAGAATCCCTGCTTGAAGCTTTGCAGAAGAGGGAACAGGAGCGGAGAAGGAGGGCTCAAGAGAGAAGTAGCCTGCAAGACCAAGCGGGCCCCTCACTAACAGGCCCTGTTCAACCTCCACCAGCTCCACAAGGGCCAAGCAACCAGCCAGAACAAGAGGTTGCATCTCTCCAAACAGGTGTGACCCAGCAGGTGCATGGTTAGAGAACTGGGGCCACCAGAAAACGAGCTGCAACATCTAGGGTGAGGACTGAGCAGGATACCACCACCAAAAAGAGAAACCCTGCATTTTTAGAGGCAGAATTAAGAATTTTAGTGCCCAGAGCACGCGAATGGATCGAATTGCCAACCAGGAAGCCGGGTGCCAGTGCAAGGAGAAACCTTTGGGACAAGATCGCAGAGGAAGTGAACCAGGTGTCACCAGTGGTCAGAGATTGGCTAGCGGTGAAGAAAAGGCAAGTGTGTTTGTCCCCCCTGATAATGTCATATGTGTGTACATATGTTACATGTATGTTTTGAGAATAATAGAAAGGTGTGTTTGTAGATAGTGCTACACTTCAATGTCACATGTGAACACAACCATGTCTAATAACCCACATTGATATATGAAACATGCACCATTGGTGTGATGTGAGGTTATGGGCACAGTTCTGCTCATGTGAAGTATGTGAAGTATGTGATGGGACAAGAGAAAGTGTGTTTTTGAAAGAGTTACTGAAACAAGAATGACCAAACTGTGCACATGTAGCTGGTGAGAAACTACACATCCCAGTATGCCATCCCATAGTTAAATGACTCCATAATAACCACACTGTCAAGCTATGGTGGAATGTGTAGTTTCACAACAGGTGGAGGTGCATAATTTGGCCATGGATGATGTCATTTCTGCATAGTGATCTATGTATGTGCATTTAGTGGCCTAATGAATGAGATGAGACACTGAAATGCCTCCTAATGGAGACATTAATGTGTGTGTGGGACACATATGGCTAAAAAACATAAGATCACCCACACTAGGAAATGTCACGTAGCACAGTGGTGCACATATCTCATGGTGATATTTGTATTTTTAAACTTGTAGGTGGACAGACTTCAAAACGACACTGAAGAGGAAGATGACTGACCGGTACAACCACAGCATGTCCACCGGGAGAGGGCCTATGCCAGATAATTTGGAGTATACCCCCCTGGAGCAGGACGCCTTGGACGTCATTGATGTGGCCGAGGTCAGGGGGATATCCAATATGGATAGTGAGCTCCCGGCGGAGGTCTTTGCTGCTGCTTTTGATGGTAAGTCACAGTAATGCATTGTATTTTGAAAGATATTTTTTTGTGCGTATGTGATGGTGACATTGTTTTCAATTATTATCCTAGAAGAAGCAGAAACCCAGGATGAACCGGCAGCATCTTCCTCTGCAGAGCCACAGGTGGAGCAAGTGGTCCAGCCTCCACCAAGACGACACCCCCAGCCACAGGAGACATGGGATGAGAGCGTGATGGTGATGCTGGAGAGGATCGAGCAGCAAGGGTTGGATGCTGCGATCCGTCAGCAGCAGGTTGGGGAATTTCTGGCGGATTGGAAGGCCACAAACAGGCAGCAGTGTGAGGCCTTCAACCGCATGAATGACACTCTGGCGGCTGGCATGCAAAGCATTGGCCAACACCTCAGCCGCCAGAATGAAATTCTTGCGGAGCTGCTGACCACCGCCAGGTCCCTAAGGGACAATCCCCCATCTGCTGGCCCACCCCAAGCTGCTCCCCAACCTTCCACCTCTGCTGACCCTCCTGTGTCCACTAGGGGAAGACGCCGCAAGCCATCTGAGCCAAAGGCCCCTGTCCCCAAGGCCCCATCTAAAAGGGGGAAAAAAGGGCCCAAATAATGAGACCTGGTTCACTTCCTCTGTGGTTGGACCCCAAATGTTTAAATTGCACTGGACATCCACTTCCTGAGTTGGCCATCGATCCATTTTCGTGCCATGGGCATTAAAGTTCTTATTTTGACCTCTACAAATGCAGGATAAATTTTTGGTGGTGTGTATCTTGCTTAGTATTCACCCTGGTTGTTGCAGTACGTATTCTGGTGTCCCCATTTCTTTCACCATTGCATTTGCAGGGTAACACATGTTTGGAGATATGCAACCTCTTGTTCTGGCTGTTTTTTTATTTTTGTGACTATTTTATTTGTTTATTTGATTTATGACATTAACCCCTTCCCGACAATTGACGTACATTTACGTCATGGTCGGGAAGTACTTCCCGACACATGGCGTAAATGTACGTCATGGCTTGTAACTGTCACCGCGTCTATAGACGCGGTGACAGTTTCAACATGTCTGCTGTCCCTGACAGCAGACATGTCCGTGCATGCCCAGGGGGGGCTGCGATGCCGCCCCCCCATCGGCGATCGCTGTGATTGGCTGTTCAGTGTGAACAGCCATTCACAGCGTTTTCCTGTGTCACCGGCGAATAACGTTCGCCGGTGACACGCGATCGGAGGTGATTGGTGCTGTAAAGTACAGCACCAATCACCGCGGGGTGTAAGGGTGACACTGGTGTCACCCCACCTCACCCCGCCCGCCCCCAAAGGCCGTGATTGGTTCGTCGGACCGACGGACCAATCACAGCCAAGGAGGGGGATTTAAACTAACGGTGACTGCACTGCAGACGCCATTCCGGTCTGGAATTGCGTGCAGTGCGGTCACCGTGCCTAGCTGCCGCAGTATACTGACCTGAACCTTGCCAAATACTTACCTGATCCTTGCAAATACCTTGCCTGATCACTGCTTGTAGTGTGCTGGATGCTTCCTGGATCCTGCTTGTAGTGTGCTGGATGCTTCCTGGATCCTGTTACTTGTGACTTCCTGTGTTGTGAACTTGTGCTGCTGCAGTGTAATAGCGTTAGATAGAGAGAGATAGAGAGATAGAGATAGAGAGAGATAGTGTCAGAGAGTGCTATATTTTGTGCTGCTGCAGTGTGATATAGTTATAGATAGAGAGATAGAGAGAGAGAGATAGAGAGAGAGAGAGATAGAGAGAGATAGAGAGGCCTAGTGACAGAGAGTGCTATATTTTGTGCTGCTGCAGTGTGATAGTTATAGATAGAGAGAGATAGAGAAAGATAGAGAGAGAGAGAGATAGAGATAGTGACAGATTGTGCTATATATTTTTTATATAACTGACTGCTGCCCCCCCCTTTTGTGCTGATCAGTATAAATTAACTGATCAGCAACTTTTTGGGGGCGCAGGTTTTTTTTTATATATATATATACCTGTCACTGCTGCTGCTGCAGTGTCATAGAGTGATAGATAGTGAGAGATAGAGAGATAGAGAGAGATAGTGACAGAGAGTGATAGAGAGTGCTAAATTTTGTGTCTGCTGCCCCCGCCTTTTGTGCTGATCACTATATCTGAGGTGATCAGCAACTTTTTGGGGGTGCAGAGGTTTTTTTTTTTATATATACCTGTCAGTTGCTGCCAGTTGCACTGTCAGTTGCACCAAAGGTTGTGCACCTGCTGCCCCTCACTGGTAATCAGTGTCGCATCACTGATCACCTTTTTTTTTTTGTGGGTGCTGTGGGGTCTATTTTAAATTTTTTTTTTACACACACTGTGATTTTGTGGGTGTCCTGTGGCCACTGTGCGCTGATCAGTGACGTACATCACTGATCAGCTTTTTCGGCACAGGGTTGATCTATTTTTTTTTTTTTTTTGATCAAATTCCTGTTGCCTTTGAGCGCTGTTCAGTGACGGACGTTACTGACCAACATCTGTGCTCAATTTTTGGCGCAGGACCTTTTTTTTTTTTTTTTTAACCCCTTCAATTTTTTTTTTTTAACCCCTTCAATTTTTTTTTTTTTAACCCCTTCAATTTTTATTTTTTTTGTATAAAGTATTTTTTTTTTCTGCACTACATACACACTACACACTACATACCCCCCGGGTTGAAATAAAGTTTGTACCCCCCCATACACTATACACGTGTTGAAACATTTCACTACCAGTAACACAAAAATAAAAATGGCATCCCAAATGTCATCCCAAATGTCATCCCAGTCATCCAGAAGAATGTATTCAGCGGAGGAGGCATATGCCATGCTTGCCTCTGACTCTGACACAGCCAGTGAGGCAAGCGGGGAATTTGAAGGATTCGTCTTAAGCACCTCTTCCTCCTCTGGTGATGAGGGACCCCCTCAAAGACGCCCCCGTAGAGCAGCTGAGACCCCCCCCCCAATAATTGATCTCGTATGGACCCCACCACCAGACAATTTTGAGCCCCAGGTTCCTGAGTTTTTGGCCATGCCAGGAATCCAATTTGATTCCACAGGTCTCAGAGAAATTGACTTTTTCAAATTATTTTTCTCTGATGATTTTATAAATTTAATGGTGGACCAAACTAATTTATATGCCCAGCAGTTTATTGCTCAAAACCCCACATCATCATTTGCTAGGTGGACCCCTGTAGATGCAGTAGAGATGATGACGTTTTGGGGTCTGGTGTTTCATATGGGCATAGTAAAAAAGCCAGAAATTAGGCAATATTGGAGTACAGATGTTCTGTACAGCACCCCATTTTACCGTATGGCCATGCCCCGGGCTCGATTTGAGACGATCCTTAAATTTTTGCATTACAACGATAATGCACAGTGCCCACCCAGAGATGATCCCACCTTTGACCGGCTATTCAAAGTCAGGCCGGTCATTGATCATTTCAGTGCCAAATTTGAAGACATGTACATCCCAGATAAATTCATTTGCATAGACGAGTCCCTTATACATTTTAAAGGAAGGGTTAAATTCCGCCAGTACCTTCCCAGTAAGAGGGCAAGGTATGGCATAAAAATGTATAAGCTGTGTGAAAGCACCTCAGGGTACACTCACAGGTTTAGGGTATATGAAGGGAAGGATTCAAGAATTGAACCGCCAGAATGCCCCCCCTCCCTCGTAGGTGTTAGTGGAAAAATTGTCTGGGATTTAGTGCACCCCTTCCTGGATAAAGGTTATCACCTCTATGTGGATAACTTTTACACTAGCATCCCCCTGTTTAAGGCCCTTGGTTCAAGAGGTACAGCAGCTTGCGGTACTGTGCGCAAGAACCAAAGAGGCCTCCCAAAAACGCACATTGCCCAAGTAATGAGAAGGGGTGAAAGCAGGGGAATATGCACCGAAAATATGTTGTTGGTCAAATATAAGGACAAGAGGGATGTCCTTATACTGACAACAATTCACGGAGAAAGTACCACCTCCGTCCCTGTACGAGGTACCAGTACCCACACCTCAAAACCTAATTGTATCCTGGATTACAATAGGTACATGGGCGGAGTGGATCTTTCAGATCAGGTACTGAAGCCGTACAGTGCCCTGCGGAAAACAAAAATCTGGTACAAGAAGCTGGCCGTGTATATCATCCAGATGGCACTGTATAACGCTTACGTGCTATTCCGTTCTACCGGCCAGAGGGGGACATTTATGCACTTTCAAGAGGAAGTCATAAAGGGCCTAATATTTGGGAACCAGCAGGCAGAGGGCCCCAGTACTTCTAGTACTGGCCCCCGTATTGCACCAGGGCAGCATTTTCCTGATGAAATCCCCTCCACTGGAAAAAAGGGCAGGACACAAAAAAGGTGCAAAGTTTGCTATAAAAAGGGAATAAGAAAGCAAACTATTTTCCAGTGTGACACTTGCCCCGACAAACCCGGCCTATGTATAAAGGAGTGTTTTAAAATATACCACACATCTATGGATTATTAGGTTCATCATTTCACCGTGCTTCGGGGGTCTTGCTAATGCCACATAGCACCCACCATTCATTCCACCAGAATCTGAGCCGCAAAATCCAAAAATCACTCCTTCCCTTCTGAGTCCTGCCATGACCCAACTGGTATTTTTTGGTCACATGTGAGGCATTGCCGTACTCGGGAGAAATTGGGGCACAGATTTTGGGGTGCTTTTTCTCCTTCATACCTTCTGAAAATGAAAAATTTTGAGCCAGAACTGCATTTTTGTGTAAAAAAATGTAATTTTTCATTTTCACTGCCCACTTGTATCAAAATTGGTGAAACCCCTGGGGGTTTGAAATGTACACTATACCCCTAGATGAATTCCCTGAGGGGTGTAGTTTGCAAAATGGGGTCACTTGTGGGGGGGTTCCACTGTATTGGTGCTTTGGGGGTCTTGCTAATGCGACATAGCACCCACCATCATTCCACCAGAATTTGTGCTGCAAAATCCAAATATCACTCCTTCCCTTCTGAGTCCTGCCACTTTTTGGTCACACATGAGGCATTGCCGTACTCGGGAGAAATTGGGGCACAGATTTTGGGGTGCTTTGTCTCCTTCATACCTTCTGAAAATGAAAAATTTTGAGCCAGAACTGCATTTTTGTGTAAAAAAATGTAATTTTTCATTTTCACTGCCCACTTGTATCAAAATTGGTGAAACCCCTGGGGGTTTGAAATGTACACTATACCCCTAGATGAATTCCCTGAGGGGTGTAGTTTGCAAAATGGGGTCACTTGTGGGGGGGTTCCACTGTATTGGTGCTTTGGGGGTCTTGCTAATGCGACATAGCACCCACCAACATTCCACCACCAAAAATCACTCCTTCCCTTCTGAGTCCTGCCATGCACCCAACTGGTATTTTTTGGTCACATATGAGGCATTGCCATACTCGGGAGAAATTGGGGCACAGATTTTGGGGTGCTTTTTCTCCTTCATACCTTATGAAAATGAAAAATTTTGAGCCAGAACTGCATTTTTGTGTAAAAAAATGTAATTTTTCATTTTCACTGCCCAGTTGTATCAAAATTGGTGAAACCCCTGGGGGTTTGAAATGTACACTATACCCCTAGATGAATTCCCTGAGGGGTGTAGTTTGCAAAATGGGGTCACTTGTGGGGGGGTTCCACTGTATTGGTGCTTGGGGGGTCTTGCTAATGCAACATAGCACCCACCAACATTCCACCAGAATCTGAGCTGCAAAATCCAAAAATCACTCCTTCCTTTCTGAGTCCTGCCATGCACCCAAATGGTATTTTTTGGTCACATGTGAGGCATTGCCGTACTCGGGAGAAATTGGGGCACAGATTTTGGGATGCTTTGTCTCCTTCATTCCTTGTGAAAATGAAAAATTTTGAGCCAGAACTGCATTTTTGTGTAAAAAATGTAATTTTTCATTTGCACAGCCCAGTTGTATCAAAATTGGTGAAACCCCTGGGGGTTTGAAATGTACACTATACCCCTATATGAATTCCCTGAGGGGTGTAGTTTGCAAAATGGGGTCACTTGTGGGGGGGTTCCACTGTATTGGTGCTTGGGGGATCTTGCTAATGCGACATAGCACCCACCAAAATTCCACCAGAATCTGAGCTGCAAAATCCAAAAATCACTCCTTCCCTTCTGAGTCCTGCCATGCACCCAAATGGTATTTTTTGGTCACACGTGAGGCATTGCCGTACTCGGGAGAAATTGGGGCACAGATTTTGGGGTGCTTTTTCTCCTTCATACCTTCTGAAAATGAAAAATTTTGAGCCAGAACTGCATTTTTGTGTAAAAAAATGTAATTTTTCATTTTCACTGCCCAGTTGTATCAAAATTGGTGAAACCCCTGGGGGTTTGAAATGTACACTATACCCCTAGATGAATTCCCTGAGGGGTGTAGTTTGCAAAATGGGGTCACTTGTGGGGGGGTTCCACTGTATTGGTGCTTTGGGGGTCTTGCTAATGCGACATAGCACCCACCAACATTCCACCACCAAAAATCACTCCTTCCCTTCTGAGTCCTGCCATGCACCCAACTGGTATTTTTTGGTCACATATGAGGCATTGCCATACTCGGGAGAAATTGGGGCACAGATTTTGGGGTGCTTTTTCTCCTTCATACCTTCTGAAAATGAAAAATTTTGAGCCAGAACTGCATTTTTGTGTAAAAAAATGTAATTTTTCATTTTCACTGCCCAGTTGTATCAAAATTGGTGAAACCCCTGGGGGTTTGAAATGTACACTATACCCCTAGATGAATTCCCTGAGGGGTGTAGTTTGCAAAATGGGGTCACTTGTGGGGGGGGTTCCACTGTATTGGTGCTTGGGGGGTCTTGCTAATGCAACATAGCACCCACCAACATTCCACCAGAATCTGAGAGGCAAAATCCAAAAATCACTCCTTCCCTTCTGAGTCCTGCCATGCACCCAAATGGTATTTTTTGGTCACATGTGAGGCATTGCCGTACTCGGGAGAAATTGGGGCACAGAATTTGGGGTGCTTTTTCTCCTTCATTCCTTGTGAAAATGAAAAATTTGGAGCCAGAACTGCATTTTTGTGTAAAAAAATTAATTTTTCATTTTCCCTGCCCAGTTGTATCACAATTGGTGAAACCCCTGGGGGTTTGAAATGTACACTATACCCCTAGATGAATTCCCTGAGGGGTGTAGTTTGCAAAATGGGGTCACTTGTGGGGGGGTTCCTAAATTTTAGCATCTTATGGTGCCTAGAAACCTACATGGTGCCTAAAAAATAATCTCATAAAAAGGAGGCTCCAAAATCAAGTAGGTGCTCCTTCTATTATGAAGCCTGTGGTTTGGTCAACGTGCACACTAGGGCCACATATAGGATATTTATGAAAACAAAAGAATTGGGGGAATCAATTTTTAGTCACATTTCTCTAGTAAAATGTACTGTGTTCCTTAGAAAAATGTATTAAAATTGCAAATCTGCAAAAAAAATGAAATTTTGAAATTTCACCTACACTTTGTTTCAATTCCTGTGAAACACCTAAAGGGTTAACAAACTTCCAAAATGCTGTTTTGAATACTGTGAGGGGTGCAGTTTTTGAAATGGTATCATTTATGGGGGTGTCTCACATACAAGTCCCTCAAAGTCACATCAGAACTGAACTGGTCCCTAAAAAAATCAGTGTTTGAAATTTTCTTGAAAATTTGAGAATTTGCTATTCATATTGTAAGCCTCCTAGTGTCCAAAAAAATTAAAAGGAAGTTGAAATAATGATGGAAACATAAAGTAGACATATGGTCTATGTTAGTTATTAACTATTTTGAGTGGTATGATTATTTGTCTCACAAGCAGAAAATTTAACATTTTGCAAATTGCTAAATTTTCCATTTTTTTACGACATTTTGGTATTTTTCACAAAAAAACACAGACTGTATCGATCCAAATTTACCACTAATTTGAAGTACAATGTGTCACGAAAAAACAATCTCAAAATCACTGGGATAAGTAAAAGCAAAAAAAAGTTATCCCCACTTAAGTGATACATGTCAGATTTGAAAAAAAGGGCTCTGTCAGGAACGCAAAAACTGGCTCTGTCAAGGGGTTAAAGTGTCAAATAAGCTGTGATGCTGAACAGCAAATAAATTTATTTTACCAATTAAAACAAAATTGTTGTATGTGTAATTTCTTGTGTGAAACAAATACTACATTTATGTGTACTTACTGACCAGGGTATTTTTGAACATTTGTTGAAGTGTGGTAGAAGTTTCCCATGTGTAACCCTCTCCATGGCCATTCCCATGTTCCTATCCAACTTTTCCCTGCTAATTAGTTTGTGTCAGCACATGTGCAGAGCAACTTAATAGGTGAGAAAGCAGTTTGTGTGCAGGTGAGGTAGCTCCTACAGTAGTAGGTAAAAGCAGGTCCAGAACAATGCTTTCCTCATGGAGTGGGTGAGGCAGACAAACAAGGGTCAAAAGGTACATTTGTGTAGGAATGCATATGTGTCCTCCCTAAAAAAAGATGTGTGAATCGGCCAAACATGAGAAAATTGCTTGTGAACAAACATGTATAACTTTTTAAATATATATGATTTTACAGTGTCATAAGCAGATGTAGGAATCCTTTGTTAGAGAGATGTGAGTGCAATAATGTGATTGGTGGCATCTTACATCCAGAGTGTAGTAAAATCCAATTCATAGCAGATCAGATAGTGGTACAGTTCTGTATTTTGGGTACTATACAAAGATTGTGTGCAAAATAGTGGGCATGGGCTTAAAACATTGCTGAAACATACTTTGTAGGTGTTAGATGTGGTTTATGTTATTGTATCATAAATACAAAACCTATGTTTGTATTAGAGTGAACACGTTGACACATGTCGACTTGTGTAGATTGAGTGTGCTACTGTGTAAAGTCTATGAAAGCACGTAGTGAATGTGTCTAACTGTTTAACAAATACCTACCTTAGCATATATAAGCAGGTCTTAAAAAGATTCTTACCTTAAATTAAACAAACCTTTAAATGTAGAGAAGTATAGAAAGATAAGCTTCCAATGTGTTTGAGTGCTGTGTGTGGCTTGCAGGTAGTGAAATCATGGTTTGGACTTAATAGACTGCAGCATTGCTTATTACATTCAGGTGTATGTGTTTGAGTAGTAATCAGCATAAATTAGCAAACCCAGGCGCACGCAGGCATGCGGTATCTGTAGGGGTGGTCTGAGCCCCCGTGTACGCCCATATTTACGCCCATTTTCCCTCATTATTTCGGCCGCTCCCCTCAACACGCCCCTATGCCGCCCCCAATGCCCGTACTCTCGCGTACAGGTCCCGTCCGTAAGCGTTGTGGAGTGTTCGCGCCTGCGCATTAGCGAATGTACGCATGCGCAGATCATGAAAAAACCCCGGAACGTACGCGTACGGCCCGGCCGCACCAACCAGAATAAGGCCCTCAGTTACAAGGATCTGTATATGGATGACTGGTACATGGGTAAAGAACTGTAAACTTGTTCCTATTTTCAGGCTTGCCTGGTACAGAAAACAAAAACTTTTCCCCAGATGTTAGATATTTCTTTATTTAACTAGTAGACAGCTGGCAGAAAACTTTTAAACAATAGTTTTAAGATTAAATGCATCTAGTTAAATTTTTATTAAACATTGAACATATAATATAAAAAATATAAAATTATATTACTTTTTGTAAAAAAAAAGTAATTTTCCTTCATAGATTGCATTTTATTTCACCAGTTAATCACTAGAAAGCTGGAGTGAAATGAATATTACCTTTGGCATGTCCACAATATTTTACTTATTATCCATAAGGCTGTTGCCAAGCAGTATCCACATACAATGATATCACTTCACTAAGTGGTGTTCACGGAACTTTCCGCGTAATACTAAAGCACTCACAACTCAGATGGCATGATGTGTTTTGCCTGTTTGTACTGGACATAGGAAGCAAACAATTGCTTGCATACAGTATACAGTACACACAATTGCAGCGTTTCCAACAATCTGGATGCATCAGGCCATCAAACTACAGGTAGATAGAGGGTGGGAGGCGCTTTCTCATGGGTATGGGTGATTGGGTCAACCAACTAAGGTCAACATGCATTGCGTCAAACACTGAAGTTCGACAGGCCTTAGGTCGACACCTGAAATAGATCGATATGTCTAAGGTCGACAGGTTTATAAGGTCGACGCAAGCATTAGGTTGACAATGGCAAGGTTGACAGTCAAAAGGTTGACATGAGTTTTTTCCATTTTATTTGTTCCGGATGTCGACATAGTCAACATGGACACCGTCAAAGTGTACCGAGACCCCTCGCATGGCTCGCCATGCTTCAGGCACACTATTCTGTTCGAAAAAGGGGGTGATAGCAGTGCTTAAGTTAAAAAATAGTGATGTCAAGTGAATCAATTAAAATAGTAATATTTAATAAAACATATAAAATCAATAATCAGAAATATAAATGTGACCTTGGTCTAAAGTATTGTTGTGCAGTACAAGTAAGTAAAAGAAAAGGGATATGTAGTCTAACTCATGTTTGTATACAAATGTCTTTTGCAGCTGCGTTTTTCTTTTCTTGGTTACAGAACTGTTAATCAGTGCAAGTGTAGCTGTCACCCAGGAAAGAAGGTACGGCATGTCCACCGGAGCCATCGCGAAGTCCTCCACAAGTGTGTGCTCATACGCAGCCCTGACACAATAACAAGGAACATTGTCTACTAGGGCTGACCTAAGGCTATGCAGACTGGCAATGGAAATACTAATACTGGTGCCATATTTCTCTAAGTAATGACCACAGATGAAGGCATATACCTTCTTTAAAAATGCTCTGTTGCGTGAGCATTGACATTGCATAAAGTCATGAACTAGGCCCATGGTGCAGAATAACTAGTGTAAGCAGGTTGATAATACTGGTTAATACACAACAGGAATGAAAGTAATGACTAGGAGCCTGATTCAGATGCACGGCTGTGAATTCGCACAGCAGGGGATCAATACACTGCACATGCGTACGGTTCTAAGTACGCATATGCAAGGCCATCCTGCAATGAAGTCCTGCTACTTTTTCTAAGCGCACTGCGGTTACAAGCTGATTGACAGGAAGTAGGAGTGCGGGTTGGAAAATGGCCATTTGTGGGAGTGTTGCAGGCATGTCTCAAAAAACTTAGGGAATGTCAGGGAGCCCGGGGACAGAGGCAGGCAAGGAGATGTAAGCCTCCCTGCCTGCGCCAGAATTTGTGGCGAAGGGCTCCCGTGGCACAGGCAGCAGAGGCTGCCCCCCGGGAATGTTGGCACGGGACAGGGGTAGGGACCCGCTCCTCTGGTCCGCACGTAACAAGCCGGGACCAGAGTGAAGTGAATATATGAATATCGCGGCTCCCCGCCCCCTGCTGGTGAAAGTGTAAAAAATAAATTGTCAAAAAAATACATAAATATATATTAATGTGCTTCAAGCACATGAATAAAAAAAGCATGCCTCTTCACAGAAAAAAAATCAGATTTTTTGACACCAAAAAGAAATAAAAAAACTTTATTTTAAAAGATCACTTTCCAGTTCACCTTAAAAAGATGTTGAATGCAAAATGGTGAATCATGGCAAAAAACAGGGAGAAAGCAGTTCTCCATCCTAGCATTGCATACACTCTCGGCGAATCCCAGTGAAAACCCCATTGAAATACACCGGCGAATTGCAGCGAGCATGAAACGGAGAACTGGCCGACATTCACTGTTCGCTTTTGGCGAACAGTGGACATTGAGGCCCTTATTCTGATTGATGCGGACTTTACCGCGTACTTACGGATCGCGTCTTTATGACGTCTGCGCATGCGTGGAGAACGCTACGCGCATGTGCCACGCATTGACTCCGTACCAGTTCGGCCAAATCCCGTCCAAAACTGTTCGCCGCTATCAGTCGGGAAATAGGGGCGTATTATGGGCGTCATGCGGAATGACACATGGGCGTAGTTTCAAAGTGGGCAAAACGGGGCGGAAACATGGGCGGACACGGGGGAGTACACTTATGTTGGGGGGCGTACATTCGGAAACCACTCCGAATGCACGCGATCAAAAAGGGCAGAAATGTGCGGTGTCCACAAGTGTACTATTGCTTTGCGGACACCACTCGTTCATGCGGTAGGCGAACGTACGCCTAATGACTACAACCATTAACACCTGAACCCAATAGAATCTACTCCTTTACTCATTACTCACTAATAGGACGCTTGTCAGTGCTTTAATTGAAACCATTGCACTTACATTGCTGTAAGGGTTAATGTGTGCTATGCATGTGTTAGGCATGCTTGTAAGGATATATTGGAATCTAATTGATTCCAATTCCAAATAAGCTGTTTTTTATGAGGGTAGGTAATTGAATAAGTGGGTCATGTGATGTATTGCAGAAGATACTTCATAGTGGGTTGTTTGGCGGAAATCCTCCGCTTACGTGCGGTAGCACCGCTTGGCTCCCGTTCGGATGCGGTATTCCCGAGCATACTCTGTAATACTCTGTAATACCGTGACGAATCGGAGTGTTTCTCCCGCACACGCATGATTTGTATGTCGTCCGTAAACACGCCCTGTTCTTAAAGAGTGAGTCCGTCCGAATGCGGAGGACACGTGGGCGTTTCTACGGACGATGGCCGCATGCGGAAAAACACCGTGGCGTGCGGACCGCACCGTAAGAATGCGGGAATATCCGCACCGATCAGAATAAGGGCCTGAATAGGGAGAATCATATTTTCAGTGAAAAAAATCCTCCGCAAGGAGTGAAAACAGCCCGATTCGCCTAAAAAAACGGTGAATCGGGAGCATCGAATACTGGCCACCGAGTGCACATTGATTCGCATGATGAAGTCCAGGCATACACTGATGAATGCTGAGTAATAGGAATGGTGACAGTGGCATAATAAAGTCTTTGGTGAATTCAGATAAATAAGAATGCAAATAATAACAAAGTCTAAAGGCCCATACACACTTAACAGTTTTCAGGTGAAAATCGATCAGTGTGTATGGACTACAGATCAGTGATGATGCGCGCTTCCGCATCATCGCTGAAAAGGTCCCATGTCGGCTGGTTTGACCAGCATGTCGAGTGATGATGGCTGATATCTGAACCATCCTCCTTAGTATGTATGCTCACCCTGCCGCCAGGCTGAAAGATAATGGTCTCCCGCCCCGGTCAGCATCAGCAGAGTCTGGCTGTTGACCTTCCCCTGACACCCCCCCCCCCCCAGCTAATTCAGGTGCTGTGTTTGGGATTGTCTCACCTTTAAAAGCCATAAGGTACTTGGCAGTTGAGCTTTAACCCAAGAAAAAAACACATGTTCACTTTAGCTATGATGTGTAAGCAGTTGCCAGGTTCCTAAGGAAAACTTGCTCCGGTGCCCTCACCTGTAGAAGTAGTTAGTTTACTTATAAGGGGCCACAAAGTGTCCGCAGCAAACAAAAAACAAATTACGAGGTAACGCACAGGGTGTGTTGATAAAATACAGCGTATAGGGGTATAGCTGTTAGAACTAAAATCAGCATCAATGCTGAAGTAGGTGTCAAAATTGTCGAGGAGACTGAAGATAAAGTAGAGGAAGGGAAGGACAGGACAGGCACATACAGCGTATAGGGGTATAGCTGTTAGAACTAAAATCAGCATCAGTGCTGAAGTAGATGTCAAAATTGTTGAGGAGACTGAAGATAAAGTAGAGGAAGGGAAGGACAGGACAGGCGCACTGGTGAGGTAAATAGGTAGGGTGAGTACGTGAGTAAGGAGGGCCATACTCATAAGAGTTGACAGACTAAAAGGAGGTGGGTGGATGAATGAAAAACAATAGGATAAGTAGGAACGGATGGGAACAGATGGAGGGGTAGGGTGGGCAAGATAGGAGGAGCGAAAAAGGTTTGGAGGTAGAGGGATAGGCTAGTCGGAAGAAGTGGGTTTTGAGGGAGTGCTTGAAGGAGGTAAGGGAATCAGAAAGCCTGATGGGTGGCGGGAGGTTATTCCAGTGCAGGGGGGGCAGCGCGAGAGAAGTCTTGGACACGGGAGTGGGAGGAGGTGATCAGGTGAGTGGTCAAGCGGTGGTCGGTGGCAGAGCGAAGAGGACGGGAGGGAGTGTGGATAGAGATCAGTGAAGAGAGGTAAGGAGCGGTGGAGGAGGAGAGAGCCTTGTAGGTGGTAGTGAGGAGTTTAAAGAGAACTCAGAAAGGAATGGGGAGCCAGTGAAGAGATAGACAGAGGGGGAGGCTGAGGTAGAGCGGCGGGAGAGGAAGATGAGCTTAGCAGCGGCGTTAAGAATGGATTGGAAAGGGGCAAGGCAGGCGAGAGGTAGCCCGGAGAGAAGGATGTTGCAGTAGTCGAGGTGGGAGATGACAAGAGAGTGAATGAGAATTTTGGTCGCATCAGTGGAGAGGAATGGTCTGATGCGCGAGATGTTGCGGAGGTGAAAGCGGCAAGACTGTGAGAGAGCACTATTGTGGGGGGGTGAAAGAGAGTAAGGCGTCAATGATGACACCGAGGCAGCGCGTTTGGTCGGTCGAGGTGATCTCAGTTTCACCAATGCTGATGGAGATAGTGGGAGAAGAGGGGTGTTCGGGGGATGGAAGATTAGAAGTTCAGTTTTAGCCATGTTTAGTTTCAGGAAGCGTTGGGTCATCCAGGCTGAGATGGCCGTGAGGCATTCAGAGACCTTGGACAGGAGTGACGGGGATAGGTCTGGGGAGGAGATATAGATTAGGGTATCATCAGCATAAAGGTGGTAATGGAAGCCGTAGGAGCTGATGAGGGGCCAAGAGAGGTGGTGCAGAGGGAGAAGAGGAGAGGGCCAAGGACTGACCATTGGGGAACACCGACTGGCTGCGGGGTAGTAGGAGAGGAGGAGCTCGGAGTGGAGACGGAGAAGGAGCGATAGGAGAGGTATGAGGTGAACCAGGAGAAGACTGTGCCAGTGATGCCAAAGGAGCGGAGGGTGTTGAGCAGGAGAGGTGGTCAACAGTGTCAAAGGCAGCCGACAGATCAAGCTGGATGAGGATAGAGAAGAGGCCTTTGGATTTAGCCAATAGTAGATCGTTAGTGACTTTGGTCAGGGCAGTTTCAGTGGAATGTAAAGGGTGGAACCTGGATTGGAGGGGGTCTAGAATGGAGTTAGCAGTAAGGTGGCTTTGGAAACGATTATAGGCCAGACGTTCTAGGAGTTTGGAGGCAAAAGGGAGGAGGGAGATGGGCCTGTAGTTGGACGGAGAGTTCGGGTCCAGATTAGTCTTTTTGAGAATTGGGGAGATAAGAGCGTGTTTGAAGGAGGAGGGGAAGATTCCAGAAGATAGGGAAACTTAAAGAGGTGAGCCAGGTGAGAACAGACCGACGGACTGAGACGACGGATAATATTGGAGGGGATAGGATCGAGCGGGCAGGTGGAGGTAGAAACAGATTGAAGGATAGAATTGACTTCAGCGGCAGTGGTGGGGTAAAATGAGGACAGGGATGGGAAGGAGGGGAGTGGAGATGTAGGAGGGGAGGAGGGAGAGGGTGAGGTCATGGCAGCAGTGATGGCAGTCCTGAGAGAGGAGATTTTGGTTGAAAAGTAGGTAGCAAAATCAGCGTCTACGATGGAGGACGGAAGAGCTGGAGGAGGGGGAGAGAGCAAGGAGTTGAAGGTGGCAAAGTGCCTGCGGGGGTTGGATGATTGGGAAAGGATGAGGGACTTAAAGTAGGATTCCTTGGGCAGAGCAAGGGCAGAGCTGAAGGAGGAAAGAATGAATTTGAAATAGAGATAATCCGCAAGGGAGCGTGATTTCTTCCAGAAGCGTTCAGCAGTGCGAGAGCACTTTTTGAGGTATCGGGTGATAGGCGAGTACCATGGTTGGGGATTGGAGCATAGAATGGTGCTGCGTATATATATATATATATATATATATATATATATATATACCTCTGGTTGGGTGCTGGGCACTCCACCATATGTCCGTACTTTGTCGGGTGCCTTCATCAATAAGGAATGTAGACTGTAGTAGTAGTAGTAGTACGTTTATTTATAAGGCGCCGCAAAGTGTCCGCAGCGCCGTACATAGCAAACAAAAAAACAAATTACAAGGTAACGTACAGGGTGTGTTGAAAAATACAGTATAAATAGGGGTATAGCTGGTAGAACTAAAATCAGCATCAGTTCAGAAGTAGGTGTCAAAATTGTCGAGGAGACTGAAGATGAAGTAGAGGAAGGGAAGAACAGGACAGGAGCACAGGTGAGGTAATGAGGTAGGGTGAGTACGTGAGGAAGGAGGACCCTACTCATAAGAGTTAACATACTAAAAATAGGTGGGTGGACGAACGAAATACAATAGGATAAGTAGAAACAGAGGGGAACGGAGGCAGGATAGGAGGATCAAAAGAGGTTAGGAGGAGGGATAGGCTAGTCGAAAAAAGTGGGTTTTGAGGGAGCGCTTGAAGGAGGTAAGGGAATCAGATAGCCTGATGGGTGGCGGGAGGTTGTTCCAGTGCAGGGGGGCAGCGCGAGACAAGTCTTGGACACGGGAGTGGGAGGAGGTGATTAGGTGAGAGGTCAGTCGGCGGTCAGCGATTGAGCGAAGAGGACGGGAGGGAGTGTGGATAGAGATCAGTGAAGAGAGGTAGGGAGCTGTGGAGGAGGAGAGAGCCTTGTAGGTGGTGGTGAGAAGTTTAAAGAGAACTCGGAAAGGAATGGGGAGCCAGTGAAGAGATAGACAGAGGGGGGAGGCGGAGGTAGAGCAGCGGGAGAGGAAGATGAGCCTTGCAGCAGCGTTAAGAATGGATTGGAGAGGTGCGAGGCGGGTGAGAGTTAGCCCAGAGAGAAGGATGTTGCAGTAGTCAAGGCGGGAGATGACAAGAGAGTGAATGAGAATTTTGGTCGCGTCAGTGGAGAGGAATGGTCTGATGCGTGAGATGTTGCGTAGGTGAAAGCGGCAAGACTGTGAGAGAGCACGAATGTGGGGGGTGAAAGAGAGGGAGGAGTCAATGATGACACCGAGGCAGCGCGTTTGGTCGGTGGACGTGATCTCTGTTTCACCAATGCTGATGGAGATAGTGGGAGAAGAGGGGATGTTCGGGGGATGGAAGATTAGAAGTTCAGTTTTAGCCATGTTTAGTTTCAGGAAGCGTTGGGTCATCCAGGCTGAGATGGCCGTGAGGCATTCGGAGACCTTGGACAGGAGTGATGGGGATAAGTCGGGGGAGGAGAGATAGATTAGGGTATCATCAGCATAAAGGTGGTAATGAAAACCATAGGAGCTGATGAGGGTGCCCAGAGAGGTGGTGTAGAGGGAGAAGAGGAGAGGGCCAAGGACTGACCCTTGGGGAACACCGACTGGCTGCGGGGTAGTAGGAGAGGAGGAGCTCGGAGTGGAGACGGAGAAGGAGCGATCGGAGAGGTATGAGGTGAACCAGGAGAAGACCGTGCCAGTGATGCCAAAAGAGCGGAGGGTGTTGAGCAGGAGAGGGTGGTCAACAGTGTCAAAGGCAGCCGACAGATCAAGCTGGATGAGGATAGAGAAGAGGCCTTTGGATTTAGCCGATAGTAGATCGTTAGTGACTTTGGTCAGGGCAGTTTCAGTGGAATGTAAAGGGCGGAACCCGGATTGGAGGGGGTCTAGAATGGAGTTAGCAGTAAGGTGGCTTAGGAGACGATTATAGGTCAGACGTTCTAGGAGCTTGGAGGCAAAAGGGAGGAGGGAGATGGGCCTGTAGTTGGATGGAGAGTTGGGGTCCAGATTTGTTTTTTTGAGAATTGGGGAGACAAGAGGGTGTTTGAAGGAGGAAGGGAAGATCCCAGAGGATAGTGAAAGATTAAAGAGGTGAGCCAGGTGAGAGCAGACTGACTGACTGAGACGACGGATAATATTGGAGGGGATAGGATCGAGCGGGCAGGTGGAGGGAGAAGCGGATTGAAGGATAGAGTGGACTTCAGCAGCAGTGGTGCGGTAAAATGAGGACAGGGGTTGGAAGGAGGGGAGTGGAGATGTAGGAGGGGAGGAGGGAGAGGGTGAGGTCATGGCAGCAGTGATGACTGAAGACGATAGTGATGACTGTAGACGATAGAAGGACGCGGCACTCCAGACCAATCTCAAAGCAGAGTAAAATTTATTGTGCTCAGCAACATTTCAATACAGGTGTATTTTCTTCAGGCTCACTATATAATATATATATTAAAACCCCACCCATTATGCCATTATGCAAATAGCCTTTTATATGAAAGATTTTCAACAAAGTCTTTCGACTCCTGAAAATTTCTTGCTCTTTGGGGAAAATAGCTAAAGGCCCATACACACTGGGTGACTGAGATGAAAGCCTCTCAAAACAGCCTGTTTGAGCAGCTTTCAGCTCAAAGCCGCCCAGTGTGTATGCCCTGAAGATGAGCACTGCTGCTCGCTCCCACATCATTGCCTGGAAAGCCGCTCATCTACTGGTGTAACAAAGCACTCACCGTTGTCTCGTGAAATGCCTCCGAATAGCCACTGTTGAGACAGCATCCGTCCTCTGCACAAAGAGGCTCTTGACGACTTCCACTCTTTTCCCTGGCGTTGGGGCTGTGCCATTAGGTCCACGGTGCAGGCCTCCCGCATCAGGTTGTTATATAGCACCGTGATTTTATTTGACAACTTGAGTTGTCGCTCAAAGAAACTGATAGTTGTGAGCTCCTCCGTCCATGAGTAAATGAAGCGTATCAGTGTCAGGAAAGGTAAACGGCAACCCGGGAACCAATGTGCCACACGGAGGCTCACCTTCTTCCGACACGTTTTGATATGGCAGCGCCACTTGCACTCCTTAATACCTTAATAACTAGTGAGATTGCATCGCCAGGCACGATAACGTGCCATGCAATGCGATGCGATTTCACTAAGCCTGCGTATGTATGTTAATTGGCCGCTCTGCAAATTCACAAGTACCAAATGTATAGATAGAGAAAAGGAGAGGACCAATAATATAACCTTGGGGGCATGCACAGTTAGTGGACATGGGGTGAAGTGGAGCCAAGAGAGGAGACAGAGAAGGAATGGTCAGAGAGGTAGGAGAACAGCCAGAAGAGGGCAGTATTGTGTATACAAACGGTATGAAAAATTAGCAGAAGGAGAGGGCAGCCCACAGTGTTAAGAGCTGTGCTAAAGGAGAACAAGCAGAAAGTAGTAGCTCTTGGATTTAGCAGCAAGAAGGTCATTACAGACTCTTGTGAGGTCAGTTTTAGAGGAGTAGAAAGGATGAAAACCAGACTGGACTGGGTAAACAGTGGGTGAGAGGAAAGAAAGATAGTTGTAGACAACACACTTGAGGTGAGATTCAATAGATGGGCTAGATGAGAACAGGCAGAAAAAAAGGTAACAGAGGGGATGGGAAGGGATAAGGTCAAGTGGGGTGGTAGAGGGATGAGGGAATGGATTAGGGCCATGAGTTCCTCAACAGTTACATGGAAGAAGGTGGCCGGTTGCTTATATTCTGATAGGATGTGATATTCTGCTGTATGGAGTAAATTGTGAATGTGAAGTAAGTGGTAAACTCAAGAGCAGACAGTGAGGAGGGGAGACAAGGTTGTGGCGAGAAGAGGAGGGAGTTGATAGTGGCTAAGAGGCACCAGTGTTTTGAAGGCTGAAAAGAGATGAGGTTCTTAAAGTATGACTGTTTAACAAGGGAAAGGGTAGCACTGAACAGGGCCGGCAACAGAAATTTTGGGGCCCCATACATTGATATCTCTGAGGGCCCCCTCAAACACTATCACCCCCCTTTGCTGAGACATAAACTGGAAGCGCATGCCCATTACTGGATTGGTGTGTTCTATCACTCTGATGCACTCCCTCAACCCATGGTCTGCACTTCAGCACACTGACGCACTCCCTCACCCTGCGCTCTATCAATTGAAATGCTCCCCCATAACACGGTCTGCGCTTTAGCATACTGACGCACTCCCTCGCTCTGCGCTTTAGCAAACTGGCGCAATCCTTCACCCTGCGTTCTATCACACTGACACTCTCCCTTACCCTGCAGCCTGCACTCTATCACACTGACGCACTCACACTGCAGCACTCCCTCACCCCATGGCCTGTGTTCTGACGCACTCCCTCACCCCGCGCTCTGTGCTTTAGCAAACTTGCGCAATCCCTCACCCTGCGTTCTATCACACTGACACGCTCCCTCACCCCGCAGCCTGCACTCTATCATACTGACGCACTCACCCTGCAGCACTCCCTCACCCCGTGGCCTGCACTCTATCACATTGACATGCTCCCTCACCTCGCAGCCTGCGCTCTCACACTGATGCGCTCCCTCACCATGCAGCTCTTGCTCTCATACTCTCAGTCCCTCATGCCCCGGCCTGTGCTCTTACACAACATGCTCCATAACCCACCACCACCCACCCACCCGCCCACCCTAATCCCGACTCTCCTCACTAGTGCCAACCCTGGTATGTTGTAACCTAACCCTTACCTCCCCTACCCCGAACCATAACCCACCCCACATGTATGCACACACAGAACTTACTCTTACCTTAGAAACACCAGCAGGGTGCAGTCTTACTGGCTGGGCATCCCTGCCTGGAAGTTCCTGGAACTGCAGCAGCCTCTCTTCCTGCTCAGGCAGCAGCAGCACCAGCATCTGTGAGTGCCCTGTAGCCCCGCCCCATTGAGCCACGTGGAACTCCACCTCATAAAGCCCTGTGTAGCCCTGCCCCCATTGAGCTTCGTGTAGCTCTGCCCACATAACTCCTAGTTGGGAGGGGGCCCCGGGCTATCTGAGCAGCTGATTGAGCTTTGTCTGAGCTCTGAGACGCTGCGGAGATGCAAGCAGTCGGATGGCTGAGCAGGGGGGTTAGCAGGGGGGGAGCGGATGGTCCTGGGGCCCCTGGAATCATCGGGGCCCGGGTCAGCTGTCCCCTTTGACCCCTCCTGTCGCCGGGCCTGGCACTGAAATAGAAGAGAATAACTTTGAAATGGAGGAAATCTGTCTTCTAGTATGATTTTCTCATGAGTTACAACAGTATGAGAGCATTTTTGCAAATATCTGGTGCATTTTTTTTTAGGGTTGAGGTGTTGACCTGCAAGGGTGAAAAGTGGTTACTGGAGCAACAGAGCCAAGAAGTAAAGAAAGCATTGTATAGGGAAGTGTCTTTTTCAGGCAATGAGACACAGAATACGGAGCGAAGTGGGAAAGCAGGGAAGTGGTTTCGATAGACTCAATGTTGTGCTTAAGGATAGTAGCCTTAGGAGGTAGAGATGGAAAAGCAGAGAGAGAGAAGATAAAAGAGGGCAGGTGATGGTCAGAGAGGAAATATGGTGAGGTGTAAAAAAATGTAATTATCACAACGATTGGTGAAGACCAGAACAAATGAGCACCCATTCACATGGGCGGGTGATTAAGTCGATTGGGAGTCCAAGCAAATATGTGAGGTTTAAGGAGTTTAGAGGCAGGGGATTTTGTGGGGATTTTTATAGGGATATTTAAATTGCCCAAGATAATGGAAGGAATGTCAGAAGAGAGTAGATGCCAGGAAGCAAAGTGAGCCTCTGTAAAAGTTGTGTTAGATCCATAAGAGACAAAAATGTTAATTAACTGTCATTTTTAGCAACAATAGAGATTATTCATGAGCAGTGTGTTATATAAAATCTTTGTTATAGAGAGTGCATACTTTCTATTATTCTCCTGGTGCAGGTGATGGATGTGGACTATACCATAATAAAGCCTTGACATTAGGCTTTTGATTTCATCTTTGCAAATTATTTAGGACCATCTTTGAGAGCAAATCATTAAGACATTTTTTAGTGTAACATCGTAACATAGTAGTTTAGGTTGAAAGAAGACTTTCATCCTTCAAGTTCAACCTTTTACAGGACCCTTTAGAAGGTGTTGTATAGATGTTAAATTCCTTTTGAATTTTTTACTTAGATTCCACTTCGGGCTAAATTATGTTTATCGGATGTGGCATATAATTTAATTATTATATTATAGTATTATAGTATTATAGTATGAGCCATGCACCAGCTCCATAAGGAATGTAATGAATCCAAATGAAGCATTGCCTCCTAGAAGTAATGGGGAAACAAGTGTTTCAGCTTAGTTCAGTGAGTTTTCTCTGCCAACACATCTGAACTGCACCTACAGAACCTGTCTACCACCCCTTGGAGGCACAATTCACATTGAGGTGTCAATCGACCTCAATGACACAATCCTGGAAACTTTTTCAGAACCAACATAAATAGCATGACTGTTGAGGGCATGCCAAGCCCTCTGGATGTTGATTTAAAGTGGACACAGCTCCTATAAATATAATAAATGTTTATATTTGTTCTAACAAAGGCAGTTAATGGGCTGTTTTGAATTTGTTTATCAATATGCAGCAATGGTAAAGATTGTCTACATTTGCTTATTGTGAGGATAGAAAATCTTCTATCTCCACAATTTGTCAATTAAACTGTGCTGGGGAAGCTAAGATACACTATGGCCAACTCTCTGACAATACTAGCTGGCAGTGGTAAGAGTACCCTTAATGGTTCGCTGGAGAATCCTGGTCCCCCGTGCGCATGTGTGAAACAGCAAGGCTGGTTCACATTAACACTTCATCAGAAGCTAAATTCCACCGTCCTTGCTAAATAGTCTGGAGGGAGGAAGCCTCAAAAAACTTTGCAGGTCTGTAGGCATCTTAATTATAGAGATGGGTTTTTTGATGGATTTAGACCTTTCTCCCTATAATACATTGAACCCAGAGTCTTTGTGTAGGTGGCAACAGCTACCTACTCATACACAGATATGTGTGAACACTTTTCATATTAATGTTTAGTTGGCCTTGTAGGTGAGATATATTTAATTTTTTTGTGTATACATTTGGGGTGGCTCTTACATTGAGCTAATAAACATAATTGTAGTACTAGTTGATTCTGATTAGTGATCACCAGTCCCAATATTCCTAATACTAATAGGGGCTGGGTAAGTATTTTCAGTCTCGTCTCTTACCTAACCCTCCCTACCTGAAGCCTAACCCTCCCCCTGCTGCCTAATGCTATCCATCCCTGTTAGTGCCTAAACCTAATTGCCCCCCTACAGCCTAACCCCAACCTTGCCTCATTAGTGTGTAACCAACCCTAGCTGTCCCTGCCTGCAGCCCTAAGCTTCCCTACTAATACTAACCCCCCATCTCTGTGGCTACGTTAGTACCCCCCCCCCCCCCAAGCCCTTGGTACACTTATGATAGGAATGCTGGCTGTCAGGATTTTGGCATCACATTGCCAGAAATGTCAGGATTCTGGCCCTGGTCTTGTAGCCAACAGACAGGATTCCAGTGCCATGAATGTTGCCCGCCGGGATAATAAATGCATCTCTCTTAGTATCACCTTTGATCAAGGCATGACATAAAATCACAAACCTGTGTGATGGAGAATAAACTTTGTCTTTTATTTTGAATAGGGCAAGGTCACCTACTCTATCTCCCGATAATCATCATATTAATTCCTGACTCTTATTATCCCCTTAATTGAAGTGAATGTCCTAGAGATTAGATCTTTTTATTAAAGAAACTTACTGCTATAAATAAATAATTTAAAAGAAATGATATGCTTTGGCATGCTATTTGATATACTGGGTTAGATGCAACACATTAAAGACTAAGGGCGGGATTCTCTAAAACCCGCAGCCCTCTTCGCCCGGCATCGCATTTCTAATGACCGCATATTCTCTAAAATATGCGGTCATTAACGCAAGGGACAGCTCTTGCAATAAGAGCTGTCCCTTGCGATGCGGCGCCGTTGCTGGACTTCCGGGTCTATGACCCGGGAGTCCGTCTGCGCATGCGCAGACTGACGCGCCGGCCGCAGGGCATGCTGGGAGGGATCCGTGACGGATCCCTCACACACCGCTGCGGTAAGAAGCCCATAGGCTTCTGCAGGGAACCGCCAGCTTTTGCTGGCGATTCCCTCCGCAGCGGTGACACTGCGGAGGGAGGTTAGAGAATACAGAAATGCGGTAAAAACCCAGATAACGGGGTTTTTACTGCATTTCTGTGATAGAGAATCTCGCCCTAAATGTTTACAAATTTCTAACACCGCTGTATATTAGTTCTGTTATGGCATGGGGTCTTTTACACATAAATACTTTAATTTAGCTTGTTAAGTCCTTAAGGACACAACAAAATCTATGTAATATCTTTCAAAAATATGCATAGTTTTAAAAAAAATTTCAATATTTTAAACAGCAATAATTTATCTTATGCGCTTTCTAAAACAAAAGTAAATTTATATGTTACTGTAAAAATATATAATGAAATAAAAATTGACCATATAAGCTGTAAAAGGTATCATTTCTTACCCAAATATAAAATTATTTATCTAAGAGAAATACTAAATTGGCAACTTGGGAAAACTAGGTCTTGCAAAATGTACTTTGGACTTAAAACATTAATTGAAAGTAATGGTAACTCCTGACAAGCAATGTTTAGAGTGCTTCATAGAAAAACATACATTTATCATACTTTTCCCAGATGCTGCCAAGGCACAGGTCTTAAAAATGATAACTGTTTTTTATTCCATAGCTCTCAATCAGGCTTATTTACATAGATTAAATATTTAAACTATTACTACAGAAAATAAAATAAATTCATAAAACTTTTAAAATGGGTTAAATTTCCCTTTAGTTGCAGTATGTAGGTTTTCCTTAAACTAAACCTGCACTCTCCAAAAGTGTTAAAAAGTTAAAGTGCTCTTTGTTTTTTTTGTTTTTTTTTCATAGTCAGTATTATTCAAGTAATTATGATTTAACCATTGCAGATCTATTAGTGTTGTGTTATCATCGCACTTTTTAAAATTCTGTATAGTGTTTTTCTCAGCTACCTATATCGTAACATTTTACCTAGAAAAATTATAGCAGTAAGCAACAATTCCTACTTCAACATTTTACGTAAAGCCCACAAATGGTGACATTCACTTTAGCAATGTCCACATTGAAGAATTGTTTGAGCTCAAACAAAAGTGAAATAGGGCACATGACTATTTTGTTCAGGGTGCAAGTCCATACATTTTTCAAAAATCTCTATTTTTTGTCAATTTGGTGGAAATGATTATGTAATATATTTTTTTAATGTTCACTTATATGTAGTTGCAAACTTTTCATTTTCTTTTTATTACAAAATAATAGGATGTATTAAATGTAAAGGAAAATAGATTTTACATTAATAGATAAATGATAAAGTGTTTATCTTATATAAGTTTCTCATGCATTTCTAGACTGAAGTTCATAATGGGAGTGTTGCAATAGCAAAACTTGTCTTAATATGTAATTTAATTTTTGGGTTCACAAATGTGATGGTTTGATGTGTACCATATACTGTATATTGTTCAATATACATTTTCCAATTACTAATGTTTAGTAAAATAGTTTGGGATTAATTATTAATTATGAATATGAATTATTATATTCAGTTAATAATGTAAATTTTATTTATATAATATCCAATATAATACTGTATAATCATTACTTACAGATAATCAATAACAAATTTGTATATTGCTAATATAAAAATAATATATCATGTCTATATGAATGAAATTTCAATCCTTTGAATGAATGGGAAAAAAATACTTTTTTTCCTGAAATTATTTTATAACCTATTTGTTTTAATGGTGGCATAGAAAAATGTATATATGCCAATTAAAATTCTTAAAAATAAATATTATAATCCTTGTCATTTCCTTATAAATTAATACACCTAAACCCTTCATTTAAAAATTAAACATAGATGCTTTAAGAAAGTTGAATTTAAAATGAATTTTTGCCCCTTCAGAATATAAACATTTTTTCAATTTCTAACTGTCTAATATCATTGTACAAATGCCTCTAATACAAACAACAAACAACAACAATAAGTAATTAATTTTATAACTTTGAAATAAAAAAGATATAATGGTTATTTTGAGTTAATGATTTCACTATTTGTATATTGTCCTGTGCTTTTTTTTGTATTGTGTCTTTCTACTCAGTATTATCATTAGCTGTATAAATAAAAGATAAGGTTAATCTGGAAAATTGCCAAATGTTTATGTTTAATGCATTATATAGTATATATGTATGATGTAAATACTGGATGTTCTACATTTTTTTATTAATTTATAACATATATGTTTCTTTTAACTGAAGTCTAACAATTGTATGGCTATTTAGAAGCATATAGAGTGACATCCTTTGTATAAAGTTCCAATGATTTTCCTTTTCATTTAAAGCTACAGAAAAATGCAGCTCATATCAATCCATAGAACACTTTTTCACTTTCATTCTTCTCCTCTTCTTACATTGAGTTTGAGAATGAAATGCTGCACTGCTGAGAAAGTGCCATGAAAATATAACCCAGTGTGTTCCATGAAAATAAATAAGCAAGGCCACCCAAAAATTCAATTAGTGCTAGTGTAGAATGCAGGAAATGGCTGGAGATCCGTCAAAGACAGCCTTAGGCTAGATCCAGGATACGGAACAGTGACAGGAAGACTTGGAGCAGAGAATCAGTCCCAGTGTGAAGATGGCACTACTCCAAGGAAAACTGCATGCTAATAGGTTAATACTGATTTCCTGAAACATCTAGCCTGGGTATTACAAACTGGAATTCACATTCAAACCTAGGCAATGAATGATTCTCAGACTTTGCTTTTACGGTGATGAAATAACACTAGAAAGTTCAAGTCGCATTAGCTATTTCGTGTTTTAAGCTTATTAAACATTCAGAGAACAAACTGTGCACATTTCTTGAAGCCACCTGAATAAGCAACATCTAAGGCTTGAGAAACTGATTTGTATTTTAATATGTCCCCGTGAGAAATTTCTCAAGATATCGTGGACATGCAATGGTTACTATTGCTTCTATCTATCTATCTATCTATCTATCTATCTATTATGCAACATTTATTCATAAGTGCAATCTATTTAATATGTCTTACAAAATCATTAGCACAAGGATAAGCATTTTGCCATCATTTTTGCTTAGAAAATGTATGTGATGAAAAACAATGTTTTAATACATGTTATGTTGATTATTTAAATACCATAAGGGGCCTATTAATATAACAAAAGTAGACAAATTTCAACTGTGGCTCATTTACTTCACTCGTGTTGGCTATTTAGACCTGTCAGTAAAGCTGTGTATCTCTGTACATATTAAAAGCAACAGAATAGAATAATGGTTATATGTTGAGTCTTTTATTTTATTTTTATGAAAGTAACTTTGAGTAGAAAAATAAAACAGTACATTTTTACATTTCTTTTCCTCTTTGTCCCCATATAATACTCATTAGTGAAAAAAGTTTACAACAGTACCACAATAATACAACCTCTAAGGAATAACATATTACAATTTGCTTAGAAAACCTGAAAACTGATGGGTAGTTCTCAGTAAAATTGACACAGCTAAAAAGAAAATTCAAAAAAGGCCTCCTGAGGAACATTTTTGGCACTGACTTCTGGCAGTTGAAGGGTTTAAAAGGCTCAACCGTTTTATCCACATAATTGACTTAAATAGCAAAAACTCACAACTGAGTTAATGTACATGTAAACAAACATATTGACTTTACAACATAAAATCTTGTTATTTGTGCTTTACTTTCTTCAAACTGTTGTAGTCAGGTATGTGATGGAGATGTGTGGGCCAAGTTTAGACACTGGACTTTGTATGCATGGCCAGGCTTTTGCTATACCATTACCACTCTACAGTATCTATGGCTACCAGTCTGCACTCATCTTACCCGCCAGACACCTGATTCTTCTTTGTTGCACTTTTCAAGCTGAGGAATATTATTGTAGTCACTGGTATACTGCTGTCAGTGTGCTCATTAATGGTTTGTGTTTGACTATTCTGAGTGTTTATATTACCTGCTGGATACAGAGTACAGTATGTAGGTTAGGTTATGACTATCATCTTAGCTTGGCTTTTGAACAAACACCATCTAAAATATTGTGGTGGCCATAATTATCTGAACTTCAGTGAGAAGCTTAAATATACTGTGCATTAATTAAATATCTTTTATGCACTTAGTACCAGTGAGGGATCCAAGGGGGCCTACTCCCATTAACAATTCTGTACTGCCCATTACCACTGGCTGCACATCCAGCAGGGAGAGAACAGAGACAGCAATGTGTACAGTTTGCACAGTTTCTTCCACTGTGCTGTTATTTAGCAGACAGCAGTAGTGAGTAAGAGAGAAACTTTATGGGGGGAGGGGGGGATTGCAATCATTCAGACCAACAACTACAGAATGGATCTACCACTTATTTAATTATTTCATTAATGTGATGACCATATTATAATATGTTGCAAATGACTAGTTTTATTATGTACAGTATTTGTCATTATCTTTTTGACTTCTGCAGAAAACTAGATTCCCATTCAGACTATGGGCGAGATGTATCAAACGGAAAATGCAGTAAAACCCCGGTTTTACCGCATTTTTCAATGTATCAAAACTGATACCGCATTGAAGGGTATCTATAGGGATACCCTATAGAAGCCTATAGGCTTCTTTTCGCCGCCCGCCGCCTCTGGCTTACCTTCCTGAAGGGTCCTCCTGGACCCCGGAAAGTAAACCCCTCCTCCCCCTAGTGAAGCAGCCGGACATCCTTCCGGCTGCAGGGAAGAGGAGGAGGAGCCGGGGACAGCCTGCTTAGCTGTCCTCGGCGTAAGGGGAGAGACAGGTGGCAGGGAGGTGATGGAGACCCTCCGCACACCAGAGTACAGGTATCGCGGGGGGGCTCCGTCACCGCATCGCGATGCCAGCCGCATATGATAGTACATCCCACCCTATAAGGCAAATGAAATAACACAATTTTATTTTTGCAATTATATAAAATTATCATCCACTCTATTGACTCTTATGTATAGAGTATGCTATGTCTTTTTGTTAGAATATATTTTGTATAAATAGGGTAATTTGACATGGCTTTACTGCGTACACGATCATGCCAGGTTTCTCCCCTATCATCGGGCCAGGGCCGTTTCTAGACAATTTAGCTCCCAGGGCAAAGGAATAAAAATGCCCCCCCCCCCCCCCAAAAAAAAAGTTAACACGACATAGAAGAAATTGCGCGCGGCGTAGGCGCGCGCGCCGAAATAGGGGGCGTGATTTCTTTTTAAAAGGGGTGTGGCTTAATATAAGGGCGTGGTCTAGCAGGAAAACAATTACCTTACATCTCACCTTTGCAACCTGCATGTCCAGACATTGGTTACCGCAGGAATTGTCATTGTACTCCCGCACGTTGTGGGGAGCTCAGCTGCCGGCCGGGCGCCCCGGCTGTGTAACACAGGTGGACAAGCCGTGCGGCGCCCCGGGCTGCTGCACGGCTTGTCCGCCTGTAGAAACGGCCCTTCATCGGGCATATCATATATGAATTTCCATGACTGTATATTTGATCCCAGGCCATACTAGGGCCATAGCTACACCCCCTGCAACATTTATCGCAAGATCATCTAGTCTGTACACCTTAACACATAATGCCAAGTTACCTAGCAATGCGCTTAGAGGTCCTGTTTGTATGACCTCCAAACAAGTCCAAATCTTCTGATTTCTTTTACAAACCAGGTCCAACCCAAGCTGCAGCATACAATACATGAAACCAAAATAAAACAAAAACAGATTTCTGAGAACTGCAATTTCATGGACAGAACAAAATCAGCATAGCAGAAATATCAATAAACTATTGCTAACCAACTTTCTGCTCCGCTGAGTGTTTCCAAACGGCTACACCCATAACAGATGCTCCCAGTAACCATGGCAATAAGATGCACTGCACAAACGGCTGCACAGCATGTAGAAACATATGACATTTTTGGCCAAGGTGTCAAACTAACCCGGCCCCACTCCGGTTCTATCGGTTATAGAGATAGATTTACTAACCTGCAGTTTTCCAAAGTCGCCAATCATTGAAAACTTTGAATGATGATTTTTAAAGTGTTATCTAGCCTGGTTTAGCCATTTTAAATCCATTGATGAAAATAGCCAATCATCTGCGGCTATTATGATCCAAACAATAGTAAGTTTTCCCTACAGTTTTAATAAAGAACAAAAATGGAAAAGATGGATAGGTTTCTTTAAAAAAATTCCTTTTTTCACAATTGGATACATATTTTGCTGCATTTTTAAGGGAAGACAAACAATATTCATAATGTATGTCAATACATTATAAGTCTTCTTTTGGAATTCTGTATCTAACAGATTGGTGGATACATATAGGCCCTTATTCAAATCTGATGGCAGTACAAATTGGTTCTCAAAATGGGCAAAACCATGCTGCACTGCAGGTGAGGCAGATGTAACATGTGCAGAGAGAGTTACATTTGGGGTGGGATATATTGAAATTTAAATCTAAATTGCAGTGTAAAAATAATGCGGCCATTATTTACCCTGCACAGAAACAAAACAACTCACACAAATCTAACTGTTTCTATACATGTTACATCTGCCCCACCTGCAGTGCACATGGTTTTTCCCATTTTGAGAACAAATTTGTACTGCAATCAGATCTGAATAAGGGTCATACTGTAATACCATGTTTTCAAATAGCTGAGCACCAGTACCGTATGATTACATACATATTATACATTTTTACTCTGTTCTTATGGGAACTATGCATCTTGCACCTTTACTTCTGGCCAGTGATTTCAGTTTGTACAGAGACTGGTATGAAATGTTTGGTACGGATAGCTGGCTTACAGAAACATCTGAAAAACTCTTCTAACTCTGTTTTATAATTCCCAATGTATAAACGAAGATGACAGAATGTTGGCTCTTACACTGTGTGAACAGTTTTGTAATTCATAAAAATATAGCTTTCAGAAACAAATGAAAATGTTGAGCCCAAACCAAAAATAAAGGACATCTGAAGAACATTCATATCAAATGGATATAAAACAATTACTGCTACTACACAGAATAGGTCACAATTAAATTTAATATAAAACCTAGTCCCAAAATCACTTACCAAGGATCTGATGTTCCTGCTTTATCTCTTTTACAATGCACAATGCTCCACCAGGACTTTTGGCATCTTCTCCAACCCCAGTTTCATTGGATGTCACACTTTGAGCTTTACTTTGTGGGCGGCGACCAGGTAAAACTCTTTTGTGCTGGCTGCTGTCTCCAGGGCTTCCAGCATCCTGTATCTTCTTTTCATTTTCATTTCAGGAGCTATAGACTGCTCCTTTATACCCAGGCCCATCGCCTTGTGCTGGTTAATGTATACAAGAACCAGGGGGTGAAGAGATAATATATTGGGACACAATTTCCCCACCACACCAAACTTGAATTTGCATTGTGGTGAGCCATAATGTATCGGGGTACGGTGGAAGCTCTTGGCAGAGGGATTCAGTCCCCATCTGCCAGAGACATTGCAAATGGTGGTGGGCTTGGTCTTACGGCAAATCAAGTCCCAACTACCTAGTACAGCACAGTTCATCAGTGGACATTAGCCTATAGGCAGTGAGTTTCCACCAATTCCGCATGAGCATGGACCCCTTCTGGGTGACTACATGGTTCGAGCCAGCTGATGCTGCTTCTGATCCTGTGTGATCTGCTCCTTGGACTGCTGTTCTATTTACGATATATTTACTAAAGATTCTAGAAATTAAAATAGGTGATGTTGCCCATAACAACCAAACAGATTCTGTCTGTCATTTCTAGGATGCAATAGAGAAATGATAGACACTGATTTGATGCTAAGGGCAACATCATCTCTTTTCATTTTTAGAAGCTTTAGTGAATTTGCCCTTGTGCTTTCACAGCTAAGTTTATACACTGTACCCAGTTGTACTTGCTCTATATTGTCTTGAACGGAAAGTCACTGTGTTCTTGATTTGTATAATTGTTTATGTACTCTTTAGATGGGCACTGCAGATCCCTTGTAGCTCCATATAAATAAAAGATAATAATAATAATAATAATAATAATAATAATAATAACTGGCATAATTTGAATCCCTTTATTCTGCTAATTATGTTCCCACATATTGCTATTGATACATTTTATTCCAGCATCACAAGGCCACTCATGGTAAACCTCCTTTGCTGACCAAGGGACCCTCTGCCTCCTAATTATCCCCCCACTCCCTCCTCCTCCAATTAAACAGAGCCAGGGCTAGTGGTAAGGTTTTCTGAACCATCCTGCAACTATAATTATTTCCTGTTAGAATTAGGGTGAGATGTACTAAGCCTTGAAAAGTGATAAAATAAAGAGTGATAAGCCACCAACCAATCAACTCCTACCTGTGATTTTTCAAACACTGCCTGTGACATGTCAGTTACAAGCTGATTGGCTGGTGGTTTTTCACTCTCCATTTTATCACTTTTTAAGCTTAGTACATCTGGCCCTAATTAGTCTGCAGGGACAAGGTGGAGGTTGATCTAATTCCAGCTCCCCATTACAGGTGGTGGAACTCAGTTCCAACCTGTCCTCATCCCCCCATTTAACCCCTGTTCTTTATGCAAACAGAGGCCAGGAAAGAACACGAGCATTTGCTATACTGCATATTTAATTGTATTCTGTCCAAATGCTTTGAAAAACAGTGTGTTGTACAAAATTGTCACCACTCCCAAGTCTTCCTGTACTGTTGACATTGCAGAGCAGTAATTTGCAAAAAAAATGGAATAAGTGAATATTTTTAGTTGCAGAAAATAATAATGTGCATTTTTGTACTTTCTGTTTTAAAAAAACAATAGCTCTTAGGTCAGCAGTGCACAGACTCAGGATCTCAGAGTTCTTCTATTAGCCAAGAAAGAAAGCAGTGAGAATTGTTTCAAGCTTCTGAGGATTATTTAATAATAAAAAAGCTGCCTTTTGTTTTTGATGTGAAGGACTGTACTGAACTTATTCAGGAAGAGGACTTAGAAAAGCTGTGTAATATTGCTGGGCCTTATCCTGTGGAAGTATGGCAATGTGCCATGAGGTGGACAAATGATGTTATCAGTATTTTTTCAGTGTTATATTTAATGTGCTGTCCCATTTACCTTGTTACCACTGTAATGATTCCCGTGATACTCAAGGGTGTTATTTCAGTCTAAGGGGGATATTCAATCGCCGTCGAGCATCTCCCGTGGGGGAGACGCTCGACGGGCCCTATTCAATGCTGTCTTCCCCGACAGCATTGAACAGGGTTTCCTGTCAGAACGAGCCCGACATCTCTAGCTGTCGGGCTCGTTCTGCCGAGAACAGCCGGGAAGTGACGAGCTGCCGGCTGCATCTCGTCACTTTCCGGCCGCAATTCGCGGCCACGCCCCCTTCTCGTCCCGCTGCAGGCGGGACATTGAATCCCGCCTGCATGTTCTCGGTCGAGCTGACCGAGAACGGGACTGGGTCACGGCAGGCGAGCAAGCTCGTCTGCCGTGACCCGAAGATTGAATACCCCCCTAAGTGTTGATCACACACATACTGTTTTGTGCAAAACCATCCTCAATTCACAGATTCATTTAGTAGTAAGTGTTTCATGAGCTATCACATAATATTTTTATTGCTTGCAGACCTAGGAATCTAAATATAAGCTTTACAACCCCTTATATCATGTGGAAATAGAGAGAGCGAGAGAAACGGGGAGAGGAACATAAACAAATAACGCCAGACAATGCTGGGCATTGCAGCTAATACTTTCCATAGTCAGTATAAATATGTATGCTTGTACATGCATTGATCCTTTTGCATATCCTGATTTATGCCTCCTTATGCTTAGAGAGACAGAATATGCTGTATAAGAGAAGGTGCCTACAGGAGTATTTGGACTTCAGACCCTTAAAAAATAGGTGGCCCTCCCTAGTAAAATGGGATGGACAGAGTGCATAATGCCGCAATTTGCAGGATTATTTCAAAGGGGTTCTGCCAATACTATGGGTGTGCAATGTTTCCAGTTATGACTCAAGTTCTTGTGAAATGTCAAAGCACACAATCGTATATAAATAAGAACACGGTATACTTGCGCTATACAAAAAAGACCTGGCTAATAGTATTGATACTCTCATGTCTACAGTATTGATACCCTCATGTCTACAGAACATACCTAGGGCTCATGGATGTGTGGTGGGGTAAATGGTTGAGGAGTCCCTGGCAAGTACCAGAGTCAGATGTGCACCCAGTTTATGAGCCATGGGGTACATGCCGGCATTTACACAAGTGCAGACATATATACTGCTAAATATTCGCTGAGTTTCAATAAGAGATGTGCAGAAAAGGTAGCCAGGTGAGGCACTGCCTCACCTGCCATAGACTTTTTACTCCAGAGTTTTGACTATAAAAATTATTAGAATAATAAAAATAAGATTTTTTTATATATATTCTTTGTATTTTTTACAAACTTCATAAACTTAAAACTTCAGCATATACTGTACGTTAGTATGACAGGAAAGGTTGTGCCTCACCTGCCTCACCCCACTGCACGCCACTGCTAGGGCTCCTGCATCAGACCACACAAGGGAAGTTTGACACATGGGTCCCAGTGTGGAAAACCACCGGTCTGGCCAGACCCAAAATAAGAGACTGCTTTTTACATATATTTTTATTTTTTATTTTTATTCTTATTTTGAACCATATAGTTTTTTGGCTTTTTTTAACAACTAATCAATACTAACAGTGCCTGTATTTCAAGAAATCAAGTTTAATACCCTGAATTCTGAAACACCAAAAAAGAGGACTTTTAATACGTACCTCCATGCATCCAGTTTATTTTATCTATACTAAAAAGCTGCTAAACCCAACTAACCAATTGCGTCTATATATATATAACTATATATTTTGTATGTAATATTTTGTTTTGTTACTTTTTTACTTTTATATCCCTTTCACACCACACTTGTTAAACGGTATATTGCTGTATTTTTCCCACTTCAAAACGTTTAAGGCTGCAGTGGGAAAGCACCAGAGTTGATTTACCGGTTAAAGATAACCGGTATTTCAACACGTTTAAAAAAAGTCCTACACGTTTCAGAGCCATTTTCTGTGCAGTGAGAATGGCTCTGTTCTACCCGTTTAAAAAAAACCACTGCCGTAACCAGCACCAGGCTGAAAGAGCCGGGGCTGGTATTAAAAAATCAGGAAACCCTGAAAATAGGGGCTCCGCTGATTTTTTAAAACCAGCCCCAGGCTCCAGGGCCGGGCTGGTTCCCAAAATACGGGGGACTAAATGAGTAGGGGTCCCCCATATTTTAAGAACCAGCCCCAGGCCCAACAAGCCAGCAGGGTAATGCCACAGCCGGGGGACACTTATTATATAAGGTCCCGCGGCCAAAGCATTAACCCTACCGACCAGTCAGCCTGGCCAGGGGTCCTGGGGGAGTGGGGACCCCCCAAATAAAGCCCCCCCTCCAGGACTTACCTGACCAGGCTGAAGCCTGATGCTGTCCTCGATGCCCCTGGGCGGTTGGCATCGAGCTGATTCTGTGTAAAAAATAGATGAAAAACTATTCTCTTATACCATGGAACTATGAGTCCCAGCAAGCCTCCCCCACATGCTGGGACTTGGAGAACCACAAGTCCCAGCATGCGGGGCATTAAAGGGCCCGCTGGCACTTGTAGTTCCACAGTAAAAGAAATAGTTAAATAAACACACTGACACCCATTAGAAATAAAACTTTACTACATCCAAAGCCCACACATACTGATACTTACCTATCTTGAGCCCGTACGTAGGTCCCTGGGTCCGGGGTCCAGTGCTCCTGGGTCCGGGGCTCCAGGGCTGTAGAGTCCAGGGCCTTGGTCCTGGGCTCCAGGGCTGAAGAGTCCGGGGTCCAGGATCCGAAGAAATCCATAGGGGGACCTGTCCAAGAAAATCCTACTCACCAAGGTCCTCAGGCGAAGATCTGTCCTCTTGATCCGACGTAGTCCAGGTCTCCTTTAAAAAAAAATGCATCTACTCCCGCTGGTACCCATCTGACGAACGAGCGGGAGAGACGCTGATGCTCCATCTTCAGCGCCTCTCCTCCGAATGATTCTATTGGCCGCCAAACTCGGCTCCTGATTGGCCGCTAGGCGGCCAATAGAATCATTCAGAGGAGAGACGCTGAAGATGGAGCATCAGCGTCTCTCCGGCTAGTTTGTCAGATGGGTACCAGTGGGAGTAGACGCATTTTTTATTTTAATGAAGACCTGGACTCCGTCGGATCAAGAGGACAGATCTTCGCCTGAGGACCTTGGTGAGTAGGATTCACTCATTCCTTTCAGTTTGCACTTGTCAGCAACCTCACCTGACTACTATTGACCACGGCTCCAGCATCTACAAAAAGCAAACACTCCGGATTATGGGCCAGATTCTGTAAGCTTCAAAAGTGATAAAATGAAGAGTGATAAACATCCAGCCAATCAGCTCCTACCTGTCATGTCACAGACTGAGTTTGAAAAATGTCAGGCAGGTGCTGATTGGCTGGCTGTTTATCAGTCTTCGTTTTATCACTTTTGAAGCTTAGAGAATCTGGCCCAAAGTTGCCATACCAGGGTGATTCACCACCAGCAACTGGGAGCTAAGCGATTTTTAAACACTGTGGCAATATTAAGGTACCATTTCACTAATGTCTGGCCAGACCAAATAAAGGACTATCAAGTATAACTGTATGCCTGTATTGGATGAAATAACTGCATCTTAACATCATATAAGATAACAGGCTACAGCTTATCAAATTACTAACTCAGAACACTCATTTCATCTTACTTAATTACAATTGTATACTAACCCGGACTTTCCCAGCGAATTATACACATATCTATATTAACAACTAATGCTGCTGTAATATTAACAACTCCAAAAGTACTACTAACTGCCCTACTTGTGGGGAACGTGTTAGCTTTGAATGTTGTGTTGATCTATGTTTTTGTTTTTAGCCAGAGTGGTACCACCAAGGTTTTTATGATTTAATGTTATAAACTATTTGTGTATATGACATTTTTGATCTTAATATAAGAAATGTGTATTAGCGTTTTACCTTTGACCCTGCTTCATAAAGTGGTTTGAGCACATGCAAGTTTGCATATACTTCGCTGGCAAATACTTTGATAAAATATGATGTTCACTTTGTTTGTAAATATAACACTTTTTGTGCATCTGGAAAATGAATTGCACACCCCTTGTTTGATGCAATTCTATGAGACAGACCTGCAATTCACAACATTATGCCATGAGGGGCAGGACATTGTGACAAGATGCATCAAGCAACATTAGTGGTTGGCTGCATCTCTCACCTGGGCTTCTTTCCAAATCAAATGTAGGCAAATATGCATTATGATCCCCAGATTAAGCGCTGATTGTGTGCATTAATGTTAAGCTATATACTTCCTGATATGGGATCACATGACCGGAGTCCGGGTTATATGGTATTAGTCACACAGACTAAATTTATTCACATCTGCATAATCCTAATTAGTTTTACTATAAGGAACATGAATTTTAGATTATCATAACGATAATCAAATTGACAAATAGATCTGTTTAATAAAAATATTTTATTTTCCAAATTTTATTTTCCAAATTTTAGGACGGATTTCTTAAGTTTCTCTATGTACAGCTGCTTTTTATTATGTAATTAACCTGCAGGTATATCTAGATAATCTGCTCAACAGACTATTCATTCTGCTCCTGAAGAAGCTGGGCGGTTGTTCCCATGGAAACACGTTGAGCCCACCTTGCATTACAAGTTGAGTATCTCTTATCCAAAATGTTCAGGACCAGAAGAATTTTGGATAACGGATTATTCCATATTTTGGAATATTTTTATATTTGAATGAGTTATCTTGAGGTATCTTGCATTTATGTTGTATAAGCACATCAAACACATGAAATACATACAAGCATATTTTATTTGTGCATGAAACAAGGTTTTAAAACATGAAACAAAGTAAAATCTCAGACACTGAATTTGAATGCCAAACAATCATCTCCTTGCACATATTTAGTGCCAGTTACATGTTATTTCCCCAGTAGTGCCAGTCACAGATGGGCCCAGTAGGTTTTTAGCAAAAAAATAAAAAATAAAAGTACATTTTGGAGACTATGGTTTTCAGGAATAATTTGGATAACGGCTATTTGGATAAGGGATACTCAACCTGTACTACCACACAAGGCTATCATATGGACAATATGGACACCTACTGTAATTCTCCTAAAACAAAAACTCCTACTTAATTTATCTGGAAGCCTATCCTAGGTGGCGACAGACTTGCACAGTCATCCAGGTTAACCTACACGCACTTAAGAGAAATCTGCATTATTCCATTCTTCATAAATGAACTCTGCTTTTGGGACAAAATCGGCCACCTGGTATTTATCTGCTGCTGTTTTGAACATTGGAGATATAACAGTCCAGAACAACATATCTATATGGTAGGATGCTCTGCAATATTTTTATCTTAAATGTCTATTAAGTGCACTTAAATGTCTATTAAGTGCGTATAATAATATGGAATTCCATACATATTTTTTCATTTCTTAAATGTGTTTATTGTAAAAGATACCATTACTATTGCATCTTATATATTTTTTTATATTATTGCATTCAGCACTGGTACATTCTTGTTTTATTCTTGTACGGCATGTTTGGGACTGACAACCCCAGTACTAGCTGCAGATAGTAGCGCACCAATTGCATCTTCTTTCCATATGTTATCAGTGATTGCTTTTTGTGGGCAGGGTGGGGGCGGCAACAGAGGCATGTTGGCACCATTTAAGGGGAGTTAACAGTCTAGGGCTTTCCATAGTTGCAAAGGGGTTTCCTGGCATCTGGGACAGGCGGCTTGCACATCCCCATGATTGTGGCATTTGCCTATCTTGCTTATGCCTCAGGTGGGCACTACAGGCCACACAATAGAGATATGTACAATCTAGGTTGTATAATCTAGGTTGTCTCTGTATTAATATAAGAATAGCCATATGTATAACCAGTTTGGGTCAGAATTCCTGAGAAGAGTCATGCCTGCAGAACATATGTGGGCCTTCTTGGCAGTGGGTGGCGAAGTAATCTTCAACAGTGGTTATTGTGATCAGTGATTAGGCACTGCATTGTCATGTAATAAGATGTGGAAAGCCTCAGTGATAAACCAACAGATTCATGGGTTACAGAAATGTCATCTTCAGTAGTTCTATCACATCCATAAAGCATTCTGTATGGAAGCTACAGTATGTTATTATTAATATTAGCTCATATCAGCATTGAATAAAAACACGGCAGAGATTCCTGACTTCCAATCAGCTTCATCAAATCCTCAAACCATATGTAAAACCCACAATAATTGAGAAGTGACTAGTGAAAAATGTAAATACTGTAAATGGAGAAACTGTATACAGTATTTAATGCAACCACAAATGGTAAAAGTTTTAGGTCTTCTCCAAAAAGCTGTTGTATTTAATGCATATGTCTATTCCACAAATGGGGATAAAACCATCAAGGGACATGGGGCAGGTAGCCCCGCAGAAGTGCGAAAATTGTAATCGATTGATTTTCACAGTTCTGTGCATGTGCAGCCACTGCAGCTTGCATGTATGAAGCTCAACTTGTGCTGCGACCTATATATTGTCGGTGGTGCGCCTGCCTTAGCAGCAAAACTGCAAAGGCAGAGGGCGACTCCTAATGCCTGGATCTGCATTGTGATCACAATTGTGATGGCATCGCAGGGCTGCCCTTCATATGCTCGGTGGCCTTGCCCTGTGCTGGGGGCGGCCCCCAGCATGCGAGAGACGCCAGTTGCAGTTTTGCTTTTACAGCAAAATAGCAACTGAACCTGAATCAGGCCCATGGTCCAATCCTGTAATTCTTTATGCATATACTTCCATATAAGAAATATATTAGTGTAAAGATCAGATACACAGTGAACTATAAGATTTTTTCCCCCTAAAACAGTAACAAATAATGTTTAACATTTTAAATAGATTAACTAATTGAAAAATAGAAACATAAAAAGATGACCCCATGTAAAACATAACTGTACTTGCATAGCCTTCAGGAATAGCCAGGAGGCTCCCGAAAACCAGGTGGCCTTCGCTACCCCCTGGAAAGGTGGATGTGTCCTGCATTGCTCCTTGGCCACCTACTTACAGAGCACAAGTGGGGGACCAAGGGGGGATTCAATTATGTGAATTGCACTGAATCCAAAACTATACATTGCCTGCTTTATGGGGCTTTATAGTGCGGCAGGCCACACTGACACAATCCTGTGGCCACACCCACATACACCCACTTGTCATGCCCAGGCTTGCCACCTCTTGGAAGTGGGGACAGAAATGTAGGAAATCATTATGTTAAGATTCTGTCAAATGAAATAGTTTGCCGCCTTTTAGACTACTAATTCTAGAAATTAAATTTCTGACAATAATCAGACTGATTTTTAGATTAAATGCATGGAATTTGCTATAGCTGACCTTTCAGTGAATGAAAAGAAAGCATACTTTTTTGAAGATGAATAAGTTTTATTGAAATGTAGCGCCATAAGCCAACAGGATGACCGTGGCAGCTTAAAAAGGTTTCCCAAGTCATGACTAACATGGAACAAATTTACTAGATTTTCATTTCATTTCTCAAAGAAATACTCAAATACTGTATATAATCATAATTTATATATGTTTTATATATGTTATAAAACTGCGTGCAGATTTATTTAGATGTACACACATACAAAGGCTACAGCAGACACCAGCAAGTGGCAGCCCAGGCTGATCACACAATAGGGAAGCCTATAGCATGAGAACTAGAGCATGCTGGTACCACTGGAACATGTTTTTTTATTCTTCTTGTGAACTATTAGTATTTTCTTTTATGACGTAACTAGAGCTATAATACATGCTCCCAACAGAACAATAGCACAAATGATTGAAAGTAGTCAGTAAATAAATAACCAATCATAAAGGTTTTCCCATGGACCAATCAAGTCATTTTGTTGGGTTAAAAAAAAATTCTGGTAGAGACATACTAATATAAGAATGTCCCACTAAATGAACATACAGTTATCAACAATATCCTGCCATGTAAAATATATTGGGTGAGATGTAATAAGCTTGAAAATGGATCAAATGGAGAGTGATAAACCAGCCACTCAAACACAGCCTGTAACTTGATAGTTGGGAGCTGATTGGCTGGTGGTTTATCATTCTCTTATTATTGTAGTTTGCTTAACTTGGTGCATTATTGAACATTACAAAAGGCACCTCCAGAACAGGTGTATGATAATGTATTTTTCTCTTCTCTCTTTTATGTTTCATTTTCTCGTTCTTATTTTTCTTATATAACCCTAAATAAGATTGTAATTTAAAAGTGTGGTTGTATACCTAAAACAAAAATAATAATAATAATTTTTTTATTGTTGGTCCGCAATCTCGGCATTTGTAAAATATTATTATTATTTTAGGAAATGTAACTTGTTTTGTTTTACAACTAGGGCATTAACTGTAGATGGCAAGAAGTTCTGCATAATGGACAGCGGCGTAACTATAGCACCGCAGCCCCGGACACCGCGGGGGGGCGCTATGCATGTTATAGTTACACCCCCCCCAATCCCCCACAGACTTACCTATCTCACTGGTCCCGGTGGCTCCGTTCTTCTGCTGAGGACCACCAAAAAATGGCCGCCCCCACATAGCACACAGTTCTCTGAAACTGTCTGCTGTATGGGGGCGGCCATTTTGTGGTGGTCCTCAGCAGAAGAACGGAGCCGCCGGGACCAGCGCGATAGGTAAGGCTGCGGGGGATTGGGGGGTTTTTGCATGGGCGGCGGGTGCTTGGTGGGGTGGCGCCCAAAACTTAGCTACGCCACTGATAATGGACAGTGCCCCAAGCGCGGGGGGGGGGGCCCTGCTCACCAGGGGGGTTGATGCGGCCACCACCGAGCCCGGGGGAGGGGCGGTACTGCAGCGGCCACTGCTAAATCTGGGGGGAGAGGGGGGATGTGGCTGCCGCCAAGTCGGACCTGCTGCTTATCTGGCTCACCTGCTGCTCATCTGGCTCCATGATGCTGCTACCAAATGCCACCCTCCAGTGGCTGGCGCCCCAGGCAAATGCCTAAAGTGCCTAGTGGTGGCGCCAGTCCTGATTATGGACCCCATCCAGTGATACATACGTATTTTGTGGCAATGCATTAGATGCAAACTTTTTCCTATACAGGGGAAAAGACTGTGTATGTAGCACACAAACACTGCCAGCTTTATTTTTACATTGTAATTCAGAGGTGAGATATGACGTTTCTTGCTTCCCAACTCTAAATCTGTCAACAAACACATTAAATCTGCCACCACTGCAGGACAACACAGTTTTTCCAAGTTTCAGAAGCATTTGATTTTCTAGCTGTATTTACTCCTGACTATGAAGAAGATGCTTTATATTCATTTATAGGAGGAAAATCCATTTGAAAATTAATTTACTGTACATTTTCTGGGTAAAATTGAAAATCCATAAATATGACATCACTGGGTGTAACAACAGGAATAACATGCCCATGAACATAGCTTGGGGTCTATTTATCATAGGGAGAAGAGCTGTAAAAACCACAGCTATCAAAATGATTTAAGCATTCTCACTATTTATTAAAAGCCTACAGAACGTGATGACCATTTCTGGATACATCCAGAGCTGGGCCTCTATTGGATATATAACAAGCACCCCGGAAGAACCTGTACAATGACACCTCCTTATATCAAATTACATCAATTATGTAATCAAATTTCAAATTATATCAAAATAATTTTTCTATTTATTTATAGCTTTTGTTTTAGATACATCTGTATGCAGCGAGGACTGAGAATGCGTGTAGTGGGCATGTGTTAAATGGACCATGACTGGTCAGTAATGCGGTAATTTAGTGCCTACTGCTGTTGGCCATTATCTTATACAGTATCTTTGAATTGTTATACTGGAGAGTGTGCTTATGTAGCAAGTGCTGTTAACTGCTCACTTATAATAAGGTCTGAAAAACAACTTTATTAATAAGAACAAGCGGCCTTATTCAGCTTCAAACATAGATTACCAAAAACTGCTATTAAGCAAGCCACTCTTTAAACAGTTTTTGGGATGATAGGCAGCGTTAGGGTAGCAACAGGATGGCAATGTGGTTTTTGTGAGGGCGCATATCCAGACCAATTGCGGTGTGGGCCTTGACAGCCGATGTGACCCAAAAGATGGTGGCCCTCAATCTGGCTTTGCAGCTCGGCTACATAGCCAGGGGTCTACACTTAGCATGTGAGATAATTCAATTAGCTAAGACACGCCCCAATCTCCCTGCTTTTCCTCTCTGAATATCTCCCTGAATATCTCCCGAAAAGGAATTTAAAATGTAGGGAGGTATGGTGTATGTGTGTGTGTGAATGTTATATGAGGGTATTATAACGTTTTAATTATCACCATTAAGTTAGTACAGTACGTTATGGAGCTATCCATTTGTAATTTGATCCACATAATTATTGATCCTTATGTACAATGATGTCAAAAAAAAATTTCCTTTCAGGAGCTGATAGATGGCAGTAATTTGCACGATGGACACAATTGAAGTGCGCAGCATTATTGAAGGTAACAGCGATTACAAAATCAATGATGAAATGGTGGCTGTTTATGATGATGGAAGACAATCACATGATACTGTTTTTAGGTGTAAAAAGAAACTTACAAACTGGACTCATGTCCCTCTCAGATGAGCCTCGATCAGGGAAACCCTCAGTCATGGATGATCTTGACAAGGTGAATGAAGTGGAGGCTCTTTTCCTCAAATGCACATTAATCTTGCAGTGTATGTATTAATGTGTACACCAAGTCTACAACTCCCCACTGGAGACTTGGGTACATTCTTTCATACTCCACTCTCTTTTTCTTGGTGGGCTATTTGCTGACCCTTATTATTCTCCTCCACCATTCTATACCTGCGGTAGATGGTGGACAGTAGAAGGGGGGTTTACCAATGCCCACCCACCAATTCTCACACTCTAATCTTCTGTGACTCTCTCATTTGCCGTGCTATTCCTGACCCTTTCTGCAATGCAAATTGGCAACAGAGAGGCGAAGGCTATACATGACAAAAAGCAGAAGCACATCTTAGCTCCTTGTTAACTACAGTGGTGCACTCTCATCTAACAGAACAATTACTGCCATACATTACTGGTCCGCCTGAATTCCATTCCGAACTCAGAAGCAGTGATTGGCCGGGCCAGTACCTGTCTGGGGGACCAACAGGGAATACCCGGAGCTGTAACGTACCAAGACAGCAGAAACACCTCTGTCCGGTTGAAGGAGCACCCTATCTGCAAAGCTCAAACTATCCCCTTCTACTTACCCATTATCACCCAATACTAGGGTTATCACCTAACATCGAAGAGGACTGCCTTTTATGATTTATTTTAAGGGACCTAATTTGTACAACGTCATACTCCATTTATGGTTAAAATATTAGTGAACACATTGTATTCCTGTTATTATTATATTTCTTATGCATATCATTATATTTGAACTATGGAGTAACTATTCATTCTGATTATCTCTCTCTTGAACATAAAACGGTGACAGCTTTATCCTTTATTATTTTTTGTGATTTACATAATAAACAAACCTTTTAGCTAAGCAACTCAATAAAACTTATGTTTTAATATTTCTCAATTACCATTTGTAAAGCGTAAAGCGTGCCCCAAAAACCTTTTTGTGTTCTTCCTTCGTTGTCACCCTCGTGACTTAAATTTTCAGCCTTAGATCTAATGTCAGCTGCCTGCCCCCACACCAAGCACACCGAGCACACCAATGGGTATTAGCAATAAGATTTGAAAAGTTCAGAGATCTTAGTAACATATATTGGCAAATATATAGTACAGGCCAGGCAAGGCTTCACTGATACTGAAGGTCCCTATATTGCATGATAACAGCACCCACTATAGGCCATATTTTCTACTATAAGGCTACATGATATTAGCACATACCGATATATCTGGTATGTATTAGAGCTGGATAAAGAGACTTTCTTTGCATGTCTCATGATTATGAATAAATGCTGGGTCTACCTGTACAAATCTGGAGACCAAAGAAATTAAAACGGAATGGGAACCCTAATCTTTCCCCTCTCAAAAATGCTAAGGAGCAGACATTTGCGGAGAAGATCATGCTGTCCCTTTTTTGGAACGGTTGTGTCGTGATTCTAACCAATTACCTTCTGAAGGGTCAGACCATCACCAGTGCTAACTCCTGCTACAATTATGAGATGCTGTGAAAGAAAAACACTCAGATATCATTAGCAAAGGCATCTGTCTCCTACTCAACAATGCATTCACACATTAACATCACCATTAAACCCACCATTTTATAACATAGCAAGCTGTATTAAAAAAAGATTGAGCATTAACAGAGAAAAAGGTAATAAGTCTATAGTTACCATCACAGATGCAGCAAGTACAAAGACGTTGGGGCCTACAGTTAATGTAAAATAATGGAAATAGCAAGTCTCTGAACAATGAAATAATAGATTTCAATACTGTATGTGGATTTTTTGGTACTTGTTTCCAAGCACGGCGCCCATCGTATACCATAAGACTAAATATGGTATACAATGGGATGCGATGCAATGCAACGCGATATTGTACAATAAAATATTGTATCGCATCGTATGCCATACAATGGCATACAATGCGATGGTATATTATTTTTTATTGTACAACCACCCTGATGGGTCCTTACAATGTTAAATGCCCCCCATTGTCAATGCCACCCCCAGGATCAACGCCAACCCGAAGCGTGGCGAGTGCAGCGAGCCCGCGAGGGGCGGCGGTACGCATCCTATGACCTTTTCATACCCCCACTAGCCACGTCGGAGTGGAGTTGATTTTAGACAGTGTGGCGAGCGCAATACATGTACAATACGTGGACGCGCAATACATGTAAAATAATACGCGTCCGCTCGCCACACTTCTAAAATCATCTCCACGCCGATGTGGATAGTGGGGGTATAAAAAGGTCGGAGGACACGTACTGTCGCCCCTCGCGCTCGCCACGCTTCAGGTTGGCGTTGACAATGGGGGGGGCATTTAACATTGTAAGGACCCATCAGGGTGGTTGTACAATAAAAAATCGTATAGCATCGCATGCATCGTATGCGGCTATATGGCATGCGATGCGGTCGCATAAGATGTCATAAAATGAAAATCTTGGGCGCCGTGCTAGCAAACAAGTACCGATTTTTTTTATTATAAATAATTTAAAAAAATGTAATTAACATGGCTAAAAATACCACAAAGCAGTGTTTGCACATCACTTATCTATTGTATATTCTGCTGTGTAAGAAGATACATATTTTAGAAGCCTTAGTAAACAAGTGTCCAAACTTCAATCTTCATCACTACCACCTTTTTACACACCACATCACATAATCACGAGTGAGGACATGGAAATTATTTGAGAATGTAATTATGTGTAACTGTGAGTCATGATTTTCTATAGCAGTTTTCAAAAGCTGCCAATGGTAGCTTGTATATTTTGCTTAAATGTCACCTTTTTATGAAAGAAAGCATTGATTCCATTCAACTTTGTAATTAACAGTGATTTTGGTAAACATATGGTAACAAAACTGTACCTTCAGAAACGGTATGACTTCAGGAACTAATAAATATTGTTCCTTTTAAGAAATCCAATGTGAATGATCTGATTGTAATATATGCAGTGTTGTTTTATATGAATATATACTGTAGATATGATGCATTTCTCTGCCTCCCTAGGGTCTCAGTGGCTTTCTCAGATAGTGAGCTTATTAAGAGAAAGCCGCTGAGACCCTAGGGAGGTGGAGAGAGGCATCATATTGAACTTTATGCTTTGCTGAGCGATCATCCTTTTGTGGAATACACGGGGATCCCCTACCTATCTGAAAATATTTTCACCCCCTCAAAAACCTGCAAACGCTGAATGCTGCTATTACAGCCATACATCAGAAGTCCAGGCTTCCAGAGTCTGCAGTACAGGATTGCTGCCAGCAGAGCAGCAATTTAAATTTGGGTGGCTAACAACCAGCCGGTTTTGGGAGATTTCTCCCGTTCAACTTTACAAATAATCTGCCTGGCCAGAAAAGGGAATAGAGTGCATGCCATCATTATTTTTATCCTATCCTGTCTCCAGCTCCTGCGGTTCCCTGTTTCACTCCAGGTAAGGTACGACCGAACTGAAGACTACCGTTACTGCTGTTTCCAGTTGCTATGTATTCTTGTTTGCAAGTTATCATATCTAAGGAGGTTATTCTGGTTGGTGCGTAAATTTCCGAATTCTTTCGGAGCGGTCCGCACGCCACGCTGTGCGGACATCGTCCGAAGAAACGCCCACCGGACCTCCGCATACGGATGGACTCCCACTAGAAGAACAGGGCGTGTTTACAGACGACATCCAAACCTTGCGTGTGCGGTGGACACACACATATTCTGCACGGTCTTACAGCGTTTGCACGGTCTTACCGCGTCAGAACGGAAGGGAACCTGCCCGTACGCACCAATGTTATTTGTGAATGTAAAAGTGACATGTATATTTATATTAGTGATAGCAAGTTCTATCCATTGCTTGCAGTGTAAATGTGTGTAACAAATGCAGCCGTGCTTTGAGCATATATTTGTGTGTTTTGTAATGGTCCATTTAAGCTGCAATGGTTCCAATTGAAGCAATGACAAGAGTATAATTAATGAGTAATGAGTAAAGGAGTGGATTGTATTTTGTTCAGCTGACATTGGTTCAGGTGCGCCCGTACTGATTGGGCGTTCCGAATGCCTAGCGCATGACCGAGTGGTGTCCGCAAAGCAATACTTGCTTATGAAGACCGCATATTTCCTGCCTTTTTGTTCGTGTGCAGTCGGTGTGCTGTCCGAATGCACGCCTACCAGAATTAGTGCACTCCCTCATGTACGCCCATGTTTACGCCCAGTTTAGCCCACTTTGAAACTACGCCCCTGTGTACTTCCGAATGACGCCCATATTATGCCCATATTTCCCGAGTGAATGCGGTGCACATTTCTGTATGGTATTAGTGTGAACGAGTACGGAGACCTTGCGTGGCACATGCGCATAGCGTTGCCCACGCATGCGCAGACGGCTAAAAAACGCCATCCGAAAGAATTCGGAAAATTACGCATCGACCAGAATAAGGCCCTAAGACTTTCAGTGATATTTATTCTCGTTTATTCAAGTGCTTAATAAAATACTTCATTTTCAAACATCATCTCCTCTATTCTGGTTATGCCCTCGGGCAATCCTACCAATACCATATTCTGGTTCGTGCATTAAAGTTCCCAGAGTACTCGATTAGTCAGCCTCTGATTCCAGAAGAGACGCCTTGACGTATGGCCTGGGGGCTTAGCCTTATATCTGCAGATATATGCAACCAAGATCTCTGTATTATCTGATTATTATGTGTAGATTTCTCACTCAGTGTGCAATGGGGATACAAAATGGCTTCTGATTCCAACCAAGCCTCGGGCATGACACAGAATTCAATATAGTTTAGACTTATTGTTGATTTAAGGCACTGAAAATGGGATCAGCCAAGGGGAAAACTGCCACCCTGACCCATACCCCTGTACAGTAGTTTATAATACAAGTAAGCTTAACAGATATTAAATGGTTATTCTGTTTACTAATGCAAACATGACTGGCTTTGGTATTTGTACAGGTATTGGCATTCATAAACTGACTACACAGGTAACAATGAACAGACCATACTAAATAATACTAGTGTATGAGCTGTGTATTTATGTAACACTAGTAAGCCCGCTCAAAGCAAAAGCTTTGAAAGCTAGTCTGCTACCTTCTGTGTTTGTGCATGAGTGCGAAAGAGATGTCGTTTCACTCTCTGCCAGCGGATGGCAGTGTTTCAGAGACTGATGGACACTAGACATATATATTGATGATTTGTACTGTTTGATACTTACATTAATTGACCCAATTGTTCTTGTCACTTACACATCCAATATTTGAACCATCTAAATTTCTCAAACCCTGAACTAGGACTATTTTGACAACTGGTAGATAAGAGGTTAATTGGTGTTTTAAAAGGGCACCCTCTACCCATTTATCAGCAATGAATTCATCTTGTAATGCAGTACCTGACAAGTATAGTCATTAAGACCATGAATAATATGTTTTCCCTGCAATGTATATGTATACCTTCATTTCCTCCATCCATTCCTCATTACCCTCCATCCTCCTGACCACATGCCAGCTGCAATGATGATGAGGAGGAGGAGGGCAGCTCAGCCTGTACAAATGCTTCCCTCCCTATCCTGCCCTTCAATCGAGTGACAGCTCCTGAGCTTTGCGTGCGAGTGAGATTAGCTGGTGCTGTGTGGTCTGAGTGTGTGGTCTCCTTGCCTCTGGAGAGGCCGCTAACAGAGTAGTGAAGAGAGAGCAACGGTGTTTACATTGATTCCTTTCTGATGCCGGAACTTTGCCCAGTGTTTCTCCTGAGCTTGAATCCTCTGTTTCAAACCACGACAGCTGCAGAACACTCAGAAGAAGGCACTTCACTTTCATACTGCCTGCTTTTTGCTTTGCCAGTGTCTACTGTGACCTAGAGGCATGTCTGCAACATTTTACTTTACACTGCTGATTAAATTTAACCCTAGAGTATTTAGTTATAACTGTACAAGTAAGTCCGCTCGAAGTAAATGCCGTGAAAGCTAATCTGCTACCTTGTTTGTGTTTGGGCTTGCGTGAGAAAGAGATGTACAGTAGTTTCACTTGCTGCCAACAGATGGCAGTGTTTTTGGAGACACACAAATGGATGCTATATATATATATATATATATATATATATATATATACATATATATCCTTTATAAATCCAATGCACTCACAGTTTTTAGTGATTTCCAAGGGCGGTGCTCCCATCAGGCACCCAGCAATTGCCAAGTCCAAAGTATTATAATCCAAGGGTGCAGGGCACTCACCAAACTCATAGTCTGCAACAAAGTCCTTTATTATCTCATTGCTGAGAATAAGCCGACGTTTCGGACCATACAAGGTCCTTAATCATGGCAGTAATCCAACACTTGTACTTGTGTGTTGGATTACTGCCATGATTAAGGACCTTGTATGGTCCGAAACGTCGGCTTATTCTCAGCAATGAGATAATAAAGGACTTTGTTGCAGACTATGAGTTTGGTGAGTGCCCTGGACCCTTGGATTATATACATATATATATATATATATATGAATGTGTGTGTGTATACATATATATGTATTAGGTGATTCATCGCGCCCTACGGGCGCTCTTCACACCGTCGTAAGGGGCTCCACCCCCTAAACATGTGAACACCTTTATTGCATGAAATATAGTTTGGGCTGTCTCGTGGGTGGGGAGGGTGTGGGTGTATTGTGGGTGTGGGAGGGGCGGGTGTGGTGTTTTACAGGTGGATGTGGGGGTGCTGCGGGTGGTGGACTGGCGGTTGCGGTGGTGTGGCAGTGGTGTGGGTGGGTGAGGATGACGTGAGCGGGGGGGGGGGTACCTGATAAAAGCAAAGACCAGAATTGAAACAATAGATAGGTCCGAGATTTTAAAGGTTAAAGAGAAAAAAACCTCCAATGATAAAGCACAATGGTCTTTTATTTCTCGTTTTAATTCCAATTTTAAAGATATAGAGAAAGTTTTTAAGTCAAATTGGAAAATTTTATTACAAGACCCTGTTTTAGCCACTGTTATCCCTCCACATCCCTCGTTTATATATAAGAAAGCACCTTCCTTAAGAGATAAGCTTGTACACAGCAGCATGGAACCAGAAATCAGACAGAGTATTCGTACTAAGGGTTTCCACCGCTGTGGCATGTGTTTGATGTGTAAAACGGTCAAGAGCTCTTGCAGTAAAATAACTAATTTTATGGTAAATGGACGTATTTATCCTATTAAAGATTTTATTACATGTAACTCGAGAAATATCATTTATTTTATTGAATGTTCGTGCCATTTCTTCTACGTAGGAAAAACCAGTAGAAATGCCAAAACTCGATGGGCCGAACACATATATAATATCAGAAAAGGTGTCGACACACATTCTGTGTCGGCACATTTTAAGGCCATCCACAATAAAAAGGAATGCTCCATAATAAACTTTGCATGGATTCAACAAATTTTATCTAAAACTAGAAGTAGAGATCTTGAAAAGAGATTATCCCAGGCGGAGATGAAATGGATATATGAACTGAAATCACTCATTCCCAATGGCCTTAATACTGATTTTGAGTTAAAATGCTTTTTAACCTAAATTATTCATTTACTGCTCTTAACCGTTATTTTATCTGCACTGTGTTTTTATCTATTTTGTTTTATTCTATATATTGATGTCCACATCTTTTGCTGATTTGCACATTTTTCTAGTGAAACTCCACCAAATTGAAGAATGAACCTTTGTCCGGTGGTGGAACGCAAATGAATGAAGCCGGATACCGCTGCTGACACGCAAGTGACACGCAGACGTTGGTTCCGGGTATGCTATGACGCATTTCCACTTCCGGATATGGTAACGGAGCGGACCGCCGCGGACATCCAGACGGACGCGATTGGAATGGAGAAGTAACACCGCCCACTATGGTAGTATAAATTTGTGTAAGAGTGGACTGTTAAACACACTTCTGAAGAAGGACAAGACGGTCCGAAACGCGTAAAGTGTGTTACGGTCCCTCAGGACACTTCTGACTGGCGATCCCCTCCTCCTGGATATCTGGATCCTCGAGCCGGCACGTGGACTCCAGTGATTTCCCCTATTCCATCGGGGGTGAGAAGCCAGGTTCTTGTGGAGTTGCCCAGCAGTATTGCCTTTGGGACTTTGTGTTTATGCTTTTAAATTCTTGTGACATAACGCTACCGTATCTAAAAGTGGTGACGCAAGTACTGAATAAGGAGCCCAGCTGTTTTGCCGTGGGAACTATCTATTATGCGCTATTCTTTTCGCTTGTTTGTGAGTGCATTCAATTGAATAAATTATTCTCTAACTTTTAAAGAAGTATTGCACCAATCTTTGTTTGTATTATTTCCAAAAAAAACACTCCAAACTTGGAGTCTTTTTGGAATTATTTTTCAGAAAATTGGAGGACATTTATGGACTGAAATATCCATTTACCCATTGTTGAAAGTTATGTACAGTATATCATTCCATATTTAATTCTTTGGTGTTGGTATATATTTACTAATATAGGTAGCGCTTTTGGGTTTTTGAATCTCTTTCTACACGGGGTTTGCGCATATGCCAACCCCAACTGCGAACGGCAGCGGCAAGTTACTCACTCGCCAGGCTGTTTTCCGTGGGGAGGGAGGGGCGGTCTGCAGCGTAGACAGGGATTCTCAGGAAATCTCTGGGTATGTGGGCGAGCTGATGGCTGCCAGGGGGCCTGGCCACCCCCTCTTCGGGCAGGCACACGCAAATAAAAATCAGTTCAGACTGACTTTTATTTGCAAAGACAGGAGAAATTATTCAATGGTCAGTGACCATCGAATGATTTCTGATGCATCGGCGGCATGCGAGGGGATGTGTCTTTGTAACACATCCCCTTGCATGGGTGTGAGGGAAAATGGTGGAAGGGAGAGGGTATTCAGCGGGGTGGCCTCTATGGCGCTCGGTAAGCTGCGATCTTTGTAGCTTACCGAGCTAGCCAGAATCAGGGCCACACAATAGTAGTTCCCGTTACATACGTAATGTCCACAGTAGGACACACAGGCAGGTACAAAAAAGGTACAGTATGGAAGTGGAAGAAGAGGTGTAGAGGGATTCGGTGGAAGGGAGTGACATGGGACAGGAGATGAAGGGGTTAAGGAAAGAGCTGAGAGGTCAGGAAGGTACAGAGAAGGGAAGATAAGAATAAGAAGCTTGTAATAAGGATGGGAAACTTTCCATAACTGACTCATTTAGTGCTGTGGGAGCTGCTGTACATGGGGGTGGGGCCTGGAGTAGTGGGCGGGGCCTATGCTAATAGCTGGCAGTATTTAGCTGGAGAAGAAAATCCTATATACAGGAGCAGTTATAGCACAGGTCAGGGGATCGGCCGGCTGGCAGCAGCCTGAGCAGAGACTCATTAATGCTGCTGCTGCATGTCAGGTGGTGTAACAGCAGCACAGACAAACTATAGCACAGAAGAGCCTTTGTAGTGCGGTGCCTGTGTGCTCAGCTGCCCTAGCCTCTGAACAGCCACCTCTACTCATAACCCACCGCACAGTACACTGTCAGCAGCAGCGCACAGCAGCGTTGGCTTCTCCTCCTTTCAGTAGAAATAATGACTGTGTGTGGTGCCGTAGCCATAGTAGGCGGTTGGAGCCCCTGGCTGGCAGGGGTGATGAGCGGAGGTGCAGGGTGGGGGGCAGAGCATAGTGACCAGATCCTTGTGTGAGTATAATTCCACCCCTGGGCAAAGATGAGGGTAGTGTGGAGATGAGGGGTGATGGGGGCAACGGCGTGTGCCTCTGCCTGCTGCTCCTTCAGCTGTGTGCAGGTGAGCAGGAGGCCAGGAGAAAGGGAGGTGGACACTGGGAGGACAGGGTGCTGCAGGTGCTATAGGCCAGAACTGTCACGCTGGGTGTATGTATAACGCTGGGTGTAGTATTAATTTTATTATAATTTTATTATAATTTTATTTATAAGGCGCCACAAGTGTTTTGCAGCACCGTACAAAGGAACAGTAGAGGGGGACAAATTAAACATTACAGCAGAGGCAGAACTCTGGGAGGCAATGGAGTCATCTGCCGCCGGGCTCCTGCTCCCAAGGGGGCACCTCTCCTCCCCTGTAAATTTGAATCAGTTAATTGGATGCCGTCAATATCACTTCTGTGGCTGACACCCCCTCCTAACATCATTTTTGCAAGTGTCACCCTGTATTAGAACCCATTATCTGTCTTACTGGAGACAGACACCTTACTGATTGAACTATTGGGGGGACACCAATATTTATCTTGCCTCCGGGCAACTGGGATGAACTTACGCCACTGCATTACAGTAAATGAATAACAAAATAGAGTACAGGTAAAATGAATGCCACAATTCAATATACATTACAGCTTTAATGTAAGTAGTGAGGACTTGATCAATGTGCTACTGGTGGCCAATGATGGAGAGGAGTATGTGGACGAGGATGGTCACTGAGTGTTTGAGTATGGGAAAGCTGTGAGTGAAATGTGAAGAGAAGAGGGCTTTGACAACAGGAGGGAAGAGGGCCTTGGTCTGAAGAGCTTACAATCTAGTAAATATAGATGATTTGAATAATAAAATCCCGGAAGTCTGTCCAGTTCCCCAAAAGGGCTGTATACATTTTAATCATCTAATCAGTGTTTACACATATATTTGTAAGCCCATTTTATAAATTGTTACATGTTATATATTTTATATATAAATAAGAGCTGCTATACATTTTAAGTGCACGGATCTATATCTTTTTCTATTTATTTACATTAATTTAGGGTTTTTTTTAAACACCAAGGATGAACAATTTTCCACAATGAAGGGCACCTGTGTACGTCTGTTTACATTTTATTTAAAGCAACAATTACAGTTTTTGTACTAATTGTACCAAGGCTATAAATAAACTATATAGGACTTTTTTATCTTAATTTTTCAAATTTAGAATGTTTTTAAAACATGTTTTCAAAATCTATTAAACAAACTATGATGCTGGTATTGAAAACAAATGTAAGTTAACAGTCCTGTGCACAGAACTTTCAGCCCAGATTTCACTGTGCAATTTCTTTTTTCATAGACATTTTTTTACATTTTAATTTTAGCAGCAGGGTACAGAAATGTTACAACACTCAGTAGCCTCTTTAAAAAAAAGTCATTCTTTGGGAATGCTCAATAATAATCGCACCTTCTACACCACATACATAAATTCAGGTCCTGTTAGAATGTAGGACAAATGCGTTAATGGGCACTGTTTTTCAACGCCCATGTTTACAAGCCCAAATGGGGCAGGACACTCTGACCTTTTTTTGGCCATTACACTAGGGAAATGCCAAAACCGACAGAACTGTAATATACTGTAAATGATAACACTGTCATACTTTATCACAAGAACGGTTTTCATTAGTGCTCTATAATCTCGGGTGAACAAACTGTTTTGTGTGCATAATTTAAATCAAGCATAGTAAAATACATTGTAACATAATAAAATAATACTTTTATTGATAATTTTTATTTCATGGAATTTTTTTCTTTCTTCTTTTCAGAAATTTCTATGTTCACTAATGGGGCCTACACACAGGGCGATTTCAGGGCACTTATAAGCGACTCTCAGCCTTTGTAAGGTGAGTGTCTATGGGTGTACCCCAGTAGACTACCCCATCAATACCATCTAATAATTTGAATTTTTCTCATTCTGGGAGCAGGAAAATACTGTTAAGTATTGTCTTGAAAGAAGACATTATGGGCCTTATTCTGATCGGTGCGGATATTTCCGCATGCGGACGGACCGCCGATGTTGATCGTCTGCGCATGTGCAGAGGTCACTCTGCGCATGTGCAGGCGATTTCACCGCACAGATTCTTTATACGCCGCACAGGGGGCGTAGAGGGGCGTGAGGGGCTACTTAGCCTCATTACCCTATGCATACGCCCCGCGTTTCATGGGCGTTCCCATGCAAACGCGGGGCATATGCATGGTAATGAGGCCGTGACGCGTGGGTACGGGGCGGGCATCTGACATCGCCGGATGTCAGCTGCCCGCCCCCATACATGATTTCACACGGACAAGTGTCCGTGTGGTCTTGTGTGGCGGGACCTGGTGGAGCGTGCGGCCCTGCATTCGATGTTCGGCGACCATCGAATGCAGGGGCTGCTCCCAAGACGGAGGAGGCGTATCCCCGTCCAATTTCATGCGGATCGCCACATATCCGCGTACGGACGGCAGGTGGCGATCCGTATGGAAGGCGGGGATTCGCCTGCACGGTCGCGGCCGCATATTCTGATCGGGCCGCACCGATCAGAATAAGGGCCTATGTGATGTGACTACGGTGAGGGGAAAATTTATTTGTTTTTGTTGTTATTTAAGTGTTCTCCAGCTGTAGTCTGTGGCGCAGGAGGTTTTTGTGTTGTTTTTTTCAATTCTCACTGAAGAACACTGGCCTGACAGATTACTCAGCACAGCATCGATACATCTGAGTGATCTTGCCAAGCATTCTTTGAGAATGATCTAGAATTGCTCAGAACGCTCAGCAAATCTCCCCGTGTATAGGCCCCTTTACACTGGAAATAAAACAAATACTATTGGTCTGAAGCTACCTAAATGCTGAAAGGTCAGTGGTCTAAATTCTCACTGGCCTGGACCCTTGCCTAGCCATCTAACTGTATGACAGCCTGAACTTTCAGAGAACCGCTCTACTATTGCCATGCTTTCAAATCACAATGTGGAGATTTAAGTGCTGTGTCGGCAGCTGGGAACATGTTCCAGGTAAGTCCTGAAATGTAGTATCTTTAAAGGAGGAAGAACAGTGGCCAAGAAAGGAAACTTCATTCTGAAATTATGAAGTAAAATAGTACTTTAAAAGAGGTCAATGTTGGAAACGCAAGTCCACTATCCTTATAAAAAGTCATGTGCTTGAAACAAAAAGAACAGTTTGCAATTATCTCTTCTAAACACTTCCAAAACACAGAGGGCTCAGTTTCCAAGCTCAATCCCTCCATTGTGCAGGGCAAACATCCATTTGATTGTGCTCAGTTCACCAATTTGGATCTAGTGATTGCCTTGAAGATCCGACTTTTCTTGTGTAATGAGAAGACTGTCCTCTATCGCATTGTTGCGCATCTTTGCTGTAAAAACATGTCTAGGTGATAATACACATGGGGCAGTGCTGGCACTAACCAGATGTACTACTGTGATTGATTATATATTTCTTTAATTACAGTTTCTTATATCGCGCAGCAGATTCCGTTGCGCTTTACAATTGTAGACAGTGATAAAACAAACTGGGTAACAACAGACAGACTTGGAGGTACTGTGATGCATCAAAATTCTGGTTTCAATGGCAACTCTGATTTCAGCATACTCCTGGCAGAGTGGCAAGGGTACCCCAACCAATCACAGACAATTTATGAATGAGAAGTTGTAATTTATTAGTATATATATATATATTTTAAGTAAACACAAGATTGCTAGAAGGGACCACTGCAATCAAATATTGACTGCTTATTGGATGATCAAATAACGTCCAATAAGCAATCAGTAAATTACATGTACACTTCCGACACACAGAACATAAATTGCATTTAACACAACTGACTCGAAAATATTAAATATATGTCCCTAATATGCCAGCAGATCTACCAAAAAATTAAGCAGTAAAGCTATAAATAATAAACACACCATTGCCCTATCCCACGGTATATCCAGTATTAAAATCTAAAATGAAGTTTCAAACAATATTTGAGTGATATGAAAGATGGCGACCCGGGTCATGATTGGAGTCTTTGGGGTTTATTTACTAAGATGGGAGTTTTATTTCAGATGAGATGTTTCTATGGGCAACCAATCAGATTCTATAGATTATCTTTTAGAAGGTGCTAAATAAATAAGTAGATTTTGATTGGTTGCCTATAGCAACATCCCATCTGAAATAGAACTCCCATCTTAGTAAATAAACCCCTTTGACTGCAAAGTAGGGGCCCAAAAACAAGTATTACAGCACTGTCATCTAATGCAAAATGTATATATGTCTATTTAATGAAAAATATGTTTCTTTCTTTTTCTAAAAGCTCTTCTCTGCTTCTCTACAGGTACTCTCTCTGCTTCCCTTTCTTTTTCTTAAACAACTGTTCTCAATCATAGCAGCTTTACCGTGGTCAACTCTTATTGTCGCTGACAGAAATATGGCATCATTCATATCTAAACTCAGTGTCCTCCAAGTTCTGAGTGATTGTCATTGGACAAGGGCAGCTCTATTTAACACAAATGGTTGATTATAACACCTGCTACATGGGAGTACTGCCAGTTTCTGTCCAATAGTGAGGTATAGCATGCACAGTAAAATCCCAGTTGCCATGGTAACCTCTAACTAACGGAGCTGCTAGATTGTGGGCTCAAAGTTCCATGCAGTCACAAGCATGAAGATTTGTTGGGCACAGTTTGGTGATAACTAATCATGAAGGGGTATCACCTGCTCCATAGAAATAGGCACATACTCACACATTAAGCTAATTCACATACAATATTTTGTAGGAACCAGACATAAGATGTATTTACAGCAGAACTATAAACTTGCATAGAAAAAACAACAACAAATACATGAATATGCAGTGTTTTGGGACTACTACCTGTATCTGGCAGTTGGTATTCCACTGGTAATCTGGCTCAGAGCTATTATGGACATTGACATCAACAATAGAATCCAGAGACTTCTGTCTAAGAAACCCCAGCCCTCTGCCAAGAACAAGTCAATACTGTATTCAGTGTCTTCATTGGTATTCGCTGCATTTGACTTTGGTTAGTTTCAGTGGACCATACTTTGTCATCTATTTTATGTTTACACCAATCAGGTGGTCTTTAGAGAAATAGGTCTAAATACATTTAATAGAGGGAGAAACATTTGGTTCGAATCATATCTTCAATGAAAAGTCATTTGTATCTTTCAGGCTTATTTTATACAATAATGCATGCACCAAGAACACATCAAACACAGCAATAAAATCATAAAATGTATACAATACGTTTCCTCCTTATTCCCCAAACTACTCAGAGCCAAAGGGACAACTGAGGGGAAAAAGGGTCGGTGGGTCCTCCTCGCCAAAGCCATCCCTCAATCTCCAAAGGACTTAGGGCCTGTGAACTTCCCTCCACCTTGTGGCTCAGGGTTGTCCCAACTTCCCCAGGGTTGGCCAAAGCATTCCTTGGGGACCAAAGACCTCACTTCTCCCCATGAGAAGAGAGAGTTTCAGTACATGGGAAGCAGGGTGGTCCAAAAGGGTCATGCCTGCAGCCCAATAAACGTGACAAAAACACACAACAAAATAAATAAATAAATCCTAGCCAAAAGGCCAGGGTAGGGGTATAAAATTGTCCATGACCTATCCAGAAGGCCGGGGTATGGAACGGACAATGCAAAAATCATGCTTTGGTTGGACCTCATAGACTATGATAATACCACTGTGGAAATTGTCCATGCCCTGGCCAGAATGCCGGTTGTAGGGAGACGGGCAATGCAATAATCATGCATTAGTTGTACCTACTAGACTATGATAATTCCACTACACAAATTGTCCCTGCCTAGCCAGAAGGCCAGGGATAGGGATGGACAATGCAAAAATCATGCCTCGGTTGGACCTCATGCACATGAAATAAAATGGTCCTACTGTCCATCACTGTCATTTAAACAAATACAAAGTAAACAGAGAACTACTTTAGGAGAAAAATGTTAACATTGGTCAAACATAGAGATTTTAAAATGTACCCATAAAAGTATACCCATCATCATTTATGGATGCAGACAATACCCAAGAAATGGGCGTCTACCTTAAAAATGAATGTGCCTTTTTATATTGTGCAAATAAAAATCAGTACATTGGCATTTTTGCTGACCCTTCTTGACTATAGTTTTCCTTCGCCACGATAAAGACGTGACTTCTTCCCTGGATATGCTTTATTATAAGTGGATACATGAGTCATATTTAACACCATTTTTTTCTCTGAACTGACAAGTTGCGCTTTTATTGTTGTTAAAATAAACTAGCGCCAGCTCTAATATCAGTTGGAATTTCAGCATTGTTTAGCTTGTTCTCTTCCCAGTATTTTCTGGCAGAGATTGTAGGAATTGGCTTGATACTGTTGATGAGATGTGTTGGAGAAGACTTTGGACATTTTAATACCCTTGGGAAATATGCATAGTGGTAGAGAACGTGAGAGAATTAACCCATTTCATGTGCTAAGTATCTTTCTGCAACTGTGCACTAAAAAAAAAAAAAGCCAGAAGAATGATTTTGGTAAGTCATGCTAGGATGAGCACACATCAACAATTTGCAAATATGATTAAAATACATTAAAGTGACATTTATTGGAATTACATTAGACACAGGTATTGTACTGAAAAAATGCCATACTTGATTGGCAAATTATTTAACTAAGTTAAAGGTATATTAAAAAAAATGAAAATACCCCCAAAAATTATTATGACAGGTAGATATTCTATTGTTAAGTTTAAAAAAGTATTTAAAAATAAAAACAATGTCTTTCACATGGTGCCGTTATTTGGCCATACTTGGTCATGATAACAAGTTAAGGCCCATATTTTTTTAATAAAATACCATCTCAAAATGTGGAAATAAATAGTATGAAAATCTGAAAGCCGATAAATAAGGAAACCTCAGTATTAATATGTTCAAAATATGCACAATACAATGGGTGAGAGGCACTAAGTTACAAAAAGCGATGAAGTGGAGAGTGATAAATAGCCAATGGCTCCTAACTGTCATTTTGCAAACACATCCTGTAGCATAACAGTTAGGAACTGATTGGTTGGTTTTTTATCACTCTCCACTTTATCACTATTTGAAGCCTAATGCATCTGGCCTAATATATCTAATATGTATAGCAAAAATAGAATCGTAAATAAGTCTAGTATTCAACACTAGGCAGTTTATGAAAGACATACAACATGGCAATATACCTCTCTGCTTCTGGTGAACACTCTTGTCCTCAATATCATCTCCTCTCTTTGTGTTTGCAGCACTGTTCTCGCTATTTCACTTCCTAGCTTCAGGGACAGTGTCAGTCCTGGGTCAGTGTCCATACTACAAAAACATCCTTACTTCTGTTGGATTTTAGTGCATTCTCTCACTGTCTATTAGAGTTCCTCAAGGCCTAAAAGTAGGTAATCATAGTAGCAGAAGCGTAAGTTCCATTCCATTTGCCTGGAGGCAAGTTTAAATTTGGTGACACCTTAAAAATATGGTGTGACAATGGGTAGTGAGTCTGGGTTAAACTCACAAGAATCAACGTCCCATCTAAAAGTCCAGCTACAGCGGCAGATGTACTATTACTTGCTGCAGCATTGGCCAAATGGTACCAGGCAGGAGCAGACCTGTCCCCTATTCCAGGCATTAGCAGGGCTCCTGGGATAGAGACAATTAACTCTGCAGTAGATGAACTGCATAGCTTCATTGGAAGAGCAGTGGTCACCCATGGTTCCTACTGTGAACCACACAGGTGCTGCTGTAAATGCAGATGCCCCTTCAGGGCTTGAAAACTGGGGGCCGGCAACTCCATTGCCTCTGGGAATTTCACCCCTTTTCCTACGTCTCCCTTAGTCGATATAAAAGCCTCCGCTATTCAATAAAGTTTGCTGCTTGGAGTCATCCTTGACCTTGCCCTCAGTTTTACTTTATACAGATATAGACACACTTATTGTTGCCGGATCACCACCGCTTGTGCCCGTTTATCATGGCAATTTGCATCCGCAGTGCACAACCGCCACACTGCGATATCGTAGCTCAATGCATTTCTAGGAGATGTAGAAGTGAATTAGATGCACGTGCATAGTGACGGGATCGCGCCAATCATCACAGGAGTTGCAAATGGTGATTTGCACAGCAACATGAGCATAGCTACATCTGTACATTTAGGCCTTCATTCAGATTTTTTCAGAACAGGGTGAATTTGACCCCATGCTGATGTTTGGGGCTCTGCGTATGGTATATTATGTGCATGTGCAGCACCCCTTTTTGGTGAACGGCTTCGGTGACTTGCAAAGTTACCGAGATGTTCACAAGGATCGGGGCGGAGTGACAGGGATTGGGCCGCCCATGGGAATGCCCAGCGTTTTATGGGCATCGCCATGAAAATATTGGGTGTTCCCATGGGTACACAGGCAGGATAATGTCACACGATGTGTGCCAGGGGTGGGCGGCTGATCACAGGATGTCACAAGAAGTCAGACCATACAGTGGATAATACCGACGTTTCTGAGCCCAGTGGCTCTTTTATCAAGGTGCAGGAAGATAAAAGAGCCACTGGGCTCAGAAACGTCGGTATTATCCACTGTGTGGTCTGACTTCTTTCCGAGTGCCATCAACCCCCCCCCCCATATATATATATATATATATAAATACATATACAGTATATACATACATATATATCAGGGGTGGTGTGAGGGTGCTGCAGCTTCTGCATACCTGGAGAGCCAACAAATATTTACACACTCTGTAATGCCCTTTACACATTATACCAAACACCGTAATGCACATTGCACATAATGCCACGCAACGTAATACTCATTACATAATATGCCACACGCCGTAATGCCCATTACAAGTTATACCATACACCGTAATGCCCATTACATGTTATACCACACACCATAATGCCCATTACACATCATAAGACATCCCATAATGCCGGTTACATTTTATGCCACATAAGTTCACAGAATTTCTTGCTCAATACCAGGGGTTACATGCTTATTGGCAAAGGTTTATTGCTGAATGCCAGGGGATACATGATTCTTGCCAGGAGTTTTATTCTCATTGCTACCTGCCATGGGGGAAGGTACATGCTCATTGCCAGGGGGGAGGTTACATGTTTGGTGCCAAGGGGACTTACATGTTTGTTGCTCAGAAGGGACCTACATGCTTGTTGCCATGGGGACCTACACACTCGTTGCCCAGGGAGGTACAGGGTGACACAGACATAAAAAGTGTGCAGATAAAAGGTGCCTCAAAATACTAAGGTAGTGTCACACACACAAACACACACAGAAGTAGGGAGTGTATGGTTATACACAGGATGGGGGTAGAGAGTGCCACAGACATTGAGTTAGGGGTACAGGGGTTAGAGGGGCAAGGATGGGGGCATGGGGTCTCACACGCACACATGGATAGGGAGTTGAGCAGGGTCACACACATAGAGGGGGTGGGTATTTGGGTACAAGGTGTCACACACAAAGGAATAGAGTTAAGAGGGGATCAGACACAAGAGAAATTGGGGAAGATGGGATCACAGACACAGAGAAGAGGGTAGCGGAGGACAAGGTGTCACACACAGGTAAAGGTGTTATGGGGGGGTCACACACACAGATAGTAGTGTACAGAGGGTCACATACAAAGGAAGGGGGTTAAACACACATGGTGTTGGTGGGTACAGTGATCCTTGGGCATTCACCATTCTGTGGGGGAAGCTGCAGGGTGTCAGGGATGCTTCAGGTACAGGGACAGTGAGAAGGGCTCCCCGAAAGTCTCCAGTCTGTACCATATTGCTGCCTGGTTTGGGGAATGAACAAATGAGACCTAGCCCCTGAGCAGGAATAGAACTTGGAGGAACCGGAACAGATCTGCTTCGTTCCACAGTGTGACTGTGGGAGGAGGGAGGTGCCGCTTCGAGGGAGGTGCCGCTTCCCCAATGGTGCAAGAGAAGATTGATTAATTACACACTGTCAGGTTCCGTTAAACAGCGATCCAGCATGGAAGTGCTGGGCGTGCTGCGCTCTTCTGTCAGACACTAGAGGTCATGCCAACCTCTAGTGTCTGTCTCCTCAAAGGCAGCAGCCATTTTTGGAGTGGCCACTACAGACAGAGACTACGGCACCGGCTCCCCGACGCTGTCAGCGCTGTAGTCTGGGGAGGAAGGAGGCATATGCTGTAACACTGGACCGCCAGGGTCCTTCTTGAAGTTTGAGGTGGCCCGAGACACTAGGTAACAGAGTGGCCCGGGGGGCCCATGTCATTCTGCTCCGGGCCCAGCTGGCCACTGAACTTCTGCCATACAGGTCAATTTATATTTTGCATAAAATTTGTTAAGGAGTTTTGAGGCTGATTAAGAGTTAGGAGCAAATACCTACATTTTACACATGTATGCTTCCTTTGATAATATTTCAAATATTCTCTGCTCCTTCCTTTGTGGTATTCATTTAATTTATTTTATTTTTTTTAATGAAAGAAAATTAAAAAATAATTTTGTACTGTGGAGAAAAATATTTAGAGCTGTGAAATTATGCAATAAACAGTGTTCATATGTGCAGCATTTGCCCTGCTTGAAAAAGAGTTTGCATTGGCACTCCTTTCAGTGCAACATAGACCTGATTCAGACCTTCTCGCTAGACTGTGTATGTTCGCAGCCTGGTGAATAGGTAAACGCTGCCTGACCGAATGCCCCCCCCCCCCTTCCCTGATGTGTGAATCCCTGAATATGCATGCGAGGGGATGTGTACGCCTACACATTCCCTCACAAGGAAAAAAATCATTATATGTTTGCCAAGCATCTAATGATTTTCTTTCCCATTCACAAATTAAGGTCAGTCTAGGCTAACTTATTTATGACAGAGATGGCCAAAAAGGCGGCGGGCGCTGACATTGTGTGACATTAGCCAGCCGCCCCGAGTAGGCACCTCCCCACCTGCGTTTTCATGGGGCTGCCCATAAATGCTGGGAGTACCCCTGCTGCCAGCCCCTGCCATTTTGATGGGTTTATTACTACATTATAGAATCATGGTACATAGGGAAATAACATAGGGGAATATAACCGCCCATGATCGCAATGTAAAATGCGATCATACTGTATCACCTGAATATATTAAGTTTGAGGAGCTTGTCCCTGCGATGCCCGGAGCCGGAAGCCGGGGGGTCTGCACATGCGCGGTTACGCGCTGACCCCGTCGCGACCTCGCTGACCGCACTGCCGTTCGTGCGATGTGTAGCCATAGGCAACAATGTAGCCATAGGCCCATAATGGTGATAGCCCAGGGATGCGAAGCCGGGCTGCCCGATGTTGATACATCGGCAGCTTCGCATCCCCCATAGGGGGGATGCGGCCGGCGGCGCTGCAGGGGGGATCACAGCAGGGATCGGAGATTCCTGCTGCGGTCCCCCTTTAATACATTTAGGTGATACTTAATATTTGCGTTAACCCCTGAAAACTGGTGTTTTCGGGGATTTAGCCGCAAATATTACTTGATATATGTGCCCCTCAATCTTAGGGATTTACACTAACATTATGTTCTAATACTGGGGCAGATGTATCATGCCTGGAGAAGAGATAAACTGGAGATAAAGTGAAAGGAGATAGAGCACCAGCCAATGAACTGTATTTGAAAATGACAGTTGATTGGCTGGTGCTTTATCTCCTTTAACTTTACAGATTGAGCAGCTCTCAACGGAGCTGCTCCTGGAGATGAAATCACCAATCGCCACCCAGTGCCAGCCCCACCATCCTCCGACAGAAGGGGCATACACGCACGAGACGCTTGTGCGGTGCACTCTGTCAGAGCCCCCAACCCCTGCCCGTCTCCCTGAAGTGGAGATGGGCAGGGAAGCCACTGCCCACCGCCATGCAGAGGGGGAAGGCGCAAGCGAGTGAGACGCTCGCACATCCTGTCAGATGGAGCTGCAGCCCGCCAGCATGCGCCAGCACAGGACATTTGGCGATCCTGCAGGCTGGATGGGAGGTGCTCCATCTGTATCTCCACTTTATCTCCAGTTTATCTCTTCTCCAGGCTTAATACATCTGCCCCATTAGGCCTTCCTCGAAACAAAAATTACTTTTATAAGAAATATCAATTAAACCACCACAGACAGCAGCTCAACCACTTTCTACAGTTCACTTCTTTTTATATCAAAAAGGATGTTACTATTTGATTGGGAGCTGACATGTGGTATTATGTTTGTGTTAAACATACTCCTTTCCATTGCATGCAATGTACCTTAAAACAGATGTGCAACTACAGTACTTACAATGTTCAAAAACCACATCTCCAGATTACCTAGGCTGGAGTAAAACAATTAAGGAACTTTTTTGTTTTGGAGGGGGGGTGGCAAACTTATTAATGAAAATATGCTAAGGCTACCCTTTAATGTTTCAGTTGCCTTCCACAGTATTACAAGGCAATCATATGTACAATCCCTTGTGCGTGCAATTCTATGATTATATTAATATACTGTATATAAAAATATGGAAGCAAAGTTTCCCCTGGTGACCAAAGCCATTAAATAAAACAAATTGTGCTTTGTTTCCAGAAGACATTTTTGGTGGTTAACCATGCCTTTCATTGGGTTTTCATCAAAATCCATTTTTCAGGTGCTGAAATCCACATAATTGCAGTGCTGAAAAGCCAAACGGCGTCATAGTTCTGTCAGTGCTGCTTTCCTGGGTATTTATAGTGCTGCAATGCTAATAAACATTTTTTTTGCCAAAACATAATTTTCATCACATTATTATATGAATCATACTGTTGAATCTTTAAATTACGGGATTTTATTTGATATTATTGATTGTTTACAAGCAGTTTATGTTGTATGTGTATACAGATGGAGCAGCTCACACTGGATCTGCTCCAGGCGATTCTATCTCCATTCGCCAGCTGCCACTACCTGCTGCCAGAAGGGGGCGCGTGTGCATGAGATGCTCGCGCGCCCCGTTCTGATGGAGCCGGCGCCTCCGCCCTCTGCCGGCTCCCTGCTGCTCCCCCGTAGCTACCCGCATGCCCCACTCGCCCTGCCCGTCTCCCTAAAGCAGAGACAGGCAGGGAATCCACTCCCCATGCATCCCCATCATGCGCCAGCTCAGGAGATCGGTTATAGTTCAGACTGGCTGACAGGTGCTTCATCTGTATTGCATCACTTTATCCAATCAGAGTTCTTGTTTTGACTGACTTTGGATCATGCAGCTACAGCTATTTCCACATCTTGCTTCTGTATGCCAAAAGGAAGCTAACAGATCCGTGCAACTTCGCCAGCATTGGTCATATTTTTTTTGTGCCGGAAATGTATCTTAGTCGCAACATAATGTGATCAGGAGGCACCAGAAGACTTCAGTGATATATCCTTGTGCAACTAACTGGCCGATTCTGGTTCACATGCAGTGAACCGAATTCGGCCCCTGCCCCGGTGGTCGGGGTTTGCGCATGTACAAACCCCGACCGTGAACTGCCTCTGCGAATTACATTGTTGCCAGTCCGTTCGCAGAGGGGAGGGAGGGATGGGGGCAGACGGGGGAGGTCGAGGCCCTGGGAACGCCCAGTGATTCATGGGTGTCCTAATGAATACACTGGGCTTTTCAGCAAAAAAAGATGCCCGACAGAGTTGCAAAGGACCTGGTGTGCAACACTGCAGCAATGATGCATGAGTACAGATCTAGGTCACAACCCAGTTCTGTCTACCATGCCGCTGGATCACTTACCACTTCTGACATTCTGTGATCCAATCTTATGGAATGATGCCAGCATCCTTTGTCCATTTTATGATGTCTATGCTTCAGTTTTTTCAGCCTGCTAAGCCACATCAGAGCCTAACCTGAAATACTGCTGTGCCAGGTCTCAATCACCTGATTATTGTCCATCCAATCCTAAAATAGACTGAGACTCCCTGAACCACATGACTTTGCTCAGCCTCTCGCAGCTAACCCAAGTACAATGTCTAATGGGGTATACACACGGGGCGATTAAAGCTCCATTTCTAAGTGATCTGACTAGATTGCTTAGAAATGAAGCTTGGTTTTTCCTTGTGTAACAGGACCGCGCATCGCTATAGCTTGACTAGATTTATACTGCATGCAGTATAATGCTCCAAAACCCACACGGGGTGACTGCTTTTGTGCTGAGAGATCTAGATAAGCGCAAATCGCTCAGCACTGACTCATATTATTTATTTACAGTTACTTATATAGCACAGTATATTCCCTTGTGCTTTACAATTGGAAACAGCAGTGATTAAACAAACCGACATAGAGGTAGGAGGGCCCTGCTCACAAGCTTACAATATATAGGGATAATAGGAGGGATACATAAGTATAGAATTCCATAGCATGGTAGTCCCACCAGATGACAAAACAGTCCTGATGGGATGCAATTAGATATGAATGCTACTGGAGGTTGCGTGGGGTTCCTGAATATGATAAGCTTGCCCGAAGAGGTGAGTTTTCAGGGAACGCTTGAAAGTTGAAGGCTAGCGGAGAGTCTTAATGTGCATGGAAGGGCATTCCATAAGGTGGGTGCTGCCTGACAAAATCCTGCATAGCTAAAATCAAAATGAGCTTGTTTGCTGGTTTAGAGCTCATCTGCCAAATACCTTATGGCTTTTAAAGATGCCACATATCTCTTGCCAATTAGGCCGGTTATGACTAACTCACTGAGAGAGGCCGTCAAATCGTAGAGCAGAGGGTAATTGGATGCATTCAATATATCATTAACTTGCTGCTGTTCTTGCTGATCATATTTGTATTAACAAGAGAAAAAAAAGATATACAGCGCTTGGGTTTGACTGAATAAAGAAAACTGCTATATAAATAAAACTATACACATTTATTAAACAATGATGACATAAAAAATGAAATATACATATAGACATTAAAATTGAGAATTCTCAATAATAAAAATAAAAAATTGCTAGCATATTGCTCCAACTGATTAAAGGAATGCACAGTTAAATGCACTTAAGTATATGTGGTTACCAAACTGATGCGTTGTATAAGCAAAATTGCTGAAAGGATATCCTTATGATGGAAGTAGAAGATGTTCCGGAAAAATACCCAGTGGAGGATGACAGGTGACTCAGACTTATCAGCATGAAAATAAGCAGTCTTGTTGGTATAATGATACATGGCTTGTTGGTTGCATGCGGGTCTGAGATAAGATGATCCTCTGATAATACACAATCTGGTCTGGAAGAAAGGAATGATCTAGTCCGGTTTTTCCAAAAGTGCAGAGATGTGCAAAGACGGATGGAAGGGGCTCAAAGCGTTTCAATGCGTTCACACGTCTTCATCAGGAGCTGGACCTATGTATTCTCGGATTTTGCAAAGGGATCATTCTAAATGCAGGTTGTTAAAATAAAATATTGACAATCTGATTGTGATGCCATAGAGACTCAGGGATGAAAAGAAAGTGAAGTTTCTGTGTCAGGGTGACCCTATAAGTGAGGCATCTATGTTAGAGAAGATGTGGATGAGAGACAAAACTGTGGTGTCATTATAGTGGGAATATGTGCTGTAAGTTAAAACTATTAATTGTGGCAGTATATTGGATCTCTGATAGTGTTGAGTCAAGAAGTAAATAAGAATAAATATTCATAACTTAGTGCTATGTTTCATTGATAGGTTAACAGCCAACTCAGGTGAGTCCTGTTACTTATGCTGCCTTACAATTATCCTATTCGGCACTAGGTATTCACAGGTTGTCTCCCATCCTGTTACTAACCCAGCCCCACACTGCTAAGCTTCCAAGATCAGACAGCTTTAGGTTTGTCTACTATGGTATGGTAGTATATTGATACTTGGGCTGAAGACGGCCATTTAGCGCTTCTTTTAGGTATAATATGCCGTAAAGATGCAACATATAAAACATATATATATATATATATATATATATATATACAAGTCTGGTTGTCCGGCACTCTCGTCGAAAGGTTAGTGCGTTGGTGCCTTCCTCAGTGGGGTTTATATAGCGTTATTCCCTGGGTACTGCTACTCCAAAGAATCAGGCGGCACTCGGTTTAGTAGTAAATCAAAGTAGATATATTGTGCAAAGTTCACATATTAAGCCATCAACGTTTCAAGACCGGATCGGTCTTTTCATCAGGATGCGTGAAATAAAGTGCTGTAGTGCTAGGAAAGAAACAAAGAAAGAACAGCTCTGTTCTTTCTTTGTTTCTTTCCTAGCACTACAGCACTTTATTTCACGCATCCTGATGAAAAGACCGATCCGGTCTTGAAACGTTGATGGCTTAATATGTGAACTTTGCACAATATATCTACTTTGATTTACTACTAAACCGAGTGCCGCCTGATTCTTTGGAGTAGCAGTACCCAGGGAATAACGCTATATATATATATATATATATAAACATTTTTAGGGAAATACTGTATAATGGATAATAATAATAATTAAAGAAAGAAATTATAGGGCCTTATTCTGCTTGGTGCGGTCCGTTCCGAATTCTTTCGTAAATGACCAAACGCCACGCTGTGCGGACATTCTAAGAACACACGCCCACAGGTCGTCAGCATCCATTCGGACGGACTCTCTAAGAAGAGGGAGTGTCTTCGGACTACATCCAAACGTGCATGTGCGGTGGGAACACAAAGATTGTGCATGGTCTTACAGTGGCCCTTATTCTGATCGGTGCGGTAATATCCGCGTGCGTTCGTGCCGCCGATGTTTTGTGTCTGCGCATGTGCAGAGGCGTCTCTGCGCATGTGCGAGCGGGACGCACGGCCACATTCCGCATGAAATGTGTATACTACGAACAGGGGGTGGAGAGGGGTGTGAAGGGCTGTTTGGGCTCATTACCATATGTTTACACCCCGCGTTTCATGGGCGTTCCCATGAAAACGCTGGGCGTACGTATGGTAATGCGGCCGTGACACACGTGTAGGGGGCGGACATATGACATCGCCGGATGTCAGCTGCCCGCCCAGATCCCTGCTTTTGCACGGAAAAATGTCCGTGTGGTCTGAGGTTGCGGGAGCTGGTGGAGCACTCGGTCCTGCATTCGATGGTCTGCGACCATCGAATGATGGGGGAGGTTCCCTGAGATGGAGGAGGCGTATTCCGTGAAAAATACACGTGCGGTCCGTTCGGACAGCTTCTTACCGCATACGGACGGAGTTGGCGATCCGTATGGAAGGCGGGGTTTCGCACGCACGGTCCTGGCCGCATATTCGGATCCAGCCGCACCGATCAGAATAAGGGCCAGTGTCCGAACGGACAGGAAGCTGGCCGTACGCACCGATTCGGTGTATTTCCGCAAACCTCACTACTCTATTCAGAACTCATGCTTCTGCAACATGACACACTTATGCAATTAGCCAACCTCATAAAAAAATGGATTATTTTTAAATGTAATCAATTAATTCCTAATTGATACTTAAACACATTACTAGCACTTTAGATTAACCCTTACATCATGTTAAGTGTTGTAATGGGCCATTTAGGCAGCAATGCTTCCAATTGAAACTGTAAAGAGTGTAATTAATCACTAATGAGTAGAGGAGTGGATTGTATTGTGGTCAGCTGAGAGTGCTTCAGGTGCGGGCGTACTAATTGGGCGAACCGAATGCCTAGCGCATGAACAAGTGCTCTCCGCAAACTAAAACTTGCTTATGGACACCGCATATTTTATTCGGTGTCCATAATATTATAATAATCCTTATTATTATTGGTTCGCTTGCAGTCGGTGTCCTGTCCGAATGCACGCCTACCACAGATCGTGCACTCCCATGTGTACGCCCAGATTTACGCCCAGTTTTGCCCACTTGTGTACGGCCGCATGACGCCCATATTTCCCGAGTCAATTCGGTGCACATTTCTGCGTTGCCTACGCATGTGCAGACGGCTAAAATGCGCCCTCCGAAACAATTCGGAACGGACCGCACCAAGCAGAATAAGGCCCAATGAGGCTGGACATCCACATAAAGAAATGGGTCTCGAGAGCCCATTCAAAGTTTTGTAGGGACGTAGAGAGTCTGATAGAGAGGGTTCTCAGAGCAAAATAGTTTGAGGACCCCTGCTCTAGCTGTAAGGAGATTGTTGCGGCAGACTTACCAGATAAGTTGCTTCTACCACTCATATATTTATTATGCATGGTGTCATTGCCATTTATATAAATCTATAGCTCTTTTGGGCACGGAGACACGGAGGTGGAGCATAGCGCTTGAGGGGTTGTTAATATTATTAATAATCCAGAAGGACATTATGCTGGCCTAACGGGACATTGTATTGATATGTAAAAAAATGGACAAAACCATATGCATACCTCCCAACTTTGAATCCGGGCAAGGAGGGACGTGCGACAAAATTAGTGGGTGTGGCCTAGCGGCAAAGTGTGTCATTTTGGAAGGCCACGCTCCCATTTTTCACTGCTGTGGGGGCATAGCTAGCAGCTTTGTAATACCCCTTTTAGACCGCTGTAAAAACCTGGGTCAGTGGCGATGTAAATGGGTCACGGCGTGTCCCTTTACATGGGACTTCTATCCAGGTCCTGACCTGGGTAGAACACGGCTAGGACCTGGGTAGAGGGCGGTGTAAATGGTTACGCCGGATCATCCGACCCGGCTCCCGTTTACATCAATGGGGGATGTACAACCTGTGGACTGCAACGTCTGCAGGTTGGACAGGGGGCACACACAGCTTCTGCTTCTGTACTCTGCAGACAGCAGCGGCGGCAGAGGTGAATGGATGCCTGTGTGCGGCATCCATTCACCTCCCGGATGAGGGCTGAGGGGGTACACGGGGGCAACACAGCAGATTACCTTAGTGCTGGGCTTGCCCCCAGCGCAGCGGTCCGGGTCCTGGCGGCGGCGATCGGTGCTTGGAGATGATGTAATCTCCAAGCGGCGGCTCAGGAACCACCTGCGCCAGGTTGGGGGTTGTGCCGTTGTAAAAGGTGGGTCCAAAAACTCAGGTGCAACCCGGCGTTTTGGTATAAAAGGGGTATAAGCTGCTGGCCAGGACGTTCCCGCAGAAAGCAGGACAGTTGGCAGGTATGCATGTGCACTGCAGGTGGTTCAGCTGAAACTTGTGCAGAAAGAATTAGATTTGGGTGGGGTCTTACTTCAAAGTAGGGATGGCCATCGATGATTCAGAATCATCGATGACTCATGGTCGATGTCAAATACTTTTGCCATCGATGGGGAATAACCAGATGGTTTCCCTCTATTGATGGAACAGCAAAACAATGTTTTGCTTTTTTTTCTCAAAGTGCCGGGACACGGAACGTAGCCCCGCCCCCGACACCTGCAAAGCCCTGCCCCGTGTTTTGATTGGCCCACAGGCCAATCAATCAAACACAATGGATGACCATCGATATGTAAATATATCGATGGTCAGCCATTGCATAGTATAGCACTATCGATGGCCAGTTGCAGAATTGCCATCGATGGCAATCCCTACTTCAAAGTGAGATCTATATTGCAGTGTAAAAATAAAGCAGTCAGTATTTTCCCTGCACAGAAACAAAATAAACCACCCAAATCTAAATCCCTCTGCTGATCATATTTGTATTAACAAGAGAAAAAAAAGATATACAGCGCTTGGGTTTGACTGAATAAAGAAAACTGCTATATAAATAAAACTATACACATTTATTAAACAATGATGACATAAAAAATGAAATATACATATAGACATTAAAATTGAGAATTCTCAATAATAAAAATAAAAAATTGCTAGCATATTGCTCCAACTGATTAAAGGAATGCACAGTTAAATGCACTTAAGTATATGTGGTTACCAAACTGATGCGTTGTATAAGCAAAATTGCTGAAAGGATATCCTTATGATGGAAGTAGAAGATGTTCCGGAAAAATACCCAGTGGAGGATGACAGGTGACTCAGACTTATCAGCATGAAAATAAGCAGTCTTGTTGGTATAATGATACATGGCTTGTTGGTTGCATGCGGGTCTGAGATAAGATGATCCTCTGATAATACACAATCTGGTCTGGAAGAAAGGAATGATCTAGTCCGGTTTTTCCAAAAGTGCAGAGATGTGCAAAGACGGATGGAAGGGGCTCAAAGCGTTTCAATGCGTTCACACGTCTTCATCAGGAGCTGGACCTATGTATTCTCGGATTTTGCAAAGGGATCATTCTAAATGCAGGTTGTTAAAATAAAATATTGACAATCTGATTGTGATGCCATAGAGACTCAGGGATGAAAAGAAAGTGAAGTTTCTGTGTCAGGGTGACCCTATAAGTGAGGCATCTATGTTAGAGAAGATGTGGATGAGAGACAAAACTGTGGTGTCATTATAGTGGGAATATGTGCTGTAAGTTAAAACTATTAATTGTGGCAGTATATTGGATCTCTGATAGTGTTGAGTCAAGAAGTAAATAAGAATAAATATTCATAACTTAGTGCTATGTTTCATTGATAGGTTAACAGCCAACTCAGGTGAGTCCTGTTACTTATGCTGCCTTACAATTATCCTATTCGGCACTAGGTATTCACAGGTTGTCTCCCATCCTGTTACTAACCCAGCCCCACACTGCTAAGCTTCCAAGATCAGACAGCTTTAGGTTTGTCTACTATGGTATGGTAGTATATTGATACTTGGGCTGAAGACGGCCATTTAGCGCTTCTTTTAGGTATAATATGCCGTAAAGATGCAACATATAAAACATATATATATATATATATATATATATATATATATATATATATATATATATATACAAGTCTGGTTGTCCGGCACTCTCGTCGAAAGGTTAGTGCGTTGGTGCCTTCCTCAGTGGGGTTTATATAGCGTTATTCCCTGGGTACTGCTACTCCAAAGAATCAGGCGGCACTCGGTTTAGTAGTAAATCAAAGTAGATATATTGTGCAAAGTTCACATATTAAGCCATCAACGTTTCAAGACCGGATCGGTCTTTTCATCAGGATGCGTGAAATAAAGTGCTGTAGTGCTAGGAAAGAAACAAAGAAAGAACAGCTCTGTTCTTTCTTTGTTTCTTTCCTAGCACTACAGCACTTTATTTCACGCATCCTGATGAAAAGACCGATCCGGTCTTGAAACGTTGATGGCTTAATATGTGAACTTTGCACAATATATCTACTTTGATTTACTACTAAACCGAGTGCCGCCTGATTCTTTGGAGTAGCAGTACCCAGGGAATAACGCTATATATATATATATATATATAAACATTTTTAGGGAAATACTGTATAATGGATAATAATAATAATTAAAGAAAGAAAATATAGGGCCTTATTCTGCTTGGTGCGGTCCGTTCCGAATTCTTTCGTAAATGACCAAACGCCACGCTGTGCGGACATTCTAAGAACACACGCCCACAGGTCGTCAGCATCCATTCGGACGGACTCTCTAAGAAGAGGGAGTGTCTTCGGACTACATCCAAACGTGCATGTGCGGTGGGAACACAAAGATTGTGCATGGTCTTACAGTGGCCCTTATTCTGATCGGTGCGGTAATATCCGCGTGCGTTCGTGCCGCCGATGTTTTGTGTCTGCGCATGTGCAGAGGCGTCTCTGCGCATGTGCGAGCGGGACGCACGGCCACATTCCGCATGAAATGTGTATACTACGAACAGGGGGTGGAGAGGGGTGTGAAGGGCTGTTTGGGCTCATTACCATATGTTTACACCCCGCGTTTCATGGGCGTTCCCATGAAAACGCTGGGCGTACGTATGGTAATGCGGCCGTGACACACGTGTAGGGGGCGGACATATGACATCGCCGGATGTCAGCTGCCCGCCCAGATCCCTGCTTTTGCACGGAAAAATGTCCGTGTGGTCTGAGGTTGCGGGAGCTGGTGGAGCACTCGGTCCTGCATTCGATGGTCTGCGACCATCGAATGATGGGGGAGGTTCCCTGAGATGGAGGAGGCGTATTCCGTGAAAAATACACGTGCGGTCCGTTCGGACAGCTTCTTACCGCATACGGACGGAGTTGGCGATCCGTATGGAAGGCGGGGTTTCGCACGCACGGTCCTGGCCGCATATTCGGATCCAGCCGCACCGATCAGAATAAGGGCCAGTGTCCGAACGGACAGGAAGCTGGCCGTACGCACCGATTCGGTGTATTTCCGCAAACCTCACTACTCTATTCAGAACTCATGCTTCTGCAACATGACACACTTATGCAATTAGCCAACCTCATAAAAAAATGGATTATTTTTGGTACTTATGTAGTAACTGGGCTGCCGATTTTTTGATTGTATGCCTTAAGTTAAGGCATACAATCAGATGCGATGCGATGCGATATCGCATCGCATCGCATCCGATATCGCATCCGATATCGGATGCGATGACCCGATTTTTCCATAGGAATCAATGTTAAAATGATTCCTATGGAAAAATGGGTCCTTTTCATACCCCTACTATCCAAGTGGGCATGGAGTTGGATATAAACCTGTGGCGAGCGTAGCGAGCCACCGAGCCCGAAGCGTGGCGAGCGAAGCGAGCCCCGCGAGGGGACGGTATTCGTCCCCTCGCGGGGCTCGCTTCGCTCGCCACGCTTCGGGCTCGGTGGCTCGCTACGCTCGCCACAGGTTTATATCCAACTCCATGCCCACTTGGATAGTAGGGGTATGAAAAGGACCCATTTTTCCCATTGAATTCCATGTTAAAATGGACTCAGTCCATTTTAACATTGATTCCTATGGAAAAATCGGGTCATCGCATCGCATCGCATCGAATCGCATGGTCGCATGCGATGCGATGCGATCTCCCGATCCGACCCGATTTAGAAATCGGCAGCCCAGTTACTACATAAGTACCTTATTTTTAAATGTAATCAATTAATTCCTAATTGATACTTAAACACATTACTAGCACTTTAGATTAACCCTTACATCATGTTAAGTGTTGTAATGGGCCATTTAGGCAGCAATGCTTCCAATTGAAACTGTAAAGAGTGTAATTAATCACTAATGAGTAGAGGAGTGGATTGTATTGTGGTCAGCTGAGAGTGCTTCAGGTGCGGGCGTACTAATTGGGCGAACCGAATGCCTAGCGCATGAACAAGTGCTCTCCGCAAACTAAAACTTGCTTATGGACACCGCATATTTTATTCGGTGTCCATAATATTATAATAATCCTTATTATTATTGGTTCGCTTGCAGTCGGTGTCCTGTCCGAATGCACGCCTACCACAGATCGTGCACTCCCATGTGTACGCCCAGATTTACGCCCAGTTTTGCCCACTTGTGTACGGCCGCATGACGCCCATATTTCCCGAGTCAATTCGGTGCACATTTCTGCGTTGCCTACGCATGTGCAGACGGCTAAAATGCGCCCTCCGAAACAATTCGGAACGGACCGCACCAAGCAGAATAAGGCCCAATGAGGCTGGACATCCACATAAAGAAATGGGTCTCGAGAGCCCATTCAAAGTTTTGTAGGGACGTAGAGAGTCTGATAGAGAGGGTTCTCAGAGCAAAATAGTTTGAGGACCCCTGCTCTAGCTGTAAGGAGATTGTTGCGGCAGACTTACCAGATAAGTTGCTTCTACCACTCATATATTTATTATGCATGGTGTCATTGCCATTTATATAAATCTATAGCTCTTTTGGGCACGGAGACACGGAGGTGGAGCATAGCGCTTGAGGGGTTGTTAATATTATTAATAATCCAGAAGGACATTATGCTGGCCTAACGGGACATTGTATTGATATGTAAAAAAATGGACAAAACCATATGCATACCTCCCAACTTTGAATCCGGGCAAGGAGGGACGTGCGACAAAATTAGTGGGTGTGGCCTAGCGGCAAAGTGTGTCATTTTGGAAGGCCACGCTCCCATTTTTCACTGCTGTGGGGGCATAGCTAGCAGCTTTGTAATACCCCTTTTAGACCGCTGTAAAAACCTGGGTCAGTGGCGATGTAAATGGGTCACGGCGTGTCCCTTTACATGGGACTTCTATCCAGGTCCTGACCTGGGTAGAACACGGCTAGGACCTGGGTAGAGGGCGGTGTAAATGGTTACGCCGGATCATCCGACCCGGCTCCCGTTTACATCAATGGGGGATGTACAACCTGTGGACTGCAACGTCTGCAGGTTGGACAGGGGGCACACACAGCTTCTGCTTCTGTACTCTGCAGACAGCAGCGGCGGCAGAGGTGAATGGATGCCTGTGTGCGGCATCCATTCACCTCCCGGATGAGGGCTGAGGGGGTACACGGGGGCAACACAGCAGATTACCTTAGTGCTGGGCTTGCCCCCAGCGCAGCGGTCCGGGTCCTGGCGGCGGCGATCGGTGCTTGGAGATGATGTAATCTCCAAGCGGCGGCTCAGGAACCACCTGCGCCAGGTTGGGGGTTGTGCCGTTGTAAAAGGTGGGTCCAAAAACTCAGGTGCAACCCGGCGTTTTGGTATAAAAGGGGTATAAGCTGCTGGCCAGGACGTTCCCTCAGAAAGCAGGACAGTTGGCAGGTATGCATGTGCACTGCAGGTGGTTCAGCTGAAACTTGTGCAGAAAGAATTAGATTTGGGTGGGGTCTTACTTCAAAGTAGGGATGGCCATCGATGATTCAGAATCATCGATGACTCATGGTCGATGTCAAATACTTTTGCCATCGATGGGGAATAACCAGATGGTTTCCCTCTATTGATGGAACAGCAAAACAATGTTTTGCTTTTTTTTCTCAAAGTGCCGGGACACGGAACGTAGCCCCGCCCCCGACACCTGCAAAGCCCTGCCCCGTGTTTTGATTGGCCCACAGGCCAATCAATCAAACACAATGGATGACCATCGATATGTAAATATATCGATGGTCAGCCATTGCATAGTATAGCACTATCGATGGCCAGTTGCAGAATTGCCATCGATGGCAATCCCTACTTCAAAGTGAGATCTATATTGCAGTGTAAAAATAAAGCAGTCAGTATTTTCCCTGCACAGAAACAAAATAAACCACCCAAATCTAAATCCCTCTGCACATGTTACATCTGCCCCCCCTGCGGTGCACAAGGTTTTGTCCATTTGAGAAGGAATTTGCCTTTGCAAGTGAACAAAATAAGGGCCAAGAAGTGAATAAGAAGCTGGCCGAACAGGAAGCAGTAACTTCAGCCTTGTCACTGTCAGCAGCAGCAGACTTGTCTTGGGAAACAACGGAGGAAGAGGACGTCTACGTGCGCATGCGCCTGAAACGTAACTTCCCACCGTTCTCAGTACATTACGTACGCACTCGGAAGGTCACGTGAGAGCAACAGCGCCCAGTGACGCTGGACCACCTCACGCATGCGCGGTGGTGGTGGCTGGCAAGACTGTGCAGGGTAACACTACAGTATTTGTTGACATTGGAGGCGACAGCTGTTCATCACTCGCTGTCACATCTTTACACCGGACCGGCCCGCAATAGTGTCCTGACACTGCAGCCATGTCACGTGTGCGGCAGCCCCCACTGGTCACCGGCATCTCGCCCAAAGAAGGGACTTCGTGGACCAAAGTTACTATCAGGGGAGAGAACCTGGGTACCGGCCCGTCTGACCTCATAGGTAATGCTATGTACTGTCACTGAGCAGCGTTTCTAGGAGAGCAAACGCATGTTTGCAGCTGTCCATGATCTGAGGAATGTTCCAAATTCATTAACTGCCGCATTCAGCTCATACATCAGTAACCGCTGCACACATTGGTGGGAGAGATGTACAGGCTTCCACAGAAAGAAAGCATAATGGTTCTACATAGCCACCTATCCACTTCTGTCATATATGTAGAACAGAAGCTGATTGCTATAGGCAACTTCTCTTTACCTCTATCTTGGACTTGATCCCTCTCCCCTTATGACATTTTGGTATTGTGCTTCAGGTATATTTAATGACAGAACCCTTCACAGTCACTGTTACTATGGTCCAAGGGAGCCCCACTCAGATCATTAATAAAATGATATACTGTAATAGCCTTCAAGAAACATTTCAGCATTATTATATATAAAGTAGATTTGGACATATCCTAACCTGGCTTTGCTGCCTTGCTATACTTGCCCTGTACCTGCGCTGCACTGTTCTCATCTACTTAATGTCCACCCAAAAAATTGAAATGTAATGGAAATAAATTTTATATGTAGGATGCTTACCAAAATTAGGTCCTTTCACTCTGCACTTGGGAACCGAGATATTGTCGGGTTGCTGATGTAGTGACCTGGGTCACGGTGTGAAAGCACCACACCTTATAACCCGGGTGAAGCAACCTCGAAAATTTGACCCAGATAATAAGAAGGGTTAAACCCGGGTCGCCCTCTGTATAATAGGTGACCCAGGTTTAACATGAATGGGTCGGACCTGGGATCGCGATCCCAGCTCACACCCATGTTTGCGATCTGAAAGGGGTGTCAGAAATTGATTCTAACAGCCGGAGCTTTTAAGAATTTGTTCAAATTAAGATGTTCATTCACTCTTCTTATATCACTCTTCTATTGTGGAAATCTTCACAACAAAGTGTAATTGTCACAAGTTCTATGCGTTTCATGTGGCTGCTACCTACTTCATCAGGAAATTCTTATAACTGACTTTCCTGATGAAGCTGAGTCATACCTTAAGTTTTACCTCCTGTCTAGAGGGTTCAATTTTACAAAAAGTAAGATAGATCAAATAACTGGTTGGCAGGGTATTATTCAGGTTTACAATATATTTACATTTTAATAATCGTTTTAGAAATCTTAGTTTTCCTTCTTTTATATTCTTTTGTGTTTAGCTTGTCACCTACATGTATCTTATCAATTGTACGTATATACCAGATAATGATTCATTAATGTCTACGATTCAAAAGCAGTTAAACCTATGCTTTTATTTTTCTACATGAAGTGTAGGGTTATTCTTAGTTTAATATGTGGCTTTATAAATTTAGACACTGGAGCTGATAATGATTTGGGAATATGCAAATTGTCACACGTACCTTTTTTTAAATGTGTACGCCATCCTCCTCCTGCAGATTTGGATGCATATAAGTCTATTGTGAATGCTGCTTGAAGCGGGGGGACGTGCACCATGTACAGTAAATTCGTTTGAGTCAGACCTGTGTGGAGCTGCTTACAGTATATCCTGTCTTGAGCCAGATATCTATTGTAGCTGCTGAAGGGTTGGTGTGCAAGATCTGTTATTGGCAAAAACCTTCCTAGAGAAAAAAGATGGCTTCGTGGGATCCTCTGTCACAATGTCATTCAGCCCTAGCTTATTCAGTATGTGGATGAACACCAGCAAGAAATTGGGCCCACAATGTAAATGCAACTATAGTGTTCATTCTAGGTTTGTTTTACAGGGCACCACACCCTGCCCATTTTTTTTTCTTTTACTTCTAAAGTCACCCTGCAATATACTCTTGGCAACCAGCTGGAAACCCCCCCCCAGTCAATGAGCATGTAACCCCTGGCAACAAGCATGTAGGCAAGAGTCACTTATGTGACATAATATGTAATAGGCATTATGGTGTGAGGCATAATGTCTAATGGGCACAATTCTGGCACAGTGATCAATTTATATATATATATATATATATATATATATATATATATATATATATATATATATATATATATATATATATATATATATATATATGATTTATTTTTTTGTAAAATGTGCTCTCCCGAATGAAAAGGTGCCCTGCTCGCTAGAAAAAATACTAGCGTGAACACTACAGCTGTACCCCAAGAGAAAAGATCCAACAACAATATTGCTACCGACAAGAAGGGTGACACACTTATGGCTTGTTATCACAACTCGATTTAGCTGATTCTTTGTAATTGCTGCTACTAGCATAGGGTACCACTATATATGAAAATCCTGTTGCCAAAAGCATGGTTGTACATTTACTAGTGTACAATATTGCTTTAAGCATTCACACACCATGGCCCTTATTCAGATCTGATCGCAGTACAAATTGGTTCTCAAAATGGGCAAAACCATGTGCACTGCAGGTGGGGCAGATGTAACATGTGCAGAGAGAGTTACATTTGCAGTGTAAAAATAATGCAGCCAGTATTTACCCTGCACAGAAACAAAATAGCTCACACAAATCTCACAAAACTCTCTCTATACATGTTACATCTGCCCCTCCTGCGGTGCACATGGTTTTTCCCATTTTGAGAACAAATTTGTACTGCGATCAGATCTGAATAAGGGCCCATATATACAATTATGTATATTCCTTTTAGGTCAACGCATTTCTCATCTTCATGTTTTATGCAAATGTGGGCTACTCCATCTTCAGTGCTGGCTTACATATTTGTCTCCTTTGAGCTTGCATACTTTGTAGAAACATGTTTTCTTTTCAATTACAAACAATTGCTTCCCTTCAAGGTTAGGTGTAGGCCCTTAGGACAAGCGCCCTTTAAAAGTATATATTGCAGCCTCTCCTTTTTCCAGGTTTCAGTATACAGGTTGAGTATCCCTTATTCAAAATGCTCGGGTCCAGAAGAATTTTGGATAACTGATTATTCTGTGTTTTGGAATATTTTTTATATTTCAATGAGGTATCTTGCATTGGTCGACATGGGACACGATTGACAGGTTTTTAGGTGGACACAAGCATTAGGTCAACAGTCAAAAGGTCGACATGGGTTTTTCTTACTGTTTGTGCTGACAGGCAGTATTTCATGCCCTACCATCCACTAGGGCGTGGTGGAAGAATAAAATAGTCAGCCGAGCGTAGTGAGGCACCGTGCCTGAATCCTGGCAAGTGCAGCGAGCCATGCGAGGGGACGCGGTGCTACATTTCAGTGTCCATGGTGACTTTTTTGTCGACATTCTGGTAAAAAAACACAGCGAAAAACCCCATGTCGACCTAATGACATGTCGACCATTCAGCATGTCGACCAACATGCTGTAGACCTAATGATCCATACCCCTTGCATTTATGTTGTATAAACACATAAAATACACACAAATATATTTTATTGCCAAGCAATTGTGTCCTTGCACATAATTAGTGTAATTTACATATTTCCCCACTAGTGCCAGTTACAGATAACCCCAGTAGGTTATTAGCAAAAAATTAAAAATAAAAGTGCATTTTTTGTTTTTGTTTTTGGAATAATTTGGATAAGGGATACTCAGCCTGTACTGTAAGTAGGTAGGATGTGCTGTATCCTTTGTTTTCTGTATCCAAAGAGTTTACCTGCCTGTAGGTCTGAGAAACAGTTAATCTATGGAGAGAAGTCGAGGACAGGGCTGTCACCCCAGGAATGTAAGTCACTGTTTGATTTGAATCCAACCCCAAGAAGCATTAATGTACAGTACAAGGATGGAGATATATAGTTTTAGTGACCACACATCTTTTAGCAGTCTGGTAGAGCCTGTGACAGGGAAGCAGAGCAAAATACATAGTATGTAGACCAAAGTGGTTGTCACGTGTTTGTGAAGGTATATGTTTAAGATCAGGTGTATGTTTTTGGGGAGAACATCTGATACCAGAGAGTGCATACACTAAAGCATTGTGGTGGTTTTACAGATAATTTGGTAACCTGGAGGGATTGGAGTGATGGGTGCATTGTAGGTTAATGTGACCTTCTACTAACCTACTATAACTATAGTATTTAATAAAAGTATAAGGTGTCATTTTACCATAGAGGCTTGCTGAAATTGCTGTCAGAAGACATGGATAATCGGAACCTGACAGGCTTGTATGACATTATTGTTCAATGGGTGATTTTTCTTGGGATTGAATGATCTTTCTGATAGGAAGCCAGTGAGCAGAATATTTTACCTCCTTAACCCCTTCCCGACATTTGACGTACATTTACGTCATGGTCGGGAAGCACTTCCCGACACATGGCGTAAATGTACGTCATGGATTTAAACTGTCACCGCGTCTATAGACGCGGTGACAGTTTCAACATGTCTGCTGTCCCTGACAGCAGACATGTCCGTGCATGCCCAGGGGGGGCTGCGATGCCGCCCCCCCGTCGGCGATCGCTGTGATTGGCTGTTCAGTGTGAACAGCCATTCACAGCGTTTTCCTGTGTCACCGGCGAATAACGTTCGCCGGTGACACGGGATCGGAGGTGATTGGTGCTGTAAAGTACAGCACCAATCACCGCGGGGTGTAAGGGTGACACTGGTGTCACCCCACCTCACCCCGCCCGCCCCCAAAGGCCGTGATTGGTCCGTCGGACCGACGGACCAATCACAGCCATGGAGGGGGGTTTAAACTAACGGTGACTGCACTGCAGACGCCATTCCGGTCTGGAATAGCGTGCAGTGCGGTCACCGTGCCCACCTGCCGCCATATACTGACCAGAACCTTGCTCCATACTTACCTGATCACTGCTTCATCACTGCTTGTTCACTGCTTGATCTGTGCTTGTAGTGTGCTGGATGCTTCCTGGATCCTGTTGCTACTTGTGCCTTCCTGTGCTGTGAAATTGTGCTGCTGCAGTGTAATAGCTAGATAGAGAGATAGATAGAGAGAGATAGAGAGAGATAGAGAGAGATAGAGAGAGATAGAGAGAGATAGAGAGAGAGATAGTGTCAGAGAGTGCTATATTTTGTGCTGCTGCAGTGTGATATAGTTATAGATAGAGAGAGAGAGATAGAGAGATAGAGAGAGATAGAGAGAGAGAGATAGATAGATAGAGAGGCCTAGTGACAGAGTGCTATATTTTGTGCTGCTGCAGTGTGATAGTTATAGAGAGATAGAGAGAGAGAGATAGAGAGAGATAGTGACAGATTGTGCTATATATTTTTTATATAACTGACTGCTGCCCCCTCCTTTTGTGCTGATCAGTATAAATTAACTGATCAGCAACTTTTTGGGGGCGCAGGTTTTTTTTTATATATAGATATACCTGTCAGTGCTGCTGCTGCAGTGTCATAGAGTGATAGATAGTGATAGATAGTGAGAGATAGAGAGAGATAGAGAGAGATAGTGACAGAGAGTGATAGAGAGTGTATATTTTGTGTCTGCTACCCCCCCTTTTTGGGGGTGCAGGTTTTTTAGTGTCCTAGAGTGATAGATAGTGATAGATAGTGAGAGATAGTGAGAGATAGTGACAGAGAGTGAGAGATAGTGACAGAGAGTGACAGAGAGTGATAGAGAGTGCTAAATTTTGTGTCTGCTGCCCCCGCCTTTTGTGCTGATCACTATATCTGAGGTGATCAGCAACTTTTTTGGGGGTGCAGAGGTTTTTTTTTTTTTTATATATACCTGTCAGTTGCACTGTCAGTTGCACCAAAGGTTGTGCACCTGCTGCACCTCACTGGTAATCAGTGTCGCATCACTGATCACCTTTTTTTTTTTTTTTGTGAGTGCTGTGGGGTCTTTTTTTAATTTTTTTTTTACACACACTGTGATTTTGTGGGTGTCCTGTGGCCACTGTGCGCTGATCAGTGACGTACATCACTGATCAGCTTTTTCGGCACAGGGTTGATCTCTTTTTTTTTTTTTTTTTGATCAAATTCCTGTTGCCTTTGAGCGCTGTTCAGTGACAGACGTTACTGACCAACATCTGTGCTCAATTTTTGGCGCAGGACCTTTTTTTTTTTTTTTTTTTTTTTTAACCCCTTCAATTTTTTATTTTTAACCCCTTCATTTTTTTTTTTTTTTATTGGTATAAAGTATTTTTTTTTTTTCTGCACTACATACACACTACACACTACATACCCCCCGGGTTGAAATAAAGTTTGTACCCCCCCCTACACTATACACGTGTTGAAACATTTCACTACCAGTAACACAAAAATAAAAATGGCATCCCAAATGTCCTCCCAAATGTCATCCCAGTCATCCAGAAGAATGTATTCAGCGGAGGAGGCATATGCCCTGCTTGCTTCTGACTCTGACACAGCCAGTGATGCAAGCGGGGAATTTGAAGGATTCGCCTTAAGCTCCTCTTCCTCCTCTGATGATGAGGGACCCCCTCAAAGACGCCCCCGTAGAGCAGCTGAGACCCCCCCCCAACAATTGATCTCGTATGGACCCCACCACCAGACAATTTTGAGCCCCAGGTTCCTGAGTTTTTGGCCATGCCAGGAATCCAATTTGATTCCACAGGTCTCAGAGAAATTGACTTTTTCAAATTATTTTTCTCTGATGATTTTATAAATTTAATGGTGGACCAAACTAATTTATATGCCCAGCAGTTTATTGCTCAAAACCCCACGTCATCATTTGCTAGGTGGACCCCTGTAGATGCAGTAGAGATGATGACGTTTTGGGGTCTGGTGTTTCATATGGGCATAGTAAAAAAGCCAGAAATTAGGCAATATTGGAGTACAGATGTTCTGTACAGTACTCCATTTTATCGTATGGCCATGACCCGGACTCGATTTGAGACAATTCTTAAATTTATACATTACACCGATAATGCACAGTGCCCACCCAGAGATGATCCCACCTTTGACCGGCTATTCAAAGTCAGGCCGGTCATTGATCATTTCAGTGCCAAATTTGAAGAGGTGTACATCCCTGAAAAATTTATTTGTATCGACGAGTCCCTTATACATTTTAAAGGAAGGGTTAAATTCCGCCAGTACCTTCCCAGTAAGAGGGCAAGGTATGGCATAAAAATGTATAAACTGTGTGAAAGCACCTCAGGGTACACCCACAGGTTTAGGGTTTATGAAGGGAAGGATTCAAGAATTGAACCGCCAGAATGCCCCCCCTCCCTCGTAGGTGTTAGTGGGAAAATTGTCTGGGATTTAGTGCACCCCTTCCTGGATAAAGGTTATCACCTCTATGTGGATAACTTTTACACTAGCATCCCCCTGTTTAAGGCCCTTGGTTCAAGAGGTACAGCAGCTTGCGGTACTGTGCGCAAGAACCAAAGAGGCCTCCCAAAAACGCACATTGCCCAAGTAATGAGAAGGGGTGAAAGCAGGGGAATATGCAACGAAAATATGTTGTTGGTCAAATATAAGGACAAGAGGGATGTCCTTATACTGACAACAATTCACGGAGACAGTACCACCTCCGTCCCTGTACGAGGTACCAGTACCCACACCTCAAAACCTAATTGTATCCTGGATTACAATAGGTACATGGGCGGAGTGGATCTTTCAGATCAGGTACTGAAGCCGTACAGTGCCCTGCGGAAAACAAAAATCTGGTACAAGAAGGTGGCCGTGTATATCATCCAGATGGCACTGTATAACGCTTACGTGCTATTCCGTTCTACCGGCCAGAGGGGGACATTTATGCACTTTCATGAGGAAGTCATAAAGGGCCTAATATTTGGGAACCAGCAGGCAGAGGGCCCCAGTACTTCTAGTACTGGCCCCCGTATTGTACCAGGGCAGCATTTTCCTGATGAAATCCCCTCCACTGGAAAAAAGGGCAGGACACAAAAAAGGTGCAAAGTTTGCTATAAAAAGGGAATAAGAAAGCAAACTATTTTCCAGTGTGACACTTGCCCCGACAAACCCGGCCTATGTATAAAGGAGTGTTTTAAAATATACCACACATCTATGGAATATTAGGTTCATAATTTCACCGTGCTTCGGGGGTCTTGCTAATGCCACATAGCACCCACCATTCATTCCACCAGAATCTGAGCCGCAAAATCCAAAAATCACTCCTTCCCTTCTGAGTCCTGCCATGCACCCAACTGGTATTTTTTGGTCACATGTGAGGCATTGCCGTACTTGGGAGATATTGGGGCACAGATTTTGGGGTGCTTTTTCTCCTTCATTCCTTGTGAAAATGAAAAATTTTGAGCCAGAACTGCATTTTTGTGTAAAAAAATGTAATTTTTCATGTTCACTGCCCAGTTTTATCAAAATTGGTGAAACCCCTGGGGGTTTGAAATGTACACTATACCCCTAGATGAATTCCCTGAGGGGTGTAGTTTGCAAAATGGGGTCACTTGTGGGGGGGTTCCACTGTATTGGTGCTTTGGGGGTCTTGCTAATGCGACATAGCACCCACCAAAATTCCACCAGAATCTGAGCTGCAAAATCCAAAAATCACTCCTTCCCTTCTGAGTCCTGCCATGCACCCAACTGGTATTTTTTGGTCACATGTGAGGCATTGCCGTACTCGGGAGAAATTGGGGCACAGATTTTGGGGTGCTTTTTCTCCTTCATACCTTCTGAAAATGAAAAATTTTGAGCCAGAACTGCATTTTTGTGTAAAAAAATGTAATTTTTCATGTTCACTGCCCACTTGTATCAAAATTGGTGAAACCCCTGGGGGTTTGAAATGTACACTATACCCCTAGATGAATTCCCTGAGGGGTGTACTTTGCAAAATGGGGTGACTTGTGGGGGGGTTCCACTGTATTGGTGCAACATAGCACCCACCATTCATTCCACCAAAATCTGTGCTGCAAAATCCAAAAATCACTCCTTCCCTTCTGAGTCCTGCCATGCACCCAACTGGTATTTTTTGTTCACATGTGAGGCATTGCCGTACTCGGGAGAAATTGGGGCACAGATTTTGGGGTGCTTTTTCTCCTTCATACCTTCTGAAAATGAAAAATTTTGAGCCAGAACTGCATTTTTGTGTAAAAAAATGTAATTTTTCATTTTCACTGCCCACTTGTATCAAAATTGGTGAAACCCCTGGGGGTTTGAAATGTACACTATACCCCTAGATGAATTCCCTGAGGGGTGTAGTTTGCAAAATGGGGTCACTTGTGGGGGGGTTCCACTGTATTGGTGCTTGGGGGGTCTTGCTAATGCGACATAGCACCCACCAAAATTCCACCAGAATCTGAGCTGCAAAATCCAAAAATCACTCCTTCCCTTCTGAGTCCTGCCATGCACCCAACTGGTATTTTTTGGTCACATGTGAGGCATTGCGGTACTCGGGAGAAATTGGGGCACAGATTTTGGGGTGCTTTGTCTCCTTCATTCCTTGTGAAAATGAAAAATTTTGAGCCAGAACTGCATTTTTGTGTAAAAAAATGTAATTTTTCATTTTCACTGCCCACTTGTATCAAAATTGGTGAAACCCCTGGGGGTTTGAAATGTACACTATACCCCTAGATGAATTCCCTGAGGGGTGTAGTTTGCAAAATGGGGTAACTTGTGGGGGGGTTCCTAAATTTTAGCATCTTATGGTGCCTAGAAACCTACATGGTGCCTAAAAAATAATCTCATAAAAAGGAGGCTCCAAAATCAAGTAGGTGCTCCTTCTATTATGAAGCCTGTGGTTTGGTCAACGTGCACACTAGGGCCACATATAGGATATTTTTGAAAACAAAAGAATTGGGGGAATCAATTTTTAGTCACATTTCTCTAGTAAAATGTACTGTGTTCCTTAGAAAAATGTATTAAAATTGCAAATCTGCAAAAAAAAATGAAATTTTGAAATTTCACCTACACTTTGTTTTAATTCCTGTGTAACACCTAAAGGGTTAACAAACTTCCAAAATGCTGTTTTGAATACTGTGAGGGGTGCAGTTTTTGAAATGGCATCATTTATGGGGGTGTCTCACATACAAGTCCCTCAAAGTCATATCAGAACTGAACTGGTCCCTAAAAAAATCAGTGTTTGAAATTTTCTTGAAAATTTGAGAATTTGCTATTCATATTGTAAGCCTCCTAGTGTCCAAAAAAATTAAAAGGAAGTTGAAATAATGATGGAAACATAAAGTAGACATATGGTCTATGTTAGTTATTAACTATTTTGAGTGGTATGATTATTTGTCTCACAAGCAGAAAATTTAACATTTTGCAAATCGCTAAATTTTCCATTTTTTCACGACATTTTGGTATTTTTCACAAAAAAACAGACTGTATCGACCCAAATTTACCACTAATTTGAAGTACAATGTGTCACGAAAAAACAATCTCAAAATCACTGGGATAAGTAAAAGCAAAAAAAAGTTATCCCCACTTAAGTGAGACATGTCAGATTTGAAAAAAATGGCTCTGTCAGGAACGCAAAAACTAGCTCTGTCAGGAAGGGGTTAATTGAATACCTAAGTTTTATTTTTTAGTTGCCAGTTGTAAAGCACTGTGGGATTAGAGTGATGCTTGGTGATTTGACAGGGTAATGGTGCCCAGGCCTGCATTAATAATTAGTAAAGCATGCACTAATTATATCACAGAGTATAAAAGAAGTAGTTAGCAGGGATTTTGAATGAAGCTATGAGTAGCACAGTGACTGATTTACGCATATGGTGATCTGTGGCACTCAGGAGACATTAAATGCCCAAACATTGAAAAGATTGTTAATGTTTTTGTGTCATACAAACATTTTGTTGCAGACTATTTTCAGCGTCATCCATTTTTTTAAATCTGTTTTAATAGTGTTCATTCTAGCACCCTGCATCTTTCAAAACCCCTACAGCAGGCATGTCCAAACTCTGGCCCTCAAGCTGTTGTGATACTACACATCTCAGCATGCCTTGCAATATTTTTACCATTCCCTACTAGCAAAACTGTGGCAATGCATTATGGGACTTGTAGTTTCACAACAGCTGGAGGACCATAGTTTGGACATGCCTGCCTGAGGTGTCGCTCTCTGCTATGGTGCTTCTAGCACAGTGGGGTCTGTATTTCAGCTTTGATATACAGACCAGGCCTGTGTTAAGGTGCATACACACGGAACGATGCCGGAATCGTACCGCCATCATTCACGAGTGAATCAAATCGTTCATCATGCATACACTTCACAAAAGATTGGTCTGTGATCTTTTTGCATGCATGTTGTTTTTTTTTTTACTATTTATTTTCACTATTTTTGTGATCCGTACAGGTTTCACCCAAATACAGTTGGAAAATTTTAAATTAGGAATCACCATTCAACTGTGATTCCTAGTCGTATTATTTCAATGGCGTATGCATTCGTATTCCTGTATATGAATATGCCTGTAAAAATAATTCAAATATGCTTATCTTCGGACATTATAAATTACAAAAATAAGTGTAGGCAGTCAAATTTGAATACGACTGCCAATTTCAGGCGTATTTGCGTTAGTAAATTTCCCCCAATATATGTAGAGTACAGGTGGCACATGAGGAGATTATATATTGGGGCAAAAAAGTATTTGGACAGGCACCGATAGTGCAAGTTGACCCACTTAAAAAGATGAAAGGTCTGTCATCTCTCATTATCATAGGTACACTTTAACGGACACAAGACAGAATGTGGGGAAAAAAACAGGAAATCACAGGGAAATTGTATGATTTTTAAACAATTTATTTGTAAATTCTTGCTGAAAATAATTATTTAGACAATCAAAAAGTAAAGCTTAATACTTTATAATATATCCTTGGTTGTCAATTCTCTCCTAAACACAATAAGTTGTCCTGTCACCTTTGCAGAAAAGCAGCCCGAAAGCATGATGTTTTCACCCCCATGCTTCACAGTGGGTATGGTGTTTTTGGGATGCCACTTATCATTCTTCACCCTCCAAATATAGCGAGTAGAGTTTGTACCAAAAAGTTCTATTTTGCTCTCATCTGACTGCATTACATTCTCCCAATCCTCCTCTGGATCATCCAGATGGTCACTGGCAAACTTTAGACGGGCCTGGACATGTTTTGGCTTAAGCAGGGTAACCTTTTGGGCGCTGCAGTATTTGAATCCATGATGACGTGCTGTGTTACTAATGGTAACCTTTGTGATTGTGATTCCAGCTCTCTTGAGGTCATTGACCAGTCCCTCCTTGTAGTTCTGGGCTGATTCCTCCCCGTTCTCAAGATCATTGATACCCCACTAGGAGAGAGCATGGAGCCCCGGGTCTAGGGAGATTGTCAGTGATCTTGTATTTCTTCCATTTTTTTTTCCCTATAATTGTGCAAACAGTTGATCTCTCATTTCAGCCTTGTGTAGCTCTACAATTTTGTCCCTGGTGTCCTTAGACAGCCAGGTCTTAGCCATGGTGGAGAGGTTGCAGTCTGACTGTGAGCGACACCGGGTGAACATCGGGGCACCACCAGGAGACCAGGTAAGTATGTTAAAAATTTTTTTTACAAAAACTGGAAAAATCCCTTATTGGAATTGCTCGGTACCACGAGCATTTTGGATAAGGGATACTAAACCTGTATCAACCATGGGGTCAGTGACCGGTCCGGTGGGGCAGGCGCATTCACCCCGCAGCGATCTGCACCAACACAGTCTGAGCATTTGCTCTTCAGCCCTCATCCTGCATGGCTGCCCCCCTGCCAACATCGGCTGCCCCTCCCCCTGTCCACTCTTCAGCTCTCGTTCAGTGGCAGGATCCAACTTTCAGACAGGCGACACCCGGCACCTGCGTTCCTCTCGGCCGGATGTCTCTTCGATGTGAAGCTGATAGCAGCCCCTGTGCTCAGTGCATACAGCAGGTGCGCCCACGGAGTTGGGATCTTCCTAACCAGGACAAGCAGGAAGGAGAATGCGGGTCCCTAAGGGGGGCAATCGCCTCCTTTATGGTGGCAACCTCAGCTTGACATTGGACCTGATACTAGCTCCAGACCTGTTGAGTTACATAGTTACATAGTAGGTAAGGCTGAAAAAAGACTTGCGTCCATCTAGTTCAACCTGGTATAGATATCCATTGCTGATTTGGTAGGTTCTGGTATTTTACAGACAAATTATATTTCTTATTTGTACCCTTGGATGTTTTTCTCCAGTAAATGTTTGTCCAACTTTGCCTTGAATGCATTTAATGAGCCAGCCGTTACCAACTCTCTGGGAAGAGAGTTCCAGAGTTTGACTGTTCTGACCGTAAAGAAATTCTTTCTACTAGCTGAATGAAATCTTTTTTTCTTCTAATCTATACTCATGCCCTCGTGTTCTAGATTCCTTTCTAGTAGAAAAAAGGGTGTGTGACAGTTTCTTATATTGGACCTTGATATACTTGTACATGTTGAGAATGTCCCCCCTTAAACGTCTCTTTTCTAATGTAAATAGTCCCAAATTGCTTAATCTCTCCCCGTAGCTTAAATTCTCCATTCCCCTAATAAGCTTTGTTGCTCGCCTTTGGACTTTTTCTAATTCTATGATGTCCTTTTTATAGTGTGGGGCCCAGAACTGCACTCCGTTCTCGAGGTGAGGTCTCACCAATGCTTTATACAGTGGCATAATTACCCTTGAGTCCCTAGTTTCCATTCCCCTCTTAATACATGCCAGAATTTTGTTGGCCTTTTTTGTAGCTACATTACAATGTGCACTACATCCCAGTTTGCTGTCTATTTGGACTCCTAGATCCTTTTCAAGTATGGAATTACCCAGTTCCTCTCTGCTAAGGTTGTAACTTGCACACTGGTTGTGTCTCCCAAGGTGCATAACCTTACATATATCTACATTGAATCTCATCTTCCATTTTTTTGCCCACTCATCTAGAATTGCAAGATCATTTTGAAGCATGGTGACATCTTCTGATGATTTGATGACTTTGCTAAGTTTTGTATCGTCCGCAAAGATGGATACATTGCTGAGTAACCCTATCCCAATATCGTTAATAAAAATGTTAAACAAAATGGGCCCCAAAACCGAACCCTGGGGCACTCCACTTAGTACCGGTATCATATCTGATACGGCACCATTCACAACCACTCTTTGTTCTCTATTACATAGCCAATTCCCTACCCATCTGCAGATATTTTCACCCAATCCTAGGTTCTCCATTTTATTAATCAATCTCTTGTGTGGGACAGTATCAAATGCTTTAGCGAAATCTAGGAAAATCACATCTACAGCATTTCCATTATCGAGGTTTTTGCTAACCTCTTCATAGAACCCTAGTAGATTAGTTTGGCATGAACGATTTTTCACGAACCCGTGTTGGTTAGTACTGAGTAGACGGTGATGATCTAAATATTCCTGGATACCATCCCTTAAAAATCCTTCAAATAGTTTACCCACAATTGATGTTTAACTAACGGGTCTGTAATTAGCGGGATCTTCCTTTTTTCCTTTTTTGAATATTGGCACTACCTCTGCTATTCTCCAATCTTTTGGTACTATACCTGACGATAGTGACTTGCTAAAGATATAGGCCAGTATTCAATGCCTCAGATTCACCGTTTTTTCCAGTGAATCTGGCAATTCGCTGGGTTAAACGGCGAATTTTCTGTTAGAAAAAACAATTCGCCATATTCAATGGAGGCAATTCGCCACAAATGAACAGCGAATGTCTGCCGATTCGCCGTAAATGATTCTCCACAATTCGCCTGTGATTTTCAATGGGGTTTTTAGTGGAATTCGCCGACAGTGTATTCAATGCTGAAATGGAGAACTGCTTTCTCCATTGATTTTTGCCATGATTCTCCATTTCACATTCGTCATCTTTTTTAGGTGAACTGGAATGTGATCCTTTAAAATGATGGGGTTTTTTTTTTTGGGGGGGGGGGGGTGTGTAAAAAAATCAGTTATTACATTTTTTCTATTTTTTTACCGGGACAAGTAACACATAAATATATTTTTTTATTTTTATAAAAAAAAATTTTTTACATACTATGGGGGGTGGGGGGGACGCTGCTGGTCAAATGCTGTTACATATGCTGTGGTGCTGATTCCCCGCTGATCTCAAATAAGGGTTGCAGGGACCCCCTTCCCACTGGTGGGTGGCATGCAGTGGGATCTGGCAGCGCAGGGTCATGTCAGGTAGTGCTGGCGTGCAGGAGGTCCCTGCAGTGTATGTGATATCAGTGGCGGGGTCCCTGCAGTGGATGGGAAATAGTATTTCCCATCCACTGCAGGGACCCCACCGCTGATCTCACATACACCGCAGGGACCTCCTGCCAGACCCTGCTGGATGCCACCCACCAACGGACAGGGGGTTCCTGTCAGATCAACGGCGCCCCCCCTCCCCCCGCCCGTTTAGTGTTTTGCGGACCTCTACGGAGGGGAAAGGAGGGGGGCGCACCTGACCTGGGGGAAGCAGCCGCTCAGCAGCCCGGGCATCCTCACAGCCGGGATCCGACACGCAGCCCGCTCTGCTCCCCGACCACAACAGGTGGGACACTGACAGAAGGGAGAGACGGCTCCAGCGGCAGCAGCACTAGCAGACCTCCGGCTCCAGCAGTCCCAGCGCGGTGATAGCAGATGTCAGCACACTGGGACTGCTGGAGACGGAGGTCTGCTATTGCTGCTGCTGGACCCGTCCCTGACACCTGAGGCTGTGCGGGGGCACCTGGCGGCATCAGCGGGCTCCCCCGCCGTGACTCCGCTCCATCCCCTGCAGTGGCAGTATTGCCGCAGAAGCAGGGGAGAGTGCCGGGAGCGGTATTCGCTCCAGGGGGGAATTTTCGCCGTCAGGGGCAGAGTGCCCCTGACGCGTTGAATAGGGTGGACGGGCGGCTGCCCGGCGAATCGCCCTACAGGGAGAATTGCGGCGAAAGTGCAGCGAATCCTACACAGGATTCGCTGCTGCCCGCGATTCTCCACATTGAATACCTGCCTTAATGTAGGGGGTAGCTAGTTCCCTTAATTCCATTAATACCCTCGGATGAATCCCATCTGGCCCTGGTGATTTATTTGTTTTGAGTCTGCTTAGCCTCAGTATTATTTCCTTCGGCGTGAAATCCACAATGAGATCTGGCTTATTTGTCCCGTTTGTGGTAAATGTTCGTTCCACAGTCTGCTCTCCCTCAGTAAATACTGATGAGAAGAACTCATTTAACAGTTTTGCTTTTCCCTTGTCCTCAGTAACACTTTTTCCACTAGTATCAGTTAGTGGGCCTATGTTTTCCTTTAATTAAACGTTTACTATTTATGTATTTAAAAAACTTCTTTGGGTTGGTTTTGCTTTCAGTGGCTATGCACTCTTCATATAATATTTTAGCTGCTTTGATTACCCCTTTACAAGTTTTGTTTGATTCTTTGTATTTTGCGAACGCCTCCTCATTCAAGTTATTTTTATAGAATTTAAAGGCTCTGGTTTTATTGTTGATAGCTGACCTTACTTCTTTGTCCAACCGTGGTGGTTTTTTTTTGTTGAATTTACCTTTTAGTTACTTTAGGAATGTATTCAATAGAATAGAATCAACTTTATTGACCATGTATGCTTATGCACACTAGGAATTTTTTGTGGATTTACAGTGCAGCATCAAGCAGGGATGAGGGGGGAGGGGGGGGGGGGGGGGAGGAGACGGCATTACATATATTTCATTAAGACATTACATGTGGGGAACACATGCCCACCGAGTTGCACAGAGCCTAGGCAGCCATCAGCGGCGCCACTGGTCACTGCTACAGCCAGGTAGGTAACATTAAGCAGAGACAGTACAGTTATCACACAGGGAACACATGCCCACCAAGCTGAACAGTGCCTAGGCAGCCATCAGCGGCGCCACTGGTCGCTGAAACAGCCAGATAGGTAACAATACAAGCAGACAGTACAGTTATCACACAGGGAATATATTTGACTGAGCTGCACAGCTCCTAGGCAGCCATCAGCGGCGCCATCTTGATCATGCTGCTCAAAGGCAACAGTAATAATAATATTTGTATTTATGAACCACTTTTCTTCCAAAGCTGACACACCCTGCCAGCTTGTTGCTGGCAGGGTGTGCAATCAGTGAAGGAACAGCATACAGGCTTTGCATACAGTGGGGGTAGAGGTATATGATGAAGATAGAAAGAAACAGTAAAACAAAGAGTAATACATAGCTTTCCTCAGCTCAGAGGCAGAGACAGATAGTAATTTGGGAAAAGCAAAATAAAATGTGGCAGTGTTTCAGTTTATGTCCAAATCCAGTACAAACTCCAGTTCTAACTCATTGCTTGCTTTAGATGACTTGCTTCAGATGATGCCAGGCTTCTCCAAATTTCCCATTTTAAAGGAAAGTTAGGTCAGCTGGTACAGGGGGAGAGGTTGGTGTTTGCACACATTGCTCAGCTTATCTGATTAAAGGTGGGGGATGTTGTAGGCTCCCAGTAGCAAAACACATTTCCATTGCAGACTGTTCTTTTAAATGAAAAGCATCAGGTTTTGGAAAATGGCATTCATGTACCTGTACAGAGGAGATGAGAGATGGTTTGAAAACTTCATTCCAGTTCTAACTCATTGCTTGCTTTAGACGACTTGCTTCAGATGAGCAACAACAACAAAAGTTAGTGAATCAAGCACCTTTTTTAGAGTATCCAACATTTCCTCTGCATTTTTTCCCTCCATAACCGTTTCCCACCCAATTCCTGTTAGGGCTTCCCTGAATAATTCAAAGTTCACTTTTCTGAAGTTTAGTATTTTAGCAGATCCTTTTTGATGTAATTTACTGAAGTTGATTTCCAGTGAAGTCCAGTGAGTCTTACTCGATGTTAAACCGCAAAGGGTTAAACAATATACACTGTATTCAACCACATAATGTTGATCATTCAAAAATTAAACCGTTTTCATAAATCATCTGTTTGGTATTTGACCATTAGTGTTTTCAGGAAGGGTAGTTCTCTCCTTGCCATTACTCCAGCCTTCTGAGGAGGTAGATTTTTGAGTAAATGAATTTGGGGGATATTTTGCAAAACCTAAAGAGAGATAAAGTACTAAAACATCAGCTTCCTTATTGACATTTTACAGGCTGATTGTGAAAAATGACAAGCTGACTGGATTTACTGATGGGTTGTCTCTTCAAGCTTTGATAAATCTCCTTTGTGGGAAAATGCTACATTTTCCTTAAATGCAAAAGTAGGTTTCTCTTTGCCGTTGCTCCCTTGGATTCTTCTGAGAAATCTTGCCCTCAATTTACGACTGGATTAAATAATGGGTGATCTTAATAATTATGGCAAATTTGTCATCTAAATGGTTAATATGGTTTTATACATTGGCAAATCACAAACATGTATCATATTTTTAGACCTAAATAAATTAGCTTTGTGACCTAATAAATGTGTAATGACATAACCATTATTATACTTGACATGTAGATAATATACTTTGACCATCAAAAATTGTGGGGGGGGGGGGGGGGGGGGGAGGGAGGGAAACACCACTTTACCATAAGCTTCTATCCTTTACTGTCAGATAGAAGTGATGAAATAGCCGTTTTGCCACCCAATGCCGACATTGGGCCTTATTCTAGTTCACTCTTTCTGACAAAATCCTTCTTAGATGGACAAAACCATGTGCACTGCAGGTGGGGCAGATGTAACTTGTGCAGAGAGAATTAGATGTGGGTGGGGTTTTACTTCAAAGTGAGATCTATATTGCAGTGTAAAAATAAAGCAGTCAGTATATACCCTGCACAGAAACAAAATAACTCACCCAAATCTAATTATCTGCAAATTTTACATCTGCCCCACCTGCAGTGCGTATGGTTTTGTCCCTCTAAGAAGGATTTTGTCAGAAAGAGTGAACTAAAATAAGGCCCATTGTGTGGATTTCTGCTTGCCACCACAGAAGGGATTAAATGGAAACAATAGGCATCATCAAAGTCGTGTCCATCGTACAAACAATTGAATTGCTCATCACTTTAGATGGAAGCTGTAGGCTCCTAATTTGTTTTTATTTATTTCATCTGATGATTTTACCTGGGAGCAGCAAACATGAAAGATTAACTTTCAGGTTATTGCTATAACAGAATTGTGGAAGGGCATGCTGGGATGTCTACTCCAACAGCAGCTGGAGACCCACTTATTGCTTCCCCTGGCATGCAGCTATATTACTTGTCAACATTCACCATCACTTCTGTGAAAGTGTTTGTAGCAAGATTAGTGGCACCTAATGTTTGGCTCTTGCTAATGACTTTTCAACAAATGTGTCCAGGAACTCTTTAAGTTTACAGTATTTAAAATGTATATCTCCTGACTGAGTTTAATTGAGTGCTCACATTTATTTTTTACAGGTTTAACCATCTGTGGTCACAACTGTCTGCTGACTGCAGAATGGATATCTGCCAGCAAAATAGTGTGTCGGGTTGGTCAAGACAAGAATGACAAAGGGGACATCATTGTTACTACAAAATCTGGAGGAAAGGGGACCTCAACCGTGTTCTTTAAGTTGCTGAAGCCTGACAAGATTGGTAATTTATTATACTGTACTGTAATATATTGGCGTCTGAAATACATACAGTATGATAATATTTTGATTCGTCTAAGAGATATTTGCCACCATTTTGCAGTATATGTAACACCCTGAAAATGTCAAGAAAGTTGGGAGATTTCAACCATATACTGTAGCTGCTATATGCAAGTGTGCAGTTTTGTAAATTACAAAATCAGGTTTTAAAATATTGTTGCTTTAAAGATGACTAAATCCCTGAAATCTAGGGCTTTTGAGCAACCTGTTGGCTATTACATTTGTCCTCTTTGTTATATGATAATATGGAACACAAATAGGCAATCTGCCCACAATATGTATTCAAATGGCAGTTATTAAAATTAATATGTTTATTACATGAAGAAAAAATGAACTCGATGAATTATAAATACATCTTTAGGCTAAACATATAGTGAGCCATTTTACATGTTTTCTGCGGCAAAATCATTTAACGATCAAAGTTTAAAAATTAAATATATGATATTTAAAAAATGCACCGTCATGATTATAGATAAATATTTACTACATTAGCCTGCAATGATTACAGTATGTTTGTGATTAAATTAATTAATGAATGATGTCATTGCCTGGTGCATATGGAACTTGACCGAATATCCCTTAATTGCTCTTTCAAACAGACATAAGCATAGCGAGGGGACGTGGTGCACTTTGTTAGTGCCCATGTCGACATAAGGCTTGTGTCGACCTAAGTCCATGTTGACCTTCCCATGATATATAACAGTAGATGAAGCAAACGATGGCACTCAGAGGTTCATTTTAAAAGTCGCAGTGTATTTAAAAAAATCAAACCAACGTTTCGGGACTGGCACACCTCTTTGTCAAGGTGTAGGGTGAGATCTTACACCTTCTATTCTATTATTAAATTTTGTGAGGGGACCGGCCGCAGTATATATAGATAGAGGACTGCTTGCAGCCCGGCACTCTTCTGCAACTAATCCCGGTGCCCTCTGGACTGGATACACACAATAGTAGATGAAGAAAACTCCAAATCAAACCAACGTTTCGGGGCCGGCACGTCCCTTTGTCGAGAATTCGTCTGATGCATTCACAATGTTAACAGCCAAAGTGTTGACATGTATAATGTTGACATTCTCAGAATTCCGACAGGTTTAAGCACCATAGATTGGGTTTTCGCCATGGTATATGGTCGTTAGGTCAACAGCACTAATGTCAACATGCATTGAGTCGACATGTGCCAAGGTCGACACATGGGGTTTTTCACTGTTTTTTTTTTTTTGCACCAACATGTACTGACATGCTGTATTTCATGCCCTCCCATCCATAAGGGCGTGGTGGGATAATAAAATAGTGTGCTGAGCATAGGGAGGCACCGTGCCCGAAGCATGGTGAGCAGACGAGGTGCATTTTTAGCTCCCATGTCGACTTTGTCGCCATTCGGAATAAAAAAAAAAGTGAAAATCTCCATGTCGACCTAATGCTTGTTTTGATCTAATTACATGTCGACCTTGGCTCATGGCTACCTTCAGTGGTCGACCCAATGCCTGTCTACCTTACTGCTGTCGACTCTATAACCCGTACCATTGGCCACTAGGGGAGAGTTAGGTATTACCACTACCCTTTATCATAATTAGCTGACCACCAGACCCGTGGAAGACACCGCTGGACCCACAACGAGGTAAGTCATTGTTGGACCTCTCTGGCATTCTAATAATCTCAACTAATCATTCTAATAATCTCAATGTTACGTGGTCCATGTCAACATTATAAATGTCGATAAAACAAACCCAATCTAGGATGAGCCACACTTGAGGTAAATTTATTAAGTCCACTTTTCATAGCTATTACATCTTTGACAGTTTTAGCCATTGGATTTGAAGTGATATGATGTAAAAAATACAACTGAGCATGCTGTGATGGGAGATTGCAAAGGGCTATATTCAATAGATAATTTTTTTATTATTATTATGCACCTCACACTAACTCATCAATCCTGCTAAACCCGACCATATTTAATGATGTGATCTTCATAGGGTATGCAGGAGATCCAGCTCTCCTATTGAAGTACACACTTTGTATTTAACATTAACCCTTGAATACAGCAACCTAATCTGCTTGAAACACTGTTTAGTACATTTATTCCTAAATTCGCATTAAGGTAATGACTATGGGGGTATATCCAATTGGGTGCAACAAAACATCAGGAGACTTTTCTTCACCTGATATTTCACCAGTTTCTTTTTATTTGTTCTGGGTATCCAATTAGAACTCCTATAAAAATACTTTTATTTTGAGAAAACACAGGTTCAGTGAATCCTCTGTGTTTTTCACTGGTGCTTGATCAGGATTTTGTGAGAACCTGATAACCTGCAGCTCATGCGGGTTTATATGGACTGATAGGATCGCCTTTGGCAAAGACATTACCCATACTTCAATGTGATGTGTTTGGATGAAAGATGGGGAAATGCTTGTTAGAGGATGCTAACATGAATGGGTGTAGGCAGACTATTGGTGTTCAGACGATATATATTCTAGATGGAATAAAATGTAAACCAACATTTTTAATAGTATTTCTTTATATTTTGCATTCAGACTATATTATCTTTTTTTTTTTTTTTTTTATTATTGTAGGTATTTTGGAACAGTCAGCAGTGTGGGTAGAAGAAATTAATTACTACGATTTGCGTACAGACAGGAATAAAGCGTTATCCCCACTGTCTCAACGACCAGCCAATCCATTGGGTATAGAAATAGACAGGTAAGTTACAGTGCTGATCTCATCTATGCTTATTTGATGTACGCAACAGTTATACAGTCTTGTACAGGACTCATTATTACTTTCCTTTATTTGCTGCTTCTGTCCTAACACTGCCACAAATGCCAGATTAAAGGTAAATGTAGATTACTTATTGCAGTTACCCCATGCTGTGTTTAGTTAGAGGAAGAGAGAGGTCATTGATAAAAAGTTTAATTTGCCTCTACTTCTGCTTACTTACAGATGAGATTGGGCTGTCATTGGAAATATAAAACACCATAAAACTAATACAATGGGTCGTATACAATGCAGGCGGCGAGGGGGTTAAACGGCGAGGGTCCCGAAAACAAGCGATCCTTGCCGTTTAACTCCCGCGTCGGCTGCTCACCCTATTCTACATTCTGGGGGAATCCTTGCTGTCAGAGGATTCCCCCAAACCGCGAAGCTCGCAGCTAATGCCACAAGCGTCGCTGTTTTAGTGGCCGCACGCACTGTTTCCCCTTTGCTAAAAAACCTAGCGACAGGAAAACTGAGTGTGCAGTTGAATACTGACCCTGTTAGCTGTGACAGCGAGCAGTCAGCACAGTTCGCAAAAATCGTTGAATATACCCCAGTGTGTTAAGTGAGCCGGCGCTCCGGGTAGTTTGTGTACCTTTTTATATTTTGTTTATATCATCTGGCAGATAGTGGAGCAGGGGATGTGGCTTCTCTGTACATCATTTTCTGTGTTGTGCATTAACCATTAATTCACTTGTTACTTATTTGCTCTAGCACTGCTTTTTTTTCTCTTCCTTTACTTTGTTGGTGGGGACTGACTTACCCCTCTTTACAGCAGCTGCTATATTGAAAACCAGCCCATACTCAGCACCCAGGATCAACTTTAGTAGTTTTTGTTTCTCTTGTCAATCATTCATTCCTGTTAATGAAAATTTATAACGACAGTTGTGTAATCGGTATATTGTAATTTACTAATATCAGTCAAATCCATCACATACCCTGATAAATACAGCTATATTGCATTATACAAATAATCTAAACATTAAGATGATTGTTACTTGAAATTATAATAACCAAAAAAATATATAAAGTATTTTGCTCCTTAAACAGGAACTGCAAAATTATAATTACTTACAGGTGTATAATGCAAAATACATCACCAGGTCAAATACACAATATAGTATCACAACTCAGAAGTGGGTTCCTAACTTATGCCAAATATCCTCCTATTATTTTGCTAAATAAACTTCAATGCAGATTCTAGTTGATATGTGTAGTATATATTTATGTATTTTATGAATCCAAGAAACATGTGTCTTATCATGTGTTGCTCTTCTCTGTGCATGTGTGTTAAGGCCCCCTTACACTTGTCCAACTTGTCTGAGGGACAAGTTGTACCTGATTGACTTGAGATTTATCCTATGTGCACGAGGATCAATCCCCTGGTTAAACCTAATGAGCAGAGTAGTGTGCATCGGTCCTACAGCATCAGGCACATTAGATTTTGTCAGATAAATTGGCCCGATCCATCTGATTTGGGTCTAAACAGACGCCAATATCTTGAGCTCCTTCACAGGCGCCACAAGTATTCCACAGTGCCTGACAATAAATAACAAGAAAATAGTGATTTACAGTACAAATGCAAATTGAAACAAGTATATGGTAAATAAGGCACTTGCGGCAGTGGACACTGGTGCTATTTTAACAGTGGCAGAGAAATACAGTATTCTTAGAAAAGCACATTAGGAGAAAGGGCCTGATGAATGCAGCATGCTCCCCCCTGCACCATCCCTCCCTGCCAGCCAATGCCGGGTCCCGGCGGCCACCGACATCGGCCCATGTGGACGCACATAACTGTGGGATAATGTAAAGGCTTCACACAGATAGGGCTCTGATTGGAATTTAAACTTGCAATCCCAGAGCTGCAGAATAGAGGCATCAGTGCTGATTTGTTTACTGTATGTTGTGGTAATATTTGCACTTTTAAGTAAATAACCATGTTTTAAATATCTACATCAGTGGTTCTCAAACTGTGTGCCGTGGCTCCCTGGGGTGTCTCAGGACACTTGCAGGGGTGCTTTGGATTGGTGGTCCAGTGCCAATTGAAATTATGGTACTTGTGTATTTTGGCGGCGCCCCCGATGTCCGTCGTACGATGAACGCATCGCATGCCATGCACCCGATGGCATGCGATGCGACGCGATTTTGACCCCCTATACGATCAAAAATCGTATAAGCACCCTAAAGGGTGCTTTTGAGCACCCTAATGGGTGCTTACAATGTTAAATGCACCCCCACGCCACCCCCCCACTATAAACGTGAACCCGAAGCGTGGCGAGCGCAGCGAGCCCGCGAGGGGCGGCGGTACGCGTCCTACGACCTTTTCATACCCCCACTATCCACGTCGGCGTGGAGTTGAGAATAGAATAGTGTGGCGAGCCACCGAGCCCGAAGCGTGGCGAGCGGACGCGGATACCTTCACAGGTAAACGCGTCCCTTCGCGGGCTTCACAGGTATCCGCGTCCCCTCGCGGGGCTCGGTGGCTCGCTGCGCTCGCCACACTATTCTATTCTCAACTCCACGCCGACGTGGATAGTGGGGGTATGAAAAGGTCGTAGGGCGCGTACAGCCGCCGCTCGCCACGCTTCGGGTTCACGTTTATAGTGGGGGGGGTGGCGTGGGGGTGCATTTAACATTGTAAGCACCCATTAGGGTGCTTAACATTGTATAAGCACCCATTAGGGTGCTTATACAATGTTTAATCGCATCGCATCGCATCGTATGGCATTGTATGCCATGTACAATGGCATACAATTTCAAAATTGTATGCCATTGTGCACTGTCGTACGATATCGCGTCGCATCGCATACCATCGTATGCGTTATGGTATGCGATGCGATGGGCGCCGCCAAAATACACAAGTACCGAAATTATTTGTGGTCAATGTAAAAGGCAAAAGCATTGCTGATGGGCTGCCAATAATAAAATATGTGGACAAAGAGAAGCTAATCCTGTCCCTCACCCATAAACAAACCTATCTATGACATACAAAACAATTTGCAGAATAAGAAACTTTTGGCCTGGGGGGCCGTGAAATAAATTCTGATGATCTAGTGTGCCGTGATTTCAAAAAGTTTGGGAAACACTTATCTACATAATAGTGCTGGTATTACCTGCTGGTTATATTTTCTTCACAAAAAAACAAAACGGGTCTGATGGCAAGTACTGGGGTCTCCTATTAAAAAAAAAAAAAGATTCTCATCAAAAAATGTGCTGCTATCATGCAATCGTACACATGGGCCCTGGAATTTATTCTGGATCCTATGTACTATTCCGGCTTTGATGAGCTGCTTATTGCAGATTGTTTAGAGTGCCTGAAGCATAATCCCTGATAAATGCCGGCATCAGAGCTAATTACAGTAGATAGTGAACGTTGAACCTATTAGCAGCAGTTAATTATTGCTGCTAATAGGATACCCCCGTTATACGTTCATTGGTACCATTCTGAATAGCAAAGCTACTAAAATATTGATTATTACATTTTACCAATTACTGTATATGTAAAACTTTTTAAAACATGACAAATGAGTCTATTGCATTTAAATATTAAAAACAATGGTTTTTTAAAAAAACAGACAGCTCTGATAACTTACGAAGGATCATTACATTGTAACTGATGCAATATTGGAAGAATTACAATTTATATTAGTTTTACTGCTGTACATTTTTTGTTTAATTTGGGAGCTATGGGTTGTACACCATAGACATCTATATATTCTAGATGTGTTTTTTTTTGTTTTGTTATAACTGTGTGCTAGAGAACCGCTGAATATAAAAATGTGGTTAAGGTATCAAAATGAAGTTCTTGCCATGTAAATGTACCAGTCAAAGAGAAAAATAAGATGAGACAACAGAACTGCAAATTTCCCATGTAAAGTCCATGGAGGGTATCCATTTACCTCTGATAAAAGATCAGGCGCAAAAACCTCCAGACAAGCTATTTTTCCAGATGTTTCACGCTTTTTAATTTTGATTGGAATAACCAATTAGATTGCCCGCCAAATAGCACTATTTCTCCTGAAAACACACATTGATTTTGCTTCACCTGCTACAGTCATTTAATAGCCTCTGGGTAGCTATTCCGGTGAGCTGGTCACTGCCCTATGGTGTATTCATGATGTTCTACGATCAGTCCTAAAGCAAGTAAATACTTTTTTGCATACTTACCCATAAAAAGTATGCTTGATATGAGTTTTATCTTTAAAAATAAAACAAAACTTTATTTTGACAGGTTTTCACAAGTTTATAAGTACCTAATGTCTGTTTAAGGAAATGTGCTACCTGTTGCACACCAGTGGAATTACAAATATGCAAATTGGTGCTTTGTATATGTTATTCCAGACAAATTTTATATATATATATATATATATATATATATATATATATATATATATATATATATATATATATATATATATATATATATATATATATATATATAATTAGTGATTGTATTCATTATTTTGTAGTATAGGTTGAGTATCCCGTATCCATTATCCGAATTATTCCGAAAACCATACATTCCAGAAAGAGAAAAAAAAATATTTTTTTTGCTAAAAACTCACTGGTGACATTTGTAACAGCACTACTGAGGGAATGATATGTAACTGCCACTATATTTTGTTTCATGTTTTGAAACCTTGTTTTTTGAACAAATAAAATATATTTGTGTGTATTTTATGTGCTAATAAAATATATTTGTGTGTATTTTATGTTTTTATACAGCATACATGCAAGATACTTCAAAATACATAATTGAAATATTAAAATATTCTGAAATACGGAATAATCCGTTATCCAAAATTCTCCTGGTCCCGAGCATTTTGGATACGGGATACTCAACCTGTACAAGCATTAAACTGAGTATGTGGGTAGTGATTCTTTTTTTGCAGCTAATTTTAATTTTACCTTTTTTCCTTTTAATACGAAGTATTCAAACATTCCAGAAAGAAAAAAAAATTGTTTTTACTCCCGAATGCCAAACATGTTCGTCTTTTTTTTCCCATTGATTTAGTTAGGTTAGATAATTATGGCACGCTTGGTGTATAGTGCTCAATATTGACTAAAATCTCAGATTGTGCACATTACTGATTAGATTCTTGGCAAACATCTTATTTAAAATCACCTCATTCCAAGACATGACTCGGATTACCCTAGCTGTATTTATAACTTTTAACATATTGTATACATAAAACAAACTCTTAATCCCTTTTTGATTTTGCTTACATTGAACCAAACGGGAGTGCTTTCAGAAATCTATTTCCTTCTTCTCTACTTTGAAAGTGATGAACTAAAATAGTTTAAAAATAAGTGTGGTTTCTCCTGAGCAAGGCGATCGCAATCAAATGCACAGATATTCTGATGAATGTCTTAAAATGAAAGCCAAGGAAACGCCTTGCTGGAAGGTAAAGGAACCTTTAGTCATTTTTAGGGGAATGTTTATGCAAAATGTCCCAAAGCTGACTGATAGGAAATCTATTGGGAATGTAGGACAGTGCATGTGCAGACTAGCTGGGTGGCCTGTCTGAGGATCTCAACCTTTAACTCTTTGCAGTGCAGAGCATTACATTTTAGAATAATTTAAGTTTTTTTGACAAATAAATATTTAGAGCACCCCATGTGAACATTTTATTGATTTACTTAAGAACTATGTATTACATTTTTATTTTAGATATGACTTTATTAGTAGGTTTATTAAAAAAAAATTGTGGCTGTTACGTAAGTGGTTCTAAGAGATTTCTAGTGCATATTCGTTATTGTTCAATTAAAAGCATGTTTAAAATTGTATGATCGTTTACAATTTTTACAAATTGTGCTGTTAAAATGTATAAATGTTGATCTACTACTTTTTTTTAACATGTGCACCTTATGCACTTCAGAAATATCTGTAATGGCGCGATGATTAGTCTGTAACCAAGGATGTGTTGCTGCAACATTTTTGGCAAAAACTCCACAGCTTAAGGATGTTTAGTTTTACTGGAGACTGCTGAGGAAGAAATAAATAAATGGTGTGCATGAGACCTATGCCGTTTAGGGTTAGAAGCAAATGCAAAAAATCGCTGATCATTTGTGCCTGGGGAGCACCGCATTATATGTATTTAAATGCACTATAGAAAAGTTTTTATTGATTGCTTTATATATTTTTATCTCTTGTTCCTTAACCTATGTTCATATAACCTAAATCTCCTTACCATGTAGAATAATTCAAACTTGAAATCTGAAACAAGCTCTTTGACCTAAGAGCCACCTTCCAATGGTGGAGGTGTTCTCTAACTTTCTGCAGGATAAAGGTGGAGTAAGATATAGCTTTGCATTAGTGTAAAATTAACACTACATTTTGTTTGTGTGCGTGTGTGTCTTCAATTTATCATGTTCTATTAATTGCTAAACCAGTTCTGAAAAAAAAAGAAAAAGTGGGTCAAAGTTATTTTGCAACATATCACCTTACACCATTTCCTTGTTAGTTATTTCGGATTTTAAATAATTCCAAAGTCCACAACTAGTTTAGCTGATTTTCAAATAAGAATAATCTCTGGTGCCTAGGATATAAACTGGGTTTCAAGAAAAACATTTGCTAGTAGTAGGGATAGTCAGTCTTCACATGAATGAGTTTTAAAAATTACAATACATATACACCACACAAGAAAAATAAATAAATTAATAATATAATCTATACTCAATAAAATTTCACACCAACAGGTACTTGGAATAATCAAAAAGGACAGGAAAAGAATGTCTCTGTGCGGTGCACCTGAGAAAAATTACCAATTAAAATGTAACCTTTATTAAATTAATCTAAAAATATGGACACACAACATATACACATAAACACAAACAAGTGGTTTAAAAAGGATATAAATCCTCACTCTGTACGTCCCCTACCCCGATTTACCTCCGTAATTTATATATTAGGACAGTGGTACAATGTCCCCTATTAGATGTGCACCAGTTATTTGGAGAATAAATAGAGTCTTACTGTTAGTACAAATTTTATACAATGTATCCCACCACTTGGTTTGCGGACCCCTCCCCTGGACCCCCGTTCTCACTGCTAGGCAAATTCCCAGGTGAAGCAGTTCTACCCAGTAATTTGTTTTTTAACACGTTTTTTTTTGCAGTGTGAACTGTCTGCATACCCGGATCTCATACACGGGTAAAACCCTTCTTTTTACCCGTGTTTGAGATCTGGGTATGCAGACACGGGTTGGCCCGTTCACACTGCAAAAAAAAAAAAAACAGTGTTAAAAGGCAAATTACCGGGTAGAACTGCTTAACCCGGGAATTTGCCTAGCAGTGAGATCGGGGGTCCGTTGCCGCACTGGGTAAATGCTGTGTGTAGTTCACACCAACAGTGTGAACACGGCATTATTGTAAAAAAGCTGATTGCATTGTGACTAATACATTTTACGCAATAAATACACAGCTACTTGTAAAGTCTCCCGGGACCTGGTGTATCGAGTGGGGCTGTTTGGTGCAATTTCAGCAATGATGTACAGTATAAGGACATACAGTATCTGTGCCAATGTAACTTTTTTGTAATTGAGCTGGTAAGTAACCATATTCTTTGTGTGGGGATACATATGATAGCCCGTTGATGAGGATGTCGATGGTTATATGACCTACCCCAGCATCTTGATAGGCGGAATGCCTTATAGGGGTTCCGAAGGCACCCTAAACCTCTCCCCCCTATCCGCAGTCTGACCCTAACCCTCCGCGCTAGTGCCTAAACCTAACCCTTGCACCCTGCCACCTAAACCTAACCGCCCTGCAGCCTAACTTCCCCCACTAGTGTCTAAACTTACACCCCCCCACCCATTCCCGGACCCATGCTACTGCTACCCACATACATTGCGATGCCGGCTGTCGGTATTCCGGTGTCTGCATCTTCACCTCTTCAAAGTTCTGGCACTGGTCTTTTAAAGCCAGTTGGGATACTAAACATCGGTCTTTTCTACCTAGCAGGGGTCTACAACCTCCATAGAGGGAGAATATAACATGTGGCAAACACAGTAAGCCACCGAGTAAGCCACAGGAAGCGCCCATTTGCACTTGCACCCATTCAATTGTCCCTGAAGTTAACTCGTAGGCTGCATGTAAATGGGGATTTTTATTTTCACACTAAGCAGCCTTGAAAAACTTTGTGTTGAATATTTAATAACCATGGCAGTGTGAACACCTGGGTCTGGGAACTTCTCCCGGATACTGTGTGTTAACACTCGGGTCTGTCATTGAATAGCCTGAAACGGAAATATATTTGTGTGTGTGTAGGTAGGTCCTGGTAATCATATATATATTTTCTTCTAACCCATATGTTCAAAAAGGACCAGCACTCCTATTTGATGCAATTAAAATGTAATGCTTAGGCAAGCAATAGCTACTGCTCATGGTACAAATAGAATACAGAATATCGACCTAAGTATTCTATTTGTACCATACTCCCTCCATGGAGAAAATGCTCTGTTCCTGGACTCCCCCTGGTAATGTATGATTGCCAGCACCTGTGGTGATCTAGGTAATTGATAAGAAAGGTGTTTCACCACAGGAGATGGCAATAATATATTACCAGGGAAGTCCAGGAGCAGAGCATTTTCTCCCTCTTGGAGAGTTTTTTTTTTTTTTACCGACATGTGCTGACAGGCGGTATTTCATGCCCTACCATCCACTAGGACAGGCATTCCCAACCACGGTCCTCAAGGCACACCAACAGTGCAGTTTTAGTGATATCCAGGCTTGAGCACAGGTGACTTAATTAGTACCTGAGTGATTCTGATTAAACCATCTGTACTGAAGTCTGGATATCACTAAAGCTGGCCATACATCAGAAAGATCGATCTTAAGATCGATTGCACTCATGATTGTGTACAATTTCCCTTGAAATCCCCAGCAGTCCTTGGTGGTTTTTGGACACACAATCTACACACAATCCATCATACAATCAGTCATACAATCCATCTGCTGCATGATTTTGTACACAAGATGTGCACACAATCTGCATACAATCCATCATACAATCAGTCATACAATCCATCTTATGATTGATTGTATGATTGTTTACACAAGATGTGCACACAATCTGCATACAATCAATTGAGATTGTATGATTGGGTACAATATCTTTCTGATGTATGGCCAGCTTTACAGTGTTGGTGTGCCTTGAGGACCGTGGTTGGGAGTGCCTGCACTAGGGTGTGGAGAGAGAATATAATATCGTGCCGGGCATAGCGAGGCACCGAGCCCGAAGCATGGCATGTGGATGCTGTGCACTTTTTCGGTGTTCATGTGAAAACCTATGTCAATCTTTTGACTGTTGACTTTCCCAAAGTTGACATAATGACAATGTCAACCTTTTTCAATGCCAACCTATGGCCTGTCGACCTTCAGTGGTAGACCTAATGAGAGTCGACCTAATGATCTACATCCGTCAGGTAGAATGCTGTTCGATTGTGTGTCATAATACTGTACTGAAGGGGTCGCTGGTTGGCCACATTGTTCGCACACACACTTTGGCACTTGAGAAATATTCATTCATTTTAATTGCAGATGTGTTTTACACTTTTTTTTTTTTTTTTAGATAGACATTAACGCTTACCTGTTATACAGGGTTTTGCAGCAAATAGAAGTCATCCACAGCAGCCCCTGCCACAGTTGAGTTCACGATTTCCTACCACACAGATGATCGCTTAGATTAAATGGATTTTGTCAAAAATGAGTGTGGGAGGAAGCCAGGGTATTCTAAAGAAACTTATGCCAGCTGATACAGAAAGGGTTCTTGTCAGTCCCATGAACCCCAATGCTGTAAGTCAACAATGCTCATCGCCGTGCATCTGTACTGCCCACATTATATACTGTAGCCCTCTACATTAGTGAATAAAAAAGGTAAATGAAAAGTTTACATAAATTAGTATAAATTCATTTTTTTTGCAAACTGCAGTAAAACCTAACGGTACTCTTTACTTAGAACGGCGCCCACGATTTTGATCGTGGGCATCGTTAGTAAAAAATCTCGGGCATTGAATGCACTAAAAAATCGGGTGTGATCAACCGACGAGATGCCCGCGATTTCCCATAGGGAACAATGTTAAATGTCTCAATTGACCCAATTTTCCTGTTCAATGCCTCAATTGACCCGATTTTTCCATAGGAAACAATGTTAAATGGGCCACAGAGGCCAAATAGGCACCCTGAAGTGTATAATGGCCACCCGAATTGTTAACGCCACCCCACGATCAACGTCAACCCGAAGCGTGGCGAGCGCAGCGAGCCCGCGAGGGGCGGCGGTACGCGTCCTACGACCTTTTCATACCCCCACTATCCACGTCGGCGTGGAGCTGAGAATAGAAAGTGTGGCGAGCGCAGCGCGCCACCGAGCCCGAAGCGTGGCGAGCGTACGCGGACAGCTGTGAAGCCCGCGAGGGGACGCGGATACCTGTGAAGGTATCCGCGTCCCCTCGCGGGGCTCGCTGCGCTCGCCACGCTTCGGGCTCGGTGGCTCGCTGCGCTCGCCACACTTTCTATTCTCAACTCCACGCCGACGTGGATAGTGGGGGTATGAAAAGGTCGTAGGACGCGTACCGCTGCCCCTCGCGGACTCGCTGCGCTCGCCACGCTTCGGGTTGATGTTGATCGTGGGGTGGCGTTAACAATTCGGGTGGCCATTATTCACTTCAGGGTGCCTATTTGGCCTCTGTGGCCCATTTAGCATTGTTTCCTATGGAAAAATTGGGTCAATTGAGGCATTGAACAGGAAAATCGGGTCAATTGAGACATTTAACATTGTTCCCTATGGGAAATCTCGGGCATCTCGTCGGTCGCATCGCACCTGATTTTTTAGTGCATTCAATGCCCGAGATGGCCATGATGGGCGCCCTTCTAAGTAAAGAGTACCAACCGAACACATGTATAAGGGTATAGTAGCAGCATAGTAAGTCTCATAATGATGTTTTTTATATCTATTTTACTTAAAATGTGATTATTCCCCTAATAGTTGCTGTTGCTCTGGGAAATACAGTGTAGACATGAACAGATGTGTGTTGCAACTGTTGAATGACATGCAAACCCCAAGCTTGCATGCTTTTTTTTTTTTCCTTAACATTTTGCTTCTGCCAAATCATAGAGATTGAGTTCTAAGTTCTAAAGCAAGCCTCAGCACAAAGTGGTTTGGCTCAAAGCGATGCTTGTTGTTTTGTATACTGCATTGGGTCTTTACCAGACATTAGACCCTTTAATAAAATTGAATACTGAAATGTAAAATAGGTTCCATGAAAATCACCACCCACTTACTGTCCTAAGTGAAATCTTCCCACGGCCCCATTGTACTGCTGTTTCCTGGTGTGACGTTGCCACCTACTGGATCATTTACATAAATTCATTTAAATTCAACAGTCAATCATTTCAGGTGCCTTTTTAATTGTTGCATTCCAAGGAAAATACAATTATTATACGCCTCTATGATAGTGACACCTGATGATAATCACTTGGTCGGTGGCCCATTTGTTTACCTCTTGAGGTTTCCAGTGGTACCTATATATACAGTATGCACAACATCTAGAGAGGAATGAATGTACATAGGAGTGTTCATTTATTGACTCGGCCTCATACACACTAGGCGATATTGTTCAAAATATCACTCAGAAAGGGCATTCTGAGCAACATTGTGGACAATATCGCCTAATGTGTATGCTCCGTGTCGTTAACAATGCACGGTAGTGCGCATGGTTAACAAACTCCTCCCTTGTCCAGCATATCCAGATGAGGAAGGTCCTCGTTAATGACCACCCCCTGCCCCCCTACCTGCAGTAGCTATTGGCAAATGTGTATGCCGATGCCTGCCCCCCCTGCCGTGTCAATGGCAAGTGTGTATGGGGCTAAGTAACTCATTTGTTAGCACAAGATGAATTTGTAATACTGTAGGTTACTTTCTATGTAACATTTTATCATAAACTTTCTATTTTGTTAAAACAAAGGCTGTGGCTGGTTTAAATGTAAAATATTGTATTTTTAAAATATATAACTTGTTTTCATAAGTTTTTTTTATTTTTATTTTTTTAAGATTTATAAGGCAATGACAACTTAACGGCCTTGTGATTTAAAGTTGTAGAATCTACACATGCTGATTCATACTTACCAGTTGCCAAAACACTAACTAATGTTTGCGTATGTTGGCCCTAGAACCATAGCTTTCTTTAAAATATAATATGATGATCACATTTTTTAGGCATCTCGAACTGACGGAGATTAGCATAGAAAACACTTTTCTATTAGACATTCAAGGCTCAAAAATAGCCTAATCAAAATGATATTGACTACTTACCATAAGAAATCTTGATTCTGTTCTACCTGCAATTGACTCGGTTACTGTTTGGCTGTAGCTGCATTTTAACAGATATGCTTATATCTTACTCAACATTAACCATGTATAGCAACTTTAGACTGCAGTGACAACCAATGAACTACTGTACATACTTTGGATGTTTATTTTATATTTATGTATGAAAAAGCAGATTTTCTTTTAATTTACTTAAAATATACTGATTTATACAAATGATATTAAACATTGGTTTTAACTGATTTCAAAAAATAAAAATTGTAATTTTATTTTAACCTACCGTACATACAATGTGATTAGTCAATTAAAAGAGGGGCTATGTAATCTGTTAGACTAGAATATGGAAATGAGTGGAATACATAACTGGTGCTGCTTCATTCTGGACTCGCCTGAATCCGACACTCACACCTCCCCCCATCAGGGGGATGGTTCTAGCAGAGTCCATTTTTTGCATTATAATCCACTACTATCATAAAATACACAAATGAAGCTAAAATATGTATATACTCTTTTCAGTAGTCTGCATATACTGAATGCGAATGCCCATTGCTTATAAATGATGAGTTCTGATAACATGCTCCAGTTTGTTTCTGATAATTTATTGTAACCTGTATGAAAACATTCTGCCTGACCCATGTGCTGCTGCTGCATAGTGACAGTGCCCCTTGACCCTACAATCAATTAAAAGGGATGTCCACAGTAATCTATTCCATAATGGCACAGGTTCCGCCAGCACAGAAAGTATTTGAATTCCCACCATAGAGGTGAGGAGCAGCATTATCCTTTTATTAAATAGAATATTATGTATGTATTTCTAAATTGAACGGATTGAGTAGTGCAGTTATATGTTCTAGTGTTATAAATAGTCTTCTGTGCTGTGTATGTTTAATTTCCACTTGTTGCACTGGCCCTCATTCAGATCCTGTTAGTCTGGTGGCCCATGCAAAGTACTGTTGCTCGCTGTGCATGTACAGTACAGGTCTGCAATGGCAGATGCAGGATGGCATTAAACAGTCAGTGATTGACAGTCTGATGCTGTTTGGGGGGTGAGGGAGGTGTGGCAATGGCCTCAGTTTTTGCAAATGGAGGCATTTTGCCACCGTGCATGGGAGTGAAGAAGCTAGGATTTCCATGAAAAGTATGGAGATTTCCTTGCCTCTAGGTAAGAGCTGTGGGGGATGGCTTATTTCATGAACCCAGGGTCACGTAAACTCCGATACTGCGACCTAGGATGCATTTCGGATCAGTAATACAGCAGGTGGCATTGCATGCTATGTAAGAAGCAGCAATAGTTACTCCAACCACACCTGAATGAGGGCCTTAGAAGTGTGTGATTGCTGAAATCCTTTTCCACAGAAACACAGCAGCAGTCAGTGAGTAGGGAGGCCTAAGTAATGATTTGCTGAGTAAAAAGGACTGTTCTTTCTTTCAAGTAAAGTTATTACAAGTTGTTCATCTAGGACGCCATGTATAAATGTGACTTCCAGCTCTGTGTTAAATTAATAATGTAATTGCTGTTTTATCTTCACTTATTAAATGATTTGGCTGCATACAGTAAGTCCCATCAGAATCGCTCCTTGCAGTGTGTCCTTGCTTTGCTGAGTGTTAAAGTTCTCGGCGAAGTACATGTCAGCAGTGAGCTATGAAAACATGTATATGTGGGAGGCCTGATCTCCTGTGTATGATCTCAGCCAGACAGATCTAGACTGTAATCCGGGTTACTCTCCTCCTGTTGCAATCCCCAAGGCAGCATGAGAAGCAGGGAAATCTAGAGCTTGCTTGTCTGTGTGTCAGACCTCAATTTAATTTCCTTAATAAAGTAAGATTATGAATACAGATGGTTCTTACTTTCCTTAAACTTATATTCTCAGATTACTGTATGTTTACATTGTAAACAGATAAATTCTAATTTAGTTCTCTGAAAGTTTGAATGTATATTGATTTTGTTCAGGATTGTACTCTATTCACAGCATTTTATATCTCTAAAATAAAAAAAATGTTAAACTTCTGTTTAATATTTTATATTGGCGGTTGAACTACTAAGCAACGGACATGTGCGGAATCTTGCTGGTGTACTGGTTGGTGGCTTGTCCCTAATGCTGACTGTTGACCCGATTTCTGATGGATCAGGCTGAGAAATCTTATGAAAAGTGGGCAAATCGCATGTTTTTGACGTTAGATGTGATCTGATGCACGGCCCCATGTGCATCGGACTGGAGTCTGAGATCAGGCCTGCTTGCACGTCCGACCTCTGACAGCCTCTTGGCAGAGGGGAATGGGATCGCATGCGGTCTATAGCATGTAAAAGGACTATGCGATCCTGCCCCTGAAAATGTCCCGGGTGGCTCAAGGGAGATTGGCTGCTAATTCTCCCCTCAGAGAAGTTTCAGTAATGTATGGAGGACTTTAGACATATGGTATCGGCAACAATCAAATCCTAATTCTTTCATCTGAGGAGCATAGCCAGAATAACGCATTTCATTCCCACAGATCTGCCTACAGTCATACATGCATTTATCATTACACCTAGGTTACTGCAATGCCCTCTACCTTGGTTTTCCAGAAAAATAATTGCACTGCTTGCAGCTGTACAAAATACTCTGCCATGCTAGTAACCTCCAGACACATACACACATTCTCCACTTCCTTCACTTGTTGCCTGTAAGGGGGCACACATACGGTGCGATTTTTGGCTTAACTTTTGTTTATGATCTTGACTATATCAAAATCTTAAGGAAAGTTACCCAAAAGCAGGCACAGTCTACTTTTGCTAGGGAGTGGATCATTGACTAAGGCCATGCTGCAGTACTGCACTGATCTTCTCAATTACTGCAAAGTGTAGATCAGTGTTTCTCAAACTCGGCCCTCAGGACTCCCCACAGAGTTCAGTTTCCAGGTCACCCAGCAGGTGCACGGTGTATCGCCACCTGTCCACATGTGACCTGGAAAACATGAACTGTTTGGGGTTCTGAGGACCAAGTTAGGAGCAATCCTGATAGACTGGCCGATCTAGGTACAAATGAAATTCCCCCTGTTGCAAGAGACCATGGGGCAGATGTATCAAGCCTGGAGAAGCAATGAAGTTGAAGGCGATAATGCACAAGTGAATTATCTCCCAATTGTCAAACATTTCAGCATAGTAATTTTAAAAGGTGCGCATGTACTATATAATACAATCCAGCAACATTTAGGCCCCTTTCACACGCTCCGGCTCCTGCCAGGCAGCAAAACCCTGCACGGCCAAAAGCCGTGCCATACACAGTAGTAAACAATGGTCAGGAGTGTGTCCATTCACACGGGACGGCCACGGCCCGGTTGCAGCCGGCTGTCATCACTGGAAAGGGGTTACGGTCATTAGGTCTGCACCAACTAGGTCTACACCATTAGGTTGGCATGAGCCAAGGTCGACACAAACATTAGGTCGACACAAACATTAGGTCGACATGGGCTAGGTTGACAGTCAAAATGTCGACATGGGGTTTTTCACTGTTTTTTCGTGCCGGCATGTGCCCACAGGGCGTTTTTCATGCCCTGCCATCTACTAGGACGTGGTGGTAGAATAAAATAGTGTGCCCGAAGCATAGCGAGCGATGCAGTGCACTTCAAACTGTGTTCATGTCGACTGTGTCGACATTCGGGGTAAAAAAAACCAATGAAAAGCCCCATGTCGACCTTGCCAATGTCGACATAATGCTTGTGTCGACCTAATGACCTGTCGACCTAGACATATGTTGACCTTGACCCATGTCTACCTTGCTGTTTGTCGACCTAGTGGTGTTGACCCAATGCTTGTACAGTGGCATAATCACTTTTGAGTCCCTATTTTCCATGCCCCTTTTAATACATGCTAGAATTCTGTTCGCCTTTTTTGTTTTAATGTGACATTGAAAACTGCACCCCAGCTTATTATCTATATCAGGGGTGTCAAACTCAAATTCATCGGGGGCCGCATCAGCAGTTTGGTCACCCTCAAAGGGCCGGTTGTATCTGTAGGACTATGTGTCCACTCTTTATTATCATAATAGTGTCCTTCATACAAGTATGTCCCAAATAATACCACTGTAACTCAGCAGTAGCATTTCCCTCCTGCTATTGCTGTGAACTGCAGTGCATTAGGGCACACGCTGCCTGCACAGGGGGCAGCACTCAGTCTTAGGGCATATGTCCTGCTTATTATCATGGGACACAGAAATTAATGATGGGCTGCAATGTGCCAGTGCACACACACACACACATAGGCATTGAGTTTGACACCTACCCGCTCTGATGCGTCCACTCCAGTCTGAGCTGCTCCACCACCAAGGACACAGCTGCGCTCTCACACAGGCGCATTTCCCCTCCCTCCTGTGAGTAGCGCTCCTCGCACTATCTATCCAGGAGTGGGGGGCAGCATGCTCCCGGTCACTGTGCAGTGCACACTCAGTAGTAAGTGACCTGGAGCGCGCAGCAGCAGCACCATTCACCACGACGGACCTGCTCTTTCCTCTCTCTGGCTCCTATACAGCAGGTGGGAGCGGAGGAGGGGTTGACGACCGGCGGCACTGCGCTAGAGGGCAGACGTTCTCTGGCTTGTAGGCTGCCACGCATGCGCTGAAGAGGCGGCTTTCTTGTTTAAAAAGAAAAAATCGAGAATAAAAGGTGAAGGCTGGCGGCGGCTGCGCGGGCCACATGAAGAGGTCTGGCGGGCCGGATTTGGCCCGCGGGCCTTGTGTTTGACACCCCTGATCTATATGGACTCCTAGATCCTTTTAAAGTGCTGAAGTACCTAATGCCTCCCCGCTTAGGTTGTAACTTGCACACTGGTTACGTCTCCCGAGATGCATAACCTTGCATTTATCCACATTGAACCTCATCTTCCACTTTTTAGCCCACTCATCTAGCTTGTTAAGATCATTTTGAAGTACGTTCACATCCTCTGTTGATTTTAATATCTCTACTCAGTTATGTGTCATCAGCAAAGATGGATACATTGCTGAGAATCCCCATCCCGATATGAAACCTACAAATGTCTTCTGTTGCATAACAACATATTAAGCAAGAAACCATGAAATAGCAGATTTCCTTCCATGTGCAACTCCAGTTCAGCGCCTGTTCTTGTAAAAGCAAAATGCCAAGTACATATTAGGGTTCCCTTCATTTTTACATAGACAGGACAGATTTTGTAATCGTACCAATAAGAAATACATGGAAAGTTTGTGGTGCAATAATGCATGCACATATGAAGATGCAACTTAAATGGTTTTTCTAGCTTTTACTTGCAGCATAAGAAAATTGGGTACTTGTTTAGTTTCACGGCGGCCGATATGTAGTTTTCTATATGTCATTATTGCCTATTTTCACTGCAATTTTTTGTCTCTTGCGAGAGAGAGAGAACGTGATATAGACACATACACTAGATGGACAAAAAATATTTGGACGCTCGACTATTACACCAACAGTTAACAATTATATTGTATTCAAATACATATCCGGTGATGTGGAGTGGGTCCACTTTTTGCAGCTACTGTATAACAGCTTCCACTCTTCTTGGAGGGATTGTCACAAGATATTGTGTATATATATATCTAGTGTTCCTTCTAGGAACTAGGGCGGCCAGGGCGTCGCTGCATGGACCGTGCCCGGCCGCCGGCATCACTGAAGGGGAAGCGCCGGGCATCGCTATCTACAGCTGTGTCGAGCTTCCCCGGTCACACCAGAGGGGTCGGCAGGCTGTTTTAGTGGGGCACTGCCAGAGGGGCAAGACGCATTTTCCCCTTTAAAAATCAGGCAGGGTGCAGCGCCCCACTAAAACACACTAGTGGGAACACTATATATAAATCAGAAGGCCATTTTTGAACGTTATTGAGAAAAATATCACCTAGTGTGTATGGGGCTTCAGGTTGTAATAGATGGCATACTGTACATACTGTAAGAATTGTTTTGCTTCTTATTTTAAATACCTGTCATCCGTGTTATAATGTCATGTGCCATGTCTGTATTATTGCAGGTCTAATGTACAAACCAAGGACATCGAGGCATTATTTCCTGGAATGAGTGGGGATTTCAATAGTGAGAAGTTTTCTGCCACATGGTATCTGATCGAAAATCACTCTACGTCAAGGTACTAGACAGGCCTTTTTCATAAATTTCACACACCGTGATCTAATGTTTTTGAACAAACAATAAAGGCAGTCATGATCACACAGAATGAAGCCAACAATTAAAGCAATGTATTTCGCTTCAGATTGCAGAAGAGCAGGAACAATCCATTACATCTAATAGTCCTGCTTTCTTAAAGTCTCATACGGGTGCAGCTGTTTTAGATTGTGGCTGACGCTATAGCTATACAGGTACTATGTATCATTTCTCTGTTTGTACAACTTTCACGTAGCAAAAGGTTACTTAGATTTAACGCATTTAGTGATCTAAACTGTTTGTGTGTGGTAGTAGACAGGACAGATTTCTCCTTGGCTAGCATGGCGGCTACTTATGGTATGAAACTTAAATTGCCTGAACAAAACTAGTACTAGTAGTTATTTATTACAAGGGCATTTAATATTCTTAAATGAATTCAATGGCATTTTAGTAGAGTATTGGCTGTGAATGGTTCCCTATTCCACTTACAGGCTACAAATTGTTAAACGTGCCTTAGTTTCATGTTGACAACGCAGACTTCTAGAAATTCTAAGTACAGATGTGTCAACACATGGTTTTCTCTCACATTAAACAGCCCTTTTAGTGCCAGACATCATTTTTGATTTTTTTTTTACATTAAAATGCATCTTTGCAAAATAGAGAAAATAGGATAAACCAGCAGTTTCTGCATATTAAACTGCTATGTGGCATTCCTACATTCAGTGTGACTGCTGCTGTATCTGCATATGAAATGCTACATACAGTATTACAGTGTTTTCCTGGAAAACACCGCTACGTTCCATTTCTTATGCAGATACAGTACAACCACAGTCACACACTGAATATAGGCATGTCACCTATAACTGTACTCAGCAGAAGCAGCTTGTGCGTTCCTTTCTCTCTGTTTTGTGAATAAAATGCATTTTTATGGAAAATGTTGCACACAAAGACATCCAACACTACAGAGTCATATGGTACTCACTTTATTATTTATGTATAATGTGACTTGTATTGCATGGAGGATAGATGTATGTGGACACATCTGTGGTTTGTATATCTCTATAATCCCTTGCCATCTTTTTGCTATTAAGTTATAAAGTTCTAACATTATTCTAAAACTCGTACAGCATAAGATCCCTAACATATCCCAAGTCACAAATATGGATTGATATAAATAGAACATTCCCTGTGTTTATAAAAGCCCTTGTATTTTGCGCTAACTTCTTTTACATCACCTTCTCACTGCCTGTGTGCCCTGTATTTAACCTGCAAAAGAGCGAAGCTGAAGGTATTCTGGGCATTTCTGTTTTGATTTGCTCAAGTTTGTTTTTTCCTTAAAGGAAATGTCTTGCTTCAGACTCTAAAATCTACTTTCCTGACCCATAAATACATATGCTGCGGTCTGTAAAAAGAAATGATTGTTCAACTTGGTCACACATTGTCAGTATATACAGTATACTAGCCTTGGCAATATCCACTAAGGTTACGATTACCTTAGCACATTAGGTAAAGTTTACATTCATTAATTGGTAAGCAACGGGGTCATTGTTCTTGAAAGTGGGCGACTATAAACTATTAGTACAAATTTCCTAGGAAAACCACTTCTTGAATATTTTTCTTTGGAATGCTTTGCTCAATTCAAATGTGTTCCAAACAAATTATAGTATGATTGAATAAAACCTGTACAAATACAGTAAGTATATTACAATAGTAATGTGCTTGTATATTTAAAGTCATGGGCAAAGATGCTGTTGGACAATTTACAGTTCTCTATTTTTTTTTTTATGTGCATCTTATGTGTTGTGTGTCCACATGAATTATGTTCTTATTTCTTCAGCTTTGAACAGCTCAAAACGGCAGCCAACAACCTGAAAAAACAGGCAAGCAAGAAAAATGAGGGGAATGTTGCTTATGTGAAGGGCGGCCTCAGCACATTCTTTGAGGCTCAAGATGCATTAGCAGGTAAAAACTGATCATTTATCTTACCTGAAAATTGCAGACCTAAATCCAAACCCTAGAATAATAGTTTCCTATACCTAATTCATTTTGGGAGTTTTTAAAACAAGAGTGAACATTTGTTAATTACTTTCTCTTCCCCACTGTAGTGACATTAGTGTTTGCAGTTTCCTTTACAGTATGTGCTCAAGGTCTCCTAATCTCTAGCATTACGCTACATGTGTTTGCTAGCTATTTTGATGCTAGTACAGTGCTTGTAAGTGGATCTGACAATGGAACCCCTTGTGTCCAATATTGTCATAACCTCATACTTTTGCACTGGATCGGTTTTTGTAAGTTATCTTTAAACACTTAGAGGTCAGTGGAGGCAATTGAAAAACCCTAGTGAAAAACATCATGTCAAATGTACTTAAGCACAACTCAAACGTCCGTGTATAACAGACCACTGAAAATCCTAATAGCTATTTCCTGTTTTTCTGCCAAAAAACCTGCTTGTAGGAAATAACAAAAATTCCATGTATGAGGAAAAAAACAGGTTTCTAAAGAAATAAAAGGCAGCTTTAGCAATTTTTTTTTACTATTTTTTTATGAGTATATTTTTCTTTATATATTTCTTACATTAAATATACAATTCTTTAAGCAAATTTTATAGCCACTTGTCATCTGCAAGGATAAAAAACATAAAAAACGTTATGTTTTTTCTTAGTAAAAGGATTGTGTGTGGTGTAAGGTCACAGAAATAAAAGCAAAAAATAAATCTATTTTGATCATCTGGGATCACTGTCTGATACCTACCTCTTTTACACCGCCGTAAAACCCCGGGTCTCCGGCGGGTCAGATCCGGGTCAGTGGCAGTGTAAATGGGACACGCCATGTCCCTTTACACGGGACTTCTACCCAGATCCTGACCTGGGTAGAACATGGCTAAGACCTGGGTAGAGGGCGGTGTTAATGGGTGCCATCCGACCCAGCTCCCATTTACATCAATTGGGGACGTGCAACCTGCGGACCGCAGTGTCCGCAGGTTGGACGGGGGAGGGGGGAGGCACAGACAGCCTGCGCTGCTGTCTGCTATACTCTGCAGACAGCAGCGGAGGAGGTGAATGGATGCCTGTGTGCGGCATCCATTCACCTACCGGACGACGGCTGGGGGGTGTATGGGGGCTGGGAGCAGCGTAGCAGCTAACCTTGGTGCTGGGCTGCCCCCAGCATGGCGATCGGTGTTTCCGGCGGGGATCACCGCGGTCCTGGCACTTGGAGATGATGTCATCTCCAAGCGCTGCCTCTGTCTACACTGCGGGAGGGCACTGCAGTGTAAACTGTGTAAATCCCGGATCCGAATCGACTTGGACCCTTCTTCCAAATGCCGGTCGGACCCGGGATTTGGGTAACCAGTTAATCTCTGCAGGCAGGAATGGATCAAGGCTTGGGGTGGGCCTGGGGCACGTAAGAAAGGGAGCTTAATACTGGGTTTTACAGAAGTGTTTTCTTCTTTTTGCTTTAGCCATTGTAGCTGAACTCTTTGGTGTAATGTTAAAGATCAGATTTCCGATACTTTACTTTTATATATACCCCATGTTTTATGACCCAATCATTTTGATATTTTAATTGACATTTAATGACTGTAAAATATCTGATACTGTAATATTAGAAATGTGGGAGAACATAGGTCACCTTTGATGTGGAAAGCAATGTTTGTAGATATTACCAAAGTATTCTCATGTTAAGTCTTATACTGTTTCTGCCAAATTTCAATTTCATGTATATATACACAATCATTTGTAGTATCAACAGTCCTATGTCTAGTATCAATGTTCTCTGCTAACGAATGCTAATTATTTACAGGACCATTTTAATTAGCTGCCACATTAGTGCCATATGCTGTGTGTGATCTATTTATTTTTATGGCAGTTCCCCCTCAAATTAATTAAACTGGAGACATCAGTAGGACTTTGTAATTGCATGTTTGACATTTAAAATATCGGATGCTAAAGCCTCTCAGGGGATTGCACAGGAAAATCTGAAAATGGTAAAAAAAAATTTAAATTGGGTAAATTTTTATTGAAACAAATGAAGATGAATATACATCTGTACTGTTTACAAGCAGTATTGTCATTTATAAATTGCATCAGTTTATGCATAGAGGGACAATAAAACACATGCAAGCATTTCGACACGAATCAGACTCTAGGTGTTCTTTGTGGCAAGGTTAAGCGTCCATAGGTGATGTCGAGAAATGTTCAATGGTAGCACAGATGCACATATGAAACTGTCAAGTAAATTTTTTCCCTTAACAAACTATCCCGGTACTCATGTCTTGAGTACCATCTCCCCTCCCACCAACAAGTAGAAAAAAATTAGAGAGAGGAAGAAAAGAAAAAGAAAAGAAGAAGAGAATAAAATATGTATATCTAGAAGATAGAGCTGTGTAGGCAAGTAGCACGCCAACCGCTGGGAAAACAGCAGGGTGTAGTATAATAGTCATCCAGCACCCCAGGTAGGGGGGCATTCTTATTGTGCTGAGGTAGACGGGGATGCCGTGACACGGGTCAAGATACAAAGGGAGGGGGGAGGGGGTGGGTGGACACCATCAAGGCTCCGCTCGCGGATGATCATCGAGCTGTATGTTTATGTCATGGGGTCAGCGGGCAGGGCCAGCCTAGAGGAGGTCCATCCATCCCACTTGGCAGCATAGGGAACGAGCGAGCCCCTTGACCTGTAGGTAAACCTCTCGTGGCCCACAACCTCATTGACAAGCGCCCTCCAATGGTAAATATTCGGGCATGACACGTCGAACCATTTCCTGGCTATGAGCACCTTAGCAAGAGCAGTAAGGCAGAGGACATATTTATAAACTGGGGGTGAGTGAGACTCCTGTAGTCCCAAAGCAAACATACAGTATTTAGAGTCAAAGGGAGGGAGAGACGGCTCCGTGAGGAGTGCATCGACCCAGACCGCCTCCCAGAAGGCCAAAATCGGCAGGCAAGACCATAACATGTGCCAGAAGTCGGCGCCAGGTGTCGCGCATCTGGGGCAGGCGTCATCCGGTCTAAGCCCCGCTCGCAGCATGGAGACTGGGGATCTATAGGCTCTATGCAATATATAAAATGACACTTGCTGGTATTTCAAGCAGGGGGTAGCGTACCTGACTGAGTCTAGAATCTCGGCCCACTGTTCCCCATCAAGTTCCCCATCAAGTTCCCCAATACTGAGCTCCCATTTAGCTTTAAGGTGGTCAAGGCTATTATTGTCTGTTCGGCTGATAATGCATTTATAAATGGTGGAGACTTGCTTTGTGGTGGCCAGGGACTGGAGGAGACTTTTAATTGGGGAGTCGGAGGTAGAGGGGGGGGGGAGTCACCGAACTGAGTCCGGGCCGCATGTCTGAGTTGTAAGTATCTGTAAAAAGATCTATTGGAAATCTGGAGCTCCTCTGAGATTTGTTGGAATGTTTTAATGGTGCCCGTAGAAAAGAGCTGTGAGATTGATGTGAGGCCTGCCCTCAACCAGAAACCATCAGAGGAGAGCTGTTTGAACTCCGGGTACGACCTGTTGAACCATAGGGGAGTCTCCCCATCCACCCCATCCCAGCCGCATATTTTGTGGGATTGGCGCCAGATGAGTAGCGCCTGCCTGAAGAGAGGGGACAGATTAGGTTTAAAGGGGGAGGAAAGAAGAAACTGAAGGGGGGGGAGGCGGGACCCCACACACTCGGCAAAGGAGCCCTCAAAAGTAGGGCCTGATCTCCCCATTATCCAGTCTGATATATGTGCCAGTTGGGCTGCAAAGTAGTAGAGCCTGAAATCGGGGAGTCCCAAACCCCCGTCTGCCCTCGGCTTAGTAAGAGTCTTGATTGTGATCCTAGGGGGCCTGTTTGCCCATATAAAGGAGGAGAGGAGCGTGTTGATGGCCAGGAATACATGTTTGGGAATGTAGATCGGGGAGTGTTGAAGTAGGTATAGATACTTAGGGAGAATAGATATTTTTATAAGGTTAATTCTGCCCATGACTATCAGGGGGAGTTTCTTCCACTGGTGTATTTTATTCTTTAGTTCCCTGGTGACCGCATGTATGTTGAGATCTACAAAGTCTGTAATGGTAGGGGTTACCCAGACCCCCAGGTATTTAAACCTGAGGACCCACTGAAGTGGAGAGGCAGTTGGTGGCCTGTCCGGTATTACACCGGACAGGGGGAGTATACTGGATTTCCCCCAGTTGATGAGGAGTCCCGAAAAGATGCCGAATGATTGTATTATCTGTAGCATCTCTTTCAGGGAGGCCGCGGCATCGTTTAGAAAGAGGAGGGTGTCGTCCGCGTATAGTGCGACAACATCTTCCCGACCACCCAGGGGGATGCCCCGGATCAGCGGAGAGTCACGGAGCATGATTGCCATGGGTTCAATGGCAAGGGCAAACAGGGCCGGTGATAATGGGCAGCCCTGCCTGGTACCCCTGCCCAGTGAAAACGCCCCTGTCACATAGCCATTGACTGAAATACGGGCCACCGGTGAGGAATACAACAGCTGCACCCACTTTATAAATTTAGGACCAAAGGCAAACCTGCGCATGACCTCCCAGAGATAGTCCCACTCCACCGAGTCGAAGGCCTTGGCAGCGTCCAGGGACACCACCACTGCCTCTGAACGATCCGCTCCGCCCCCTTGTAAATGGCAGAATAATCTTCTAAGGTTACGAGTGGTGGAGCGGCCCGGCATGAAGCCAGATTGGTCCTCGTGTATGACTGAGGTTACTACCAAGTTAAGCCTGGTTGCAAGTATTTTAGCGAGTATTTTTACATCAGTGGCAAGGAGAGATATGGGACGGTAAGAATCCTGGAGGGAAGGATCCTTCCCAGGCTTAGGGATCACGACAATAATTGCCTCCGCCATGGACGGGGGCAAGACACCCACCCCGCCCCAGTTCCCCATACAGTGAGATAAGGGACAAAGTAGTCTTTATATTTTTTTATATATCTCTATCGGTATGCCATCACTACCGGGGGCCTTTTTATTAGGGAAGGAGGTTATGGCTTCCTCGATCTCGGCGGATGTGATGTCAGCCTCAAGCAGGGCAACCGATTGTTGAGAGAGGTGAGGTATATTGACCCCCGAGAGGTACTGAACTAGCTGTTGTGAGGTGTATGTCGCCCGGGATGAGTACAGTGAGGAGTAGAAGGCCAGGAAGATTTGAGCAATCTCCGGCGTGGTGTAATGTTCCTCCCCCTGAGGGTCACATAGTTTTTGTATGGAGCAGGAGGATCTTTCATCCCGAGCGAGATACGACAAGTAGCTACCTCCTACATCAGATTGGGAGTATCTGTTATGGGCCGAAAAGAGGAGTTTACGTTTGGATTTGTCGAGTAGGTGGTCGGTCCACAGTTTACGTGTGACGTCCCACCTGAGTCTATCTTCAGGAAGACCAGATCGCAGGTACGCAGCCTCACTCAGTGAGCACGCCTCCTCCAACCTGACCTCCTCCTCCCGTCCAGCCCGCTTAATGTTTGCTATTCTCCTAAGGAAGGAGCCACGGATGATTGTTTTAAACATCTTATAACCGGGTCCCGGCATGAAGCATTGTCCTCGTGGAACCCGGACCACTCCCCCACCAGCACCTCATTATCAGTAAGGAGAGTGAGCCAAAAGGGGTTGAGCCTCCAGGTGCTAGCGCCGCGAGGAGGCATCAAATCCAGTGTGACAGATAGGGGAGAGTGGTCCGAAAGCCCCCTCTGGAGATACTCCACAGCAAGGATTTTGGGAAGCAGGTCAGAGGAAACCATCACGAGATCAATTCTAGAGAACGACTGGTGGCCTGGGGAGAAACATGAATACTGCCTGTCAGTGGGATGTCTATATCTCCAGGCATCAGTTAGGTTCAGTTCAGTGGTAAGTTTAGCAAACGGGGGGGGGAGGGCGGCCCACAGCCGACCATCAGTCAAGCGACCTGTCAAGGATGTTATTGAAGTCCCCTATGCAGGCCTTGGGGGCCGGCGGGAAAGAGGCAATAAATGCCACTGCCTTCCTGAGGACATCGTTACTGTAAGGAGGGGGTATGTATATTGCTAATATATTCATGGTGGTGTGGTTGATATGTGCCCTAAGGAAGATATATCGGCCATATTGGTCGATTTGATGATGGGTGAGGTGAAAATTTTTATTAGGATCGCAACCCCTCTGGCATTGTTGGAAAAGGTGGAGTGAAACATATGACCCACCCAGGGCTTCTTAAGAGATAACGTTTTAGTGCCCATCAGGTGTGTCTCTGAGAGACAGGCTATATCCACACCATGCTTTTTGATCTCAGCCAACACCAGCGAGCGTTTGATACGGTCGTTGAGACCCCGCACATTCCAGCCGAGCATGTGGAGGCCCGCTACAGCATTAGAGGGGGGCATAGGTTAGAAAAAAAGACTGGGAAAAAAAGGAGAGGGAGCGCTCATCATCAGGACACAGGGCAGACACGCATGTTCCCGGCCAAAGCGGGGGGATACAAACTATCGGGCACTGGCTCTGGAGTAAGGTCCCACCCATCCGCGACCCATCCCAGAAACGATTGGTGGAGACAAAGCCACGATCCCTCACCCTCAAATCAACCCGGCCACAGCACAGACATGTAATCGAAATTAGGTGACGTGTCAGCGTACACAACCTTGCATTTATAAACAATAAGGAAAGTAGAGAGTAGAAAGCGCAGTAAAAGACAGACAAAGACATCAAAGAAAATCCCAACATCCCATCCCACCCGGTATACCTACCAAACATTAGATATACTTGGATCCCAATAACAGTTAGAACTAAACTTGCCCAATTAGGCTATAAACTGTGTTAACTAAGGGGTATAGAGACTAACGGTCTACTATAAAAGATGAAACTATTTCCTAGCATACATTGAGCTCCATTGTGGAGTACATCCTGAGCTAAGCAGGTAGATTTATAGAGCAACAGAGCCAGACAAAGGAAAAGTAAAAAGGGTTAGGTGTCCCACCAGTGGGATATTAGGATCATTTTGCTCACGATAAGGATGTCAGTTCGGGTGCCGTGGTCTGCGGTCCAGCCACTGCTCGGCCTCTTGGGGTGTGTTGAAGAAATGGGTGATGCCATCCGCCACCACGCGGAGTCGTGCCGGGAATAACATAGAGTATTGCACCTGTCTGTCACGTAGTTTGCGCTTGACCTGTAGGAATTGGGCCCTGGTCTTCTGGACGTCAGCTGCAAAGTCCGGATATGCCGCCACCACCTGGTTGTCGATCTTAAGTGGGCCGCGTTCTCGGGCCAGCCTGAGGACAGCATCTCTGTCCTTGTAGTGTAGAAAGTGGGCAATAAAGGTGCGTGGCGGGGCCCCGGGTGGTGGGGCTCCAGTGGGCAGACGGTGAGCCCTCTCCACAGTAAACTGTCGGCTGAAGTCGTCAGGGGAGAATGTCTCTAGCAACCACCTCTCGAGGAATTTCTCGGGGGAGGGGCCCTCCGCCCTTTCTGGGAGGCCAACAAAGCGCACGTTGTTGCGACGCAAGCGCCCCTCCATATCTGACATTTTGGACTTGACCGATGCCATTTGCGTGGTGAGATCCGCCACTGCTGCTTTTAGGGGGTTAGTCACATCTTCTAGGTCAGATATTCGGTGTTCAGCCTCCCCCACCCTCTCACGAACCTTCTGCATATCATGTCGGATAAGGGAAATGTCAGATTGTACCTGGCCCATTTCATCCATGACTCTTTGCTCAGTGGCTGCTAAGGCCATGAGGATTTGCTGGGTGGACTGGGCTGAGGTTTCGGCAGGAGGGGAGTCTTCCCCCTCATTCGGGGGTTGTGAGGAGTTGGAGGATTGCGCAGACTGCGCTGGGGGAGGGGGTTGGGAGCCACGGGCATACTTCTCAAGCCTGGACGCAGCAGTTGCG